>NC_137696.1:16487019-17087019 GCF_964034855.1 Anser brachyrhynchus
GAACGTCAGCTTGTCAGCTCCACCACACGAGACCTGGGTTTTTCCTAGGGGGAAACCAAGGTGTATCGGACACCCCAGCCACAGTGGATCACAGCAGATTTTAACTCTTCCCTTTTCTGATCTTCTCACCTATAGGACCGGGTGCTGCAGGGCTGGGCTACCTTCCCATTGTAGGGCAGTGCCACCAACCCCAAGTAACCGCGGTGCCCTCGTCGGAGCTGCGCTAAGTGAAGCAGCAGCCAGGAAATGGCAATCACAGTGAAAGATGGGCCATTGGAGAAAGGAAACAATTTAAAAAAGCTTTTACTGTTTAAGATTCACCCTGAAGACAGCAAACATAAGATAACTGTCAATATTCAGAGCTTATCTTTGCGTGAAAGATCTTCTGATACGGTGTTTAGTTAATGTGGCTAATGAAAGAAAACAAACTTGACAAAAATAAACCCATGAGGACTATTTAAAACAATAGATTGAACCACCTGCATTATTTCCCATGCAATTAAAACTCTACAATTAGTATACAGTCAGAAAAATACCAAAATGGTGATAGCATCGCTTATCTGGTTCTCTAGTGACTCACGTTTACAGCCACCCCCAGCGCACACCGTAGGTTAACTCTTCACACCATGGGTACGTACAACTCAGAAATATAAAATTAGACGCTTTTGAAGGACACTGAGCTCCCTCTGGTGAAGGCATAACAAGTTTATTAAGTAAGCACCACCTCTGGAAGTATAATCCCCTCTGGCTTCTTCCACGGAGTTTATTGGTTCAGTTTTCCTAACCATGAGCATCATTAGGGCAATGCAGTAATTAAGAGTTGTTAGAAAGTGAATTCTCAAACTGCAGATTAGAAAATTAAACTATTTCCTGATTACATATTAATGGAGCACAACAATAGCAGTTGCCATAAGCTTGGAAGGCAACCAAGGGATAAATCTGTGTACTTAATTACCATAAACAATGGCTGCATAGAAATGAAGTTTTATGCACATTCCCTTCTGTAATATGTCTGATATCAGTACACACTTGACAATTCTTGTTCAATTATCTCTATTATTTAATGCGCTGTGAACGGCTCTGTGTAAATAAAATTAACCACCCCAATTACTTTGAATTCATCTAGGGACAACGTAATAAAAAATGTGAAGAATTCTGTATGCCTATTAATCTAAAACATTACAGAAGCTTTCGCCAGATTTTCTTGTCTATATTTATTTTGTCTACATTTATTTTAGTGCACTGCTAATTCAATTACATTTACCATCAGTGGTCAATCAGCAGCAGCAGAGGTTTTTTTTTTTATTTCATTAATCTTTATACGGTACCACAAACGTGCTCAGCCACTGGTAAGGTAGAGGATCTCATACAGAAAATACAAATATGCTTCTACTTGAATTTGGGAGCTTGTAGCTAATCAGAAAAACAATTAAAAACACTTCATACCCTGTGGTCAGATAACAAAATATCTGATAGCTGCAATTTTTTAAAACAGTTGTTTTTGTAACTAGTGAAGAAATAGTGACCAAAAAAGCTAACTTTAGATTAGAGATTTGTAAACTGGGCTTCTTTGTTTTTTATTTTAATTGTATTGTGTGATAATTCTGCATTTTAATTGGCACTTCGATATCAAGATGACAGACACCTCAAAATACAATGACAGAAGAATTCACAATGGAGAAAGACGCTGTCACCAAAGTAGAGACAAAACTATTTTGTCCATAACAGGTTCGGCACAACATGCGGAAGCACAATCCCGAAGAAAGCAAGATAATCCTACCCCTGTCATCATTTGGTGTCAAGCCATTGTAATAGAGCAAGAAGGGAAATCAATGCTATTAAATTGCGATTTTTATACTCAACCATACAACTTCCTCCTCTTCCTTTAACCTCTGTGCTGGGTTTCCTCTGAACCCGCTGAATTTCATACGGTGTGCGTTGCAACCCCCCTGCTAGGCACGTAACTCCGACTTGCCTCCAGACGGTGAGAGCAAATGTGCCATGGGCTTATTCGACCGAGTTCAAGACACTGAAACACTGATTGCCCTCCCGGTTTTGCAATGTACCAGCAACCTCCATCTCACTGGAACAAGGTGAGATTACATTTTCATTTTAAGCACAAAGACCAAGGACTGAGGTATGGCACCAGCGACATAAATTACAGGATATTAATAAGAGTGTGACTATTCAGATTCAAATGGAAATCAGCAAGCCGGTAATTTTAATAACTTTTATTTTTTCACACATCTTAGGAAAGTGTTTCTAGTCAAATCAGGAGCAGCTGGCGCTGGAAATGCAAAGCTTCAGCTAGATCCAAACTCTTTGCCTGGCTGACGAACTTTGAAAATAGCAGCTCCCCTCTGGCCGGGAGCCAGAAACTCAGCTCCCCAGCCAAAAAGCTGTCTGCGGGGCCAGAAAATAGCAATGTACACGCGATGAGGACCTGGGCTCTTTTTCTACAACCCTGTTTCCGTTGGATTTCTCTTTTCCTAATCCTGCACAGAAGACAGCAGTGGAAGGGACATCTCTGCAACCCCGATCGTGCCCTATGGACTGGATCGGATTGGACTGTGCCAGAGTCTCCTCTCCTCCTGGTCAGGAGGCAGCGGGGCACGAAGAACCTCCAGGATCCCCTCCTTGCAGCTATCCACAGCCCCTGGTGTGCCAGTAAAGCTAAGGGGGCATTTTCAAACTTTTATTTGCAATTGTAAGTGCCCAAAACTTTCACTACAAAGTGGCATGTCTAACTGAGTCAGCCACTGCCATGAGCTGGAATTTAACCAAGAACATACATTGTCTATACTCACAGCTGCTTTCCTTTGGGTAAAAACTATGGATTCTTCCACAGTTCCCAAAGCCTGCATCATCCAAGGGGTAGCTACTACATGTTTCTGGTCTTCCTCCTAGTCTGTAGTAAGGAAATTCCCATCTGCTTTAATGTCTTAATGGATGGGAGCAGAAGACAAAGTCCCTTCCTGTCAAACGGATGTAGCCAGAAGAGAGATTCAAGCTGCAGCCTGGAACAATCCCTCCTGGCCAAGCAACAAAAAGGAATCAAACTCAGAGAATGAAGAGCTGCCAGGTGGCAAAGAGCCTCCCCACTGGAAAACAAACACCCCCAGTTCTGTGCTGGAGGAGGATGAGAAGGAAGGGGGAGAGCTTTCTTCCCAGTAAAAGTCTAATCAAGAACACGGCCAAGCACAGTGGAGAAGGAAAGGATGGTCCAGGCCTCAGCAGACACAACGGGGACAAACAGACCATGCTCACCTCCTCCTTGAATTTAATTCCAAGGCAATGATTCCGCCGTGAGGTGAGTCTCCCAGTCCTGTGCTGCTTTGGGCTTTGTGTGCTTTTGGCACACGTAGAGACAAAGCTGGAAATCCCAATACAAAATGCAGTCATACACCGATGGGGACACAAGATCCTGCAAACATTTTTGGGGCGATTCAGCACAAGGCCTTCTCCGTACAGTGGTAAAAACGCAGCATCCTGTTTCACCTGTTGAATAAGGCCAGCAGAGACTCCTACTTGCCCGAGGCTTTCCAGTATTACAACCCCAAGCAGCACAACATCAAGGAAGAGATTTGCCTAAAAGAGTATTTTAAATACACATCCAATTCATTTGTGGTTCTTGTCCTTTATGGTCTGTTTCCAGGACCTTCAAGCTACATGTGGCCATGTGACCTCCTGGTTCCTAAAGCTTGCATTTTCAGAAAAAAAAACGACACACAAATATCAAGACTTTTCATTACAGCTGTGACAGCTGCCAACATTTCTTGTTTCTCATCTTTCTGGTATGCACCAACACCTAGGGGAGCATTTGCAAAACCCCAAGATCATCATCAACAGCCCTTCAGGGCTTTTCTAGCTATTAGCCTGCAGGTACTTTCTTCTGCAAACTTTGCTTTACAAACCATTTAGTGGTCTGTGGTGAGCTGGCAGGTCACACAGTGTTGACTCATCCTTTTTATTTCCAGGTTTCTCTGTCAGACAGACAGACACTTGGGGGAAGAAGCTCAGACCTTTATGGAGGAAGCTGGGACTGAGACAGAAGCACAGCTGTTATTTGTCTGTGTTAGGATTTACTTCCTGAAGAGAGGTAGGAAGGAAGAACAAGTGCCATCCTGACAAACAGACCCACTGATGAGATGAGACACAGACAATCCTCTGAAGCAACTCCAGTAGGTACCAGAGCAGGAAGGAGAAGGAGCAGGTGGGAGAGGAACCTGCAGGAAAACGAGCCAGACAAGGAGCTGGAGGAAGGGGACTGCATATGGGACAAAGAAGCAGAGCTGACTCAACAACATTTGAAAGGCACAGCAAAAAGATGTTCTTTTTTTTTTTCTATTGCCAAGGCCATATCACATTAGACTGTTAAAACAAAACAAAACAAAAACAAAACAAAACAAAAACAAAAACCTACCTCCTAATACTACTTTTCCATGTAAGCAATTGCAGTTGCGGCCATAGGGATAGTGTCTGATGACAAATGGGATATTGATTGGCAGGGGAGGTGGTACACAAGATAGTCTCTCTGTTAACATGTGATCCCTAGTTAGAAAAGTTGCAGAATCCTCACTTTGGAGGCTATAAAGCTAAGTATAAGTAAGAAACTCCACTTTTCATAAGTTTTTTCCTAAACTGTGTCTCTGAGCTGAGAATGTAAATGGGATTTTTATCAAGGACTCGTCATATCATTTCTTTTAAGTTAAATCCTCGGGAAATGATCAAGAACATAAAACTAACTTCTCTATTATGGCTGCACCACTTGTTCCCTCATCCCCAGTAAAAGAAGCGATGGGCATCCATTAGTATTCATGTTGCAACCTTTACAGCTATGCTGTACAAGCCACTCTAGCTGTGTGCTAGACACCCCATTTTGTGCAGAAGATGTAAAAGACATGCATCTTGCTGCATGTCTGACGTGAAGAATACAGCCATTTTTGTCATACTTAAAGACACAGGAAACTCAAAAGCATAAGAAATATAAGAAATTCCTTTTAAAATGAAATAGATGACATAATTGATACCATGATATTAGATTTTTAGCCCCCCCAAGTATACGGTGCTGACAACTCCATATGTACCTAGAGGTAGTGTTCAGAGTCCACATATGACTTGTGAAATGCCACAGCAGTTCCTTCGTGCAGAACACATGTTTCACAAATACAACAAAGTACACAAGAAAGTACAGGATAATATATACGCATTTTCATCAGCTGAGTATCTAAAAGACATGCAATGCATTTGAAAAAGTACTTCCAAAACTCTAATAGGTAAAAGTTCTACTAAACACACATCCACCCAGGAAGGAAATTCTGACCTTTTTTTTGCAAAATTATTTTAAAAAGTCAAACCACCTGAGCATATGACAAAGTTAAAAAGCACTGTAATATCTGGATGTGTCACAAGCTCATTTCAAAATACTGAACTTTAAACAAAGTCTATTCATCTGTATTTCAAAACTCATCACTGGATTCATATCTACTTTAAAATCTGTTATACCAGTTAGAGGTAGGCTTCAAGTTTATACCATCAGACACACGTAACTTTTTAAGACAATTTAACCACGAAGTAATTTGCACCAACTAACTTTTTCCCCAAGGGACAGGAAGAACACGTTTTGGACCTACGATATTATTTATTTTTGAAGCATCAAAGCACTATTTGTTTCAAATGGATGCTGCCAAACCCCTCCATCTCTGATGACCATCAGCACTTAATATCCATGTAACGTACATCACGCAAGTCAAAACCATCACATTATTAACAAAAAAATCACCCATATATTTTAATCCTTTCAACTGCACCCATAACACCAAGTAGTACAGACTTTTTAAGACCCACTCTCCCAAAAATAAATAAATAAATAAAATAATTGTGGAGCATCAGTAACCAGATAGTATTCTCAAATTTCAGTGATCTAGTCAATGGAGCCTTCCCCCATGTACTGTGCTCTGTTTCATGCAGTACATGGCTTTAGCTGGCCAAATCTTTTTTTTCCCACTGAATAAGTAGAACAGTGAAGATCTTACTTTTTTTTCTCTTTTTCTTTTTTTTTTTTTTTTTTTTAAGCAGTGGCATATCAATGAGGCACAGATGTGTATTCCAACTCTGCATGGATGAGCACACTGTTCAATAGTGCTGGCTCACACGGTATCAGGGCAAGTTATCACTTCCCATGAAGGCACTCTTATCACCAGGGCCCAGAGAGGTGGCTGCAAATCGCAGCCTTTTTATTTTCAAGGCAGTTTTGCTGAACATTCAGGCTTCAAAGATTCACACTTCCAAAACTCTATAAGAGTTTGTGAACGCTCAATTTGCCAAAACTGTTTACAGTGTAATTGGGCACTGTACCTGTGTCCATGAGATAGCGAAGGCGCTTCTCCACCAGCGCGGCACGGGTGTCAATTTGCTTTTGCTCATTCTCTAGTGCTGCCAATTCTCCTACAACATACTGACTGGTGTCTTTGAACCCTTTCTGTTAAAGAGAACAAACAAGAAGAAAAAACATCACTTGTAAGTTGCATTTTTCCTTTCCACAAACACTTAGTAAGGCACTTACCTAAACAACCAAATATCATGCTTGCTACCAAAAAGCTAACGCTTACATTTCATAAACTTTACAATTTTGCCAAATGTTCTCATTTGTTTATTAAAACATCCCACTTTTTCCTGTAAGGAACATTTGATTTTGCAGTTTTTAACTACCTGGCTGACTTCTGGAAACAAATTATATGAATTTCAAAGTACATAAAAGCAGCTGTAAAAAAGCATAATGAAAGGAAACGTAATCCAAATAAAGCGCTATTTAATGTGCCATTTCATTTCTTATTCAGTTTTAAAACCCTAACTTTAGGGGCTAGAAGAACTACCACGAGAGTCTCTAACGACAATTAAAACGTGGGCTTTGGAGATTAAAACCAAACCCAAACCAAGCTCCCTGGCTTGTTTAGCTCCTCTGGGTCAACTGTAATGATGTCTTTCACCAGACGAGGCTGTAATGCCTCTCTGGGTTTCCCCTACTGCAGGCAATTGCCCTGCTACACAGTGATCTGGAAAAATACTGCTAATTACCTTAACTGCGATTCTTATCCCGGGCAGCAGTGACAAGCCGCCTGGTGCAGGCTCCCAGGTGCACGGGGACTGACCTGCTCTGGCCTGCTACTCCACACCAAGACGCTGGCACCCGCATTAGATAAATCAAACTGAGCACTCTCCTTCCTGAGAAAGTCATGGTAATGCTAACGACTCAGGCTTGCCCCTTGTGCCCACTAAGGGCTCGGTGCTGCCCTGCAGATGACCACATGCTTCTTAAAATACTTCCAACAAACACCCAACTGTTTGGCTCTCCCATCAGGAGCAGGAGAACAGTCCTCCAGTACCTCAAACTCATTTTCATGTGGCTCAACAACTTTCACCCAGCCGTACCGGGTCATCACAGGATATATTCAGTGGTGAACAGCCATTCCTGAAGCATTTTTATACAGAAGAAGTTAGGAATAAAATATGACTCTTTCTGAGTAACCCCTTCCACCTCCTTGAAGTCCTGAGCAGCCCTCCCACAACTCTGCCACAAAGCCTTGGAGATGGTTTAAGATGGGAAAAAAATGGCAAAATGACTTCATGTTTCATTTGAACTCTATAAAGGATACAAGTAAGATCACTGCTCCTTGAGAACTGAAAAAAAAATACCTTTTTTTTTTTTGAGACTTATCTCCCTACTGGAGGCTAACTTGTTGCTGTGTAAGAGCCAAAGATACTTTCACTGAACATTTTCAATTGTTCTCCTGTAAATGTGTCTGAAATGGTCAATTCAGCTTCATATTCCGGTGACAGGTATAATAATAATCCTGCCAGCATATTATTTCAAATAAAGACATAATCAAAGTGATGGTTAAGGGAATGGCTGAACTCCCAGACCAGTAACGAGCACAGAACTTTAAAATTAAGGGGATGTGAATTTAATAGTGTAATGTCCCCAGTAATCCTTTTCTTCCTACACAACAGCCAACTATATCAGCTCTAATGGAAACCTTTTTCTACCTGACATACAGCCAGAAAATCGACAGCAGAACTACTTGAGTGTAGTCCCTGAAGGAAAAAAAAAATCAGTGCACAGAGCTGAGGTGATGTGCAATATATTGCCTTTCATCAACTACAATTAATTGAAAATAGTACGAAAACTTCCCTAATGTCAGCATGCATAATTGTTAACAATTGTTATTAGAAGATGAAAAGAAATGCTGTGTCAGGCTGAAATATCCCTAGAGTTCATGTGTATCATCTGCATATATAATATGAACTTACTGTGCCAGAGCTTCTCAGCTCTGCAAAAGTACAACTGTGCTAAAAATAACTGTTGGGTTCGTAAAAAGTTGGATGTTTTAGGGTAGATGTGACAGTGGTAAGAAATCTCTACTCAGCTCCAGACTGCTTCAGCAAAAACTACAAACGTATTTAGATAAATTGTGGAGAGCACCAAACGACCACCATCAAAGGCTGTGTTGTGTTTTCAGACAAAAAAAAAATAAAAAAAATCAGGGTAAAACTTGTTCTTCCTGCTTCTGTCCCACAGCTGTCCATCAAAACCAGCTTTCTCCCTGCGGTCTATCAAATATTTCCCTCACAAATCAATTTTACACATGATCAGCCCATACCCCTACTGAGCTGAACCTCCCCGTTAATTAAGTGAAGAAATTACCATATATATTATATTAATGCAAACATCATTCAGCTAGTAATTCACGGCTGATCTGGATAATGGAAAGGTTGAACACCCATTAACCCAAGCCAACAAAATGGGTTGGCTGAGAAATTCTAGCAGGTCTCATGTGACTCTTCCCTCTAACTGCAGCTCTGCGGTATCTGCTATTGTAATAATTAAAATCCTCCCGGTAGATCAATACTGGAATCTCTTTATGGGAAGTGCCCTGATGGAAATGTCTCAAGGAAGCTGGGGCTGTGGAACTCTGAAAAATTCATTTTTTTTATCTGACAATTATCACCACACTGCAGACTAATTCAACAGTGCACCCCTCTCACTCTGCTTTGAATGCACTGGAGATTGACATCTAAAAAAACCTAACATCTCATTTTAACAAATAAAGGCACTATTTCCACATACAGTTTGGAATTATCAGCAATCATGAAACCAGACAAAAAATTAATATACATTAAGCACTTCATCTTCTGATGGCTTCCTCTGAGTCTCAGTTATCGCAGCCTTCTCCTCATTTCCTCTCTTTGTATCTTCCTGTATTGATCTCTGCCTTTTCATCTCTTGAAAAAAGGGGAAAGACATGTAAAATTATTATAAAGCTTGATATTTATGTATTGAAATGGGGACTTACATTATCGGGTTTTAATATATTTATTGTTAAATATTATTAAATCATAAGATGGGAAAACATGTTTTATATTTTCTCCTACCTGGTCTGCTCTCCACGTATTGACTGAAAGACTGGAGCTGAGTTTTTCTGACGGTGGAGTCCTTGCTGAACACAACAGGATTTCTAAAACGTTCTGTTGCTTTTTGTAATCGCTCAGCACGATGCTCCTCTGTTCCATTCTGCTAGAAAAACAAGGCACACAACAGTTTCTTTTGTTTAGAAACGTGAAGACACAAATTCGAAAGGTATGTTTCGGTGGGGGAACACAATGCAGGTTTTGCAAAGAGGATTTCCCAACTCGGACTGCAGTTTATAGAGGATGAAAGTATCGGCTGCAGAGAAAAAAAAAAAGGAGAAGAGTGATTAACTTCTCCTTTTTTTGTTTAATGCGTGGTGGCAACGATTGGCTTTTTGCTATCTGGGCACCCTCACGCAGGCCCACGCGTTTACCAAGCAGCCGGCCCCGTTAGCGGTGACCAGTGTTTGTCAGCAAGGCAGATTTTAAACGAAAATCTCTCCTTTGCAACTTTGATTTGTCGAGCGTTGTGCTTGCTGCTGCCAAGCAGCGGCGTGCATGCCCCGACCGCCACCGCACCGCCGTGCAGTGCCTTTCGCCTCCCTCCCTGCCGCCTCGGTGCTGCCCGGGAGAGAATGGGCTCGTTTTGTGCAGTCCCCCAGCCTTGTACGACAAGGAGAACTAGTTTCTTATTTTATGCCCATTGAGATAAACTACTAATGCTGGATGAAGGCTAAAAGGTAGGATTATAATACTACCCCGCTGAACTGCGTTTCATCAGCTATAACTTTCCAAAGCCAGATTTGTAAGTAAGCCTTTTACAGTGAAGGAAACTACAATTATCTTTTTCCAGGGCTTCCTATGTTAATACTGGTAACAAATTCAAATGGTTCTATCGACGCGAAATATCCCAGAAGACTGAACCACTGCGGTGTGTGGAAGCTGCAGATACCGAGGTGCTGTGTACCAAACAAATATTTCATTTTATACCTAATCTTTTATTATTTTTATTAAGTGTTTTGAAAGTAAATAGGGAAAGGCTAAGATGCATGACTAATAGCTAAGCCTGCTGAATGCTGAAACTGGTTATCAAAAGCTACCAAGACTTTGCCCTTCCTCTGCATTGAGACAATCAGTAATGAGGGAGTTCTCCAATGGCCTATTCTCTAGCCTCAAGGAGGCCGGGGATACACAATCCTCCAGGGAAGGTAACAGTTTATCCTTTTCCACAAACACAGAATGCCTCATTTATAAACGTGTAAACTGCATTTTATTAAAAAACAAATCCGACTCAATGCCGGGAGCTCCACGAGAACAGATGGACACCATATATTCCTCAGAAAGCCGCTTTCAAAACTCTTGGTTAAAACGCCGGCCGCAGAGAAAAACTGTTAAGTCGCACCTTTTGTGGGAGCACCTTAAAAAATCGACCCCTTTGCAGGAGCTTTTTACAGGGAAACACCGTTTTCATCAGGTTGCGTGGTGGCACATTACCGTCATGGAGGTGGCCCCGGCATCGTTTGTGGAATTAAGCTTTAGAAAAGTATCGCTCCTATCATATGGAGGTTTTTCAGCTGCAATGAGCGGGTGGTTATGGTGCTCGTTAAATAGAAGGTGCTTTCCTGTTAACAGTGCAATAACAGCTGACAGTCTAGACTCTTTACCAAAATAAACAAACATGACTAATTTTTTAGGCCTGGCAACATGCTAAAATATCAGTGTGATTAGCCAGTAAATCCCATTTTAAGAAACCTTTTTATGACTAGGGACTTCTGCCACTTTACAAATGTATTCCTCTAAGCCCACTAATTCAGTTAGCCTTTTCAATCCATTGTATTATTCTTGGGCCAGCTTCATTTTGCATTAAATCCACTGCAGAAAGCTAAATTGAACGCAAAAATCAGACTTGATCCAGGCTTCCTTTTGTTCAAAGATAGAGACCGAAAGTCCTCTGCTGCTGCCACACACTTTCATCACCAATTTATAGGAACCGACAGTGTAAGGGAAAAGCAATGAAAGTCATTGTTTTGGGACTTCAAAGCATCTCTGTATCTGGGGAAGGAAATCCTTTCAGTCAGCAGTGCTTTCCCCACAGACTGCAGGTGGGTGAAAAGTTATACCCAACTGGAAGTGCCCCAGAGCCATAGGGATATTAATGACATACACGGCCCTTTTTTTTTTTTTTTTTTTTTTTTTGGATAATAATAGTAAGAACACGAGGGGGCTAATTAAGAAAACGAAATGGAAAATTGATTGGTTTGTGCTTTACGCTGAAGTGGTGAACATTAAGAACAGGCAAAACAACCGCATACTGGTTTTTTTCCTCTCAGAAGCACTCAAGTATCCAAGTATGTATGCCTTTAAAATGTAACACGGCTTAGTTTTAAAGGCGAAGAAAAGAGGGGGTCAGGCTGGGAAGGGAAGCAAATCACTGAGACCAAGTCTGCTCCTGTTAAAGGAGAGCCTCACTGCTGGCTGCACTGGGCGCAGCATACAGCCTGTGCTGCACTTCTGATTTAAGTGACAACCTGAGCGGTACACGTTTGGAGACACTTCTTATCCCTCTTACTGCTATGCCAATTACAAGTATCGAGATCCAAAGAAAGAGGAAAATGCGTTGATTAATCAACAGAAAAGAAAACCCCAGTGCATTGCAAACTATGCGAGCACACCGCCGTGAAGATTTTCTGCATTTCTTACTGTGAAGGATTTGGTAAGAAATCATTTTCCTCCTCAAGAAGTACAAAACAGAAATCAGAACATACAGGTACTGAGACAAAAGCGTTAATCAAAACTTACCTTAATGTCTTGCTCTGAGCTATCAGTTACAGCTTTCTGAGCAGCACTGGAGAATGAATTTGCCACCTGTGGCTGAGCTTCTAGGAGCTTCTTCAGCTTCAAATCCACCAACTTACTGTTTTGTTCTGCTAAATATGCAAATACCACACACAACAGAGTGAGATGCATTTAAATGCAGAGTTGGCACAACAATGTATCAATCTAAAAGGTAGATTTCATTCACTTTACTACCATTTCAAACTAAAAACTAGAAGGGAAATCATTTTTTTTCACGATTCAGATTGGCATAGATTAGTGGAACATGTTACATACATAGATATCCCCTAAATTTTCTTTAAAAACACATTAAACAAATACAGCACTCAGCTAAACAAGTATGCACAGCATAAAGAGAGGAGATGAAACACATAGAAACTAGACAACGTTTATGTGAAGTCACTCCCAACCTGTTCATACCTATACTTTGGTACAAAAACACACTTAAAGAGCCATTTATTTTCTGATGACACATAACAATTTATCACATATTGTAAGTACTGATAACCCCTCAAGTTTATGAACTACTAATTCATCCTAAGGCTCCTTGGCACAGCTCCTCTATGTTAAAATTGCAGTATCAAAAGAGTCAGCTTTCTAGTAATATTTTACTGTGATTTATAGACGACGTCGAAGCCAGGAGAGCCGTAAAACACGTCACGACTGCATCGAAGGGACAGATCCAAAGCGTGCTTGAGCCCACAGTTTTTTTCCATCAGTTTTAGGAACTTGGACCAGAGCCCAAATAAATAATAGAATCAAGAACTTTACCTCCCGACAGTGCTCATTGTGTATGTGAACGTTGACAGCAGTGTGTAACACACCCAACTACACACACACACTTATACACACACATAATGACGAGAGAGATGTTAATAGCACACCACAGCACAGATCTGCGAGCCAGCCCTGGGCAGGAAGGCAGAGACCTCCTCTGCACGCAGCACCACACGAGCAACTGCCCCTGAAATGGAGCAGATGCAGCATCACCTGAGGATACTGAGCATGCAGCTGGGCCTGGGGTCGAGCACGAGAAAACCGGCACTTGCTCTGCTTTGCTACAGGCAGAGCCCCAGTTTTGCTCTGCGTGCTGGTGACTTCTGGCTGGTGTGGGAAGTGGAGCCATGACTGCTTTGCCGCACACCTCCTTCCAAGGTTTGGAGCCCTCTGATTCATATTAGCCCAAATATTTTTGGCATGCTAGCAATCAAACAATGCCTGCCTCCAGCAGCAATGGGCTGGGCTATGACGGAGGACAGTTTCCCTTTCCTCTGGCACACCCAGTCAGGGTGTCCTTAATAGAGGCTCGCATGAAAGGACATGCACAGCCTTGCGGGTTTATACATAAACATCGTGTAATAACTATGATATAAGAGGTTCACATTTTATCAGATACATTCAGAGCCGCATATGGTGGCTGTGCTAACAAACAGACAGATGCAATATTTAAAACCAACAACCTGCAGTTAAAAAAAAAAAAGTTTTCTTGAGATAGACAGGAGGGACTAAGATTCAGCAGGGGACAAATTAATTAACGCAGTCAATAATGATTCAAAATGTGACATGTCCCTTACAGTTTTGCGTTCAGATGCTCCCAGGGGATTCAACCTTCGTTAGAACTTGGCATGAATTGGCAGAATTCCACCAAAATCTGTGTACACTGATTTCTATCACAGCATTAGGCTGCTTTCTGTATTATAGCTCTCCCTCTTTCTTACTCATTTGAACAACGCTGCTTGTCCTTCTGGCTAACAGGAACATCGACCTGCAAAATCATGTCCCAGCTTATTTTCCAGAACGACTTCCCATGGTAGAGATGAAGCGTTTGGTAGTGCTTTGCATCCCTGAGAAAGGCATCTCTCAAGAAAAAAAGGCCCATGGAAATAAAATGGTGGCAAGTCACTGGGGCTATGCGATGGGAATATTCATTTACTGATTTTATATTTCTCCTAAAATGAACCAATATTTATTGGAAAATCATTTGGCAGCATTCTACTCTAAATCAGCTTGAGTCAAATGCTGGAAACACTAAATGTATTTTCTTATGTGTTTGGAAATACTCAAAAAAAAACAACAAAGGACATGAAACATCTTCCGCACTCAAGAAAAGCCTAGCTTCCTAATGCAACTGAAGGCAAAGAATATGATGTATAGACATCATTGCTGGTTTAATTTACAAGAGGAAACACTAACTGAAGTGTTGTGATTGAATATATCATGGGTTACACACTTTGGTCCAGTTGGCACGAGCTAAACCAAGCCAGCAGATGCTGGAAGAAGTTCCCCCTTGCACTCCCTGTTCCCTGAAGCTGCCCAGCACTTGCCACACTTCTCTGGGCTGCTGTAGTTCGATTTACCTTGCGGTGAGCAGAAGCAGACCGTGCTGCACAGAGGCCCTCAGCACGCGCCGGTGCCACTGGCAGCAGGCAGGCACACAGAGCACAAGCTCCCTCTGCAACTCGCTGTGAAAAGAGGAGCACCGCGCCTCTTTGAAGATCTAGCTCCTTTGTAAATAAGCATCTCCCTTGGGGGATTCTGACACATTTATCATCTGCAGAGGAACCTGAACTCCAGTTTTGCTGGATTACAATTTTTGAAGGTGGAAATGCCACTACAATGACTTATTCTTGTTTGACCAGCATGCAATGTGATAACACAAGCATTTCCACTAGAGTGTGAGTGCTTTTAAAATGTGTTATTAAAATACCATTACTTGAACTTTTTAAAGTAAATAGAACTAATTCTGTTCAAATTTATAACTCCATGTCCCCAACAAGGAACAAATAAATACAAGCCCTGGTCCTCGGGAAAGAGCCGGAGAGATACCAAAGTCTATACAGAGACAAATTTGTTCCTGTTCACAGAGCACGTGGGCTGGGATATCAGCGGAGAGCAGCAGCTGTACTCACCGACGTGACCTCTCGCTCCTCTGTCCTGCCTACACTGCTGGGACAGCCTAGACAGGGTGATTTCAGGTGGCTCAGCTTTACAGACCTAGCCTTGGGCCCCTTCCCCATCAAAAAGGAAGAGACCTTTAAATCTGCTAGGACTGGAAATAATAAGTTTGTTGCTGATTTTAAATTTCAACCAAATGTAAATGCAAAATATTCAGAGAGAATAAACATTAGGGTTTAAAAGACCTGAAAAGGCACAAAGGAATAAAGTTATGACAGAGAGAAGCAGCACATCAGTACTTATGATGATGGAGTGTTAGTCATGCAAAATACACAAAATAGCCATTATTTAAATTACCCGTTGAATCAAGGTCATTTTCTAGGTTAGTAAGCTCATCTCCACCTCCAGTAACAGAGCATTCAGGAACCTCCTCGTTAGTATCTATCTCAATATTATCATCATCCTCATCCTCATCTGTAGGAACATACAGCATTAAGGTTAGTGTTTTCTTATGTACATGTACCACATCGCTAAAAAAAATAAAAATTAAAAATTTTAGAAAACAAGCTGAGTTATGATAAAAATGCAAATCATTAAATAAGTCTGGAAGGAGACTTCACCCTGTCCACTCATGGGTTTATCTCTAAACTGATGCAATCCGATATACACCCAGGGAGCTCTGCTGGAAACTCCTGCTACAATAAAGGCAGAGGCTGGCCTCAGCAGTGGCTGCTTGCTGTGCTGAGCGCCTGGCTAACTCTAAAAAGCACATGGGTTTTTTTTGTAACTTGAGTCGTAATTATTTCCCCTAGGCTGCCAGTTCTCTGTGACACAAAGTGGGATATGGGTGCTGGAGCTGGCATACGGCAGCTTTGAATGAGTCTGGCCACAGGAGGAACTGGGAGCTTCAGGCTCTGGAGAAAGAAAGCATCTCCCAGTACGAGCTCCCAGTTGGGTGAGACTTGCTACTCCTTACCTTGCACAACATATCGCATATAGGAACGCTGCACCTTGCTTACGTGTTAGTGTCTCCCGGCACCTCTGACCCAAGCAGGAACACCCCTAGCTGGGACACCACACTTAGCAAGCGCGGCCTTTCGGTGTAGCAAGAGCACGCTCACAGATTGCTGCCTTGCTGTACCGCTCTGAATCAGGCCTGTTTGTAAGCTACATACATCTTAAATAAAATAATAATTGTAATTATGCTTTATATTTTTTATGGCATCTCTCTGTTGGGTTTCTCAGAGTGGCTCATGAATATCACTTGTAAATTAGCCCCGTAATGTTTTATGAACTGGGTGATTATTATAATTACAATTATGATGATGATGTAGGTAAATTATGGCACAGAAAGAGTAAGTAACCTGAGGAAGATCAAATAGCAAGTGTTGAATTGTGAAGCAGATCCCAGAAGTAATTCTGACTCACATTTTCAATACAAATATACAATGAAATTAAACAAGGTCCATAAAAGCTAGATTAGTACTTTCAAAGCATGTAGCTGCATTGTATTTACTCGCTTTTAAGTCTCATATCAAGTGCTATCTACACTTGTTCAGACTTATACGAACATTTTTTTCTTATGTACGTATGCATGCGTGTAAAATTGATGAAAAAGAGGATGCTGGAATATGCCAGAAGAAAGAATACACATGTAGTAACTAAACGAACTTCAAAACACTGCACAACAGGGAAAAATACTAATTATAATTACAGAACATTGGTACCTTCCAATAACATATACACAAAAAGGATCCCAAATACAGCACCAAGATGCCATAATCCCGAATAGCAGAGTTTTGGGATTGGTGCTGATCCCATGCTGTCTGTCTTTGAAATAGACTAAAGGTCCCCCTCAGGCCTGTGGGCACTTCGGGCCCACACTGCTGACACGCAGGCCATATTTTTGTTTCTTTTCTTTACCTCTTTATCTCTGTAGTCCCTGCAATTCCCATTTTAGGAGCCTTTTGACTTTTTGTGTGTCTGCTACTCTTTTCTAACCAGCTGCTCCCTCAATTCCTCTGTAATTAATCAGTCTTTCGTGCAGTTTTACTGATTCAGAGTAAGGCTCTTGCTACGACACAGGAACAAAGAAGTTTCCATTTTCAGTGTCCATCACCAATGTCAGAATCGGTTGTGTATCTGAAGCACAAGCAGTCTGCATCAGTAGGACACCAGTAGGATGCAGGAGGACTCCTCTGTTTCAGCTGACCACCAAGATTTCCCTGGGCCTCTCTCCACTAATTCCCAGAGGTCCCTGGAAGATTCAGCTCCCTTCCAAAATGGCCCAGCTTGAGCCAGGTGGCTGGAGAGCATCTCTTCCTAGCCAAATCACTATCTGCAAGCTGATCCGGTGCCAGGTGGTTCTTCAGGTGGGCAGAAACACTCAGGACTCTGTGCAATATTCTTTCTGCTCCCGTTTAAATGAATGGACCCGGTTCTGTAACTCTAATTCTTTCTGGTAGTGGGGAGGTGGATGAACAAAGTGGATGGGCACCACCAGTGGTGGAAGAGAAAGGATGAGGGACACTGCAGTGGCAGAGGGAAGTCAAACCCACCTCGAGCCTCGATGATTTCCAAAGCACCCTGGCAAGTCAGCCAGCAAGGGCAGCTCGCAACTACCAGGCAGCCAGCAGGATGCTGGATGTGTCAAAACACTCTGAACAAGGTGACAGGGTTTAGGACTACCGGTTACTGAGGGAATGCCTGTATTAAATTCTTTGATTTTCTTTAATTTAATACACCACCGTTTTAGGTTACAAAAGAGATGGGAATCTTGAAGATACCAGTCCCTAGTGTCACGTAATGGCCTGACCTAGTATTTCATTTAAAGTTAGTGGACTTGGACTGAATATGGTTACCAGGAGATTGAGACTCTAGAAAGAAATGTCAATGAAAAACCTTATTTTCAAGAAACTTCAGAAGTTTTAAAATACCTTTCAGAATTGACAGATTCCTTGTTTCCAACTACTGCTTTTTTTCCCCTCCAACTTCCACGTTCTTCAAGTGTATTAAAAGAGGAAATTTATTTAGGGAGTGGGTTACAACAAGATTTTGCAATTATAAATGATAAAAGAAACAACATGACAAAGAGAAAATATATCTTTTATGAAAAAAAAAAAAACAAACAACACAAATGACTAGTGCAAAAAAACTTAATACACTTTGTCTAGAACCGGGGCAGGTATTTAGAAGACAAGAACCGCTTCTTTGAAAAATACGTAAATGTGGATCCTAGAAAGACAGCAAATCTTTACGATGTTGAGAAGAAATTAAAAAAAGAAAAAAAAGATAAATAATCAAGTCAACAACTAAACGGCACCGACCACTGTCTACACACCCTGGACTGAAGAGACACAGAGAAAAAGAATCTTTTGGCACCATACGGAAATGCCAGAGCACTGCTGGAAAAAAGATCAGTATATGAAGGCATTGCAGCAGTACTTGCTCTTTAGGGAAGAAGACATCTCCATCCTCCAGCACTGTCTCTAGGAAATCTTTCAAGCTTGTGGATATTTGGATATTTAATTTATTTACTTTCAGGTACAAAGTTCACTTTAAGGCTATGGGATGTGACAGGAGCATCTGACCAGTAACAAAGGAAGCAAAGGCGGGGAGGAGAAGAAACGTAGAGTTGAAATACTGGTTCAAGTGTACAAGAAATCAGATGTTAGAACAAGAAAGTACAATGGTAACTGCCAACAAATGCTGTTTGTTAAAAATATTAAATTAAGGACTTAACACTGGTTTACGAGTGAGACTAAGCACAGTGTAAGACTGAGCTACCACGCGCTTTCCCTTCAAATCATTGCCTCAGTAGTAAAATCTCTAATATACCCTGAAAACTTAGTTAAGTATAAAAGTGCTACGCAGTGCCAGCTAGCTCATGTGGTAAGTTTTGAAACTGCAGTCCATTTTTCTAGCTTTCGTTAGTAATTCTGATTTTTTTAAAAACTTTTTTTTCCTCTGTGTGTCTCACAACACATTCAGATGCTCCTTTTCCTCTGTTTTTCCCTTCTTGCTCCTCTAACATCTCTCTTCCTTTCCATTCTTGTTTTTATTCTCTTCTCCCCTCCCAGTTTTGCCCATTTCTGGCACTTTTCTCACCGAAGCCTCTTCACACTATGCTTATCTTACCCCTGTCCTCTCCGCTGTTCCCTCCCTCCCCTGCCCAATCACTACCTCCAGCACTACCTCCAGATATGAGCCGCTTCCTCACCAACATGCCATCTCAAAGAAAGGGTTTGAGATATGCCAGAGAGTGAAGAAAACACACTACCCAAATCCCAGAAGAGTGGATGGGTGTCTCGCTGGGCAGCAAGGACAATACCTAGATAAGATGCCAATTCCTTTGCCCCACTGCTGCTGGGAAAAGGGAGGATATTTGGATTCCTATCTCGGTATTGTCCCTGGACCCATCTCAAGGCATCTGCTTATCAGCCTGAAGCTAGTAGGACATCTAATAAATTTGAAGCTGCCACCCCACACCCTCTGGCAGTTGGCAGGAAGAAGTATTTTCTGTCTCACACGCCAAATAACCTACTGAAAAAGACTGGATTTCATAGCAAATGACGCTTCTTATCCAGGAAAGTTTCTACTTGCCGTAGGCGTTTCAGTTATGCAGACCACGATTAAAAAAAGCCTTTTAATGGAGAATGCAGCAGCAGGATCAAAACAGAAAACTCTCAATACGCATACAGAAACATTGAAAGAGATCAGATTTTCACCACCAATAGTGAGCAAAAAGTTAGTCTTAAAAAAAAATAAATCCCAAAGCTGAAGTATCTTTTTTTTTTCCTGGAAGAACTGAATTAAGAGAGAGGAAAATGATGTGCTACACTCCCTTTTTGCAAATTAAATGTAGCAATCAATGCAAAAGAAGAGATTAATGAAACATAATGGACAAGAGAGCTTGGAAGACATAAGATATTACTATAAGCTTGTCATGGGTATTGTACAGGGAATACAGGACTACACAGAAGAAGAACTGCTACATGTGAATGCAATTAAGGGTAATATTCAGAATCCAGTCGTAACAAGGAGACTTCATCTATTAAATCCTTATTTTGGTGGAAATCAAAAAATGAAACAGACTGAAAGCAGAAACAATTATAACATATTTGGCTTATAAAGCGTTGATGCCGTTTCATAGAAGTACTCCATTTCGGAAGAATGAATTTCTTGAGTAGGGATGTGGGGTGGCACCTGGAATTACCAACGGCTTGGTAGAAGCATGCGGAAGAGGTACTGTCTCCTCCTTTAATAACACTCAAACTCTCCAAGTGCATATGCAATCTACATATAAATATACCAAACCTGTGCCCTGCTCCTGAGGCTGGCTGGGTGTATATTACCTCTGGTCAACTTATAGCAACATGAGCTGTATGGCTTGCTGCACAGCGAGCTGGAGCCTGGCAGTGATCTGCGATACCTTGCTCAGACACAGGTCTACGTAACGCCTGGAAATGCCTCACATCTATACAGGGGGTGCCAGAGCTTGGGTCTGTCTGCGTGCAGCTGCACACATGTACCCAAAAGGGACGGAACCTCGCTCTAAAAATCACACATAGACTACGGAACAACGGGATGATATAGCCGGTATCATTTGGGATCAACTGTTGCATGGAGTTCTGATGACAAAATGCAAGGCTGCCAAAGAGATGTTACGATGCAGGTGTTAGAGAAATTAGAGAAACCCGTGACAGAGATACAGGCCTCTCGAAACCAACAGTACCAGAATTTTATCCAAAGGTTTTGTTATCTCAGAGTAAGAATCCAAACCCTAGCCTACACAAAGAAAGAAAATTCCCTTGCCTTAATGGGAGATGACTGCCTCCAGGCTGTTTGCACAAGGGCTAGGGGAACAGTTATCTCTGAGACCGCTTACAAATCTCACAAAGGAAGAGCAAAAGCAAAATTCAGAGGAAAATATGAACAAGGAAGGTCGCATCCCAGAAAGATGCATACTGGGATATCATTTAGAAACACTTCAATGAGTTACTGCAACAAAACAGGGTAACTACTAGCCAGCTGAGCACTCAATATACACAGAAAGTGTGCCATCCTTGCAGGGGAGGGGTGGTAGGAGCAGATGTGTACCAGCATGATAAAACTGTGAGGATGAAGTAATTAAATGAAGTAGGATGAGGAAACATAAATAGTGAAGAGGGATGAAGAACATCATAGCCTACTTACTCTACAAGTTCTATGCCATTTTGCGCCCCCAGCCCTTCCAGTTCAGCAGGGAAATTTGGTCTGTAGCTGGTCAATGTTCAGTTTGGCCCACTTGGCTGAATTTTACCAAAGCTGATTGGAACTGGAAAAGTTCTGCAGTGGAAACAACTAGCCATATCCCTCCCCTTTTGCTTCTTTTTTTCGGTAGTTCGCAAAGTTTGCTTCAGACTTGAGCTAACACTAAGAAAGTACTTTTGTTAGTTTATAACTAACTTCTCCTCATCAAAAGTTTAATTTCCCTATCTATCGTTACAGAGAATTGTTTTCAAGCTTGATTTACTGGCCAAAGAGAGGAGAACTGAAGACCAGACCCAAAGGGAGACAGTACAACTATCTGCTTTTCTCATCTGTGCTAACTGGAACGGAAGCATAGGATTTAAGGTGCAATAAGAACATATTATCATATATATGCATATAAAATACATATAGCAGAGAAGAAAAAAATCTTGTTGTTGAACCTACATGTATTGCAAATGTGAGGCTGGATTTTCCTGACACTTTGGCTTACAATTCTGCATTAGTATAAGAAACACAATTTCCCCTTAGAATATGTAGGAGACACTAAAAGAGCAAGGAGCCTGTACTGAAACATGCGTTCAGTACCCATTTGAGTTTGAGTGACACTACATTACTCCAGCTCATAGCATGGCAGGTATATGAATTTTAATGACATTTCAAACTCAGTTTAATAACATTACAGCAATATTACAACTCAAAACCTGTAAAGGCAAGTGGTATGTCAAAAGACTGCCATTTAAAATCAAAAGGTTGTTGCCCCCACCTCCTACGGGTCTCCTTTAAAATTCTATTCCAAAACAGTCTTTGAACACATTTAATAGAAAATAAAGTCTCTTAAAGTACATCTAATGTTGTTTTCCCCAAATAATATGCTTAAGATATATATGGAAGAAATTTTAAGCAACAATCATGAAATGCTCCAAAAACTACAGGCAATGACATACCTGTATAAATGAGCTAGTATCAGCTACTTGTTCACGTAACACTTTTTCTTTCAATCACATTTATGCTTTTCTTTTAATTGTTGGAAATTAAGTGACACCACCCTGATTTAAGAAGATTATCTACGGCCAGCCTTTTGATATGTGCACCTCACGAACAACAATTACCTACAACAACATTTTGAAGTGTGAATAAAAGTGATACCCAAAAAGGTCTTCTCTGGTTTCCAGGTTGCCATAGGAATAAGATACAAGGTTCCTTAGCTCACCTCCAGATGCCTTTGACCTT
This sequence comes from Anser brachyrhynchus, assembly GCF_964034855.1. NCBI lineage: Eukaryota > Metazoa > Chordata > Aves > Anseriformes > Anatidae > Anser > Anser brachyrhynchus. The sequence continues at coordinate 16,509,640 of NC_137696.1, forward strand.
TCTTTCAACTTTTCTGCAGCCATTTCAGTGTAGCTAGGAAGTTCTGACATCTTCACTCCAGATCGAGCTTCTGCTATTAGCTGACGAGCTCTCTCTCTCAGCTGCCGACGCCGCTCTTCATCTTGCTGCTAAGATATATTGAACAGTTGCCAAGTCAGTAATTGACAGAAATGCAATTTCATTCTCAATCTGATCATCATGATAGTAACTGGTTTACAGCACGGTGCTTGGCCCACATTATAAATAGGATGCTCGGTATCAGTTGGGTGTCATACCACAATTTTTAAAGACAGCCACGAATCAGATATTTTTAAAGCATTCCCCAAATTATTATTGCATTAGAAACTTAATAATTTACAATTTAAAGCACTTACAAATTACGTTCTAGAAAAATACATAGGTGAAAATTCTCAGAAACTTTTGTCTCAAAGTAATAACTGCAACAACTTTTGCCGTGGCTACAAAAAGGGTTTTACTAAATTGAAGTACTTGTTTGAGTAATATTTTTTCATAGCACGGAAATGAAAAGCCAGATGTTGCTCTTGGTTACTCCACTCACCAAGCTGATTTCTGAGTGCAAAGTAACATTGAAACTGTGGCATGGAGGGGAATGTGATCCTTGGACTTCAATGGATATATTTGTTTTTTAATAAAACACCTAATGAAAATGAATGAAAGAACAATAGATGCCAAAGCAGAAAAGACTCACGTTAAAAGACACTATCATTGGGGGTTTGGGTCAGTCATTGAAAAAGATCTTCTGGGAATCATCCCAGGTAGTGTTGTTGTCCTAAAGCCTGTAACTATCCTAGAAGCACTACAACATTTAACTTACCAAAATGAGTAAACTTCGATAGCATGACATTTTGGAAAACACTAACCCACCACAATACAAAAATATGAATAAAAAGGTGTCTTTAAACATATCTATAGGAATACATTAAAAAGTCTGTCTTCATCTTAAAAATACGTGTTTTTTTCAAAGTTAGGAAAAAGCTTAATCAGCCAGTTTCCCCACTCACAAACGCCACGAAGCCAGCATTTGGCTTGAAGTCCCATTTGCCTATAACTTCATGTGTTGACATCCCGAACAGGATAAAAACCAGGTAGGTGCAACTGACCTTAGCTAAGTGGAAGAGCACAAAGTGCCTAATTTTGGAGAGCAGCCTTGGCAACCTTCCCACCAGCCCAGCAACTGAGCATTCCGCACCTGCAGATGCTGGTAAGGGCTGCTGCTAAGTGCTATTTAGTTTAAGCAATCATTAATAAAACAAGCACAAAATACTAATTAGGTACATTTTATCCATTTCCATGTAAATTGTTTGTTTGTAGCTATTTACTCATCATTGTTCTCGGCACAATACAAGAAATGCAAATGAATGAATCAGAATGCAGCCCTAATGGGACTTTCTGTTTATAACCATTAGCCCAGAGGTGTGCTGTAATTCAATCCTCAAGCAGCAAGATTTAGCCTCATTAACAGCTTGCATGGGCAGGTTACAACTCATAAAACCCTACAGTAAACAAAGCGTATGGACACAGCACAGTATCTTGTTTCTGAGTGACAGAATTGTGATTCCCTATCAGATTGCCTGGATTTACTTTTCTGCTCATGTCCTTCCGACAGAAGGCCGATTTTGCCTGGGCCCTGCAGCGGGATGCACATCGCTTTGTTTGCTGTGTCTCACCCTGCAGCCTCCCAGAAGGTGCAGAGCAACAGTGCCGTCGGAAACTTCTTCGTGAGCGTGCACGTTAGAAAGACAACCGGGAAGCTCCCCCTGCTACCACGTGCTGTAACAGATCAATTTAATTTAATTTATAGCCGGCCAACTGACACGGCGACCGATTTTATTCCAACCCACGGTATTTGGTAACGTTAATTATGTTTAATTTTACCTGAACTAAAACTGCTCGAATCTCTACGACTTGTAATTCCCCGTATAGATGAACTGGTGGTTTTGATTTAAATGGCTTTTAAAAAGGAACATACACATTTTATTTTTTTTTTTAACTAAGATTCCCACGTGGTTTAATGTCAAACTGCTTGATCCACTACCCCGCACGTAAAATAAGGTTGGTTACGTGTTTGTGACAAATACGCCCTACGCCGACCAGGCTGATGCTCCTCTCCCCTCCTCCTGCAGGAGACCACGGATCCCGAATTATTAGCATAGTCATTAACATCCCGGGGATCTCCAAGCAAACACAGATTATTGTGGCTTGTGTTTGTGCTGATTAAGTCAATCATCACCAGCGGATAAGAGAAAACCGGCATATTTATTGCTTAAATTCAATTCGGGTTTTTGAACCATGGATTGCTGAGCTTGGCAGGGGAAAGGCTGCTGTAAAGAACAACGAAATGTAGAGCAAAAAAAGTACGTAAACCACAGCGATTGAGTTTGGAGTCACCGAACAATTATTAAAAAGCAAATCAACCACCCCTGGGTTCTGGATAGGGAAGTGCTCAGGAGCAGTCTGCAGGCTTGAACATACAGATTCTCCTGTCTGGAAAATAATAAAAAAAAAAACAACACAAGGAGACGGAGGAGTTAAAGCCCACAAACAGAAGCTCTGCACCGAGAAAGGGAGATGCAAACACACAGGTAGTGATTTTTTCCATTCCAGTTCAGTCTTGAAGAGAAAATGAGGTAAAATCTTTCACCCCTCTGCCACGAAGCTGATGTGCCAAAGCAACGTTAAAGTTTCCTCAGTTCCCCCCCCCGGCTACCAATTGCTTTGCAATGGTCTAAAAATCTGCCACACGGATGCACAGCAAGTAAAACTTCACCATTTAAGGACAAACTCTTCACGAATAAGTAATGTAATTCCTTGTTTCCCTCCTATAAAAATGTATTGGTATGCAATTTTTATATTTCACAGTTCACCGCCATCTCGGCAAGCTTTCTTCCACTGCTTCAATGGTGCTACTTTTAATTTTATCCTCCTTAGTCCTAGTAATTAAAGTGATCAGCAGTGGCATCCCAACGGCTTTGACACAGCTACAACCCCCTAGCAGACTTCTGCTTTTAAGGGGAACGGGAAGAAAAAGGCCTGGAGTTTCATTTCACTGGAACAAGAAAATCAAGCTTCTCCAATCCTCAACTTTATCCAATTGTTCTTTCAGCAGCCTTTGGATCTTAAGAAACAAATAAGAACGGCTGCCGTTAGGGGGTCCTTTTTGTACTCACCGCAGACGTCAATGGCTGACACTACTTTGGCCAAAAACGATGCCCTGGATTTGTGAAGGTGAATTACGACGTGAAATGCTGTCGGAGCAGTTGCTGGGGTCAGCGCCCGTCCCGTGACGCTGCTCAGCACCACCAGCAGCTGAGAGCTGACCAACCCAGCCAACAGCGAGCATGGCAGAGGTTTGCAGGGGGGGAAGGAAACCCACCCTCATTAAAATCCTTCTCCTTAAATCACCAAATATTCTGCATCTCCTCTCATTTTCAAAAAAGGAAACAAAACCCAAAAACCTCCACCAGGGATTTTCAGTTGCCCTTTGAGAGAATTTGGGGACGATCCTACCTGAGTTTGCACCACAAGTCTGATAATGAATTATCCTTCCACTATTAAGAAAATAAATAAAACTGGCAAGCTGTATTTTTTTTTTTATGTTTAAAAGGCAATTTATTCACCGTGCTCAGACTGGAGGGAGTGTAAGTTAAAGATCTGGTGCTGCTCCCCGGCACCAAACTTACAACGGTGCTGTGCTTGATGGGGGGAGCGATTCACGGAGCTGCAGGTTTCCAAATTGTCTGTGGTCTGCCCCGACATCTAAGAGAAAGAACTTGACTGCCACCTCTTTCATCATCAGACAGGAAGAACGGCTCTGTTATTAGCCATTCAGAAAGAAAAAGACTTCTGTGCTTGTCCAGAGGCAAGGATTACCAAAATGTACCTATTCAGTTCCTACAGAAGACAGAATAAAAATAAAAAAAAAAAATAAAATTACACGAGCTTTAAAGGTTTGCGCAGGCTGGGTTTTGCTGTGACCTTGATCGGCTCTTGTTTGAGTAAATAGGATTTGGGATGAAACATTAAAACTGTTTAGCAGATCTTTTCAAACCATTTCAAACTTTTCTTATGTTGGTTTATAATATAACCAGACATGCTTGTAAATGGCCACACCTGCTCATTTCTCTGGGGATGGCCTGATCTCTGCCTTTTCTAACAAAGAAAGGACGGGGGGGAAAAAATCAGCCTTTCTTGTTGCAAAACAGAGTGGAAAGTCAAAATCTTTCTCAAGTTTGTCCCATCTGGTCAGATTAAATCTTTGATCACTCTGGGGACCACGTTTCTGTTTGGTCTCTACTACTGTTTCACAACAGCTCAGAACTAATACACAGGTACCGAGCAAAATATGAATCGCCCAGGACATGCATGATGTAAATGAAATTGCAGTGGGTTTGCATTTTGGTATCTAGTTGGATCACAGGAAGGCATTAGCAATGAGAAGAAAGACATAAACATCTCCTCAATTCTCCATCTTCCGCCTGGTGTCTGGGTTGGCTGCTTTAGTACCACTAAGCCAGATGCATCTTGCTAATATTTTTCATGAACATAGAATATTGCAAAAAGTACCAAATCACTTGTCATACAGAAGAAGCTCACAATCTATGTCACTGATTGACTAATGAGACAAGACGGGATGAAAGCAGTAGTTTCATCAGTAGTCCAACGTCCAGAACTGGGAGAATCACGAACAATGTCATAGCAAAGTTCCCTTCAGGAACAAATAAATAAAGAACAAAACCAAAAACTAGCAATAACGTGGGCTTGTGTGGCTGCAAAATGGAAAACGATTCCCTAAACCTAGGAGATATTTTTAAAGAAATGTTAGCGTCATTTTTATTTTTTTTTCCCAATATCACCTATTTTGTTCTGCATAACCTATGATTCATTTGGTACAGCATTGCTGGTGTGAAGAGTGCTGTCTTTAGACAAAATTGGTAATTTTATTCTTTGATCATTTAATTGGTAATTTAATTCTTTGCATCACTGTGAAATGGATAAATTCTTAGTTTACTGAAAGAAAAACATATATACATTTTGGAAAAAAAAAATAAAAGACTGGCTGACTAAGTAAGTATCACCTTGTGCTTCATCCAAGGCCTCTTGCTGGTTGTCTGGCTGCTCTTTTGTAGGCAAAAAGGAGCTGAACGCTCTCTGGCTCCTTAGATCTGGCCCAACAAATGCACTGCCAGTCATGCACATGGATCCAGCTTAAAACCCAGTGTGAGCCTAAAAGAAGCTAGTCAAACTGGCACCTACTCATGCAGAAGGAGATAGATTTGTCATGACAGGCTGATTATTCAATGTAAAGAAACAGTTTAGCTTTTCTAATCTGGTACAAATACATCTTTCTCAGAGAAAAAAGTAAAAGGTCTAGCAGTTCAAGTATTTAAAGTAAAGAAACCAACAAAAAATTGTAACGTCAAAGTGAACCATAGGTATTTGCGCTGGTGCATTCTGCAAAACAGCCCCGCAGTTCTATTCAGATAAATAAGATTTAACCCGTTTAACCCCTTCGGAGCTGCACAGCTCCGCCATGACCACAGCAAGCATTTCTATTTCACACTGCACTTGGCCGTACTGTGGGTTTTTAAGGGCAGACCGAAAGACGTAATTCCAAATCCACCCTTTCCGTTTTCATCCTCTCCTCGGTTGCCTGCATTGATCACAGGGGCGATGCCCTGCCGGCCGGCGGAGAGCGACCGTCGGGAGAGCAGGTCTGAAACAAAAGCGACAGCCAAGCCCTCCACTAACTTCTTCCCTGGAATTTCCTCCGCTCGTGCAAGTTTGCGCTCTCCCTGGTACGTGTGCTGTAATTAAGGACAACAAGCACCTGAGGCAGCAGGCTCCCAGGGCTTGCTATGCCTGTCACCGTGATTGTCAACGCTGCTGGCGTTACCCACAAACAAGGTCTCAAAGGCTGAAAAATAGTCCGAAATTGTGCCATCAGACAGGGCATAAAGTCCGATCTGGGATCAATAGTCTGAAGGTGGCATTTTTGGTGCTTTTCAGCAACCTAGCTACAGACAGAAGGGAAAGAAGCTGCTTACTCATTGCAGGAGTCAACATTTGTAGAGTTCCACTTAAGGGATTTTCTCTTGTGTAAACTTGACTTTATAATTTAAAATAAAATAAAATAACAACAACAAAAAAAAACCCACCCAGTCGCGTTATGAAACAAAGAGTTTTGGCAGGCGGATCAGATGCGTAAGCTTGAAAGCAGCATCTTTCAGGCTGCCAGCCTGGGAAGCTTCCTCCTCGCTGGGGCAGCCGAAGGACGTGCCCTCCTGAGGAATGCTTTACCAGCAGCACGGAGCAGGGTGGCTCAAAGTCCCCCCCCCCCCCCCCCCCTTCTCTTAATTTTCAGGGGAGGGTGGCGGGATCACAGCCCGCTGGCATGTGCTCAGAATGTAAAGAACGAGTGCAAACCTTCCGCCTTCCCGGATCCTATTTTCCTGTGTGTTTTTTTTTTTTTTTTTTTGAAAATGTCCTGCAAACTGCTGGCAGCTTGTTTTTAATGGAAAATACCAATCGCCTAGGATCTATACCTAGCCTTTTGCCAATAATGAGAAAACTTCACCTTCTGTCCCCAGCAATTCTTAGGAAATCTTTTGCTGTTATTCCTACAAATCCAATTACAGATTGTTGAGTAGCTAGTGGAGTAAGCTTATTGAGGAGTGTCACATCACTAAGTCGTGCGTATGTGTTTCAGTTTGTAATGTGGTCTGAGCCGCTGTAGAGGTGTCAACTTAAAATGCAAGTAAGTAGCAGAACAGGGCTAATCCCAGCCACTACTCCCCTGCAGCCAAATTGTAGCGCAATGAATGACAGTGGAAATGCAAAGATGCCACTGTGCTTATCACACACAGCCAGATGGTGGACCTGGATCAATGCACACATGCCACGATCAATGCATTTGATAAAGAATTAAGAAGAAAACTGTACATGTTATCAAAGAACTTGTACATGGCATAATTATGATTCTGCATGTGCTTACTGATGATATTGGAGACTCAGAGGCAGGTGATAATGAAACTGATAGGAAGAAATAGCTTAAAGGCTACAGCATATGGCCTCAGCACTAAGAAATCTTGTCAAATAGTTCAGAAAGCTTTTTTAACTGTTATTACAGGCTGCTCATAGTGCAAGCTGGTGGCAACGTTTTAATTTTTTTTTTAAACCTGAAATGTCAAAAAGTTACAAAAGCTATACTTTTCAGAATGGCTCAGAAAATAATTAAGACGCCATTGTGTTTTAAACACGGCAAAAAAAATCACAGGTAGAGTCAGTGCTCACGGTTTTCGGTGGTGGTGGTTGGGCATTTTTAAAGGTATATAATTATGTCTTCCCTGAATCCGTGTTTTTACACTTTAAGGGGTCTTGTGGCAGTTTAAAGAATGTATTTGGGTAACAATTTACATTTGTCACGCTAATTTGTACAGATATAGTTTTGATATTCCTTCTCATCAAATGTATAGTATTTCCCTCTTACCATTTGTACTCTGTTGGCTGTATTTCAGCTACCTTGGATGTCAAAGAAGGTAATTAAAAAATGTGGAAAATGGTATAACGCAATAAAAAAAAGCATATACATTTATAGTGTATAAAAGGTACCTAAAATACAAATTCTCATGCTCCAGTTGATAGATGAGCTGTCTAATCAACGCCTGGACGTAACTTAAGTGCTCTCATTAGTGTGAAGGCCTTCAGGCTAAATAAGACTAAATCCCTTAAAAATTGCTTCTGCAATAGAAAAATCCCCCTTACCATTTTCCTCTGCCTAAATCATATCAATTAAAAAGAGAGAGAGGGAGGGGGAGAGAGAGAAGCATTTTCACATGACTTTGTTTTAGCTGACACTCCAAAAACTATCTCCTGAATCCAATTTAAAATGTTGCAGCGAAGAAAGTTCATTAGCAATTGAAGAAACAAAAAAATCACGCTGAGTTCAGTTTCTCTTTCACTTTAAACTCGGATCTTTAATCAGTGCTAAGGCGTATAATGCCCATTGAATCCTTTACCTTCACTTTTTATTTTTTCCCCCAACCCCAAATATTTAATCAACAGTGCCCACTGCGGTTTTACGTTTAAATTTTATAATTTATCAAAACGAGCCTCTGGGAGGAAGAAGCATGCATTTTACTGAGTTGCTTTTCAGTGTGGCCCCCCCCAGCCCCAGAATTTCAATTTGTCCTGACAAACCATTGGGTATTAAACGCTAAAGGCACGCAGAGCGCATAAAGAACTGATGGCTTGATTAGCTCTTGTGGTGCGATTGAAGGAGCTGTCTCTCTCCCCGATTCTCCATTTTGAGAAACACTTTGATCTCTGTTCAAGTCAATTCATGAACATCAACTGACAAGACTGCATGAAACACCCCAATGGTTAGACCCAAACTCGGAGCAAACTATTTGGTTTCATTAAGGCTTCAGGAGAAGTGACCAGTGACAGTCCTTTCATTCCAGAGCCAACAGGCAAGTGACTATTTAAACTTTAATGTGCACAATGTACTGCTGAAGGCCACTACACCTATAGTCGGTCACTCAAGGATGAATGCCCGTACCTACTATTTTGTGACATGTGAACTGCTAAGTGCAGCTGCAGGCTCATTAACGTGTTTGCTGAGTTGTTTTCGCCACCGCGGGCTGACTCTCCATATTTCCCATGTGAGAAAGCAGTGCGTCGTCAAAGGGAGGCAGAACAGCGTGCGCCGCGTAAAACCCAGTTATTAAAAAAGATCACATTTCTAAATGCAGTAATTTACTACGTGTTTACACAAACGTAGAAGAAATACTACCCATTCCAGCTGAAAATATAAAAGAACTTGAACCCCACCACTGACAGAACGCGGTGCGAGAGCTTTGCTACAGTCAACTATTTACATCGCTTTTTCCTTTTTTTTTTTTTTTTGAGCTGCCCTTTCCAAAGAGTCCCACTTCAAAGAGCTGTTTTTTTGCTCCGGTTCCTGTCAATGCAGGTCAGAAACACCAGAGTGGAAAGTGGCTGCAGTGCCGTGGCACAAAGAGTCTCTGCGGCCGAAATCAAACAAAGCCCAATTAAACTGATCATAACGTCCCAGTGAACACAAGGAAGCTCACCTGGTATTTCTGGACTTCTTGTGTGAATTCCCAACTCTACTCAGTACTTGGTACTATAATTACCCTGACCAAAATACTGTGAAATTACTGCTCTGATCTACTAATGGCTGCAAAAAATCAAGCCGTCGTGGTTTCATGCCAAGGGGCCGTAGCAAGGTGGCGCAATGCTTTCCGACAGAGACGACAACTTCTAAAAACTCAAAAGGGAAAATTAACGGGATGTGGTTTATGTTGCCAAGGCCTGTTCATTAATTACCAATTTAATCACTGCTGGAGGCATGACATTACAAAAATCTGGCTGAAAGTTCTAATAGATTATGAAGACCACCTAAGAAGAGTGACCAAGAAATGTACAAAACAATTAATACTGTTTCACTGCTATCAAAGACCCTCAGATTATTTTACATCAAGTGAAGCAAAAGAATTAGTAGCTTCACAGTGCCACCACTAGGAACTGTAAATACAATGGCACACAATTAGTAATGCACATGTGACTTTTCGTTCAAGGCATATATCCTTGGGAAAGCCAGAACATGATAAGGAGAACAAAAGAAACATTTTTAAATGAAATGAATAAAGATTTTAACTCTACCCTCGTGCATGCTGAGCAATAACAGAATAGGCGATGCGAAATACAGCTCTAAGTGATGGCGATATCATCCTGGGATTCACAACAGCGTGCACTGAACATCCGCACAGAAAACGTCCACAGTTATTAGCAGCAATATAAAAAGAGCGTTCAAGATGCTAAGAAAGCCGGGTCTCGCCTCATACACAAAAGAGGGGCTCTGAAACACCAGGACCTTATTTTTTTTTTTTTTTGCTAATGTTTATAATCAGAGAGAACGTTTCAAGTTTTTGAACTGATGTTCAGATGATCTGAAAATTCAGTTAATAAACCGACAGCATATTTTCTGGGACCGCACATGTTAATGCTATGGCTGCAGACTACACAGCACCTGGAATTAACATACATATAATAAACAACTGCATATTTATATTTAGATGCTTAACTGGTGTAAGTAGATGGAGCTTATGGAAATAACACCAATAAAATTCAACTGAGAATCTCAAGCATTTATATATAAAACCCAAACTGCGTAACGTTTGTCTTGCATTATCAAAGGTTCTGCTTTATTCATGAAATCCCTCCTGGTATACAACTGACAGTGCATACTAATTCTTCTTAGAACTATATTTACTTGCCCTAATTGATTTACTTTCCCAGCTACGTAAGGTGCTTGTCCACGTCACTATTTCTGTACAGAGAAATATCACAATTTCATAGTCAGGAAGTGCTTAAACTGATCAAATACGAAGTCAAAAGACACAGAACCTTATTGGAAACTTACAGAGTATTTTTATTTTTCATGCACTGAGTGATGGTAAATAAAACAACTTGTTTGTTCTTGCCATCAAGGAAACGCGACCAGACTATCTCAACCTTAGCATGTCATTATAAAGAAGTAAAGATCAGTTCAGTCGTGGTTTTGAAGTGTTCAGTCAGCAGGTCTGACCTTCATTTAAAGAAAAGTATATTGTTAAAACAGCTATAAAACTTGGAATGCTCATGAAATGTAAATACTATACAGCATAGTCTTATCAGCTTAAACCATATTTAACCACTTTATAGTGGCATACATACAAGACATATAAATGAACAACGGGGAATAAGTTACCAAAGCTCAGGGATTACCAAAATAATGTTCAATCTTTTTACCAATTAGATGGTAACTGCTTCTTTGTAATCTCGAGAAGATCTAGTGATCATATCTAAATCTGGTCACAATTATCAGCATGACAGGCTAGGGTTTTTTCAATCAATATTTTCCAATTAATATTAAAAGACCAAGGTTGCCAGCTGCAAAGTCCTCCACCTCAATAAATGTATGTTAGATGTTTAATTAATAAAGATCAACTTCGCTCTCTCAAAACCAAAACCCACCATGGGGATAACTTTGGTGAGTTCTCTTAAATGAATTAATACTATCACCTCGGTCACAGACATTTATTTTCCAGTGAGGGAGACTGTAAAAATTCCACTGATGATCTAGATGCCTTTCCTAGGGCAATATAAGTAAGGATTCTGGTTTCAGGTAGAAATAAAAATAGCTATAAATAAAGCTATCTGGTGCTCATTTTCAAGAAACTGTTAAAAAAATTTGGAGGAAAGAATAGTTGCAGTGCTAACTTGATTTGAAGGCGTCTTGCAAATTAAAATGTCCTTTTTTATTGTCTACACTTGCATTCTGTACCACTTCTGTACACGTTGACCACAGTATACTTTTTGGTCACACAGCAGAGTAGGACAGTTAGGAGCTTATTTGCTCAGAGATACAGGAAGATTATCGGAGGACATGATCAATAAATCAAACTGTTTAATAAAGTTGGTTTTTTTTCTGAGCACTTGTTCAGAGAAATCATGCTTTATTTTTATTTCATTGCAGATGGAATATGCTGTACCTGTGCAAATGTATGGAATCAAAATTAAAGAATATACAAATTCATCTCATTTTAGGTTTTGTCCATTTCTGGAGCTTTTTTAAAAAGCTTTTTCCATTTCCATCCAGCCACCAAGGACGTAAAAACAGTTATCACTTTGCACTCAAATATTTATGAAAATGAAAAGTAATGGGCAAAACAGATTGACACCTGAAGTAGAAAAAGCTTATTAAATATGAATTAGATACAGCCGCAACAAGTCCTTTGAGGAAGTGAGTAATAAAAAGCGATATTCTGAACAGAAAGAAACAATCTCATGGCATAACCCTTTCCTGCTGCCCTCTGTGTTCAGACTGCGTTTGCATGGCTGGAGGTAAGAGCTCTTTGGTGAGGTGCTTCATATCTCCAAGTTCTACTACAAAAGCTGAAGCTAGTCTTCACTGCTCTTTCAAACTTTATATAAATATATTTATATATATATATATATATTCAGGCAGCTATAGCTGTCATTCAACTTGAATAAATATTAAATAATGGTGGTGGAGATAAGTAAGCCCAAATCTTTCTGTGCAGAAAGCAGGCTAGCAACAGTTGTGCTTAAGCACAGCAGCAGTGTCAGGCCTGCTCTCTGAACACACTCCTGCAGATTATATTAATATGGTTCTAGATCCTTATTTTACAAATGGAGTCCCTCACAATTTTTTAGTGTGGTTATCTTCACAATGCTGTCATGAAGAAATAATTACTGTTTTCCTGTTTCATGAGAGGCAAAAGACAGAGCAATTCCCTCTGCGTATCACAATATTGAACTCCTGCAACCCAGAACCTGCATGTGATCCTAAGTCTGCAAGGTCTTTGACCAAAACCATGCGAGGGGCCCAGTCCATCACCTAAATATACTAAGGAGGATTCCTCAGCTCATGCAAAACCCAAGTAACTTCAGGAATGATCTGTGGCTTGCGTTAGGAAGACAAACACAACCTTTCCCAGATGAGCACCACTTCTCATGAAGGCTGTGCTGTATGGTGTTCTCCACTGAAGCTGTCTGCCTTGCAAAAACCAGTTAAAAGTCTTGGACACGTGCTTTAGGAGATGCCAGAAACAAGACTGCTGGGCATAATCTTAATTAGCCTTGCCATGGCGCGGCCTTTTCCTGTCCTCCGATCTCGCCCACCTTCTGCCTAGAGCTGAGCTCTGCCCGGTGGTTTTCAATACTTTGGGGTATTTTCCCTGTTCGATACACAGACCCATCAATATGTAGCGCCAGGCTTTACTCTGCAATATTCAAATCCTGCTCTGTGGGCAGAATTATTAATTTCTTCAAGGGCTTTTCTACAGAGCTCATCACTACGGTATTTAAGCGCCTCAAAAGCATTAATCACATTCCCTTCTCCCAACACCCCGTGGTGGTGTTATTACCCTGTTCTTCGGCTGAGAACTGAGACGGAGAGATCCCGCTAAAAGGATCTAACGCTGGATGCTCACTCTGGGAAGCCTATTACCTGCTTTTTTCAGCATACTAAGCTTTATGCAGCCCTTTATATGGCTAAAGCACAGCTCCAATTGATTTCCCTGATGGACCTGGACGCTCAGTGCATCTGCAAATTAAACCTTCACCTCAAATGGCCATCCAGAGAGGAAGGATGCACAACTAATGACCGCATGGAGGAAGCTTGGTTCAGGAGACTTTGCAGCACTGATCAGGAACTCTGAGGCAAAGGCAACATTACATCTAAATCTTTCGAAAACCTTAACCATGACCTCAGCCTTTCGCGCCTCGCCATCCCTGCTTTGCTGGACGTACACCTTCCACTTCTGCAACCGAAAGGACAGAGGTCCTCTGGACAAACAGCCTGCTACGTCACCTCAATCCTCAGAGCTAAATGAGACACGATTGCTTTGGGGAAAATAGTATGTGATCACATAATTAAAGACTGCATCATAATGCATATACACAAAGGAGGTTAATTAAAGTTGCCTGCGCATTTCTTAACTCCTAATTCCTTTCTCTGTAATCACCCTGACTCCACAACCATAGCCATTGGAGTTTACAGAGCCAATGACAGCTGTAGTAAATTTCCATTCTTTGTGTGGACCACTCATTAGAGGAGAAAAAGACAAACGCTTTGCCACTGGCCTTCGCAGCTATTTGCTGACGGTGGAGTTAGGCTGAGATTCAACAACTACGGGTTCCACTCCGCATCTGGCAAGTGAGGTTTTCCTGCTGGAAAGCCCTTCGGCCCTGCACCTCTTCAGCACTTCCCACTTGCGTTGGACACCTCTAACCTGCCACTTGGCCACTGAGGTAGCACAGAGCAGCTCCAGCTCCCTCACCTTTACAGCATCCCTTGCATGCAAGCCCCCCGTGTTAACAGCCATTGCTACAAGGCTGTATTTTACAGTAGCTGGTGGGAGAGCTTATGTCCATCCTAGCACTGTGATATTCATCACGAGACGAGGCGAGTTACATAAAAATGACTAAGCTAATAAAAAGGCTCTCCTGGTTAAAAGCTGAGTGATTACAGCTGCTACACCAGATTGGAAATGACAGAAGCATCTCGTAAAAGAGTCACCGCATGCACACCTACATCAAGACAGCAAGAAGAAAGGCTGAGCTATTTGTAAATCTACCAGGGAGAAAGGCATCCATAAGGGGATCAGTAAGTCTGTTAGTCTGCTCATACAGCTCTTCAGTTAACTCTTCCAGTCTCCAAAAGGCTGCATCAATTTTAAGGATCCTCCCTCCTATGATCCTCCCAGCCCATAAGCATGCTTTCAAGCCGTTCCTGACCAATGCAGTCTCTTCTCAGACTTCAAATACCTGCCTACAGGCTTACATACCTCTGTAAAGGCTGGCACACACACAGCTTGCTGATTTAAGCCTTCTTGAGAAGCACTAGGGAAGCAGATCTAACAGTGGAAAAATTTCTTGCTGCAAGGAGAGAAGCAATAGGAGAAAAGAAAAGGGGCTAGTATGCTGTGAATGGAGGAAAGCAAGCAGAGAAGGAGTTCTAAATCAGGTGGACTGATGACGGGGATAGAAGATGATGGGGCAGAAGGCTCATAGGGAAGAGGTCTAAGGCAAGAAAGTGTAAAGAAAGCAACTATTAAGAAAGAAAAGTTAAAAAGTAGAGAAAGGGTAGTTTAAATGGACAGCATGGGAAGATGAATATAGTGGGAGAGAGAAGAAAGAACAAATGAACACGAAGCATAGAAGGGGAAGAGGATACAGCTTGGGATGCAATGAGAAACACCTGATTCGGAGGAAAATGGGAGTGAGCTAAGAGGTATATGAGCAAATTCAGTGCCTTCATCTTCTGCTCCCGTAACATCACTGATTTCTGAGTTAAAAAGAAAAATTAAAAAATAAAGCACATGAGACTACTAGCATGGGCCTAACCGCACCCCAAAGCACAAACACGAGCAGATGAAGACATTTAGCACAACAAGTCAGGTGAGCTTACACCAGGAAGCTCGTATTTATGGCCACGGAACAACCTTGGAAATTTCCTCCCTTCTGTTGACCTCACATAGCAACACAACCCCACACACCGTACATTGTTCTCGCTTGTTTACTTAGAAAACGGCAATTCAGAGTTCTCACATGGCAAATGGAAAGTAGCACAGCAAAGCCTACGAGACAGGATTTTCAAAAGTGACTAATGACACTGCCAGCTTAGAGCTGGGGTGGCTGGTTCCCAAAGGCTGGGCTGCCTGCAGCTCTTTTCATGAAGGTGTCAAAGAAGGTGTAACTGCAAACTTGACAAGTGATGTTTCAAATTATTGGACTCCCTTTTTAAAGTTTTCTTGTTGAAAAATGAAATCTTCCTATTTCAAACCATTTTCTCTTGGATCCCCCTCAAATCATCCCAAAAATCAGCCTAACCCAACTCATACTACAGAAGGTTGATTCCAGTTGCAATAACTGCCATGTGGCTACCACACTGTGTATTACCGCACCCAGGTTGCACACTGACACCTGCAACTCTGCTAACGTGCAGCTAGATGATGCTTGAGTAGAAGTTCTTATTATTAACCTTAATGACCAGAAAGCACTGAACAGTCTGTGCTATTTTCCATTAAGCAAATGAGCAATGGCAAATAAGTAAGCTGGCGTAACAACATCAAGTGGAAAGATCTCCTCTCTATGAAGATCAAATCTGTTAAAAAAAATAATCAACATATCCTACCATCTATACATGTTAGTGCATATATGCATACAGTATGTCACTTTTATATAGCACATCAAATAGGAATACTATACCAGTATCCATTCAAGACATCCCCTTTCAAACACACGTTTCCCACTGAAACGCATTCAGAGAACACTGAGCTTGGTAAGCCAAGCGCTCAAAAGTTAGAAAATGTCAAGATTACCTTAGCTATAAATCCTTACATTGGTTCTCATTTCATGTAGTCTTTACCTGTAGACTCCATACTTCTTTTCTACAGAGTGCTTTACTTTGTCAGTGGCCGTGACTGAAAATGTTAATTGAGTGAACAACACTTCACTAACTCACCTTATCCTCCTCATTCACTGTGTGCCCTATGCCTTATTTAAAATATGCTATTTCAACATTTCTCTGAACACACAATTATTAACTTCTCCCAGGGCTCTTCACTATTGTGTCTAAGAGTTTCCAAACTATATCTCCAGAACACCCTTCTGACTGAGGAGCTTTTGCTATCCTTATGTTATAGTCAACTGAAGCGAAGAGTGCCCATGACCTGTTTGCTCAGAGCACCCAGGACTTCAGAGGGGCTCACAGCACAGCTCTCCTTGACTTGGCTACAGCTGGGTGCATTCAAAGCTTCCATAAACCCATCCCCAATAATCATGGTTTGGAAATTAGAAATCAGGGAACCTGCCAACTTGAATATGTTGAGTTCAAGGTACCCCCCCCCAACATTTTAAAGGGGGAAAGGGACTTGGGCTCTGCAGAGCAGCCTGAAGAGACTGCCCTTCTCTTGCAGGCTTCCATCTAATTCAGTTTTCAGCTTCTCTAACAAATGAAATAAGGTCCCATGGATAATCCAGCTGCCTGAGCTTCACAAGCCTGGCTCACCCTGAAAGCTCTGTCCCTGTCTCCTACCATTCAGCTGGCTTTTGTGGCCTAGGCACAGTCTTCATTTCTGTCTGACTTCGCACCGCCATCTACCTCTGTGCCATCTACCTGGGGCGTCTCTCCTCCGTGTGCCAGCACAGTAGCTCCTTCTCTTCTTCCCCTTTGGATTTCATCAGCAGGAGGAGTTTGAGCCTAAGAGAGAAAGTTTTGCTTTCCAATACTATGATCTGCATCAGAATGGACCCTGATCACCAGGAGAGCAACAGTAAAAGACATTCATGCTGTGCTGTGCCCATGCAGACAATTTTTACTGACACTTACAAACTTTTCCAAACTTGAAGGCTCTCTAATGATCTTGTGCTATTAACACAACTTTAACTGTTTTGAACAGTCTTTTGAAGGGGATGGAATCTTTTTCTCATAAGACATTTTGAACATGGATAAAGCAGTCACCAAACGTAATTCAGGGAAACGGTTGAATAGGCTCTTTTTTTTTTTGAGGTTCAGAAAAAAATACCCCAAGGCAAAGAGCTGACATGGAAAATTTCAGCTCAAACAATTAAATACTAGCAAAGTTACAAAAACTTCAAAAATAGGGGCTTGTAATAAGAAAATGTTGGGCAACTTTAATTCCAGTTATTTCTGTCTGAATAGTCATCCATAGCATCCCTCCTCTAATGCTGTTTGGTATATGAAAAACTGTTTATAAAAAATAAATCCAAAGTTATATTTACACTATACTATACTTATCTAGGAAAAAGTTATATACAAAACAATCCCAGCATTTTTTATATATCATTGGACTATCATTAGACAACTAAGATGTGTGTGCATATATGAATATATTTTGAAGAAAAAAATAAATGTTTGCCAGTTTGGAGAGGAATTGTCTATGGAAAAAATGGTCCAGCATGGACCCAAGATAGTTGAGAGAATGAAATGAGATGTGTAAAATCACTGTCTTCATTTTCTGATTGTGTGATCCCATTTATGAAAAAAGCTGAATCTGCCCCTTAGGACTAGCCTCTGAAAGATGTGAATCAGTAAAAATTCAAGCCTTTCTCTGTATCGTTATTTTTCAGTTACATTTACATTCTTAGTTGCCAGTACCGTCTCTAATGCACAATAGTTTGAATCACAAAACCCTCATTGCAAAGGTTTGCATAAAAATTAATTAGCTTTCATCTCCAGAGAGTACGCATCCTTCCAGGTCACCACTGAGGCCACTGGAGGTGCAACCGTAGCTGCTTCAACATTGGAGCTCATTCCCCGGCTCCACTTTCCCATCTCCCCAGCATAATCAACTTTCGTGATAAAAAGGAATTGTTCCATCAACTCTTTTACAAGACTGTCACAAGCAGCCTCATTCACTGCACTACCACTTATGAAGCAGCAAGTAGTTGACATCACAGGCTTGGGGAATGCATTTACATTAACTGAAAAAAGAGAAGTAATCAAAAATAGCATAAATTACTCCACTATCATTTAACAAGTAACTTTTGTTTTTCATCCCATTAGAAACTGCAGTGCCAATCAAAGAAGGTGCTCCCAGACCTCTGCTTCCAGTGAAGTCTAAGGCATCTGTCTGTTGGCCGTAGCAGCAGGAGAAACACGCTTTTCAAGTGAACTAAGGGTACACAACACATCACAGCACTGGGGCACTGAGCGTGGAAAAGAAATATTCTGCCAAGACTACTTGCAGAACCGTTTTCAAAACATATGGATGCGCACGTAAAAACACCACAAAAACATAAGCACGTATGGTAAATGTTAACTGTGTAAAAACTGCCATATTGGCCAATATTTCTTACATCATTCAGCTGCTTATTGCGGGCTGGGATGATCGTATTCGTTAGCTGCTTGTTCCCTGCCTTTAAAGCTGCATCTCTTCTTGCTTGCTCAAGCAGAACTCTTGCTCGTTCTTTAAGTTCTTCCTGTCTTGACAACATTCGTTGCTTAAAAATAAAGAAATATAATTAACAGCAAGGCAGCCTCAGGGTATTTAACGTTTACACAGCAGCTAATAGCCAGGAGCCTTCCTATATAATAAAGGTCAGGAGTCACACGGACTACAGCTTCATGAGGTGACAGCATTCTACAGAAATGAAAAGTAAAGATGATCAAAATGTAAAATTAAAAAAAAAAAAATACTCATAGGCCTTTATAATGCAAATAGATTTCCCTCCCCTTAAAACTTAATTTCTATCAACATTTAATGCCTTTAAACTGCAACTGTGGAAAAAAAATAATTGGCTTCATGGAAGCTAACTATGTTAAATATACCATGTGTTTACTTATTTACTTTAATATGTATGCAAATAAAATGCTTTGTTGGCTACTTATATGGGTATCGCTCATTTATAACTTAAAATTGAACACAAAGAGGCTGGGTACAAGGTAAGACAACCTGCAAAAATATCTGCTTCTCCTTCATATATGTGAACATCCACTAAAAAGTCCATTCTTCATACACGCGACTGATTATACCGCAGAGCAGAAATAACAGAAGGGGGACTTCTGCGAAATGAGCTCCCATACATATAAACTCCCCAGTGCTGACTTCTTAGTCAGGATCAGCCGTGAAGACTCTAGGAAAATACATCTCTAGGTCTTCGGATGAGCTGGAAGCGATGCTGCAGGTTGTGCTCCTCCAACGACTACGTGGAAATGGAAACAGCTGAGACTCATCAACGACTGCGTGTTCACGGTTAAGATTGAGACCCACGTCTGGGATTTTATGACCATGTGCAAATGCACAGAAGATTAATAACAGACAGACAAAAGTCTTTAAAGCCATCTTGTCCTACAACATTGCAAATGCAAGTCTCCATAAGGAAGACATACTGTCCCTCCCTGCTGCATTACTCTGGGGGCCAAACTGTTCCTTTCTCATCTAGTACACAAGGATGAAGACAAAAAAAGTCATGAGTCTTCACGAATTAAAGGAAAGAAATTACCTGGCTTTAGAACTAATATTTGGCTATCACCTATCCATGGGCTGCTTCTCTTGCAATAAAATGAATCCTCGTGGTACTTACTTGAGAAAAAATGTAAAAAGGTTTGAAGCAATCTGTAATACGGGCTGTATTCTTCTCTTATCACAACTAATGGCGCAAAGCCAAGTGAAGCCAAAACTAACGAATGTTCTTCACAGGGGTAAAATTATAAGCCTGGCTTGGGATTTTTGTAAACAGGACTAATAACATTCCTAACATATTTTTGTGGTGATATTATTTACTGATAATGCTCAGTATTTATATAATACTCAACTTTCATCCTCTCAATAAATCTGCAAGGTAGGTGGGCTTATACTTTCTATCTTTATAGAAAGGAAAATGATATTGTGGTTAAGAAACATGCTCGAGGCCACTAAAAGAACAGCATCATTTAATATTCTGGAGTTTCTACCTCACCATCGTAGGCTACGTTCACAAGGCTGTGTGGTTTCTCAGATAAGATTTGGAAATATGTTTGGTATATTTCAAGGCATTGAAAAGTTGACATTTTTTGAATATGGCTCAATGAATCTGTATGTCTTTCAGGTTTTGCTACAGTACACATTATTTGGAAGAAAGGTGTTGCCATACTCAGTGGCAAAAGCCTTGAAGCCATCTTCTTCAGACTGGTTGGGAATACATTTCTTCCTTCAAGTAGAGAAGATCGGAAAGGTTAACAGGAGGAAAATTCCTATAAATGCATTTTTATGTAATGACACTTTTTCAGCATCACATACTGGTCAAAATATTTATTGCCCAACAATAAAAGCACACAACCTGCCTTGCCCTCTATCCTGAAGATATGCTGTAAAATACAAGCGTGGAGAGAGAACTTGAACAGAATCTGCATGGTGACTCATAGGCACACAGAAAGTTTATATTTCTTACCTGGGCTGTTTTTGCAGCTGGATCTGCATGATTTAAAGCTGTTCTGGCATCGTTGTCAGATTCAGATTCTGCTTGCCTTGGAGAAGCACACGTTTTCTTTGCAAGATCTGCATCCTTATTATAAAAGCACCCAAGGTTAGAAGTAGGTGATAAACTTGGCTTTGCGACAGGTGAACCAGGATCTAGTCTTGTGCTCTCTGTGGATCCCATATGCCCCAGCTTTTCCTGCTCTGAGAAACCAACGGTACTGTCTGAACTCTGGTGTCTTTTCTTGTCGTTATCTTCACCAACAACGGTGGGAGACGTGTCTTCCTTTTGATCGCTGACATGTGCCAAGTCACTCAAGTCTAACGTGTCAGCTTTCAGCAACTTCTTCTTTCCCGACACAGGCTGCGCTTGTGTTGTGTCTGTACTGCTACACTTCCCAACTTCTTCAGAGGCAGAAGTCCTTCCAGAGCTCTGCTGGGATTTTTGGGGGTCCGTGTCGCTTCGAGTCCTGCGAGAAGAAGGGGAAGCTGTGCTTGGGCTTAAATGGTCATCAGGAGTCTGATGCTCGCTCTCGGACTCGCCGACACCGCTGTCATTGACAAACACGGAGTCGTCCTGAGAAGCAAAGTCTGCCAGACCACCATCCGGCGGATGCAGCTCGGGCTCCCGTTTCAGGTCATTCAGCTCTGCGTAGAATTTTTCCTGGTCAACAGAACTGTTTGTGTCCGTTTCATAGTTCCCCACTTTGTATGTGCTTTTACTACTGTTCTCCTCAATTTGAACCACATTTAATTCTTGGCCGCAGAAATGCGCCCGTATTTGATAGAGATAGGTCATGACAGTCAGTTTGTCAGGTATCGCTAACAAAACCATGTCAGAAGGCTCCAGCAACCGTGATATTCCTAAACTGGCAAACCCATCATATGCCTTTAAAAACAGACAAAAGAAAGATTACAATACAGCATTTTCTTATGTATCATAATATTTCAAGAAACACAAGTAGAAGCTTCAGTCAAAATAAGCAAACACAAACATATCCAATATTACAGGAACAGTATAGGCTTGGCTCTATTCTTCTTATTCTTTTGACTTCATTACAGTGGTACAGTACAGTACAGTAGCTAACCATTTTTTGTTGCACAGTCCAACCTGAACTCACCGATTTGTCCTGACAGATTCTAGATATCTCCCAAGGTATCTTCACAGTAATGCAAATCAAGAGAATATGACCAGCAAAGACACTCAAAGAGCATTGTTCCAAATATTTCTAGCATCACCCCATACCGTAATAAAATCTTTTGTTACTCAAAGTAATGCCACTCTCATAAAGCAAAAAGATGTTCAGGAACTGCAACTTAAACCCCCTTGTGTTTGCATTAAGAAAGCCTACTGCTACCTTCCATGGTTCTCACTCAAGTAGCAGGAAACAAGCAAATAATAAAAAAGGTGTAAGAGTTGGAACAAGAAAAAAGCAACCGAGAACGGCTTTTTAAGATAAGGAACAAAGATAGAAGAAACACGACACTAATCCATCTTGGGTTTTATCACTGGTGATCAACCTTTTCCCTTCTACTGGTCATGTAATTGCAGTGATTTGTGTTGATGAAAAACTGTGTGTGTGCAGATAGCCACAGATGGTGTGATACAAGACATAAATCACATTAATTCAGCAAACAAATGCATTTTAAAAAATTGTTGACACTAAATTTATTAGAAAGAAAAAGAAAAGGGGAATTTCATTCATACTTTACTTCCATTTCTAGAAGCTGAACAGTGTGAAAGCCTCCTGGCTTGTGAGGCCACATCTCATTATTTCTGCTTGCCCTTTAAGTGAGTGGGCTTGGTGCATCAGGTTTTTCTAGTTTTGAAGAATTAAAAGCCGTTTCTCAATTTACAATTAATTATTACTATCCCGGATTAACCCTGGAAGACAATATTGTGTTTCAAGGAAGCCTTTAAAAAGGCCTCCTATTAGCGCAGACTTGCTCAGTCACCATGCTCGGGCTTCTCTCCCCTGGCAGCTCTGCATCTCCTGTCCAGCCTCTTCCGAAGGCTTCGAACATGCTAACAGCTGTCCCGGCAGCATTTCCAACAAAAATAGACACTAAATTTAGGGAAGAGAACTTAACCTTTTACAAGGAAACAATAATGCACACCACTGACTACAACTCTACCCCAGTTTTACACGATTTCCTTTGTTTAGTTAGTTTTAGAAGGGAGGAGAAAAGAAAGAAAAGGGAAAGTAACTTCCATTTGATATCCTCTTGGTTTTCCAGGCATTACCTTTCACGCTAGCAAACGTTCAACACTGAGCTAGAACATGGGTCCAGTATGCTTGGGTCAAATTTGTCAGAGCATTTTTGGAGAAGTAATTTTTAGATCTCTATAACAAACGATTCAGACTTTAGCTACGCATACAAATTATCCGAGCAATTTAATTGTAAGCCCTGCTGGCTCTCCCTGCGCAAAATGACGCGGCCTAAAATCATGGCTGGTCTTTGGCGGAACATCATTTCTTGGGAAGGCTCATTATGAGATGGTCGTGCCATTTATAAATGCTTAGACACAGGAGCAACAGGGGAAGACACGGACGCTGCATTTACCGATACAGAGCTCCAGGCAGAGCAGACGAACGGGAAGATGAGGGACAGGAGGAAATAGAAAGATGGTGGATGGGTTAAGGGCCAGCTGCCATCTACCTGGTCTTGAGACCCAGAGCGGGAGGAGCCGATGGCACTGGGCAGACGGAGAGCCGAGAGATGGAGGCACACAGAGACAGGACAGCTGCAGGGGGCAGCACGGGGCTTTGGGTGGGCAGCCCACGGCACTGGTAGGGGGTCCCCACCACCAGGCTGGCTGTGAAAGCAGAGCGTGGACGAAACGCAACACCGGGATGTTGTTGTTCAGCTGATTAAGTGGGTCAGTGCTGAGTGGGTGCCATAAATAACCTGTTAGCCCACGCTGCAAACAGTGGGAGTTACCATTTCAGGAATGGAAGGACCTAAGGTTGGGCTTAGCAGTCTGCAGCAGCCAAAGCCCATAGACGTGACTTGACCCGAACTCTTTTATACTCTTAATTTCTTATTTATATGCTAATAAAACTAAATCCCAGGAATATCTCCCAGGGTCTGCAAAATGAAGGTGGGGACAGTGTTTCAGAACTGTTAAGAAACATGCTCAGGATGGGTAACACTGCGGCAGAAGGATTTAATTTACAGCGACGGATATCCCTGATGCAGCTGCAAAACCACTTTTGATTTTGATTTTGCCTGCTCCGTTCTTCTGGCAACGCTTGGGGTTAAACAGCAACCACAGCAATGACAGGTACTTGTTTCCCATCCCCTCCTCCTGCCATTCTGGACAACACACATTCTCGTTCATCTGCTTTTGAAGTGCACTAGCTATCTAGATTGGCATGCAAATGTTTTACAGTCATTAGTGCTATAAATAGCCATCATATGCTCTGTACGTGTCCACACGGCAGCGTGCGACAGGTTCTCCTTCATTGTTAGGAAAGCTGGGAGCTTCTTGACTTTCCAGTGTATTTATAAGTGCCCAGTGCTTCCAACTGGTTTGTAACTAGTTTGTAGCATGGTACCAACAGAGCATGATAAAGTGTTTTCCAAGTCAAATTTCATTTTGTTAAACGGAGGCATAACTAAGCCTTGATTTTGCAAATGTTCACACGCATGTTTAGCCAGGCTCCTGCCTGATCCTACTGAGGTCAATTCCTACATATACCATTAAACGTGTGCTTCTGACTTTGTGGAATCAAATCATGGATGTGAGCATTAACACCTGTTAGAAGAATACAGGTGCCAGCTTAAAGGTAAGGAGGTGCTTCCATTTTTAACTCAACGCTACCCCTATGACTCTAAATTCTTCTGTTTATATATATATTCTAAAAGGATTCATTCCTTTCCAAACATTTTGTCAAGACGATAGCTCCAGTTCAAACGTATCGAGAAATTGCACAGAAATGGTCAAAAAACTGGAAAAACATCATCAGAAGCATCACAAAAATTGAAAGTGCCCATCAAATATCCAGAAGATACATTACCATTTCCAAACAATAATCCTTCAAACGAAACAAGCTTCTCTAACCAATAAAGTAATTAAGACCAGAAGTTCATTACTAGAAGCAGGCTGCTGTGCCCTTCCACTCCTCATGCTTTCAGCCCCTTCAGATTTCAGCCAAGTGTAGTTCAGCAGCTCGCGTTTTAAGTGCAGGACAGATTATTAGCAGTATGAAAAATTCCTGCCCAAGAAGGGACCACACTGCCACTATGCTGAAATTTTAATGCACTAGTCATTAGGACTTACTAAGAATCAAATGGACGTAGCAAAAAATAAACATTAAAAAAATGATTCATGTTATTGGGAAGGTTATATGGGTATAGTCAGGTACATAAGAGATTTTAAGTAGAACCACAACTCTTTGGACCAGCTGAGAGCGAATCCCTGTACGGTAATGTTTTTCATTTTCTCAGAGATAATCCCGGTTTCTCTTTTGTTCCTGACAGTAATCTGAATATGCAATGAGCACAAAAATATACTTGAATTCTGACTGATGAAAATGTCATCTGGAGATCTCTTTTTTTTAATTATTTTTATGAGATATAGACATACTGCAGAAATTATAATACATACATACGGGTATATACTCAGGACACCAAACCTATTTACCTGTCTCCTGATGAAGGCTTTTTCTTTATTGTTTTTTTTTTTAAATAAATTTCCTGACAAGCTGATTGACAGACATCAATTGCGATCCATCAGCAGGAGCACCACAGGCAGTATTCCAAGCATTTCCCAATTCTGTCACGCACTGACATATTGGTCAGGATCAGATGTCACAGGTAAATGCCCTTTTTGATTCAGCACTGGTGGCAGCACCAACCTGGCAAACCACTGGTGTGCTTTGTAAAGAAACCCCAACGATAGGCTTTTTGCAACTGTGTGTTTCAATGTGTAATTATACACAGGAATTGCACTGAAATAGTTGTCTCTTAAGATTTCTTTTTTTTTTTGTTTGTTTTTTTAATACAACCAATGTCATACACTTTTAAAAGCTATACTCTTACGGGTTAACCTTGCATCTATGGTCACAGCCCCCTTTTACCTCCCTTCCTGGGAGTGGGGGGAAAGAGAGATGCTTCAGACAAAGAAAATTGTCCTATTCACCCACAGATGTTATTTTAATTGACTAGGAGGAATCGTTGTCACCCGTGTTACATATCTGCATGGAATTTAGAGGGAGCCATTGTTGGCGGCGCCGCATTCACTCCAACCAAGGGCACGCAGGGTTATCAGGCAGAACTGTGTGAGACCAGGAAATAAATCTGCAGGAAGCAACTGAGATACTCAATGTAGCTGTCAGGCAGAGGGCTGCAAAGTGATGAAAGAAAAAAAGTGCAGCAGAACAACAATCAGTACTTCTTCAGTGCTGGGAACTGGATCCTGTTAGAGAGACGGGCTAAAAAGTTCACCGTTTGCCATCACGGTTTCATAAAGAAAAGATGACTGATTGTGCCACTAACATTTTTAATTAACAATCTATTCTTTCTTTTTTTTTTTTTTTTTATAATCCGGCTTAATTAGCCCATATAACCAACGAAACTTGAAGTACAAAAACACATGGTCACAGAAAACACAGTGATGTCACGGATAATCCACTTAGGTCATCAGAAGCCCCTGTATTATTATGAAAAAGATATCATTGGCCAAATCACTCATTAGATAAGAGCAGTTCAGAGATACTTAATTATCTATAACACTTAAGCCCTATTTTAATGACAAGTAACTTCCTTGATAACGGGTAAGTGTTCAGACACATTAAAATATAATTACCCTAAACACAAATGAATTTTAATAAAGCACTTTCAGAAAATCCACATACTTGCAATGCAATATTCTTTAGTTATATTTCCTATATAGTGTTGAACTTAATTAAGTCATTCAAAATCTATTATACCTTCCTCCCAATTCAATTCCATATTTGTAAAGTGCTATAAAAATAAAATCAGAGTGTCGAGAAGTAAGCTCCTTGAAACAATTCACAATCCTCAGAAACAATTTTATTAGCAGCGACTTGCATGAAAATGATAATTTCTAAACATGGTCAAACCCTGGCATGTGAAAATCCCGAAGCCTGTAACGTGTCTAAAACAGCAAGCAGAAATAAAAAATCTTATGGTGATTCCCCAAACGAGTCGCTGCTTCTTTCAGAGAAACTTTTCACATCTTGGCCTCACAACATCAGAAGCGGTTTCAAACAGCTGCCCAGCAAAATGCTATTAACTGCTCTGCAAATACTTTGGTTTATTTGCTGGGTATTGTCTCAACGCTTTTATCTTAAACTTTCCGTGCTGCTTGAAAGCACAGGTTCCACACCCAACACTTCTCTTGGCTGTGCAGTATCAAAACAGTGTAAAATTTCTTCCTTAAAAATATAAAAATCACCATAAAGGCAATGCTGAGCATGACCAATGCACGGAGCCCTTACCAAAGCAACAGCAAGAGGAGTCTCATGCACGACAACCCGAGCACTGTTATATTTCTTTTTTTTTTTAATTATGTGGCTGATCGGAAAATAAGAGAATTGCTCAAAAAACGCCGCCCAGCCCTTCTATCTGCTTTCCCAGTTAATGTAGGCCATAGAAATATTAAACTCTAATGCCAGCATTGCACTTGTTGTGAATGTTAAAGACCATGACAAACTGGAGTCAATAATGCATCCGATTTGAGCCACAGGAGGCTGAATACCTTCTGTGAGCTGCAGTTATGACCTTACAAAACAACCTCACTTTCCCAAAATTAATAAAAACCTGCAGCGAAGCCAAAATTGAAGCTACGTCTTTTTTTTTTCTTTCTTTCTTTTTTTTTTTCCTGGCAGTTCTTACCTTTTTGTTGTTCTCTTTAATATCTTGAGGATTCAGGGACTTGTAGTCACTGAGGGGGAAAATGGCACAGTGGGTATGTACAGTATTTGATAAAAGCAGCAGTTTTAAAAACAAACCGAATCTAAAAATTTGACATGCAATAATATCATACAGTAACTAGCAATTTCACAGCAATTCAATCAACAAAACTAATAGCGTGGAAAATTAAAGGAATAAATAAATAAATAAACAAACAAGCCCCAATGACATGTTTCATTGCCTAGAGCTTTCCATCTAAAAACGAAGTTAAGGCAGGGACTGGAGGCTGGCCTTGACAACCAAATTTACCATGGGGTAATCCGTCCTTGTCAGAGTACAAAGAGCTACAGGCTTATTTCTCTCATCTCATTTCAACACTAGCACAATTTTCATAATCATCTTGAAGTCAGTTCTTTGTATAAGATTAGGGAGAAGAAAAAACAAATCACATCGAGGGGAGAAACAATTGTTTAGGCAACAGAGGAGAGCAAAGAGGTCATAAAGTTTGAGCATTCGTAAATCTGTTTTCTTAGAAAGAAGGATTTTTTGTTTAAAAGAAAAGGGCAAAACAGTTCAGTACCTGAAATGAACACGGATTCGACTTTTATGGAAACTTATACATTGCGTATTTCTATGAGAGTCAGGCTATGCAGGCAGAAAGTATACAACTTACATTAGATCTGGTCTAAAGTGATGTAGTATTGCACAAAACGACAGTCCGTTTCTCCACGATGTTGTAAAATTGGTGATTTTCACTCCCCTATAGTTTTTTGTAACTTCTTTGCACCACACGAGCAGGGACTGACTAGCGTTTGGCTTTCTCCCCAAAATGGGACTTGGTATTGGGCTTGGCTGCAAAAGAAAAAAGAGAAGAAGATAAAAGAATTTAATGGAAGATGAGAATTAACATTAATTGACCTAACTGGATGATCTGTATCCTTTGATGTGAGGTTAGGTCCTTCACAGCTGTCAGTTTACAATGACTGTAACTTGCAAAAGACACAAATTGCAAGTTATTATCCCCAGTTGTCGCCCTTGGCGCTCGTCTCCGAAGGATGCAGATATACGGGATTCCAGATCGACACAGGAGAACAGGCCAAGGATTGTACCAGTGGCAACACTGTGCTGAAACGCTTAAATCCTTAAAACCTACTCCCGCACAGCCTGCGATACACACCCTTGGAAAGCTTTCCCAAAACGCCGTCACGTAAAGGCATCCCCACAAAACCCCTTTGCTCACAGAAGCGGTGGTTTCTACCAAGTATCATCGCCTACTGCCGACCATTCCCCAAAAAGGTATTTTGTCACTTTCAGGAACAGCCTTGGTAGCACAGGAAAAGAATTGCAAGGGAATACAATGCAAAAAATAATGCTATTGCAGGCATTTGGCGTTTACCACAGAGCTCGGGAGAGAACCCAGTAATTGCAGCTGAGGTTTTCAAGAAACACGCCCTCATTTCACTACAAAAATAGTCACTCTCAAAACTTCTGAGATGTAATTAAATAGAATTATTTGACTGACACAAATCCAAAGTCTGAATTAGAGGAGAAAAAAAAAAAGAAAAAAGAGCCCACTCGTTTTTTCAACGGAATCTAATTAAAAGCATATATACACAAACATGCTACTTATGCACCTTATACACAGAGAGTCCCCAAATTAAGATAAAAATAGAGCAAGTAATTTATTATATCACAGCCACTTAAGTTTAACAAGTAAATCCTTTTGGCCATATTACCTATTTGTGAAAGACCAACGATGCCCCCACTTGACTAAAGTATGGCAGTGCTAAGCAATTAGCTGCCAGCGACAAACTGATTTATGGTTTCACTGCTGCTGGGGGAGAGCATTTACAGAATCAGGAAAGTCGTTTTTCATTTGTCTTGACAGTCAGCCCTAAAAAGCTGTTTGATAAACACACCTACCATCAGATGGACGCACTGCCAACTCATTTAGAAAGTGCAAAATGTATACTTTGAAGAGATTTTTAAATAGCGGAACATATGCATATAGTACCTCGTTCGGAAAGTGTAGGTTTTTTTTTTCTTAATCCTGTCAACGACTCAAATCGGTGTGAACAAATCCTTTAATGATGAGACAAATATCTCTAACTACACTGAATTAACATCTTAACAGGGATATACAAAATAGGGAAGAAGCAGCAATACACGATAAGCCTTCTGTTCTCCATGCATCAGATTTTAATCAGAATAACAAATATCATTTAGAAGCCTCCAGACAGTTACTCCAGATTCAAAGTGATGCAACAAAGATCAGGTTCTTTTTCTCCTTACAAACTTAAGCCAAAAAAAAAAAAAAAAGTAACCCACCCCAAATTTAATTTACAACAGTATTTAAAATCTTCCTGGTACCTATATACATATAGGTAATACATCTGGGAGAAAATACTTAAAATAGTGCTGTCAAGCTATGGAAAACTGATATTTTAACAATTTTATAAGTACAGAGCCACTTCTGTCAAACCAGCACTACTGCGCTACTCACCAAATCTAATCAATGTCAGCTATAAAGTCTTAATACTTGTTGTTGAAGCTCTTCACAGAAATCTTAAATGTTCCAGTCACCATTTAAATACTTTTTAGTTAACTTTGAAATGGCCTTAGGCAACCTTACCTTTCTAATGCCTTAATTACACATCTAACGAACTGAAAAGGTACTGATTTTAAAACCAGGTTTTAGCAAAGGATATCCAAAATTGTTAAATCAATACATTTAGCTGAATTTACCATTTTATTTACAAACTGTCCATTTATTAAATTCAGACTACAATCCCTTAAAAGTTTAAAGTTGCAGTTTTTTTCCCAAAGTGGTACTTCCCTTTAGATTTTCTCAAAGTACTTCATGCAGAATACGCAAGATTTCGGCACATGCATAATGCAATTTAGTTTTCCCTTCTCTAGCAGATAAAGCAGAAATTATATACCGCTTTCTCTCCAGATTTTGCACGCCAAGTTTTCTAGATAAAGGTGAAGGTAATATTATGATAATGTTATGCTCTTATTCACCACCTGAGTGAAAGCCTTTGTTATTTAATCTATGATAAAAGCATTCAACCCAAGACACGCTGGAGATATTTTAATCAGGGCAAAACTGTGCACGAGCACGTGACATTGTTTCAGAAGGGTTAACAAAAGGGGTTTTTTAGTTTTGTTTTGTTTGAAATATCATTATGGAAAATATTGCCTTTTGATACCTGGAGGTAACACATATTAGTCCCAGGTTGAGAATAAACCCAAATACCACCAAGCAGCTTTTTCTAACTTATATTAGCTCTATAAGAATGGCAAGAACTGATCAAATGACATGAAAAATGAGTTAGCTTTTCCTTCCATCATTCATTAAAGAGCTGACTATGCAATTGTTCTAAACATCAAGCAGCCACAACTTGTTGTTTTAAGTTCAAAAGCCCAAGCCCCTGAGAACTCATTTGGAAATGCCACTAAAAAAGCATCAGCTATCCACAACAGACTGCCAGATCCCCTCGCTGATAAGCAGGTTACTGCCTCTAACGCCACCAAGTTTTATCTGGTTTAGGATTAACTGCATGGTGAATGCAGAGGTACCAGAGCCGGTCCCTTGCTCGCTAGCTCAGCCCCAGATGCAGCATCGTGTGGGTGGATTTACCAGCTGGAGTCAGCACGAGCTTCATGGCATCCTTGTTTCACAGTCAACAGAAGCACCGAAGTCTCTTTACTTCATTCCTCTTTTACATGTCCTGGTAGCTTAATTAATATGTTTTATATCGTATGCATTTTTCCCCTTGGGAGATTATCCCACCAGACCATTATTGCACATTAACAAGAGGACCAGAGCTTTAAATATCAGGCTGCGCCTCTATGTTTCCAAACATTTAAATAATTGGTTTGCTGCTGCCAGGTGCGCTGCTGGTTAGCACAGGAGAACAACTGGCGGTGGGAACACGGGGCTACAAACCAAGCCCTCGTAAGAGACATGGGGAGCAGCCAGGGTGAAGATATCAGGGGCTTGACTTCAGCAGCTCTCCAGAGCTCGGTGACAGGTAGCACGGCATGGAGGAGCTTGAAGAGAGCAAGGGGCAGCACCGGAGCCTGGAAGAGAAAGATGCTCAGAGGAGTCCTGGAGTGGAGCAAGGAAAAAAAAGTATGTAGTAGCTGTGGGAATCTGGGTGGAAGACTCGTGTGGTTTGAGTTTTATATTAATGAACACAGCTCCCTAAAGAGGAAAGGGGTTGAGAGAAGAAGCTAGGAAAGGTAATTAAGTGCAGGAGGAGAGGAAGCTAAGATCGAGATAGGGCTGAAAGCAGAGTAGGGAAGACCTGCAAACAATCAACAAACAAGTTATGTTCCTCAAGAAACAAGTACAGGCAACAGTCTCTGCCTTATTTGACTGAGCAAAACAAAAGGGATTTTCCCTTACTCGTATCACAGCTGCAGTGCCATCTAGCTCACTGAAAATTGTGAAACCATTAAAACACAAGATAAGGTAAATGAACGTAACACACGACTAGGTGAGACAAAGCGTGCAGCACACAGCTGGATGCAGAAAAGGTTTAGGAAACTTGTCTGAACTGAGACTCGGCCTGAAAAACGCCACAAAGTGCAGTGGACACAACTCACTTCAACACACTTCAGTCAAATAGACCATTTTATATCATCAGGATCGTACCCCAGGATTTCATTTCCACAGGAATCGCCTAGCCTGGGAGTATTCTAAAGCTGAAGCTGGCTCACTTAATACGAGTTTATGCCTTTGGCAAGGTCTGGGAGAGTCCAACGTGCTCTCAATTTTGTTTATTCTAGTCCGTGGAACAGGCCAGGCTTAAGTCAAAAGCTGATTTTTGACTGATAACAGAACAGAAATAGAACGCGGAAACCCAGTCTGCGAGACAGAATAAAACTTTCTCGTTTATTCCAAAGATGGAAAAACATCCTCACAACCCAGCAATACTGAGATATTCTTTATTTAGGCTAGTTATTTGCTTTTTAAGTCATAGGTCATTACGATGGGTTCAGTGCCACAACAAAACACAAGTGGCATTGCTTTTTTCTTCTGCTGAGGAAGGTGCACTGCAAGTATTAGAAAAGATACGTTTCCCAGAAACGTACCTGACAACCCTAACCCAAAACTTTGCCATGACCATTCTTCTGATTGTGCCCGCAGCTGCTGTGGATATGCAGCAAAATATAAAATTTTATCTTAAAAGCTTTTAATTACCTAACATTTTACAGGCTTAATTTTGGCACAACCAAGTCACTCCGTGTTCAATCCCAACCTGCACGTTCAGACGTCTGCCCAATCCGACATGATGCTCTGAGGTTTGAACCTGGCAAGTTTTGCCAGGTAAAGAGGAAAGTGAAATCCTTGGGACATGTCTCAAGTTTGCTGTCTGTCCTGCAGGTGAAATCAGTTCACCCTATGGGTTTCCCCTGGTCTGTTACGTATTTTGGGAACCATGAGGCTTGGAAAGAGCTTTTCCTAACTGTACCTGGGAAAAGAAAAGGAAAGCAGCAAAAAGTACCTGCTATTTAATATGCCAGGATATGGAACAAACGTAGTTTTGTAGACAATAAGAACGGCGGATCTGCACCGTCTGGGAAGGGAAAGAAAGCAATCAAAGCTGCCTGTGTGTCCTCTTCTCCTCTTCTGTAGCATTCTGAATTATGCTGATTTGCAACAGGTGCTTGCTCACAGCACTGTGCAGAGCAGCGATGTGCTAGGGAATGGAACAACTTCCTGCAAAGTCTCATCTCCCTTCATTTGCCTCTCCAAGTAATTTGAGGGGCAGGGGGCGGTGTTACTTGGTTTTAGTGCTTTCCGTCTGTTTCAGCTGGAGGTGGATGGGCAGCATGGTCCCATGTCCTAAGCTGCAGGATGTCGTGTTTACCTGAGCACTTGGGACCCACGGAAGAACCCATGAAGATACCGCACACCATCATGAAGCACACTCAGCCCAGGACCCCAGCACTGTATTCCCTCTGCCATGCAGTCACAGATCCCTCCTGTTTGCCATTCTTCCTTCCTGTTTCTCACCTAAACTCGCACAGTTTGTGCTGTACATGGCTGAATCATAGACATAATAGTTGTCCTTCAACATGCTGTCGCTTCTGGTCCCAGCCTGCAATGTTTAGCAAGTCCCTCATGCTTGAGTTAGTTTGATCAACACAACTTTTGTTTGTCCTACCCCCAGACAAACGTTATGATGGCATTTTTTATTCTAATCATCACTACCAGCTTCTTCTCACGCAGTCCCTATCTATCTCGCTATTCAAGGTCAAAAGTTGATGCTCACTGTATCTTCTTGCTCTTAACTTACAGTGCGTGGCATCCAGCTTCAATTAGGGAGTGCAATGCAAGCCCTGCATCAAACACAGGACTCCAACTTAACGTTAGGGCACTCCACAAAGAGTAAATGAATTTATTGACACAATACAGACTCATGATTGGTATTTTACAAATAGGGAAACAGCCTGAAATAAAATAACTTGGCTCAGCCAATAAGGAGAATTAGCTATCATAAGAACTCAAAGATGCTACTCTACACGAATCCAGTGTACGCATTCCCAGCACCCCAGCAAAGCAACCGCTCCTCCTCCTGATCCTGAGGCAGGTGAGAATGCTCAGAAAAAAAAAAAACAAAAACACAAAACCAGCTTCCAGAATCAGACAAGTTAAGATAAAGTTTAAGACCCAGACACCCCAGGGACAGGGACATGTTACTGGCAGCTCAAACACCGGTCCAGGTAGCTTGCATAGCATCACACACCAGTTCTGCGTCACGAGCTCTGTCCAGGCTCTTCGTGGCTTTCCTCCTGCAAAATGAAGCGACCGTCCTCCTTCATATAGGCAACTTACAGGCATATAGTGCACAAAAATGGGAGAGATTACAGTAACAGAGCTTTGAATTGCTGGATTTAAGGTAGCCTAAGTACTGAATTTTGTAATTTTTGTAATTATCTGGTAGCCTTCTTTCAGCTTTTGCCTTGTCTAGTAATGAAGTAACTTTTTCTTAGCATAATCTTTAACATCAGGGTTTTCAGTTTCCATTGTTGGTGATTAAAAGGATAAAAAAAAAAAAAGGTAAGTATTCAGGAACTGAACTCTAAACCTTCAGAACCACAAACCACAACACAACACCTACCGGACAGCTTCCTCATTTGGGCAACAGGACCCAGAGCCTGTCTGTTCCTGGGAATTAATTAGGAACAAGCAGACTGTTTGCTTCAACCTGAGTAACTACCCACAACCACCTCCCCCTGTGAACGCTCCTCACAGAGAACAGCAGCACTGCAGAAGAATGGAGGGCAGCTAACTCACCAGGTCGAGAAGCCCCAAATTTATTAGCTGATGGCAAGAAGAAGATTATGTTAATTAGCTGGTAAAGGAGAAACTAATCTGAGACAGTGTAATGGATTTGGTTACTTATGGGCAAGTCATTTCACCTGATGGTCAGCACAGCCGAGCAAAGAAAAAAAAAATCACAGCAAGCTCCTCCTCAGATTGAAGCATTACAAAGGATCAGCTGAGGCCTGTCTAGCTGCTCTTCCCTGAGGTCACATAATCTTTGTCCTGAACGAAATGTCTTCAATTAAAAAAAAAAAGAGGAAAAGGTGTATAATTCATACCACTAAGCTGAACACTGAGCTCCTTCTCTGATGACTACACACATTAGTAACGTAACAGCACGAAGAGCTTGCACGCAGGGACGGGGCCTCGTTTTCCTGCTCTGAGGAGAGGAGCAATTTCCTTGTGGCCACCTTCCTTTCTCCGGTTGCCCCAGTGGCACATGGGCTGGGGCCTCGGCTTGTGGGTAATCTGTGCTGAAAGTCCAGCTGGGCTACCAGGATGCTGCCGGTTCACAGTCCCTGGCACTCAGCCACCACGGGAAGGTGCAGGGTTTCGGGCAGCTCGCCAGAGTTAAGCAACTCAAACCACAGATGAGGAATAGCAATTTTCAAAGCTTTTAACTTTGTTAAATGGGAACTGAACTAGCAAAATGCACCTCCCTGGGCCCAAGGCTATCCTGCCACATTTCAAAGGCCTGCAGCAAACAATGGAAGTGTTAGAGCTTGTCAGGAAAGGTCACAAGAATCTCTTCTGAAAGAAAGCACAAGGCAAACTAAAAACAAGCAAGCACAAGGCAAAATAAAAATGACAGCCGCTGCCAATTCTTCCCCAAAACAGTGAACTCTTGCTGCTTTTGCAGGAATTTCTGCTGCTTTGTCTTTTAACACGAGCCATTACACAAATGCAAGTCATTCTCCCACTCCTCTGAACACTTCAACAGACGTCGTTCTTCCAGGCAGCCATCATTACGGTGGCATTGCTCCACAGAACTTTAGAGAAACCTATTTTGTAAATCTACTGCATCATTTGTATTCATGCACAGTCACGGGCAGACTTAGGGAAGCATCAATTTTTGCCGATGAGAAATCTTTGTTTCAAATACTTGAGAACACAACACGTGCCAGATTTGCACAGGTATTCTCTAACAAAGGAAAACAACCTGCCTTTGGAGGGGCTTGGAGCACTTGGTATTCTTGAGTTTGGTTTTGCTGACACAGACACCTGATGTGGTGCCTCTGAATTCTAGGCAACGCTTCTTAGCTGAGGGTGGGAATAAAATAAGCATCCTCCACAAGCTCGCAGGAGGTGCCGGAGTCCAGGAACTTAGATAGGTATAAAGATGGCTCTTCTCAAGAAAGCTCCTTAGGGTTGCTATAAATGAATAGGAGTTTAATAGAAACAGGTCAGTTTTAGCCTTGCTAAACCCCCGCATCAGCAGCCTACCTATGGGAACAGTAACAAGATAGAGATTAATTAAAATGTTGCTTCACCACTCAGGGGTAAGGAGCTACACGCAGATGACACAGAGCCATCTGAAATGCTCGACACCTTTCTTTTTTCTCCAGCAGTCTTTATTCTACAAGTCAGATGCAAGTTGGAGACTAGCATTACTAATAGCAGCCACAAAAAGGTCAGATTTCTGCCAGGTGTGGAAACAGTTTCGATAAGCCAGAAGCCTTCAGATCAGTTATACATGTTTAATGTAATCTCAGGGTACTGGAACAGCCAATCTGAAACAGCATCTGAAATTAATAATCAATTTGAAAGCCTGAAGAAGATGGGTGAGAAACTATATGAATAGGAAAATAACTACATTCCCTTCCAGCCTTTAAAAGAATTTAAAAAAAAAAAAGAAAGAGAGAGAGAGAATTGGAGGAATGCAAACAAACTAATGAGCAAAAGGTGGAACAAATAATTAAGTTGTTTGTTAGCGTGTGAAAGTTAAAGAGGAGACAAGGAACAAACATCAATTTGTCAGCACCAAATCACGACAACCTGTCCAGTTTCCGTCTGTCACAGGGAAGCAGGCAAGGGAGGGGAGCAGCAGCAGGTGACACACGGTGACTGTAGGTGCCTTCTTCGTACTGTCACTCGAGACGTTCTCGTGAGGAAGCACGGAAAATGAGGCATTAATGAGAATTGCACAGCATAGGTGCAAAACAGACGGGAAAACTACAACCAATATTAGTTTTAAATTATTTTTGGAATTATGCATTAAAAGGGATTCTGCAAGTGTGTTTCTTGGGCTCAGCACTCGAAGTTTGATTTAGGAAGGTGGATGATACACCAGACATGAAGCTGGGACGGACAGCAAATGCACTAGGAGAATGCTGAGCATATACAAAGGAGAAAAAGTCTGAAGAAAACAAGATGAAATTCAATATGTACAAGTGCAACATAGGAAGGAGCAATCATTTACATAAATGCAGGATGAGGAAGAACAGGTTAGGTAACAGTTCTTGACAAAAGGATGTGGGGGAAACAGTGTATTCAAGCTGAACATAAGTCAACAACATCAGGCTGTTGTGAAAAAGACAAACACCACACTGAGATGTACAGACAGGAATAAAGCTCACAAGACATGCGGGTACTGCCTCTCCCACTCCACGCAGCAGCAATAAAGCTGCAGCTGAAAGTTTACATCCAGTTATGTGCAACACAGTGCAAGGGAGGTGAGCCCAAAGAAAAATCAGAAAAGAACAGCCCCTGAAGAAAGCTGGAGCAAATTTAGGTCATTTATGGTAAAGAAAAAATGATACAGGAAAGGAACACGGTAAGTCTGCAAGCGTGTAAGAGTCTGAAGAAGAAACAAAACCCTTTGCCCTCCACGTCAGTGATTACCAAAAACAATTTACAGGCTTTAATTGCAACAGGTCAGACGTTAAGAGGAGCAGTCTATAAAACAATGTAATGAAGCACTGGCACAGACTGCCTTGGAAAGCCGTGGATGCTTCGTTACTGGAGGTCTTTAACAACAGGTTGAACAAATCTTCCCTTTTGCACAGCTCAACTTGCTGCTGGGCAAGCAAAAGGACCAAGTGATCTTTGACGATGCATTTCAGACCTACCTTCTCTGAGTGTCTCAGTTAGATTTAATTGAGCACGTGAAGTTCAACAGTCCCTAACACAAGGCTCTGCTCCAAATGCAGCGACTCACACAAACACTTTAAAACCTAGGATACATTTGCAAGTCTATTTCATGCAAGAATCACAGTTCAGTTCAAACCCAGGACACCAGTCAGTCAGTAACCACCCAATCACAGTTTGGTAAAATCGCGTATTTGGGCAAATAGTAAAATCAGAGAGATGCTGGTAACCAAACTGGCCAGACTCAGCTCTCAGTCACAGCAGAGATATCACAGCCTGGCGCTTCAGCTTCCCCTCCGCACAGAAATCAGGACGATAGCAGGTGAAAAATTCCACACCATAACCAGGATGCTTCCTTCTCCCCTTTCCTAAAAAAGCGTACAAAACCAAAAAATATTATGAAATAACGCAGGTGAAAAACGAAGGAATGGCAGACGTGAGCGTTCTTGGTTTAGCTGCCCAGTGGAACAAGCATCGTTTCAGCAGCGTGCAGGCAGATAGCCATCTTTACCTCACTGAATAGCACCTTGTGCTGTGAATAGCCCCTACAGAATAACAGCCACTGCTCAAGGATTCAATGGCTTAATGAACATAACAAGACCGGCACAATCTGGAGCTTAATTTGCATGCACTTTGAATATTTTTGCTTTATGAGTTTCATCTCAAAATAAAAATACATGTAAAAGTAGCAATGATTCGAGTGCAGCTTGGCTTAACCTATATTTTTCCAGGAATCCTTACACTCTCCAAGTTTGCTAATTGCTAGGACTTGTACAGCTAAAAGGAAAAATGCATGCTAAAAGAAAATATCCTTTTTGTTTTATAATACATAATTAACACAAGCTTTTCTAGCTTGCACACTGGCAAATCTATCCTCTTGAAAAATACACACATCATTTTCATGCTACAAATTAAATTTGGTGTGGTTATGCTTTTAGCACTCAACAAGTAAAAGCTTGTAAATGAAAAGCTGAAGCAGAAATGTATGGCAAGTCTCATTTGAGAAATCAAAATCTTCAGAAAACAGGAATTCTCTCCCGCAGAAGTCAACAAAAGCTGCTAATAATTAAATACTGCTGTTGATTAACACTTTACGCTACTTGTTTATTTTGAAGTCTGTATTTAAGCAGATCTGTATATAGAAAGACTCAAATCACCGTGCTTCATTCCCATATGATGTCTGGCTAACAACCACACAACAGTTGGAAACTGTCAAAATATTTTACAGCTCAATTGTAATTACCATCCAAGTCTAAGCACGCAGTAATTGGGCGTTAGCCATGTTCTAGGGGTGTTACAGCAACACGCAGCAGTCGGCTCTTCTGCGCTTCGTTTTTACACATGTAAAACTCCTCGGCGATCCCCAGGATCTACCTCATAAAATTCTGAATGAAATATGTATCAGTATATTGTCTGCAGAGAGAGGGGTTTTTCCTTAATGCAATATACTACTTTGACATTGTAAAAAATCACCTAATGTTCAGAAGCACAGAGTTTGTTCAGCAGCTATTTTTTTCTGATTCGAATTCCCTGAAATAAGAACTAAATTGTCAGACAAATAAAAAAATATATGTTTTGCCAAAATATTACACTCTAAATATATTATTGAAAGCTTTGACAAGCTTATTGTGACTTCAAGAAACACATTCTGCAGGTGATAAATAGAGAAGCCATCCCTATCAGGTGAGGGAGAAGTGCTGCTATGATATGGCAACACAAGGAACTCAAAAGGGTTTTTAACATGTACCACTAGCTACATAACGAGCGTAACACTCAGTGAGTATTGTATGCAGATGACAGACAGCTCAGTTTTCTTGAACAGACAACTCTACAGGGACTCCCGACTGCTTGGAATTGGTATTTCTATGGCAAGGAATAGGGCAGTACCGGAGAGGTGGATTCGTGATTCACTGATCTCTCAACACTC
Source organism: Anser brachyrhynchus (assembly GCF_964034855.1). Taxonomy (NCBI): domain Eukaryota; kingdom Metazoa; phylum Chordata; class Aves; order Anseriformes; family Anatidae; genus Anser; species Anser brachyrhynchus. Next base: position 16,549,409 of record NC_137696.1, read on the forward strand.
TTCAAATCACGAATCCATTATTTAACTATCACCAACTCTACAGCGACAAGACAGACGACATCACTGGGTTCCTAATACATTAATATCCATTGGATTAAGGTCCTTAAGAGATGTTATGCCTTTGAACTGACAGCTTATGAATGGAAGGAAGAGCTCCATTTTAAGTTATCCTTTGGACTTAATTTATGTGGTTAAGTTAAATAAAATTAAGCGCTCATGAAAGAAAGGCTCTCAAATTGGTCCTGGGATGATGCAATGCTTAACGTGCTTCTGGTATGAGCTGTTAGTGATCCCAAACGCTCATCTGCATACAGCACCAGGAAACACCTAGATGGAAAGAGTGCCCCAGAAGACTGCAGTCTTTCAACCAGGAGCACCAGTGCTGTCAGAAGGGGCTTTGGGGAAGGTACCGACAGCTGTCCCTTGGGTTGGGGGAGGCAACAAGATTAATCAGACAACCCTGAGGAGCTACACGGGGAAAGGCTTCAGCCAAACGCCAGCACAAATGCAGAAAACTCAGGCTCGAGCCCTGTACATCATCCTCAGCAAGTCTGATCACGTCCAGGTGTTGCAATGCACACAGCACTTATCATTCACGCATCTCAGCCTCCTGCAATGCTTTGCGCTGCACGAGCACCCCGGGATAAGGGGAGGAGGGAAAAGAAGGGAGCCTTACACAGAAATTTCCATGCTTTGGGAAGTGTAAATTAGAGCATTACCACTAGTCTGACAGTAAGTTTGCTAATAAATGTGTAGCAACATTCAGATTGCATAATGAGAGATTAAATGATTATGACAATCGCTGAAATGGGGAGAATCAAGGGAAGCAAAAGCACACATACAGGAGAGCTCTGGTGACACGGCCAGTTACCTGTAATGCCTGAACTTCTGCAAATGTACAGAAGCAAACATATTTTCCACTTTGTTTCCACTCTAAATAAGCTTCCAGTGGATGCTACAAAGTTCCTTCGAATATTGGGTATTGCTCGCAAGTTAGATGAACTTTTAAATGCTACTTACTGTATCTTACTGAATCTGTAGGATTCATCATCTCAAAATGTGGGGTTTGCAGATTGCTAGGCAACAGTTTGCAGCAGGAGCATGACCCAAGACATGACTAGGAAACAAGCAGCCTGACATCACTTGAATAACATCCACCTTGCCTTTAAAACTCTGCAGGGGAAGAGTTCAAAGAGCAGTTTTGCCTACAGTTACAATAAAATTTACAGACTACTCAAACAGAAGCGCTACTGGGAGAACAAGGAGTTGATATGTACACAGTGTGCATGCTACTTTCAGTCACAGTCCAGTTTCTCAACAAGTCATGTTCACAAAGTCTTCTAGCGTATGTAAATACTTTTTGCAAAGTCCTTTTGCAATGATTTTTACGATCTCCTCTTTATAAAACCTTGGCAGCACAAGTGCTGCTCCTGTTTCACAGCTGTGCTCTATTCTGAGCTCTGCAATGCCTCCTGTAAGTCCTGCAGGGTAGAAGGGGAGGGCACTGGACTCCCAGGGGACGAGGTTAGGTGGAGAACTCCCAGCTTCTGACACTTCGAAGCTGCCCGCTGCCGTAGGGGATGCTACCCCTGCCCGCATCCTATGGGACACTCCGGAGATCTCCCTCATGCCCTGAATCAGACACGAACAATACGATTGTAACCAATGTAACTAGGAGAAGAGGTCAAAAGAGACTTTCTTCCAGAGTCTAATCCAAACAATTTTTTTTTGTTTGGTTTCAGTCATGGCCAAACTTAAAAAAGCTACTGTATTTTTCAAAGAGCTCCCCAGCAGACATGTTTTGTCCAGCAGGATTCACCTGGCTGAGGCTCCACGCGGAGCTCATCGCTCCTGCCAGAAACAGCAGGGACAAAGTGCAGGAGTTCAATGAGATGAAATTGTTAATAGTACAGCTCCAAAATGTATACTCTGGTTGGTCTGTCTTTCTCTACTCTTCTCCACTGTACTAGGCATGAAATATTGGTGAAGCAACTGTCTCAAGACGTGGTGAAAGTGAGACAAGAGGTGACGCAGACCAAAGCCCATGTCATCTGTGCACAACAAAATACCCAGCACGCAAAAGTTCAAGGAATACGTTTCATTTGTTTGTGGACTACTCACACTACTTGGTTCCTCAAAATAAAAATAGAAGTAAAAATAAAAATAAAAACATTCTTTCTTGAAGGACTGAAGTGCACTGATGCAAATCATTTCATGTCCCGAACAAATTGCTAGTCCCATTTGTTGTGGGTTCACAGACTCTTTAAATACTTGTGAAAAAGACAGATTGCGTTTGTGATTGATAAAAAGTGTTTGTAAACAGATCAACTGCATGTCCAAGGAGACCAGAAATGGAAAAAAAGTCCAGAAACTTGGAAGCTCTCCTTGGAATTATTTTCTGGTTATTTGCCGTTACTCATATCTATGTCACGTTCTGGTTCTACATTTAAATTACATAAATATAGAGAGATAGCTCACTAAAATAAAGCCTAACTTTAGTAGGCCTTTTCTTTTTTTTTAAGTCTAGTGTTGTTGCTAGGAAAAAAATAAAAACAGTTAAATGCATTGAAAAATCAAAACATTTTTAAAAATATATGTTAATATTCCATTAGCATTTGAACTACAATGTAGAAAGTCTGTGGTCACAGTTATAAGAATCATCAAAAAAAAAATTGGTATGCTACAGTTGTATACTCAAGCTTATGGACTGGGTTTTGGTCTACACTCCAGAGTCTCAAACCAAAGGATAAAGTCATATTATGTTACTGAGTTCCTGCTGTCAATGAAAATCACGATAAACTACCTACCTCTACCACCGAATGGCATAGACCTAAATGTATATACTAAGAAAATATACATACAGATACTCCGTATGTGTGTGTTTGTGTGTAAAAATGACTAAGATCACTTGAAACAAGAGAAACACATTCTATCTGTTTTCTAAGTAAAAAAATGACTTTCATTAAACTCCAGAAGTAAAAAAAAAAAAAAAAAAAGGCAGGTAACTGAAAAAAATATATGGCAATACTGGTCTATTTCTATTTATAAATATTTCAGATGGTGTAAAATTTTAGTATACCTTTAAAGCACGATTGTCTGAGTTGGATTTCAAAGATCTATTTATACTGAAGCAAGCCAGGAAACACCACCCTTGCAAAAGCCTGAAGAAGAGCAGTGACATCTTTGTCTCAGAGGCGCTGATGAAGTGAGGGAGAACAGAGATTTTGGCTGGCCCACTGAAAATACAGAGACTGTACTCTGACTTGTTTATTGCCCTTTAAAGCTACAAAAGACAATTAAGGAACCAGAAACTGCTCTTTCCATACTCATGGAAAGTTGGATGAGAGATTTTACTGGCCAGGAACTTGATTCAGGATGGGCTAAAGGACTTCAGCTTCCCAGTGCCTTTCAGTGGATGAGGCACTAATTTTCATGAACACGTACAAAAGGCCAGCTGTTTAATAGTCACTGACAAATTGTTATTTCACAATTTATTTCAAGTTGTTGCTCTTGTGAATATGAGAGCTTTTCACACAACCGTGCATGCACCATCAGGGCCAGCAATTACGTAAACATTTGTGAGCCCTACGCATGGGCCAGTGTCTGTCTCTGCAGTAAGCCCACAGGAGAAGAAAGGACACTTTCTACAACTACAAGTGGGCACAAAACCACTCGAGTCAAACAACAGACTTACACGCTCTTGGTGCTGAAGATGCCAGGCTTGCATATGAATTTGTTTGTAGTCCTAAAATTAAACACCACAACATCTTCCCTGAGGTAACAAAAATTTCTGATGAAGCCTCTGGCGCTTGGAGCTGCGTTCAAGATATTCAGTATCGGATCACAAATTTCTTGTTCTTACTTTTTTTAGTGTCTGTTGGAAGACTCTCCTTTTTTGGGGATGGGAGACATCTTAGGATTACTGAGTTCACAGCAGTGTGACAGTAGCTAGAGGGTAGCCCACAGCTCTGCTCTAAATCAGCACGGGAAGAGGCAGAATAAGCTGCATTAGAAGGTGTTTTACCATGCTACATACTCTGAATCCCAATGATTTTTGTACAGAGAGAAACTGCCCTCTCCACAGCATAGCTCTCTTTAAAGTGTAATGTAGGCATTTAATCAGTGGGTGTTTTAATCAAGCTCTTAAACATTACAGTTGATCTTCTAATATATGAAGCCAACCAATATTTTTTGTAACATTTCTGACGTGATTTCCTTAATGATTTTAGTTTCTAGCTAGCTCCTTTAAAGCCCCTTTGCTGAGCTAGGGCACATGATTTCCCTCACACTTTAAAGGTTTTTCCCATGCATGCTTTTCAAAGCTGATTTGTCTGAATTATACATATGAACTATATTTAAAATTTGTGCATTATTCATTACTACAGACTATGAAGTATCATTTAGGGATTAACACCACTGTCTACTAAACTGCAGAATAGCTCGTCAACAATGAAACCACATGATTTTCCAAGAAGCAGTTGTATTTAAAAAAGGTAACCAAATACTAGCATAAAGGTACAAAAATATTTCTCTAAATCTACCAAGAAAAAGCATAGGCATGTCCTTTTTCTTTTTTTGAAATGAAAAAAAAAATCCACTTCATCTAAGAGGCACAGAACTGCTTGAGATATGTCAGAAAGAGTTCTTGTTTTTTGTACGTTACAGCAATTTTTTCTTTCTCTAAGTCTCTATATAGAGTGCTTGCACTGGTCGCGTTTTGAGATCCATCTGTATGTTTCTGCATAGGATAAATCAAATTTAAAAATATTAGCAGGATTTGGATTTTGTTTTAAAACGCCTCTTTCTCCAGAGAAACATCTCCATACTCCATCTATGCACATTAAAATAACTCAGAAAAAACGTGGATCTAAGATACGTTACACACAAAACAACCCTCAGATAGCTGATACAGTGATAGACACAGAGAACAGATAGTTCTTCTGAAAGAGTAGAAAAAATATTTATAAGGAGGCAGTGAGTTTAAAAAAAAAATACAGGCAGCTTGACTTCAGTAAAGCCCAGATCACTCAGTTCCTTTGGATTATTTTCTATTTATTTTCTTTTCTCTTATGCAGTTTTTTTTTTTTTTTTTTTTTTTTTAGGAAATTGTTGCTTTTTTTCCCCTATTTTTTTTTTTTTGTCACCACAGACACTCCCTTTAGGCAACCGTACATCAACAATCCTCCCACGTTCAAAGTCGGCTACATCTGTTGCTCTTTCCCATTGTTGAAAATTCCTGCCTTAATCCTATTTGACTTTATTCATGCAAAGGTCATCCTGAATTCAACAAATGGAGGAGTGATAGCAAGCACACTGTTGAACATGGCTAAAAAATGCTGTTGTAGAACATGCAGCTAGTGTGCCGGCACTATCTCAGAAGTGCTTGGTTTATTATGCAGGCTCCTAGTCCTCAGCGCTGTGTTGCAATATGAATTGGTAACATATTTCTTCTAGCATCTCAGAAATACACCAATTTCCTTTTAACTGGCTTGATTCTTTCTACTTAAAAAGATTTGCACTTACCTCGTATTTGCTAGTGGGGATGGGTACAACATACATGTGTAATATTTGACTGTGTCGCACTCCCTAGGACTTAGCTTCTGGCATATATGGCTTCCCTGTCTCTCCTGGTTTTTACTTCTCAGTATATCCAGCTTCACAAATCAATCCTATTTAATTAACTGCCCATCTAAAACTAACAACTGTCACTATTTTAAATAAATGAGACACAATTTCTGTCTGTAAAAGGCAGAAAAAAAAAAGCAGGGTAGAACAGCTAACACTAACCCCTCAATTTTAGGGCCACCACTGTACAGCAGATCTGTTCACAGAAGCTGTCTATTTTGCTTTTAGGCTCACTTTTCGTCCCCAGCAACAAAAAAATAGAAGCATTCTGGCTGAGAACCGTGATTTATTCTTACGCCTAAATATCTGACCAAACCAAAGAAAGATTAGCAGGAACAGTGAATTAGCAACTAAACCAAAGTTAACTATCAGGCTGATTTATGAAGTGAAGATAATTATTTTTGTAATATGTCCATAACTCATCATGACAGAAGCAAAGGAATATTTATTCATACTCTCTTATTTCCAAGTCGAGGTGCTTGCCAGCCAAGATGAACCAAACCCACCCTTCAGGCAACCAGAGAAAACAGGCTATTGTTAGTCTAGTTCCTTAACAGAATGCTTTGCTGAGGGCCTAAAAGAGTTTAGAGCCTACTGAAGATTTTAACAATCTGAAACAGCTCCACAACAAAGTCTGATGTAAGAGCTAAAAGTTAAATGCTGCAGCAACATCAGCTTATTCCAGTTGTATTTAGCTGCTTGTTAGCTTGTAAAGGAACACTTGAAAGAATCAAGTTTTCCATTTAGAAGTTGTTCAGTACTCTGCTTGTTAAAGAGCCTGATGAAAAGGTGTAAAAACTCAAGAGAAAAATGATAGGTTTTATCATGTTTTTTAAGAATTTGAGGATTTGGGTTTTGATGGTAGCTTCAAAAATGTCTTACTCGAGGAGAAGCATCCCTTCTTCCTTTTTACCTTTTAAAAAGCAAAGCTTTACCAAAACAGGAGTCACAGCGTGTAAAGCCAAGCATGCAAATCAAAGCCTTTCCCATCCTTTGAGAACATTTTGCTGAATGGCAGCAAGGTGCTTGGTTATCCTCGGTGCCTGCTCCAGGAGCCAGCCGCTGGCCTCACACTACCTGCTGCCTCCTCCCGGGTCCCTGCCAGCACAGAAATCCCAGCAAAGAACTTCAAGAAAATAAAAGGCCTTCGTAACAGGTAAGGTTTTTCAGATTACACATCCCAGAAACTAGCCCAGGTTTTACTTCGAGCTTTTTTCAAATGCTTCGGCAGGCTGCCTCACCTAGCCAACGGTGCTTGCACCTCATCCAGCTTGTGCCCTACCAGAGAGATGGGACAGCGCCACGAAAGCACTGACCTTTAGGAACATGAGCACTCAAGAAACCTGAACGCCCCCAGCAGCTCCTCTCTTTCTTCTTGCATTTACGCACCTTAAGGGTATTTAAATGGCTGATTTCAGGCAAGTAACTTCAGCACCTCTGCAATCCCACAGAAAGTGGCGAAACGAGGCTCTTCATCTCTCTCTCTCTTGAAGGACTCACAAGATTTGATTCAGGTCTTAAGGCAGGAAGGTACAGCCCAGAACAGGCAGCACGAGCATTCCCACAGTTCAAAGGCAACAGAAGCGGACGGCCATCCCTTCTCCGACTTCAGCAGCCCGTGGTAAGGACCCCTCTCCTATTTGAAGAACCTTGCACTTGCTGGTAAGGCAGACTGGTGAGCAAGTTAGACTCATTCAAGGAAATTCAAAGGTTTCTATAACTCATAATATATATTTACATGGGAAACATTGAATAGATTCTAGCCTTAGTGCCTTTTTTTGAATAAAACTCCCCTTTGCCTCGTCACAGAACATGCCTTGTGCTTATTAGCTTTTCGAGTTGTCACCACCAAAGGCCAGAGATGGATTTTCTTCCCGCAGAATGGGACACAGTTTTACATTTCCAAGATGAAATAAAACACACAAAACTACAGCCATTACTTATCTAAAAGACACTATTTTTCCACAAAAGGTGAAACAATATTTTATGAAGGTGACAAATCTAAGTGCTGTGATTTGTAAATACAAGTTAGATTTAAAAATATGAGAAGTAAGGCTTTGAATGTCGTAACGCTGGTTAAATTCCCAAACATTATTTGCAAAGACATTTTGCAGAATTGCTAACTGGTCCAGTCCAGAACTGCTGCAGGCACTACCAATGTTTCCATCCATTTCAATGGGAGCTACACTGCCCCAATAAGGCAGAAATACCTTAAAGAGCAATTATGAAAATTGCAGAAGGAGCCATGTGTTTATCATCCTGCAAATTATGTATATTAATCTGCAATTAAAATGCTTTTTCTAGGGCAGCCCTGGAGACCTGGTTTCTGCATCCCCACTACTAATAAGGATGTAAAGAAAACTGAAACACTTTAGCAGCAGCACTTAACGTTGCTAAATCAAAGATCAGAAGTTGGGATATTACACAATTATCACTGTGTACTCAACATTAATTGGCACCCTTTGTATATCTGCAGTTTGATCCAATCTTTAGGAGCACTTCTTTCCCTAGACTCGTCCCTTACAGACGGGGCCTGGCGACCACCCTGAATGGGACTACCCACTGTTCCTATTGTTTCCGTATTATTAGTTGTTTGTCCTCATGCTTCACCTGCTGCACGCTCCCTGGACCTTGAACTGAACACAGTATCATTAATCTCATCAAAGGGCTTTTCTACAGCCTCCATCTTCGTGGTATTTTAATCTAGAAGATTAAACATTTAATTTTCCAGACATCCTCATGAGGTGGCACTCCCGTCCATTTAACCAAAGCAAATGTGAGGTCCACAAAAATGACAGCTCCAGATCATTGGAAGCTTTTGAGCCCTACGTCTGAGGCACCTAAGAGCCAACCTCACGGGGTGCTGCGGGTTTTATCACACTTGGTGTGTACTCTTTTCAGCTGCACTGTGCCTGAGTCAAGCCCATAGCTTGGCTAATTTATCATATCTGTATCAAGCTGGGAACTTAAAAATAACACCACAGTCCAAAATTTGGTTCAAGAGATTAACTTAGCACCACATATGGTATTCCTGAGGGAGGAAAGGATAATACCAACCGCTCCCAGACAGCATTTAGTTGCCTTACTTGTCGGTGAAAGCTGTGCCTTTCTGCTGGCCCTTGGTGCAAGCAGCACGCTACCCAGCCTAGTTCCCTGGGTCACAGCACGCATGGTGCTACACGAGTCACGAGCCCTGCACAAGGGATGCATGTGGCAACTTGTCTCCCGCTACACAACGCTCTGGTTTCTTGCTACGTGTGCTCACAAATGGGATAAGGGGAGAAGTGCGGGGCTGAGGCTGGAAGGAGCTCAAGCTCTGCCTCCAGACCTGTGTAGGACCCCCACTGCTGTGCAGCAACATGGGTAAATTCCTGGCTGATCTGCTTTTTAAACCTGAGAGCCTAAATGAAGCATCTCTTGTAGAGGTGACAATGCTATCCAACGGTACCCTAAATCTCTGACAGCAGTACAGCTGCTTTGCTGCTAGAAAAAGGGCACAGAACACTGTAGTGTGAAAGGCTGAAAGCAGCAGCTGGAACAAGGAAGGGATTGGTTTCACCTACATTTCTGAGGAATACAAACTCACTCCTGTTGGCAGCAGTCACAGGAATCATATGAAGAAAAGAGACGCCGCTCTCCACCAGTTCATTCTACTACACTCGTAGAGCCACTTGCAAGGAGGAGGAGGGGATCAAGCAAGGCTGCAAAGAGATGAAATCCACTACCCAACTAACGCTGCCAACCACTGCAGTACAACTACGCAGGCAAAACGAGCAATGGCCAACTAAGAATGAATTGATCGCTTTGGTAGCCTAAGGAGGCCACACAAGCAGAAGCCTACTCATAAAGGCACGAGTCTCGAGCACATCCATACAGTATCTGGACACTCCTTTGGGTTGTAATGGGTAGTAAAAAGATGTCACTTCTGGTCTCACACATGACTGTTCATGGATAGCTTGCCACATGCTAAACATCGCTTCTCATACCGGTTTTTACCAAATCACTAACTGATGGGTAGAGCGAAGCAGGGGATCCTCATTTTGCTGAAAAGCTGACACTGTTCTTACCCCCCTATATAGAGGACTCCTACTTGTGCAGCCACACCTGAGTGTTCTGTCCTGTTATGGCTCTACTCCAGGTCATGCACACAAGAAAGAGGCTGTCAATATTCAGGGATAGTCCGTCTCACCAATTTTAAATGCCTGTCAATTGTCCAAGTTTAACTTACCTATAATCTTTTGCAGCCAGTGGAGAGAAGCAGACACCTCTAGGAACTGGGTATTTGAGGCAGGCAGGTGACTTGCTCTCAAAAATGGATCCATTTTATTAAAGTCCAGTCCTAGGAACTCCTACTCACATAAGCAGTTGACAGAACTGCTAACTGCTCCTGCATGTTATCAAAACACACACAGTTTTCTCTACAAAATGCATTACATTTGTACCACTTGTACCCTTCTTGGTGCTATAGAGGGGTGCGCTCATCTTCAGTCATCACAATTCTAAGACAAAAAGCAGGCTGAAGAATATCATGGAATGAAAACTCCTTTTCCCCAGAAAGACACTTCTGTAAAAGTCACTTTTTAATAGCCCACACTTGCAGTTGAGTTTCAGACCTTCAGACTGTATTTGTTTTAGATTTCTTTGCTTTCAATAGGATTTTTTTCTTCTTCTTACAAATAAGAACTATGGATAAATACTTAGATAATTTTATTTTAAGAAGTTATTAGTATATATGCATATCTATGCATACATACATGTTTTTGTGCATACAGAATGCTTCCCCACTTATAGAGAAATTAGTGAACACTCTGATCAGCAGTGAAACACAAGTATAATAAACAGTACCAAGAAGCTGTAATAATTAGCTATCTGATAATTAGCAGTGATACACTGCATCCCTCCTTCCCACTTGCACGAACAGTGGCTCCCTCATTAAGAATTCATTTGATTTGCACAAAACACAAAACCAATGACAACAGAGAAAAGGATTTTGCTTTCCCTATAGTGCCAGAGTAACTATATTCAGTAAATGGGAACTTGGGTGATTAAAGAAATTAACATGGAATGATTTTGCTTTAAGTATGAACAGATGGAGTTAAACCATCAAAGCCATTTCCACACGAAATAGTGGTAGAAGACTCACTTTGCGTTGCATTTGTGGCGTGAACAAGTTGCTTCCCAGCAGTATGAGGCCAAGTACCACAGTATCATCAGAGCCTGCAGCTGCTGTGAATGACAACTGTCCCAGAAGAGCATTTCACTGGGACACCCAGGATATGCTTTACAGTCCAGCAATGACTGTGCTGCCACTGAAAGGGACTGTCCTGCCGGGTTCCCAGGTCACTGTTGTGTTCCTGTTACTCAAATAACCCCCGATCAGGGCTGGTGCTGGCACAAGGTGGAGCAGAGAAGGTGGGAATGTGAGAAGTCAGGACAGGGGCTGATCACAATGCAGCAAATGCAAAACCTGAGCAAGCATTAGGTGAGAGCAAGATATTCTTTAGCCTATAACTTCAACAAAATGGAAAAATACGACACTTGTATTGGAAGTGAAGAGAACAGTTCACTCCTTATTCTAACAAGGTTGCTTTATCTCCAAATGTTAGTTAATAGTAAGCAACACAGAAAAAGCTCATAGCTAGTTGAGTTGACAAACACCATTTAAAAGTCACCCAAACAGTAATAAGAGATTGTTTAAGTGTAGTATAAAAAAGGAAGTCTCTTTTATTAACACTTGAGAACCTGCAAGTTTAATGAATTGTCTGTGCTTCAACACAATTATCTCACTGTCTCTCTGTTCACATTACCTGTGAGGCTTTTTTCCTATTAAAAGATAAATTGTCTTAGGGCTGTAAGCAAAGACAGATTTTCTCATATTGCCTTTTTTTTTTTGCACAACCTCCTCACAGTAGATATCTTAAAATTCTGCCCACTATCTCCTGAGTCCTCTCTGGGCTTGATGAACTATCTGCATAGGAAGTAACAAAGATCTCATGCAAATGAGCTGCACGATTCCTTTGCAGCTAGCTTGAAGCTTGAAAGAAGCAAACTCATTAAAGAAGATGTTCCAGAAGGTCAGGGAGTGCTGATGTGAACGCATAACTGAGATACTTTTGATACAGAGAGACAATAAGAGATCTCCTTAATCTACCATTTGCAATTTAATTTAATTTCTCTGCTTGGCAGCATCGCTGTATCTGTGTCTTAAGATGAGCTCTTCCTACTGTTCAGTCACATAAGGTTGATAGTGTTGAGGTAAATATGAGAAGTGAACAACCAGAAACAGCAAGCATCTCTGAGACCTTGGAGAGTACCACCTCATACTACATCCAATGCTATTTCACTCCCCCTCCACTAAACAACCGAGAAGTCGTACGTTTCATTTTTGTGTAAGCATTTATTCTGCCTTGAACTACAGGTTTCTCCTTGTTCCCCTGAGAACTACCTGGGAACTCCTTTTCTCTCCTAAGGAGGTTATTCTCACGTGCTCCTCCCCCAGACAGTTTGAAATATAACCTGCCTATCAGACAGAAAGCTTTTGGAATAAAAGCAGCCCAGGAACGCAACGGATTACAAAGGGTACTGGGTGGAGATGGGTTACTATATGCGCTGCAGAAAAAGGATTCTGTATCTGATTACAGCACAGCACATTTCCTACAAACATGTTTCATTAGGGCTTAAACCAGCTAGCTCAGCTGGCACAAGAGAACTGGCTACCACTGGCCATATGAAACATTCATTTTGGTTTAAACAAGAAAACGAGAGCTTAAACAACGATGCTGACAACCAGAAATGTTATTATTGGCTTTGGACTACGATGTGAATGCGTATTCTTCTTTCCTGCCAATGTAAAAGGTCATCAACAAGCTCTTGTCTACAGGCACCAAAATCAATGCCTATGTTTTCCCGACTATCGGCAACACTGTGACTGTCATAAAGGTCAACATGGTGTCTGCATTAATAGGACAGCCAGGCCTATTTATTACCCTGTCTTGCTTTCATCAAGTGCTAAGCGTAACTCAAAAAAACATCTAAATCAACCCAGAACAAGTTCAAAAACCATCCTGTGGTCTGATACACATTCCATGTCTGTTCACATAATCACTTATTGTCAGAGAAATGCTAATCATGAAGACTGGAGTACAGGAGTTTTATTTGCCGAGATATTCTGGATAGCCTGAGAGGGGGCTGCGAGATGGAGATCTCTGGGAGCTACCAGGGCTGGTGCTGACAATGAGTCCACACACCCACTCTGCCAAGTGCATACCGACGACCGATGAACACAGATTTCCAAACCCTGTAGACAGGACATCAGAACAGGCTGGATTCCCCACAGCTAACATAACTGTTGCCTTTCAGTAGTTTCGTCACAACTGCAGTATCCAAAACCCAAGGACTTTGGATTTGTGGCCATCAACAGGGCCTGAACCTTGGCTGCAGCCTGGTACAACCAACCTACCATGTAGTAGGAAAAACCTTCCTGGAATGGTTTCCTGAAGGGAAGGGCGCATGCTAGCTGTTGAAGAAGCAGTGCCGACCCACCGCAGGAGATGTGGGCTTTCAACATGTAAAAATAACTCTGCGGTTGAGGGTGATTATCTGTTGACTAGTAAATAACTCCTTACCTCCCACATAAACGTGGTCGCATTCCTGCCCCCTTATTCTGACAAAACCATCAAAATGCATGACTTTGAGATACGTGGTATGTACTACAGACCCAGTTGTAACTCTCAAACTGATACCTGGATCTCACCTCCAGTAAGCTCAGCATAACCCAGGTATACTAAGAGATGAGACCAAAGTTCAGCCAGTTGAAGTCTGTTTATTTTAATCTGCTAGAGCCATGATGGGCACTGGTGTGCATGCCATGCCTTGGTTTGATGAAAGGGAACCACTGGCAAAGACACTAGCTTTTGAGCCTGAAAGAAATTCAACTTTTTTCCCCAAAATCAATGGCAAGCGGAATAAAGTCAGTCTCCATCACCTCTGTGAAAGGCAGAACCTTGTTACCCAAACCGTGTGGAGAGCAGTGACATCGGTACAGCAGTAACAAGCCCAACAAGCCCAATTCAGTTTGGCTTGACAGCACTGGAGCAGACCGATGACTAAGAAGCTTAATTACAGTTTCACAGTGCGTTTGTCAGACTCATCTAAATATAGACGGCACACCATAGTCTTCAAGCCATTTAAGATGATTAACTGTGGGCTAATTCTAGACTTTTAGACTTTGCATTTTTAAACTCCCCGATGACTCAGATTATTTTAGAGGAGACGTGGAAGGAAGACGGGAGAGAATTAAGCTATTTCTTCAGGAAGTACAGGTAATAATATTTTGAAGCAAAACTTCCTCCCAACCCACATATGGCAAATGCTGAGCTAGCCCAACCAGGCCGAGAGCTGGCTGGACCTTTGTGGAGAGCTAGGCCCTGCCTTACCCCCTTCCTCCCCAGTACGGGACCGCCAGGCTATGGGAAGGGCCTGCTCAAAGGGAAGGAAGGCATTAGGGAGGCCTTGCTGCTCCAGTTCTCCAACTGCCCAGGCAAACAGTGCAAGGTAAACATTTGAAAAAGATCAGGTGAACAACATGCAGAGAGAGGTATGCTGCAAATGACCAAAGAGACAGCAGCCAGTGCAGGCCGATCTTACAGCAGCTAAAGAAGTAGAGGTGCTCCTTAAAGGAAATTAATATGAAAGGGGCAAGACTCTTAGACTCTTCAATCACCAGCATTCATGACCTTCACCAACCTAAAGTAGACCAAACCCATCAGCTTGGGGCAGGCAGAAGCAGCCTCATTTGCATCCTTTTCTCACATATGAATTTTATTTAGGGATGGTAAGTGGACACCAAGTGAGGCAATGTCTCTGGAGAGGAAAGAGGCCAAAGGCAAGCCCTGGAGGAGGGGGAGACACTGTTATGGTTATTACTATAATTAGCATCGTTATTTTAGACCTGTATTTCAGACAGAACAGGACTTGGGTCCATATTGCAGGAATTACCAGACAGCATCCATAGCTTCAGGCTGGTTATAAGCCTGAGAACAATCATTTCAAGAAAAAAAAAAAAAAAGGAAAAAAAAAGGTTAAATACTGCTCATATTTAGTTTCATGACTTGTCCTTCTGACCAACAATCACCTATAATTGTCTGGGCAGTAAGTTTTTATTTCAGTCTCCCAGTGAGATACAGTCTTTGCTTCAAACTCTAGTTCCAGCATTTTCACAACTATTAAAATTAATGCCTATTTATTGGTGTTTCAGATTCCAGCTGCACTGACTGTTGAGTTCCTTAAAGTTAACCAGTCCACGACTCCATGCTGGAGCACCCTCCTCACCTTGGGGATACCCAGCACAATGCTCCGTACCACCAGATCAGAACGCGTTTTCTGGAATTTTCTCCCTAGTTTTATACGAAGCTTTTACACATAATTATCTTGTACAACATAAATCTCTGAACAAAGGAACTCAAAGGAGTTTGATTTCCATGGTGTCACGAGTAATAGGGGTAATTAACCGTGGATGTGATTCCAGGAAAATCTAGAAATAGCATCCAGCTGTTAAAAGATCATACGACTCCCGTAGAAGAAAGCCTTTTGCAATTCACATAGATGCATTAGCTTAAGCCTTTTCTCAAATGAGACATGTCCAAGACTGCTGACTGCTGAAAATTCATTGTTTTATTTTTCTCTTTCATTACCGCAGACACTGTTGCTATATATTAAAAAAACATGCATACACAAAAAAAAATCTTGTGTGGGAAGTCAGATATCCCTCAGGCAAGAAACACCTTCCACCACTACTTGGGTAATGGTAAAGTGTTGGATTCGGGCTATGATGTTTCAACAGCAAACACAACTGCACTTCTGTGGAAGTTTTCTTACATCCCGGGTGCCAATGCTAGAAGGCTCATTGAAGCTGAATACTGAACGAAGCGATTTTGGTGTCCAACCATACCCTAGGGATTTAATTTTTGGGTGTATACTTTGGAAAATATCACCCTTTCTTGCCCTACTTTTAAGTTCTAGGAACTTTTAAATCCTAGGTATTTAAATTCCTAGGAACTTCACTACTGTTTTCAAAATCTAATTGCTTTTTTTTTCTTTTTTAAGAGGGTAACATAACTTCAAGTATTTGGAACCTCTATCTTGAGCAGGAATCTGTCATGTGTCAAATCTTTCAAGAGTAATTTGCACCTAATAATCTTGCTGATATATAGATGTTAGTAACAGCATTTGTATTTTTGTGTTCAGCAAATGTTATGAACACCATTAGTGTGAAGGAAAAAATGAGTTCCAAATACTCTATCAAAGATTTGCAGAGGCATTTTAAGGAGTCTCGTTCCTTAAACGCTAAATTCTAGCATTAATGCTGTGTTCATGTTGTCTAAGACTAGCATTTCTGCCCTGCAACCATTTCCCATGAAGACAACCAAGACGGGGAATTGACTGTGTCAGGATACTTGGGTTCTGGTCACAGTTCTAGTAGAGGCTTTCTGTGCCCAGATAACTCGGACAAATCACTAAGTTCAGCTACTTAACCTTCCTTCACCTATGCTCACTCCAATGGGACTATTCCCCCTATATAAGGACACGTGCCAAGTTCATGTTTGTATAGTGCCTATAACCTTTGGTGGGAGTTTTGTCAGAGCTGCTAAACACCAACACTGTTGTTGAGCAATAAGTTATGTGCGCCAACAGTCCAAGTCCTACCTGGGTACTATTTTGTACTGGTGTGAGGAAATCCTTTAATTTTCTTTTCTTTTACAGTGGCAGTACTCTTTGAATTTCAAGCAGCATTCCAAGTAAAGTGCTTTAGATCTAAAATTACTAGATCATCTTAGATCAAAACAATTTAAGCACAGAAAAATGACTTAGAAAAAGCTTTCTGAATTGCAAGTGATCATACAGTACTTTAGTATACCCAGTAAGCAAAACTTTCCAACCTAGCTGTAACATAACAAACCCAGACACTGCACGTTCCCTAATGGTCTCATATCATCCAAAATTTGTTAAAAATTAATTAAAGCCTTCTTAAACTGCAGAAGGTCAATGCAGAGCTCCATCTTCCCCCATGGCCCTAATGAATATTTAAGTTTCAATACTTTGACTTTTGCTGATCTCAGCTGTGCCTCAGCTTCAGTGGCAGAGGAGCGGGCTGCAAGAAGGCAGGCACCAAAATATTAGGAAACTAACACCCTGCGTAACAGCAGAAACTACTTGGCTGCATTTATAACACCACAGTATTTTCAGTAGGTTCACTCCTGCGTCTTTTCTTAATCAGTTTCAGCTTTTAGAAAATCTAAAACTATGAGAATCAAATACAGCAGTGATGCATTATTTCAGCCCA
This sequence comes from Anser brachyrhynchus, assembly GCF_964034855.1. NCBI lineage: Eukaryota > Metazoa > Chordata > Aves > Anseriformes > Anatidae > Anser > Anser brachyrhynchus. The sequence goes on from NC_137696.1 coordinate 16,566,375, forward strand.
ATGAAAACATGAAATAAAGCAGAGATATTTCCTTGGATGCAGATCTGTAAAAAAACAACTCTCAAACAATGAGCACTGGGGAGCACAACCTCCATCAAGAAAGATGATAAAATCTCCTCCATAGAAGTCTCTTCTCTGCAGGGTAGTACCAGAATGCTTTACTTTGGCCACTTGTCTTCAACCCTAGTGCCAGACTCCACCAGACATCAAGTAACATGGAAATTGTTTTTTTTTGTTTTTTTGTTTTTTTGTTTTTTTTTTTTGTTTTTACACAACCTCCAGCAAACAGGATCAAACCCCATCACAGTGCATTATGTAACTGCAATATTTGGATGTAATATCGCCCTGGTAGTGGTCTTGCACATTAAGAATAACTTGTGAATTGTGCTTGTGGCCTTACCGTGCTGTTTTGTTTTGCTGTGAGTAGACACAGATTAGATTTCTGGTCTCATACTCTTACCCTGAGTGAGTGCTAAAATGACAGCAAGATCAGAGCCTGGGGGGACAAGGACATGTCAGCAATCTAGCTGACTAATTAAGCAATGAAATGATAGGTATGACAAGTAGTTTCATTCAATTCTTAAAGTATGGCCGCTCCAATACAAGGCAAAACAGATGATAACATGCATAAATTGAGAGGTGTGCTGGAAGAGAAGCTTTCCATCCTCAACTTCCTACCCTTAATAACAAGCGGTCAGCACGTACCAAATTCATTTTTAAAAAGGTCCCATTAACACATATTGTTAAATGCTTATTTTGTTTAAAAAAAAAAAAGAAAACACAGAAACAAAAACACGAGCAAAGGTAATTGTTGAAACACTGGAATTAAAATCCACACAGGAGTTAGCTATTGTAAACCTAGGTACGTATGCTGCACATTGCCCTCTTCTACAGAAGTTAATTCCTATTTTTAGTTGAGAAACACAGCAATGTGAGTGTGTGTATGTATGCTCAGTCTGGACATTCCTAATAAACTGTTAATCTGTTCTAAAGTAGACCGTGTCCTTTCATTTATTTTTTAATTACTTCCACATACCTATGGAATTGGACATACATAAATCCAAACACAAACAGTGTCCAGTACTAAGCTCTTAAAACCCAGATTTATGACAGAAATGTGGAGAAAAACTCTTCAACAGGGGCAAGGCTTAGTGACATTACAATAGATCAAGACGAAGTATTGTTCAACATGATTTTCTTCCTTCTCAATGGTATATCCAGCTGTCCAGTATCGTTTGTTACTAGAAGACTCTTTTCTTTGAAACTGCAGTTGCTGTTACTGTTGTCATTAAATCCTTAAAGAAAAAATACAAGCTCCTACTGCTGTTCTCTCCCTATGAACCAGCAAGTGAATAGAGATGAGCCAACACCTTATTAAGTACAAGCAAAGCTGCTGTGATGGCCCGCGGAAATAAATAGGATGTCTACAATCCACATGAAGGTACTGTTAAAAATAAAGACAAAATTTTGGTATAAAAAACCTACCTTAGGAGAAGAAGAAAGCTCCCTCGATGCAGGAATAGCTGACATGTTCTCACTCATGCCTGTCTCTGTCTTTGGCAAGAGGTTTGGTGGTTCAGGAGCCTTTCTTTTCATCTTCTTTTCTGGTTCTTGCAGTGGAGCAACTTTAATTAAAGCAGGGCTTGATTTTGGTTCATAAAACGGATTTGATCTAATTAAAAGAAGGGAAACACATTTCTTTGCTATCTCCTTGGAATTCAAAATGAAAGTAAGACCTATTTAGAGAAGCTGATGACTAAATTTTTTTTTATTATCCACATAAGAAAACATTTTATTTTCACATGCTTTTAAATGCTACTTTTTCATATGATTGACAAATGAGATAAACCAGCTAAAACCGCATTAGCTCATAACTCCTATAAACCTCATCAGTTCCCCTAGATGACAGAAGTTTTATTAACAACAAAGCTAACTTCAAATACACCCGGCTATCTAACAAACATCTGATTTATAGATGAGATCAATACCAATAAACGTGAGGGAAGTTGCTGGCTGGTGTATATTCCGATGAATAGAATTAAGGATTCTTAATTAGAACAGATTTAAGGATCAGGTCACTTTTACATGTGTGCTGCAACATGGCTTTAGAGGCCTCACTCTAGGACATCTAAGTCCAAAAATTCTTTCCTCAGGAGGCACACATCACGGTGGACATCTTTTAAATTGTGCAGCAAACAGTCATCATATCATTTCAAGAGTACTTTTCGGACAAAAGAATAGTGTAAAACAAAACAACAGCTGGCTTCTGTACTCCTCTCTACAGGTACCAGTAGCCAGTATCTGTCTTGTTTGAAAGTGATTTAATTCTTTAATAACTAAACCTCATTTAAGAAATAGTAAACTTCTTCCAAAGTAGATGTAGTCCAAAGAATTATTTTCAACCGTGGTGTTCACATTCCAATCCTGCAGTTGTTCCACCCTAAATAAATACTTCCATGGCATTTCCAACTTCTATATAGTAGTTTGATACACCAAATATCAACCAGCAACACATCAAATAATGGCTTCTACTATGCACTTAAAAGAGAAAGCTATTTTGTACCCTACTAAGGATACTTACAGGAACCTTCTTCACACTAAACTAACTCATTCATACTCTTTGGTTTTAATGTTTTGCAATCCAAAACTGGACTGTTAATTACAAAACAGGTATGTTAATTCATTCCTTTCTAGCCCATACTTCCCCTGCTAGATATATTTATCATGCATCGCAAACGATGTTCACGTAACGAAGCCACTGCAATTCCCAAACAGCTATCTGCATACAGTTACATAAAGTGTAATTAATCACAACAAGTAACAGTGCTTTGAAATCAATTCGAGATGGAAACAATAACGCATACAGCATAAGATAAAAGTTACCCAGCTAGATCCATTTACAGATTTCCTCTCAGGATAAGAGAAATGAGCTAGTATATGCTGGTTTTGAACAGCCAAACCAGCAACATTTGGGCCCAAATGAAAAACCAACTAGCCACCCAGTTTCCTTCCACACAACGCTAAACTTCTCCCAGTCTTGTCTACTTTTAGTATGCAAATACGTCTTTCAGTCTCTTAGACTGACTTTAGAATTTGTCTCAATGCAGTTCACCCCTGTCCTCTTTCCACTGAGAAGAAAGCAATTAATAATCCACACTGCAGAAAATAAGGCTGCTTCTGAAAGGCGAGGTTTATTGAAGCACCTAAGAGAAGACCAGGCATAAAACCTCCAGACCTTTCTGAGAATCTGCTGCCACTTGTTAGAGAAAAAAAGATCTGAATCCAGATACCGAAGTGAAAGGAAAGCCTAACACTAAAATAACTCCTCTGCTGACTGAAGGCAACTTTCAGGTGTTCCCACTTTGCTGCCCGTCAAGCGCAAAGCCACCGGCACAATCAAAACTAAGGGCAACATCAAAATAACAAGTTAAATGAAAACGGATGGGTGTTTTCCAGGGGAGGCAGCAGAAAAAAGGAGGGTATTCAGTCTGGAGCAGGGAATGCACCTAGCTGTCAGTAGCTCTAATTTAGCTGACAGCCCAGCTCAGCTGTCTTCAGACACCGTAAAGTTCAAAGGGAGGTGAAAATGAAGATAAAAGAGATAAAGGCTGAAGAACAATGAACTCTGCAGGAGAGCACAAGGTTTGCCTTAGCCCTGTAAGTCAGCCTTCTCAGCAGCCACCAGATGCAGCACGCTCGGTGGTGCTGAAATTATCCTGTGCAGCCCTACTTGGAATGAGAAAGGTGCATTTGTAAGGTGTTAAAACAAATCTGGTGCAAGAAAAAACAAGAGTTGGAAAGAAGCATATTTTAAATTTTCATGCTTTAGGATTCTCTGTACTGCATGTGTAATCCTGAAGAATCGCACCCTACTGCATCTGTCAGAAGAAAGGGCTGTCAAGAGACAAGTCACTGGTCTTGTTCCCTAGAAAATAACTCACTTTAAAGCTAGGCTAAACCCTCACATCTTGGTCATAGCATGGTCTGAACACACACACACACACACAAACATACATCTATTTTCCCACCTTTCTCTTTATACCTTCTAGCTGATCCTATAAATAATTTTTCGAAACTGTTTCTCAGGTTTGACACAGACAAAATTCCATGGTTCTTGCCAGAAGACAGCATAAATGTTGAAGTCACTGGTGTCCAGTAGATGGAGGGGAGTTTGGTCCAACAACATGGCTCTGTGAGAATCTAGGCAAGGGAAAAGTCTGGCTCAAGAAAGCCTTACCTGAAAAATATGAATGCACTCCTCTCTGAAATTAGCTCATGTTTTTTGCATTAGTGATGCTATTGAATTGATCCCCACAGCAGGATTTACCCTAAAGAGATGCTAGACTGTCCACTACAAAATTAAAAATAGGACCTAGCAAACTACCTGACACTAAGCAGTGACCAGCAGCGGGGTAGCTTGTGGCTTCTTGTGTAACAGTCATCTTCAACAGGTGGCACCTCAATAGTCTTTCCAACCAGACAGCATTGTCCTGAGCCATGCAACGATTAACGAGGTAAGAAGCCACAGAGCCAAATAATATCTGAAAGCAAGTTTTATTCTGACCAATTTAAAAATGTTTTTGACCAGCATTACTGGTTAAATGTAAAAACCCATCCTTTTATTGAGAAGGAAAAACAAAGCTGTTAGTGTGCTAGGGTTAAGAGGTCAGGCTGCTTACGAATCAGAAGTACTCAGGTTGAAAGGGTTGTACTTGTAATTAGTTGTGATCTGTGCTGTTTTCAAATAATTAAACTCAACTTGGCAAGGCAAGCTGTTCTTTATTACCAGTTAGCCACCTACCATCTTGATTTTAACGTATACAACTCACAAAGGCAAAAGCAGAATTTTACACTAACATTCAAACGCCAAAACTGATATAGGGAATATGAGGGATAAGGAAAACGTGTTCATTATCTCCAGCTAGGAAAGAGAATTTAGCCAGAGGAAGTATGTTTTGTGAGCAGTTTTACAGCAAAAGACATTTGTGGTGGACCATCCACGTCCACCTGCTCCATGCAACACCTCATTACGCCGATGCTTGTGACTAGGCTTTGCTTACGCGTGTTGTGAAATGCTACATTATCTTCACAACCATTAGTGAAATAGGTTTGCATTAAGCCAATTACCCAAGGTAAATCCTCCACAGAGGCGCAGCGAGGGTAAGTACCTTGTCCAAGATTACAACGGGAGTTTGTTACAAAACTGGAAGCAGAGTTCAGGTCTTAGGGCGCTTTGTGCAAGTTCTGAGTCCAGAATCCCAATTCGTGATTTGCCAAAGCAGAGTGGGACAAGGGTCCTGATTTTCAGTGACATGTGTTTTCCCAGGACACAGCATCACATTTCCCACACAATAGAAGAGGAGAATGCCACAGGGTGCACTAAGTGAACCCCACCGAAACTTTCCTGAGTGACAGTAAGTGTCCTTCAGGAGCCTGCTATTTCTTATGTCTTCCATCTATCAGGTTCAAAGCCATTCCCAGGGAAAGCACTGGACCAGGGATAGTCAAACGTGATTAAAAACCAACCCAAAACAACACAACTCAGAAAATAAGATGTTAGGAGAGAGGTTGAAAATAATACGCAAAGTTTCTAATGCCGTGATATGACCCAGTTGTTCAGCCTTGTCTCGTTACACTGCTGAGGTCAAGTCAACACATCTCAAAATAAAGACACAGCAGAAGAAAAAAGAGGGTCCCGAGACGTGCGATGAAAATGATTAGAGACATGAAGAGACTTCTGTATGAAGAGAGATTGAAAAAGTTAGCGCTGCTTAGCTTAGACAAGTGGCAAGTAATGGCGAACACGCTAGAGATAAAGAACACAGCAACAGTTTATGGCAGATAAACTCGGTAGTCCTAACTGTTGTTCTTAGAAGCAAACAGACGGGATTGGAAGGCTAACTTACTTCCAATCAATAAAAGGAAATATGCTCCATGTGATACCTTATTTTCTTGTGGAAATTGACACTGAAGCCTAGACTTTAGAAGGATTTGGAAGAAGATTAGCCACTTAGATAATAAAAACGTCCATATTCACATTAGATAATAAACAATACGCACCTGGACATAAACCCTTGTGATACAGGACACACAAACTGACACTGCTTATGAAAATCTTTCCTTCAGTGCTTACCATACCATGCATATCCTTAGCAGGAACTTTTTACCAAAAAAAATGAAAATTAATGACACAAGGTGAAGCAAAATAATGTTTTTAGGGGTGAGTTAGCATCAGAAGTTTTATGTTCCTAGACTAGAGTTCTATTACTACATGCTTTTCCTCCAGAGTGTTTCAATATAAAGATCCAAGGGTTCTCCTTGCCGTGCTTTACCCATTACGTTTAAAAAAAAAGTCTCCATGTCTTTTTCAATGATTCCTGTAGCCTGGGAGGAAAGTGGCAAGAGGTACCTACTGGGGCATCTGGACATAAAAACCTGTTGTCGAAGATATAAAAGTGTGTGTGTGTATATATATATATATATATATATATGTATGTATTATTTTTCCCTGCGGATTCTGGTGATCGGTGAACAATCAGGGATGGCTGCTTTGAATGTCAACAGTGTGATCACACTGGGATCTGAAGATACAGCAGCCAGTGCTGTTTCTTCAGGCAGTGCCCCGATGAACAGGCCTGGCAGAGAAATCATTCGCCAATGCCTTTTTTTCCTTCTATTTTCCACAAAATAACGACATCAACATATCCACAGCCACAGAGCTTTAAAAGGAAAAGACACTGCAGGGTCCTTTATACATTTCTGTTAGACTGCATGGGAATTCTTCAATTTCCTAGAACATGGCTATAAACAGAGAAACATGAAGATGATAGCAGGACACCTGTTTTAATATTTGATATTAAAGTAATGCAAATGTCATGCCGTGATAAATCTTATTTAGTACCGTAAAACTAAACGTTAATTACTGTTGTTGTCTGTAAAATTGCTCATGTGTAATCACTATAAACTGTCTCATGAGTGGTGTGGTTGGTGACTAATAACCACAAACAAGGAGTAAGCACACACCTTCAACCTTCCCAAGCTGCACAGCTATTGCAAAAAACTCACTCCTTGTTAGGTTTCTATACTATAACACAAGGAAATCAGTGGGAGTTTATAAAAGTTGTGTGTGGTTATGATAAAAGAAACAACCTTACAAAGCGCATATAGTGTTAGCTTTCCAATACAAAGATTTAGTTTTATGAGAATTTCAAAATGTGCTACGCAGACAGCATAGAGCCTTTCCTTTACACATACTGCACACCAATATAGAACAAACTCTCCATTATCATCAACAAAAATCATTATTTTAAGTAGAGAAAATAATGGCAAAAAAGACAGGAAGGCCCAAGCTCTGTTGCTCCTTAATTTTTGGCTCATATACAATTGGCAGAGCATGAATTGCCAGAAAGGTACGCAGACTTGTTCCCTATCAAGTAACTTGCTATCAATGAGGCAAAGAAGCGTTTCCTAACTGATCACGTTCAGTTGAACACTATGACTTGGGGGTATGGTATTTCCTACTGCCGAGCTGAAGATCAGTCTGTCCTGGGGAGGTGATTAAGGATCACCATGACTGAACCCAATACACCTCAAGATTAAGCCAGGGATCCCACTAATGCTCCCAAGGCCGCTGAAAGATGAAGAATCATACTTACTCATCTAGCTCTTCCTCTTCAGCTTTGGAGGTATCTGCATAGAGGTATTTACTCATATCCACGGGTCTGACATTTTTCCTTTTCGCAGGTTGAGGAGAAGAATCTCTTGCAGTTACAAATGCTTCAGGCTCAGGATCTGGCTCATCAAATGGGTTCAAGTACTCTGGGGCATCTTCATCCTTGAAGGGATTGTAACTGTCAGCATAGAAACTTTCTTCTGGCTTTGAAGATGAAGCGATTTCAGTATCCGGTTCTACCAAACAACAACAGGAAAATCATCAAGCAGATTGAACACAGAAAAAAAAATGATGCCATTTTTATCAGATCTGTACATTTCGAGGGCTTATGAAAAGGTTTGCTTCCTAATTTTATCTACATAAAGTCCTAGCCTTTGATGAATTTTCATGCTTTATTTATTTGCAATGCAACCTTGTTTATTCCGAAACAGGGTCTTCCAAAGGGTCATTGCATCTGGAGTATATTGAATAGGCTTCATTTTCTCACTTACTAAAGTGCTTCCAATGTAATTTGTTATTAGTTTTCTTATTTGTCATATAAATGGTATCACAGCAGATTTTAAAACATTTTCCCAAGCTATTAGCCAATTCGTATCCTAACAAAATGTTCTTAATTATTTAGTTGAGCTTTTAATAAAGAAAATAGATACCCTATATTTTTAAAATAAAATTACTTTTATTGTGTATTAAAAATGGTGATAACTAGTAGGTGCTCTTTTCATTTCTTAAAATGACTGAACTAAAATCAGTTATTAGGTATGACCAGTAATTACATTTCAAAACACATATTTTCACCACTAACGGCTTCTGGTAACAATACAGAGTCTCACAGTAAAAATGAATTTAAATTGACCCTAAAGAGATGGATAATCAAATTACTCATCTATTATTTGGGCTGTACAGCAAAAACTTATTAGCAACCTGGAGCTCCATGCAGGCCTTTGAGTAATAGACACCACAGAAAGAACATCACACAAAAGTGAAGGGCTGCTGGATATTGAATGATACAAATCCCCACACAGCAATACAACATTTCTTACAATGACACATAGTACCATTAATCTTCTTCCTCCTGCAGCATCAAATGATCAATTCAATATTGGATTTGATGTGCTTTCAAAATCTATGCAAATAGGAAATTCAATGTAGGGTTATTAAAAGCTAATTTCCAGTAACCACTCCCACACTCTTCTTGATGGAAAGTGTTTCTTTTTCAGATTTAGTGAAGCAAAATACCTTTTAGCTTTAAAAGAAAAATGTTACATGTTCTTTGTAGCAAGGCTCTAAAAGTAATAGAAGATGGAGTTCCAAGTGTATTTGTCACTAAACAAACTCTTGGGAAGACAAAATTGCCAGCTGATCAACTACCAGAGGCACGGGCCAGGCCCAGGAACAGCACTGCAGCTGCTAGGCCACAGATGGAGGATGTGCTCAAGTCACGAATCCTGCAGCAGGAAAGGCTTCGCTCCTTGGAGCAACTGAGACCTACTGGAAAGATTTTCGTTTAGAAATAACCTTAGGTTTTTAGTGCCTTTCTTCTTTTTGGTTCTTCACATTTGAACTGCAAAGGCTGTATTAACGTATTATCTTTTATGCTCATTCAAAGGGTCTGTCTCTGAAGTGACGGATCTCTTTTCCACGGCCAGAAATTTAGAAACCAAATGGGTTTGTCTGGAATAAAGGAATAAAATAATGAAAATCTTACTTAAATGCTATGTGGACTCTCAGGAGACAAATCACTCATCTGGGACTGAGGGTGATCTCCACTGGGTGAAACAAAATAGAATTGTTCTTTGCCAGACAGCACTGCAGGTTCTGACTGGCAGACACACGACTACGCACAGTGCTTCTGCCTGTGGGATTTCCCTTTGGTGATTACACAGAAAATTACATTAAAAAATTCCTTTAACTCCAGGTGAGGTTTACAGTTTCTTATTCCCTCCCCAACCTGGTTTAACTTCGCATTAAAGAAGCAACACATACGGTACACTCACACCTAAATTCTGTACATACTCTGAGTTCTTACATTTAACTTCAGTTTCAGAACGCAGCTGACACTGTCTCACATCAAAAACTGAGGTGAAAAAGAGACCAAAGTGTAAATCAGACATTGAACCAAAATGGGATGAGAAGAAAGTGAAGTGAGATCACTGAAATTTATTATTATGCCTAACAGTCAAACGACCTTTACATTGTGAAAAACATATTATAAAAAAGAACTAATTAATCTGAATCCTTGTGGCTAGAGGAAAATAAATAAATAAAACAGGGCTGGCTGCCGTAACAGCTTTAGCTAAACCTAAAAAAAGAGGTCCTGGTTCCACTGAAGCTGGCTAAGCCTCACCTGAATGTCACACAAACATCTCAGCTGTCGTGGGCATGTAGACAAACTACTGCAGGACAGAACAGGGAACATATTTGCAGTATTTCAACCGTAGCATGCGTTCACTCCTACCCCAGAGTAAATACAACATGTTTATCCATTCATAACCGGGATGTAAACTACATTTACCCTGGGAGAAACGGCAGTCACTGCACAGCAGGGGACGCACGTTAAGCTCATACCCTCACTGATGCTGTGGTGGCTTGTTCATAAGTTTGCATCTTTCTGAGAGAGATGTTTTGGAGAAATAAGATAATATCAAAGGTCAACAGTTTAACTTAAGGGAAAAGACATCGGTCAAGGTGAAAACTTTTAAAAGCACAGATACAATCATACCAAGCATGAATCTCCGACATGTATTTTATTATAGATAAAATACATCAGAGCATAGGTCAACATTTCTAATGCAAGTTTTCATTTAGTTTAAGCTAAAATGGGAAGAGAGATCCTATGTTGGCTCACTTTAGCATCCAGTGCAGGTGCTGATGACAAGCAGAAGTTTTGCTCTGCTTGCCCCGAGATGTCCTCAGGGTGGGTACCTACAGCTGAGCTAATTATCTAGACCCCTTTACAGTCAAAGCAAAGAAACAGCCGCTGTTAGGACCAACCCATTTGACCTTCCTGATAACTCACACATGGCATTCAAAGAAATACTCATACAATTAAACAATTGTGCTGGATGCATGCGTTTCGGTTTAAAACGGGGGGACCTTTTACTAGAAGGAATGTCAATAGTTTTTCCTGAAGTTAAAAACATTCAGGGAAACCATCTCTTACAACTGCATGGTAGGCCTTGATTTTCCATTTGCTTTTATGTTTCTCCTGGAAACAATGAGTTAAATATTTAAATCTGATACATTTTAAGGGGCAATGCAAACGGTTTTTGCAATTCTTTCTATTTCAACACTATGGATGAAGTGCTGTAACCTTAACTAGGGCAAATTTCTTTCTCTCGTTCATTGGCTCAGCAGTAACTACAGGTTTGGCCTTACATGCAGAGCACTGCAGGTCAGCAGCAAGGGACCTTTGGCTTAAAAGATTTCACAAAATTCTACACATAGGCTAAAAGTAAAGGAGCTAAGGAGCTTCTAAACGTATCGCTTTTAAGACTTTTACAGGCAGGGTTCTGCAGGGGCTCACTAGAACCCAATGAGCTTGTCCCTCCCCTCCTTGTCTCTCCTACTGTCATCCAGGAGGCAATTTGTTTTTTCTCTGCTTCCCCAACTGTCCCTGCAGAAGGGAGGGTCCCTGTCCTCCACTGGGGAGCACAGCCCGGAGGCTCATTAGCCAGCCTCCAGAAACGGAGAACAGCTTTTGGGATCCGCTCCGTTCTGCTCTGCTAGCAGCAGATGGTGATGCTCCTCTCGGAGCCAAGCTCCTGCTGCAAGGTGCAGCATGATGACGAGCAGGCGGAGCAAAGAGCGGACCTCAGAAATCCAGGGAAAGCATTCCCTCTCCTGAACCCAGCCAGGATATCTCCCATGGGGTTGCTGAAACCCTTCGTATCTACCTTTTGTGTCAAGTGTTGGTCATCACCTTGTGAGCTCCTCTAAAGCTAATTGATTTGCCAGGACAGTGACCTGCCACCACTGCTCTGAACGCTGCAGCTGCTGTTACCTTTCTCTATAACAAAGACACTTGTATTTTCTGCAGGAGCTAACAACATTGGTTATTGTATTTTGAGAGGGCTGAATATTCAACAGCTTCAAAACAGCTCATTTCCTTCTTCAGGCTGATTTTACACCAATGGCACCACCTATTTTCCTGCCTCCCTCCATCATTAATCACAGCTGAAAACACAGGACTCAGGTCACTCCTTGAACTCATTTTTTAATTGCAGTTCTCTACACAGATTTAAAAAAAATACTTGGCACTCCAAGGGTCAAACACACAATAATTTTGCACGATTAAGTAATAAAGCCACAGGGGTAGGAGTGACAAGAGAACAGGTAGAGTATTACTACAGCAGAAGCACCATGTGCTCTTGTGCCAGATTCTGGAGACATTACTTGCCCTAACTGCACTGAGAAAGACTGCTTGTGATAGTAATCACTGACTGGCACTACCTATCTGCACAATCAGCCTTCTAGTTCCCAGAGGATCTCCAAAAATCACCCTGCCCTTCAACCCACTTGCCTTTTGTAACGCAAACATATTGTGACATATCCCTTAAAACCAAACAACCCCCCCACCAAAACATTACACACACAACTTTCCCCTTGGCAAGGGATGAAAGAACAAGCCACATGTGAAAGATACTTAGTTATGCCATTTACTGCGCTACTGGCAGGCGCTCAGACACGATGGTGATGTGAGCAGCGTAATGAACAGCACAGAATAAAAATGGTACTTCCCAGTACTTCTAGAAAGCATAATGACTGGCATCCACGTAAACCACAGATGATTTTCTCTTACTTTTATTAATGCCCGCACCAGCACCACATTACATTTCATTATGAAATATAAAGAAGAGAGTAATCTTTTCTCCCGTATATTGATTCTTGTACTGCTCTCCTTAGGACTCTCCCGTAAGGCTGCTGGGTTTTAGAACTGCGAAGAAAACCACTTTCATTTGCAGTGTAACACGTGCTGCAGAGAGCTCAGAAGTCTACACACAAGGTAAAGAAATACACTGGTAAAGGAAACGCTGTTCTAAATGAAAAAGGGAGGTAGTGACAGAAAATAGTTACTCTCACTTCTCAGGTGTGTTGCAGGAAGCTTATCCTGGTCACATGCAACTTCAAATACAGCATTCCCCACCTAATTAAAACAATTGCCTGGAACACTGACAGTGTTTCGTGGTTTCCTATTTGCATTTGTTGGCTATGTTGCCTTCCACATTTAAAATATTTTGCACAAAAATTATCTGATTGTAGAGTTCTGTTGTAATGAAACTAAAAGACAACCTAAAAGGCAGTCCTCGTACGATCGTCAACATATTGTCTAGCATCAAAGCTGCAGAGATGTATTGCAGGAGCAGACTGGTTTTGATTTTCCAGATTTCTAATGTCCAGTTGACCTACAGATACAGAGAGAATAAGGCTCTGGCTGACATGTCAATCAGAAGATGGACTGAAAGATTTTTTGAGTCAAATTGTTCATATGCATATTCACTCCCCTGTACGTGATCCTTTACACCACGGACTTTTAAACCTGGCAGGGACAGCTTGCTGACGACCCTCTGCCCTGCAAAGCACCCTCGGTGTGCACATGGATGCTGGGAGCACTCCACCCTGAATTCCCAGAGTTAGATGATTATGGGATTAGAAAGGTAGAGGGAAAGTAGCTGGTTTGTGGAAAGGAACAAGAAATATCTGTCTAGGAAACAAGCATCTACTGGCAAGTAATCCTCCTTGCTCTTTGAGTGACTGTCAGTGCATACATATTCATACCCTGGGTGACTGCAAGCAATCTCAGCAAGCACACAGGTTACAGGCTCGCTGGGAATATCCCTGGGCTGCTCTGCCAAATGGCACATCGTGCCTTCTAGTCTCCAAAGGCAAAGTACTTGGGAAAGGAGGCTCCAGGTGGCTGCTCCGCACGTCTTGGCGAAATTAAGTTACAAATTCTACGGAGAACCTCTGAACTTTCACAGAGAATCTAAATTCAAGAATTTGCTTTGTCCAGATGCAAAGATAAAGCAGACTAACATGTAGTGGATCGAAAAATACCTCATCCCTGTATGCATAAAAGGTTAATCTCCTGATTTAAGCAGATCACAAGGCAAGTGAAACAGGTAACGTGACTCTAAGCCTGTAGGAGAAAATCTGCCTTGTACTCTTGAACCTCTGTCATGCTCCCAGGCGGCCACCAAAAAGGTCACATTCACTGAAGGAAGGAAAACAAACAAACAAACAAACAAACAAAAACAAGTGGGCATAGTCTCTAAGAGCTTCATAAGAAGCAGCAACAAAACTTCAGCTGAGGTCTCAGCGTAGAAGAAATGTCCTAAACTAAGACGGACTACACCTGTGGCCAAGTGGGAAACAAACGAGACAATCCTCTGTGGTAGGGTGACAGGGTAAGAACAACTGCAGTACTCTGACTTCAAACTGTAGTCCAAAGCAAAGGGAAATCTCCCCAAATCAGTAATGTCTAGGTGCACCCCATGTGTAGATACTGATCTGATTAGCCATAGACAGGCCTAAGAGATTCCCTCTGTTGCTGCAGACCAGAACTGCTGTAACTGATTTGTCTCGGCACTTTTTCCCCCCTCAACTTTCTGTTGAAGGAAGAGGCCTGGAGGAGAGGTGCAGCTCAAGAAGGATGAGCACCATCAATGCCCATTATAGGGACAAGGAAGCCCTGCAGTGGAAGAGCCAGAACTTCTCAGAGGCGTCCGAGGTGGCTAAAAGTCCTCAGGGAGCCACTAATCATAAAGCAAAACCTTTAAAAATGCCACATCAGATGTCCCACTTTTGATCTGACAGCCTGAGACGCCTCCAATTTCCACACGGCTCAGTGCTCCAGGAAGACACATGGCTCTCACATGAACCTGGCTGTGTCTCCATCCCTCCCAAATAAAAAACACCTATGACACAGTAGGAAGAATCCAGTGACACCCTGTTTATCAAAATCACTGTCACATTATTGTACGTTGACTGCTGCATGAGGGTGACAACGTGTGGGAGGAGTATTTGGCACATACACACCCAACAGCTCAGCGCTGCTGCCCACAGCCATGTAGATGAGTCTTCTCTGGGGACCCAACAGCCTGGCCAAGTACACAGAGCAGATCCAGAGGAATGGACAAGTGTCCATGACTGTGCTTTAAGATGGCAGTAAAGATTTACGTGCTGCCATCAAAGGGACCACAAGTGACTGAAAAACTGTGACCTACATAGATGGGGAGTCTTTGGGGAACGTGATATGAGGCATCAAGTCACTCCAACACTAAGAAACAACCAGTTTCCAGCTCCATGTCCCTGAGATGAGAAGAAACTTATTCTTAGTTCCTATATTTCATCGTCAGTAGGGCTGCTGCTGACGGTAGGTTTTCTCTGGGAAGGGAAGAGAAGTTGGGTTTGGAAGACAGCAGATAAGGTAAAATAGGACTTGGACAGCTCTCTCCAGGGAGAAGTGAGTTCTTCTTTCTAGAGCAGAGAAGAAAGAAAGGAATACAGACTGAATCTTTGAGAGAAAGTTGTGCATGGGCAACTAAATGAATGAATAAGTGTTTTGGTTATTCTGCCTCCTCCTCTGATCCTAAGGGAATTCACAGCTGAGGTGCAGACGGGAAATGAAGCCAAAGATCTGGACACCAGAACATAATCCATATATATATTGGTACCTACAAACCTCAAACAACTCACTTCTGCAGCTCTTGACACCTGACAACTCTGTAATGGGGAGAAGGAGCCTGGGATAGTGGCTTTATGGCTTCAGTGGCCAAATACAGAGGATAGTGCAATACCCCTGTTTGAGAAATACAGACTGTTGGACTACACCACAGTCCAAGTATTACATGATTTAAATCACCACCCACATTAGCCTCTGTGGATTCTGAAGGCAGAAAAGCCATGTGGCAAGTAAATATTCAGCTCGTCCAGAGAAAGAGCACCCACAGGCAGAAACTACAGCTCAGAAGTGCATCCTCATTGGACATGGCATGAGAAATGCCATCGCTGTACCCTGGGCTCTTAGCTGCCTGGTATGGTTCTTTTCTACTGCCATTACAGAATGGCTCCCAGGGTTTGGCCAAAGATACTTCTTGGGGTCTTCTATGGGAAGACAACTCTTGGAGCACCAAACAGGAAAATATGAGTAGACGTCTTTTGGTGTTTTTTTTTTTGGATTGCAGCAGATGGAAATCTGCACATCTGGACATGGAGTTGAAGACAGCAGAGATCCCCATTCTGGTGCTGATTTTCGGCCTCGTGGCTGAAGTCTCTGATTAAATACTTAAAGGGGTTATATTTCTCACCCAAAGAAAACAAGAATGGGCATGTTGGTCTGGAAAGGGGATTAACACCTACCACGTGGTGCAAGGTGCAGTGCCAGAAGGCTTAACTAAGGAAGCCATAAAAGTGAAAAGGGAAGAATGAAAGAGATACAATTAAATTGTAATAATGAAGATTAGAGCTAACCTAAACCAAGAATAGCTGTGATGCAGTGAAGATTGCAGTGAAGATTCTGTTCCACGTGGAACAGAGGCACTTGACAGTATGCTGTGCTCATGTAACTGCATGTGCAGTCTATGAGGTGAGCAGTAGTAGGACACCTGGTAAGTCTAAAAGTCTCCGGTACAACTCTTAGCTTGTAGCCCCCAAGAGCAAATACACTTAAGGATGTGACTCAAAGGATAAACCCATTTTCCAGTGGCAACTGGATTACTGCTATTGCAACCTCTGTACCTCATGCAATAATTGTAGTTTATCTACATAGCATTCCTCATATGTAGCCCTACAAAAAAATGTAATGTTTCATTAAGCATTTGCAATTAGTGGTGAATTATGTAAAACAAATCCATTACCTTCTGCATCAGGGTCTCCAAATGGATTTAATTCTGCTGCATCCGGATCACCAAAAGGGTTCGTACTAGAGTTAGCCAGGTCTTGTTCCTCTTCGTCCAGGAAATTAAGCTTATTGATAAGCTCTAGAAATAAGTGGGAATATTGCTTCAATATAGATATGAACTGCTCATCTAGCACATTTCAAGTTTGTTTTTTTTTTTTTAAAAACATATCAACAGTCCCTCTGAACACTGTACCAGGGAATGACACCAACTGCACAACTAAGCAAATGCACTTTAGTAGTACAACAACAAAGGAGAAGAAAAAAAAAAGTGAAATGAATGAAACTTCTATTTGCTGACCAGAACATGATGTAACAGAAATGAATAACAAGAAAGCTTCCTATTATCTCATTAAATAAATATTACAGAACATCTAACCAGCTAAATGCTGCAATTTCTTTTTGGTTGTTCACATACACGTTAACTACCAGCACGAAATTTTAATTTTTGGAGGTAACATGCATGTAAAATCAGAGAGCAGGCATTTTGTCAAGTTAGAGAGGTCAAGTAATATTGACAACACAACTTGTGTTTTAGGCTTGGGTTTTGTTTTCTTTGTGTATGTGTGTGATTTTTTCTTTTCTTGTTCATTATCAGATGACAATGCAGCTGTGGAGGAGACAGTCTCTTTCTCTATCATGTTGTTACCTGTTGGATACACTACAAATTACTGAGAGTCATGCTGGGTGGAAGCACAGAGATAAAACTGACAGCTGAACACAAGCAGGAGTCAAAAGGTAATAGGTCACAGTAAATACAGACAATCAGAAACAGAAAGAAAGGAGGAAAGCTCATAGACCTTCAGAGGAACTGGCTGATTTAGCTGAAGGCATATTTGCTTGCTTTATGCAGTCATCTTGATCTTCATCTAAGCTGCTCAGAGCATTCAACTGGTTTACAATTTCTGTAAATAGAAGCCAGTCAACACAAATGTAAGGTAAGGGCATTTAATGAAACAGAAGTGGCACAGACACTGTCACCAGAAAAAGATGGAGAGAGGGAGGGAGAGAGGGTAAAAGAGAAGACATTCAGTGTTAATTAAGAGAATACATTTAGAACAAGTCCTTACAATGATATACCTATAGCAAAGCAACCGTGCAGAACTCTTCAGTGATAATTTAACAAGAAACCCGGTTAATGGACATAAACAAAACCTTGCTGGATTCCTAGTGTCAGCAACAGTAATTAAGTTTTATGTGGATAATTATGCACCTCAGTTCAAAATATAGATGTACTAAATATAATTTGAAGAGTTTTCCTGCTTGCAAAGAAAACCGAAATTTTAAACCATTGTCAATCAAAACAAAAGAGCCCCAGAACAATTTACCTCCCTATCACGTCCTTAAGGCTAGAGAAAACTAATGCATGCATACGCCTATTACAATCTGATTTATTTATACACACACATACAGTCTGATTATTTATCATTTACAACCAGTCTCCATGAAAACCCTACCCGCAACAAGCTGAACGTATACAATTGTTCTAAATTGGTCACTATTGTGCTATGAGAACGCGTACTGAACACACACAGCGGTTACATTTTCTAATGTAAAGCTGGGCAAGTAACACCCAACTGCTTTGTAAGATCCTATTTCAACTTCTGTCCATAGCGGAGAGTTGTGAATGCCACGAAATAATCATTTTAACAAGCATTGATCATAATGTTCAAGTCTCATCAAAATGTTGATGCCTCCCTAATTCTGGAAGGAAAGAAAGAAACAAAAACCAAGGTGGTCTTACTCCCACACCCAAAGGGAAAAAATCTCCCCTGATCCCCTCCGAGTAGTTCCTACCCACAGCACCTGAAAAATACAGGTGCTGCAGCAAAAGGGACTGAGCCTGAGGCATCTCTGCAAGGCCTCGGGCACCCGTTCCTGCGAAGAGGGGACAGACTTCCTCAGCCTTCCGGGTCACAAACAGGCAGGAGAAACAGTCCTGCTCTTCGAATATCATTGGCCCCCTGTCAGATTTTTTCATCTCTCATTTTTCCAATGAAGTAAAGGGATGACATCTTCTGGCGTCACCAGTGAAGCTGTGCGGATGCCCCGACCGTGCATTTACAAGCCAATCATCCTTGGATTTCCTTTAAACTCAAATCTCTTGGGTATACACAAAATTACTTCATAACACTTCCAGCTGCTGTTTTGCACTTGACTTTTTCTCAAACAAATTTATTTAGGAACACAAACTTTTGTCACTGACCCTCATATAGTAATCTTCATTCTATGAACAAACGACAAGGAGTAAGATAGCAGACTATGGTGAAAACTGAGCAGCATTGTGACCGTACCAGCTCGTGCTGGTGCCCACAGCCACCCCGAGCTCCCCAGCAGGGCTGACTCGGACTTTTTCATAGGGCAACACTTTCCCCAGGTGAGCCAACCCTTCATTTCTTGCCTTCACGGACAGCATAAAGAAGCTGAAGGCAAAAACAGAGTATAGAACCTGAAGGTATTTCGGTCACTTGGTTAAAATCTTTTTTTTTCCAATTTGAAATCACTTTGCAAAGCTGTACCTATCTGTAAATCAATGCAGATCTATGCTGCCAATGTCTGTGGGGCGTAATCAATTCTGACAGTGACAAAGGCACAGCAGAATTCCTCCTCACTGCACCTCCTCGGTAGTCTTGATCTTCAATCAAAATCTACTTGGATGAGATTAGATCTATCTACACAGAGTTAATTTCACCATCCTCACTTCCTTCTTTGTAGCGCCAACAAGCAAGACTATTGTCCTAAAAAATAACACCAAAACCACCCAAAACCTCTTAGTTTTCTCATTATAAAATCGTGTATACACCTTAGAGATCTGAACAATACAATACTGTCTTGAGAGAATATTTAAGACTCAAGATACACAAAGGCAAATACCTTGCTGTACTCAAATAAAACAGAATAGACCTTATAAAACACTAGTACAAACAAATTACTAGTTTATAACAGAGTGAGATGCTGACATGATTTACAGTTTATTATTCCAGCATGTGAAAAAAAAATAAAACAATTACGATTCAGTCTTTATTGTCAGAAAATAACAAATTAAATTCAGAGCTTTAAAAAGAGGGAATTCTTTGATGTGGTCTGAATCACCTGGTCTCATCTGCCAACCTAAACACCCATATGCACTACAATGTTTCTCATTACAATATTAAATGGTTTATGTCATTTTTTGGAGAGTGGAAATGGTAGGTTGGAGATTTATGCCCTATATTATCTTTTTTATATATCTCATTATCTACAAACGTATATTAGCTTGTTCTACAAGTACAGTGTATAAATCACCAGGGTTTTTTTCTTCCTTCTCTCTCACTTTTTTTTTTTAAAGCAGCTTGGTGCTACTGAAAAAAAAATAAAAAAGAGTGAAGGTATCTGAAACTTGCATGAGATGTATGGTTTTGCAAATGGCAAGAAAGAGTTACCCATATTGCTCTCCAGAAGCCTGCTCTTGAAATACACTGAGGTACAGACTCCTGCAACAGGTCGCACATGGGCATGTTGCTCAGTCCATGTGGCACCCCAGGAGAGTCTTCACGCTCCCATAGGATGGAGCAGGAGGCAACCATTAACTTCAGCATAAGGCTAAGTAGCAATTAAAACATTAAGGGAAGCAATGCATGGATTACTACCCTAAGTTTGTGAGTTACAAGCCACATTCATTCAAGCACATTGGAATGCCTCGTCTTCAACTGAGGACTAAGGACAGGATAAATCTAGGAGGTTTTAATTCATCTTTTTTTTTTTTTTTAGTAACATAGAAGTTAAAATATTTGAAACTCTGAATTTCATGGCTACAAACATTTTTTTTAAGTTCACACAAAACAGAACAGTTAGGTGGAGATATAGCTTTTACATGTGATAAATTTAAAGAAGAAATATTGGGAAGGACGGGGAAAATGTCTGAGATGGAAGGAGACTTTTTTCTGAATGGAACTGGTGTTTTGAAGGGAAAACATCTTTCAGTCTCGTCTTAAGTTCAGTTTTATGGCAATAACTCCTGTGTTGACCACACCGCATTCCTCAGTGCTTTTGAGGTAGGTCAGAATTGCATCAATGATTTCATAGCTGAAGAAACAGAGGCATAGATACTTGCCCAGCATTAGGCAACACATCAAGGAAGAGAAGCAGCGTTTCCTAACTCACCTGCACCATCTAGAGCCCTATTCAGCAGGTCTCTCACGTTCTCCTAGTGGTGGATATATTTATTCATCTATAAAACTGTAACTTGGGACCCAATGAAAACTAATTAATTCTTGTACCCTGCAAAAGGAACAGCGTCTGTGAAAAAGACTGGCAGCAACACCTGTAGCTGCTGCTTGAGAATGACAACATTTCGGTCATGGAGTCATCCAACGTTTCTATGAGAAGAACTTGAGTCAAAAAGATAATAATCCCTTCTGCTTTACTACTTGCATTTTGCTTTTCCAAAGCTTGCTTACAAACATTAACTCTGCAATCCTCCCATCGTTCCTGTGAAGTACCTATAGCCAGTATCCCCATTTTACAGTTGGGAAAACAGGCGCACCAAGGCAAAGTGATTTGCCGTAGGGGATTGTGAGTCAGCAAAGGCATTCCAGCCCGCTCGGCTGCCAACACCCTAACAAGGCAAGAGATGAGAAAATGTTGGGAGCAGCAAGCTTTCAAAAGGGTTATGTAACTTCCTCAATTAACTTTATGGGATTCTGTGAACACAATTATTTTTGAAATAAATTAAAAAAGAGAACATCACCACATCAGTTCTGTTCCCTAATTTCCTTCTTTCTATGTTTCCTCCTATTTTTCTACAATGATCCCTACCTCTAGCTATCAGAGACAGCATTCCCCATTCTCCTCTGCTCCTGAGCTGTCCTGGTGTTTTATTAGTTTTTCCCACTCACTGTATTTGTCACAGGAGTCACTTCAGCTGGCAATGAAATCAGAAGCCTTTACATTGTCTTGAACACGTGTTGAAATGGATCCTTTACATTTTATTTACAAATGTTTACTTACCGCCTTTGTTTCATACTCTCCCATTTACTTGGGAAACTACGTGCACTCATTCGCCTTCAATAGCCCTCCAATCCTTCTTGTCTAGCTCAGGAAAAGTTAGTCAGGCTAACGAAGCAACTCAGCTCTTAGAGCCAACAGAACAGCTCTGAGGCTGACCCTTCCTCCTTCGGTGCCCTGAATGATGCATCCACAAAACAGCCGGGCCTGCCATCTTGTATCATTAGAACACAGATCAGAACAGGCTGAACAATGAGCAGATACCACAATTCAATAAGTACTTATTGCTTCTGCCTTGCAAGTAGTTAGTGCAATGTTTGCTTAAAACATCTTATATTGGCCTTTACCACGATAGCTGCAACAGCTGAAATGCCTCTAAAACTTCAAGATAGGACTTGACATTGTGTGTATGGGGAGGAAAGGCTCTGAACTACCCTAACGTATGTCAGTCAGCTCACCCTTCCCCATCTACCTCCAGGGATGGGCACTACGTAGACAAAGGACAGTGGACAGAATAGACTGAGCTACAGCAGCTTTCTGTGTGTTCAGGTGTTGCTCATTTGGATGCTGAGCACTGCAAGAACAGTAAAGTTGAGAAGCAAGATCTGCTGCTTTTCATCTGGTGTCCTTCTGCATGTGGGTTTTCTGTAGCAGTCCTCAGAGCAGCATCCAGGCATATCTTAATAAAATACATCTGCATAATAGTTTATATAAACTTTATGTAGCATCTCCTTCATGTGCCCTTCTCTCGGGGATTATAGGAGTGCCTGCTGAACACGTCAGTTTTTGTTTGCTGTTCTGAACGTGCAGATGAATTATTCTGGTTGCAGAGACTCTGCAGGGTGATTTCAGTGTGACCAGAGTGGTATTTCACTACTCCTTGCAAGACATCTCTCCCTCTCAAATATTTCATTCTGGATTTACCAATCTGCTATGTCCCAGACAAATACAGCATAAGTAGAGACTTGATCATGGTACAAAACTTTTAATTGAATACATAAAGCATGGAGAAAATGTGTTTGCATCCTTTCACAACAATAACTGTAACAAAGCAATAATCACTTCAGGCTGAACCTTTCAATTGCAACAAAAGCTCAAAAAGAAGAGAGGCAAGTAATGTTTCCAAACACCCAACCAAGGTTCCTCAAGACTTTCAAAAATAGATTTGAGAATTCACTTCATTGCTTGAGATGCTCTACTCCATTTTAGAGAAGGATCCCATTATTTCAACAGACATTTTTTACAAATCACTGGCAGGCAAGAAGGCTGGAACAAAAAGTTCCTTTGTCCTTTCCTGATTCTTTTCTTACACGAAGAATTCCTACAGAACTCATCTTGAGCAGTACTACACAATGATCTCTGCCAACAATTTATCACATCCTGATCTAACGTACGTCGATTAGTTCAGCTATCCTGGACACATTAAGCATTTTCATCAGCAAGCAATTCAAATGTGGTTATACCACCTCACTTCAAACAACCTTACTACTATAATTCCACTGAAGGGTTGGTGAAGACACCAAGTCTGCTGATTTCATTTCCATGAGACACTCCCAAGCAAAAGAAGTATGCTGCTTGGAATTACCACGTTACCGAGCAGAATCTCAGCACCTACTGATGGCGTAATTCACTTCACAGTTATTTTCACATGCTTATTTCACTTCTGCTCATCCTCTTGCTTTCTCACTCACTAGGCCTTTTCTGTCTGCCTTTTAGTCCTCTGTTCACATTACAGAATCACAGAATCACATTGTTGCTCTCTGCCTCACGTACTCTCTCCTGAAAACAGGGAGCAGGCATACACACACACTAATCAATTATCCTAAATTCACAAAAATTAAACTTGGTTCAGTTATTGGTTCTTGTTTGCTCAAATTATCCTAAATTTTGTTTTGGATTGCTTTAAAGCAAAACACAAATAAAGCATAAGGATAAATTCCATGGAACACAGTTGGCAATTAGGATAGCAAACTCTTTTACCATCCTTGTGGCAAAACCAACCTGTAATTTTCGCAGCCTTTTCCTCTTGATTCACTCTGTTTTCTTCATCTTCTTCATTGTCTTCCTCAAAATCATCTAGATTTCCAATATCAGCTTGTTTCATACTCATCAAACTAGCCAGGCTTTGCATGTCTTCATCCCTAAACAATAAATTTCAAACTGGGCATTAAAATGGAGTCTGTTAATACCACATCTGATACTACTGCGTTATTAAAAATCCTTTAAATGTTTTTATGCCTTCTTTTCTTCAGGGAGGTCTCTGATCTCAGATCTGATCTTGAATACAGTGTAAGAACAAAATGAACACACTCATGTATATTAATTTCTGAAGGGAAAGGTTTCTTGTAACAAAATTCTAAATGGTAAAAAACAGTGCTACCTTGCATTAAGAGTTAATTTAATAACTGATTCTTAAAATTGTAAGCCAGTCCAGAAATGTTACTGAACACACACCTGGTCTCCCTTGCTTAAAGTGAAAATGCTTGGTCAGAGCTACTGTCCGTACACCGCATGTGACCTAACACTAGATTCATTCAAAACTCCAGACACTGTTACAGAGGTAAGAATCCCTTTCTTAAATACACAAATTCATAAACGGTATAAAAACATACCAATGGCCAATTTCAATTGTTATTTGACTGTCTCTCTCACACAGATATAGATATCTTTCACATGACTGTACCTTTCACATCAAACGTTTGCTGAAAAGATGACTGCAAGCAGATTCAGATGAATAGACATTCTATATTTGTTCCACAAAAAAAAAAGGTTTTTTAAGAACCTATCATTCCTGAAGCACCAGTGGTCTTACCTCCTCTCTTTGAAAACCATTTCATTAGGTTTATTGGGATTAATCAAGTATTTTTTAGCTCCTTGCAGTAAGACAGACTGGAGATTACCTGGCTGGGGAGCAGCTCTGCTGAAAATGGCCTAGGGATCTTGGCAGAGAGCAAGATCAAAGCAAGCCAGCACCATGCCCTGGCAGCCAAAGGAGGCAAAGAGCATCCTGATCTGCACTAACAGGACCACAGCCAGTAGACTGAGGGCAGTCATGACTCGCGTTCACTTGGAGCTCGTTGCACTGCATATAGAGTACTTGGTCCCAGTGTTTGGTCTCATGGTACAGGCAAAGGTGTTGAGAAACTGGAACAAGCTCAGCAGGGGACCACTGAGCTGGCTGAGGGCAGGAGCATTTGCCCTACAAAGACAGGCTGAGGGAAATGGATGCGTGGAGCATGGAGAAGAGCTGGATGACTTCAGGGACACCTGGCAGCAGCCTACCAGCACCTATGAGGACATGGCTGAGAAGACAGTGGTGCAAGGCAGGTGGAAGAGAGGCATCAGACAGCAGAAAGGCAAACTGAAACCAGAGCTGTTCTAATCTGATGCAAGGAAAAACGTGTGGCAGTCACCATCAAGCAATGGCATGGGTTGCCTGGAGAGGCTGCACAGTCTCCAGTCCTGGAGTTTTTCAAGACCCAATGGGATAAAGCCAGAGCAAACTGCTCTGATCACACAGCTGGCTCTCCTCTCAACAGGAGGTTGGATTAGATAACCCTACAGGTCCCTTCCAACCTGGTAGAATGACTCTATGTTCTTTGAAGCTGTGATCATGATAAAACTAGATGCACATATTTTGTGACTAATAATGCTAGGAAAACTGTACAAATTATTTTTAAGGTACCGTCTGCATGAATGAAAATGACTTAATGAAAGTGACTTAACTAAACATTCCTCAAATCTGCATGTGAACAGATGCACTTAAAACATGGCATTAAATGTAGTGATTTAACATGCTACAATCAAATTCTTCAGGACAATCGTTTGAACTCTGATTTCAAAGTAAGCAGCACTACAGAACCTGCAGTTACACGGGCCAACTAAGTGCTCTGTAACTATTTGTAAAAATAAAGTAAGCAACTATCAAGAATTTGCAAAGACCTTTCCATTCATGCAAAATCCTCAAGGTTTCATCTTCCTGTTTTGATAACCAATAGGTTAAATAAACTCTTTAAGCATAGGGGAAAAAATGTAGCATTAGTAGAGTCAACTATACTATATAACTGCATTGAAAGGCAGGCTCTTTCATGCACTGAAGACAAATAGCTGGAAGCAGTTAGTTCTCAGATCTTGTATGACACTTGCTCATGTAAAGTTTAGAAATAAAAAGGTCTCCAAAGCATTATTTCCTTCTCTTAAACTGCCCTTTATGTCTTTATAACCTTTCTTCTGTGTCTAAGAAGTAAGGTTTTTGGTGTTGCACAGCAATAGGTTGCCATATTTTCTCTATAAAACATATAAAATAAAAGTGAACCTCACTTTATAGAACAACAACAGGCTGTAAATCAGCCCAGGCATTTTCTCGCATGCTCATGTATCTGACACCTGAATTCTCTCTCTTACCTTACCCTGTCTCGTAGGGCATTCTCTATTTACACATACTGAAAAATCAATGCTTTCATAAACACCAGGTTTTGATTTATTTTTTTTCCCAGATTCCTGGTTCAGGGCAATATTAAAATCCTATTGTCAACTTACAGTCTATCTGACTTGAAGTCTACAGCCTGAGACAAGTCAATTTCAACAGGAAGAAGGCATATGCCATCTTAAATGGGTCAGTTTTTACAAATTATGGCCTCAAAATGCCCTAAGAGTCTAGTAGAGCTGTAGTAGTCTGTTTATAGTTCATAAATGCTGATTGTTCCCCAAAAGTCAGGAGGTTATCTGATACTTTTTCCTTCCAGCTGCAATGCCATGTTAAACCACAGCTAAATACTTCAAAGTATCATTCTATATTTTAATATATCAAAATATCAAAAATATATTCATCATATATGAATAAAATTTATATCATAGCTCTAAATGTAGTTCCCAATGGGTTAACCAGAGGAGGGAAATAGTAATACTAATGAATGCATCTGTGGGTTTTAAAGCATACCAACAAAAAGATAGCCTTTTTATGTCAAAATGCGTGCCATAACAAAGCTTTGGAAAGCTGTTAATGCAACAATCTGGGGGTACTACAGTGCCATATGTCTGCAAGTATATTCAGAATAACAGGAGCAGTAAGTAAACCCTTAGCCTTTTGGAGGGAAAAGAAACAAACAAACAAAGAGGTAAAAGAACCACTAAAACAGTAGTTTTCTGATCTACCTCTTTTTTTCCTGCGTTTCTCACATTCCCATAGCCTATATGGGACAGAAAGGAAGAGCAAAATGGGATGGGTGACAAATGGTCCATCCTCCAGCCACATAGAGTTGTTCACATCCTACAACTTGAATCTGACAAACTGCAGGAGAGGTTATAGTATATGGAAAAACAACTTGTATGCTTTGCACGCTCCACAGGTTGTTGAAATATGGGACAGAACTAGGTAGGTGAGTAGGGGCAGTGGTAATCAGTGCGCACGTTAACTCATTTCACAGGAGGTTCTTACATTCGACCCAAAATCTGACTTCTGACTCCACCCTCTCTCACTTTGCAAGTGGCTTTGTCTTTCTTCCGTTTCCTGTGAAATAGAACTAGGTGCTCTTTCCCACATTTCCCTTGCAGTCTGCTAAGGGTATTGCTGGAAAAGTACACACATGCACGCAAACGGACACTCCTGCTGCTTTCAAACGTGTAGATATTCTTAAGCTGCTGTTATTTAAAATGTCTGTAACAGCAGAGGACAAGCTATTTGTCTCTGAAGAACACAGGGCTATAATCGGAGTAAGAAATGGCTCTTACTCAGACTAAGAAACTAAGTATGGCAGGAATGATAGGTATGCTAAAGGATTCTCTCTAATTCTGCCATTCTATACAGAAAGAGCTCTTTATCCAAAGAACACTTTGAAAAGCAACATGAAGCAGGATATTTGTGTGTGTTAAAAAAAAAAAAAAAAAACACAGAAAACTTACGTGGCTTTCCCTTCCCTCAGGAAAATACAAGATAAAGAGAATTGTAGTGTGGCAGATACTATTTTCTTCGACAAAGGCTTGAATTTTAACTTGACATCTGTTTGTGTAGGCATGGGGCTTGCGTATTGCTTCATGTTGATGCTGCTGGTGGCAAGAGCTTTTCTGCGGCCAGAAGGAGATTCCTGAAAGCAAAGGAAAAACAAAACTAACATAAAAGCTGTTGTTCACTAAAACCTGCATGTTCATAAACAAACAAACAAATTAAATCCACATCATTCTTTTTTCAAGTATGTAAGCAGTAGCGATACCTATGGTCCTTTTAAGAGACAGAAACCCATTTCTACATCTAGGTCACAGCCACTAATGGTGGCCCTTTGAACACATGCTTAACGCAATATAAAAAAGACGACTTTCATTGTGATTAGTGGTCTTCCATTAGAGACCCTAAGTCATTCAGGGCTTGAGCTTATAGTAGCAACCACAGCAGGTATCAATTTAAGAATGGGGGAAACACATTACTCCTTTGGCAAACTGAAGCAGGAGTTGATCCAACCTGTGGAAGACATAGCTTTCAATTACACATGTATTTCTACATGTAGTGGTAATGGGCTATCGAGTTAATATTGCAAACCACTGTCTGTGCTCAGTGCTCAAATACAACATGTGGATATTCTTCAAAGCGATGGTACTCCTCACTAGTGCTGCACGCGTACTAGCAAGAGTGACAGGTTTCTGAAATTAAGGCTGACAATGGTTCCAAAAATATTGGTAAAAACTTTGCAAGGAAAGAAAATAAAAAGCAAGATAAGAGAAAGATAAAAAGCTAAGGTGTATTTCAAAAAGTATGTCAAGATAAAGATGCTGCTCACAGTTTAACAATTCAGACAAACTAATCTAAAATGCATCTAAGAATCTACTCTCTTGTTGTGTCTAATAGCAGCAGCAGCAGCAAAGGAATGATTATATGTAATAAAGCTCCAGGAACAAAAATAAAACAAAAAAGCCCTGCTGTTAACTCTTTTGAAAACTATTCTCACAATACAGCTATGTTTTATTGCAGCCGACAGTTTGTGTTGAATAAAGAACACTAATTCAATCAAAACATTCAAGCATCCTTTTTCAAAGTACTTGACATTTCCGCCCAGCAGAATAAGTCAGAATGTAATATGTCATCCCCAAAGAATACCTTGTTTAAAAAACTAGCCTTATCTGTCAGATTATGCACAGCAATATTATACAGAACTATTAGTGCATGTAGATACCTTATGAATGAATTTCAAAAATGCATCAAACACTTGAGAAGGATTTAGGCCCTCTTAGAAGCAATACTTAAGAATATGCAAATACCCTCAGCTGACGCCAGTTGCACAGATGCGACTACCACAAACAATACAGGCGCTCTCCCCCCGGCCGCCACTGTCAATCAGAGAATGAGATTAAGGTCCGAGGTCCTGACAACGTGTAAAATGGAAAGTCTGATCAGGGACTTTCAATTATTACACAAATACTAATGACAGTAATCTGTCGTTGTACTGCACCTTGCGAATAACTGAACGTTACAACTCCTTACACACAGCCAAGACTTACTGCCAGGTTTGTTCGGAAAGCACCAGGAGAGATGCAGCATTTCTTTTTCACTAGGTAAAGATACGGAAGCAGTTTGCATCTTGAGAGGAACCTGTTTCATAATGCAAAATGTCTCAATTTTCACACTATGGTGTGAAAATAGTGCTCAAGGTGAACAGAAAGGAAGTTTGCTAAACCTCCTCTAGTTTTCCCCCTTTTTTTATAGCATATTTAGAGAAAACTGCCATACATAACGTGGTGTGCAAATATTTATGTAGTGGGCATGGTAAAAATGACTTGCCAATTCCAGTGCATGTGCTTTTCTGCCAAACAGAAAAGGAGCAAGCAGAAACCGGAGAATAACTGCAGTTATGCCCTCACCTCCAGCCAGCCCAAAGGCAAATATCCCGCCAGTGGGCTGTAGTCACCAGGAAACGTTTGCCACACAGACTACATTCTCTTTTGAATCCATTGGGGTGACCTTCTGCTTGCAAACAACAAACCATTACACCCTAGCTGCCTAAAATCTGTACTGTGGCATCACAGTTATTCTTACTGAAATGATGGATAGCAACATAACTCGATTATGTGGGAAAACTCTTACTTAGTTCATTATTGCCAAATGATGAAATTAGGTTTTCCCTTGAAGACTATGCCATTTTTTCTCTTTTTAAAGAAGCACATCTACTTCATACCAATTTCTTTGATAACATAACTGAGATGTATATTGTCTTTATGAAGGTGATACTACTAAAAAGTCAAAGCAAAGCAGCAAAACCAACCAGAAGACCAGTTTGACGGTGAATCTGAAGTGAGGAGAAAGGACAGAGTGTTAAACTTTCAACCTAAAAGCTGGACACAGCCATGGACTCAGGAGAATTTTGGAATGACGCAGAATTACATCCTCACCACTCACGTATTTATCCTACAACTGATCCTCTTGGCATCTGCAGCTTCAGGTTATCTGGGCCAGAGAGTGACTGCAACCTGATTTGGGAAGGAGGCGAGGTTCTCCCAGTGAAGATGATGCTCAACAATTTTTTGTGAAATCTGCTTGGGTGAATTGGTATGGAGGAGGAGATGAGCACAAGCAGCTGTATGCCAGTACGGAACAGCCGCGTGCAAGGAGATTCTCCTAGCACTAAATGCCCAGAGGTGCTGCAGAGAGTAAGACACACTTGGCACTCACGTTCAGCCTTCCCGAGAAAGGAATTCATTTTATAATCTTCTCGTGGGCCAAAGACAGAAGTTGATTTTTCCGGTTCCAACTGAAATAAGAGTCTAAATATGTTGATTTATTGTATTAAAATACAAAACCAGCCTCTACTCTTTCAAGTTTTATTGGCCCTAATATGTGAGTTTAAGTCCTCCTAGTCTCCCAGAAAAATAAGTCTATTAGAACTTCAGTTTTATAAATAATAGCAATAAAGATCTTTACACCTCTGCTGCAGTGTTTTTCCTTTTAAAAAGCATACGCTTAGCCTTACATGTTTTTAGCTATACAAATGGGGGAGGGAGGAGGGTCTTTTTGCCCGAGAAGGATATTCCCAAAGTGCTTAGGTCCTTGACTGATTTCACAATGGGTTATGCTTTCTACCCTCCCATACAATCAACTTTTAAAAGTTTGTCTTTAAATGCCAGAACATATTGAGCTACCACTTCCCAGAAAGGTTGTAGCATTTGTTTCAAAAAAAAAAAA
The DNA here is from genome assembly GCF_964034855.1 of Anser brachyrhynchus. Classification (NCBI taxonomy): domain Eukaryota; kingdom Metazoa; phylum Chordata; class Aves; order Anseriformes; family Anatidae; genus Anser; species Anser brachyrhynchus. The sequence goes on from NC_137696.1 coordinate 16,597,095, forward strand.
AAAAAGCCAACAAAGAAAAAACTTACCACACGTCACAAGTGATCCCAGAACCACCGAGAACCTTTTTTTTGTAGAAGAATAAATAATTCCTACTATATTCACATCATAGCATCCATTTAATAGTAAAAGTCTGATCTGCTCTTACTTGTGTCTCATAAGAGCACGTGGGATTTTGTAGAAGGTAAAGCAGGAATCACAATGCATTTTTATTTATTTTTTAATTGCTCAGCTTTTCTCATTTTAACTGCATGGTCTTTGTTCAAAAGCACAAGCCCCAATGATCCTTCCAGGTATTTGACAGACACCTGACTGCTGGAGTTGCCGCCTCACATTTTGTAGAAGCTAGCAAAACAAAAATGAACATTGAAAATCAAAAGACTTCCTAAGAACCTAATAAAGTACTTGGCTTCAGAATTGAAGGCTTGAAGGACCCACATACCTTGATCACTTCTACAGTCAGTATAATGCGAAGAAATGCTCTGAAACACCAGCTGCTGTCCTTGGGGACAGGTTGCTGTGAATTTTTGGTGTGAGGGATCCTCCTCCTCTTTCCCTGCTAAAGCAGACCTTTGACAGCAAACAGAACTAAAATATTCTGACAAAGAAAATGAGACTGGCTAATCTGCACCACATTTGCAAAACAAAGATGTTTGGATGGAAGATGATCGCAGAGGACAGATAGTCACCTATCAGTGTTCAGCAGCACCCAGCTCCTCCACATGAAGCAAGTCCAAAGATTAACACCTCCACGTGGAAGGTCTGAACTTGCACCCTTCATTTAAAGAAGCTCCATATAATGCAATAATGCATATATCATGCAGTTGTCTTTCCTGAAAAAAATATACGTTTTAATGATTTGTAATTAACAACCTTGTGTCGTGTAATTACCAATTCCTGGTGAGTCTTCCTCAAGGTTAAGATAAAAAGTGCAAATAAGAAAGAAGCAGCTTTGTGTTTTCTGTTCAACAGACCTCACACTTCTGGAGTTCCAAATAAACACAGTATTTGCCAGCTTTTAGTTGCGGGATATATTCCTCTAGGTTATGTGGGCTAGGGAAAGAGTCCCACTGCAGAAAAGAGCAGAAAGCATCTTACCTCTCAACACCTGGCTCAGCTTCTCTGTGCAGACCTTCGCACCCTGCTACACTGCAGTCTTTAATCCCCAAGACCCAATGGGGTCTCTGTGCACTCTCTCTATACTCTAGAAGTCTCTAGGTTTCTATACTCTCCTCTCAATACACACACGTTGAGGAAATGTAGTGAAGTGTTTCCGTTCAGCAGAAACGAGATGAAACAGTACCGTACTCCTGGATTATTTGGATCACAAATGGTAAGTCTCCATCTCCAGCCAGAATATATTAAAAGATGCATAAACACTGTACAAACATCCAAAAAAGACCTAAACGGGAAAGACAAGTTTCCTAACTGGATAGCACTACTTTTGTCAGAAGAAACAATGTGTTTTAACCGTAACCCAGAGAAGGAAGACATAAGGCATATTATTTTGAGAAGCTGTCTTTTCACATTTTATAAAAGAGAACGCTAAAAAAACACCCTGCAAAGCTATGGAGATTTTAAATAAGAGCATTTTGCTTCACATTTAGGTACAAAATTATCAGACAAAGCAAGTTTCCTAGCTATATATTAAAAAAAAAAAAAAAACAGAGAAGAACAAGTTTTGAGGATTTCTCTTTTCTGGGGCATCGTAATTAAATGGAGCACGTTTCCAAGGAAAGCTACCCTGTGGCACAACCCCTGAGGCCCCCGAGGCCCCCCCAGGCCGCAGGGAGGACCGGGGAAGTTCCCCCTCCCCAGCAGCTGGATGCCAGCCCCGGCAGCCAAGTCGCCAATGCCATCTTGCTCCAATGGAAAGATCACTGCTTCACCAGCAGAGCAAAATGGATCACTAGAGAATTTAATTTGTGAGAGTATACAGCAATTAAATGCTAAAATAGACAAGCTCCAGGGAGCTCTCTCAACTGGAGAGAGTAAATTAGAAACTATGTCAGTTAAAATAATTTAGACAGTCGGATGGGAGATTTGGAGGACCGAATGCAGACAGCACGATCTGCGCTGAAAACTTGTTTAAAAGCAAATAATGGTTCAAGGTACCCAGAACATTATTAAGAATTATGATGCATCTGAAGGCAGAATTTAATGTTTAAAAAATCCTGCACATCCCAGGGACGTCTGAGCCCTAGACATGAGAACTGGAAAGGAAATTAAAAACAAACGTTGCAATGGCTATACTTGATTTTTTTTTAATACACATATTAGTTTATATATATATATATAAAATACGCATACATATAGGTTTATATATATAAACATAAGAGCATGTGGATTGATGAATTGAATGTTGGAAGCACAACACGCCATTTATTACTCAGTGTCAGCAAGCACTTGGAGTAAGCACAAAGAAAAGATCTGCTACTACTGCTCCTACTGACTCCTCAGGGCCTGCTTTTAGAAAGCTCAGTGTGATTTCACCACTGCCCTGAGAGGCCATGGGATGTCATGAATGGCTCTTTCTTACCAAAATCATACCTGTGGTGAGCTCACACAACGTGACGCAGGTCGACCCACTATTCGTCTTCAGGTGGATCTTTCGCATTCACAGACTCTGCAAGCCTCCGAAGATCAACATCAGATAGGAAGTTCAGAAAGTGAAATGGTACCTAGCAAACTGAGGTAATTTCATCTACACTACGCAAACTACAACCAAGTAGTAGTTAGAAGTCCTGCTTTGCTAATAAAAATACTAACTATAATAAACTTCTTAGAGATTTACTGGCCAGATAGCAAAAAAAAAAAAAAAAGTGCAAGACCAAAATCTTGTTCTTGCAATTTATCATTAGATCTCCTAAGACAGCTAGCCACTTCTGAAGTGAGCTTGATGTTTACAAAGATCAATAGAGAGAAGTTTACAGGTGAGGTGCGTAATTTTGATCAGCAGCAGAGAACTACTGAACCTTGAAATACTCAGCCTTTGCCATTTAGTACATTGGGAACACCCCCTGAACTCTTCCAAAGAGGGATGCATGAGAGGTAACATGCTGAGCAACACTCGCCATGGCATTTCTAGCCCTCCTCCTCCTTGCTCTTTTAGATGCTTTCCTCTAGAGATGCTATGCGAGTTTCTTTTTCATTACTGACAGGTTAAAGTTGACTTGTAGATGCCTCCAGTCATCTGCTGAAGTACCTCCATTCTTACGTTCTACGCAAGCGCTTTGTAATGTACAAGAAGGTGCCTTTGCTTGCCCATGCAGCAACACAGCTCGTGCCATGCTGCTCAGGAGCCCTGGTACACGTGGCCAGCCCCTACCGCACCATAGCGATGCAAATCGCATCCTCTCGTGCAGTGCCTGGACCCGAATGTGCTGAAGTCATTGAGTAAGGTGCTAACACTGCCTATTGTGCTGCTTCCCTTTTGTGGCCATTTGCTCTCTCCTGTTGGGACTGTTACATGCCTGGTGGCAGGGACAGCATGTTTCCTTCCAGGTCCCAAAGGCTACAGCAGCCAGGTACATGACCATTTCCCCTAGCCTGTACAGCTACGTGCAAGCCCGCCTGTATTATCACACACATCACTTGGAAGAGCTACTGAGATCAAATCATTTTTAGACAGCGTGAGTCCTCCTGCAGCTCCTGTACAGAATTTTAGTTTTTGCCGTGGACACAGGACACAAGCTCACGGAGGGTTGGCCAAAGTTGGTGGAGAAACCTGTTATTACAGACCAGCTGTTTAAATCCACAAACCTTTGCTCCCAAAGGAGCGGATTTAAGGAAGCCTGGGCTCAGGTTGCTGCTGATACACGGCAGGTGATGCTGGCTGTCACACAAGGCACCCTGTGCAGGGCTAGCGGCATGACAGAAAACAACAGCCCTCCATTTTCTGCACGCCCCATGCCTCTGGGCTAGATCCTTCGTGGCATGCTGCCCCCCCCCGAGAGCAACTCAGGCATCCTGCTTCAGCAGGAGCACTCCCAATAGAGTGTTCTCCCCGGTTTGGGTTTATTTTTCTATTTTTGAAGGGTTCATTTTATACGTTTTTTTATGAAGTTAACCTTAAAGCAGAGTAGAATTATAGAAAATTCAGCTAATGCTAGAAGGTGACAAAGAGCAAATGATAGCTGGTTTCCAAACCTTTAATGGTAACAGGAGAAAAAATATCTGCGTAGTAGTAGATATTACCTTTTTTCCCCTATATAAGCTGCAGTACGCTCAGAAAAATAGAAGAAACTCCCACCAACAAGTAGGAACCAGAGAATTCTGGTTCATCACAGTAAGCTCAGGGGAGTTTCCTTGATAGCCAAGACTATATACTGCTCAGCAACTCAGCTCCACATTTTTCTGTGTATTAAGTGAAGGGCCTTTATAGGGTTACTGTCACCCTACTATTTTTTTTCATTTTACTTATTTAAAACAACAGACAACGCTTGCTAAAAATAATCTACATGTAAGCTCGCCTTCCAGTGCCTGGCACTTTACCCCTATTTTACCCAGGGGGAAGTCTCCACAGGGAGGAGGCATCCCATGAACTGTGTTACTGAACCTTCCAACAGTTATGTAAGAAAGTTGTCCAGTTAGTGTCCCCTGACCGAAGACAGTCTTTAGCTGAAAGTTGATAAATAAATATACTTCTGAAAATGGGCAAACCTAGTCATTATTAGTTTCAGATGTGAAAAAAACGCCAGCCACACCTTTAGCTGCTTACATCTTTTCATTTTCCATTTTAGGCTCTAAATTTCCTTACTCTCTTTTGATTTAACTTTGAGACAAAGATCCAGAATCTTTGACATGGGAAAGGTGGGTTTGGAGTAATATGCCGCGCTGAGCAGTGAACGCTTATAGTTCGACATAACATAATCCAACAATCACTGGAGGGTCTGCTGCTCAGTACATCAAGGTGTGCCTACCTGCAAGCTTTCTTCTGAGGAAACAAATGCTGTGGGGAAAGACACACATAGTACAGACCCCAGAATTAACTCCAGATTATTTAAACTCAAAACTGTAGCTACATAATTTAGTTTCTTTGTAATCTCCAACAAGGAAACAAGTCTGAGGGACTCATAAAGGAAGAAAGGACATCAAAAGAACTACTGTTCCAGTGACTTCATATACTTTCATTCACCTTTCCAGAAAATATTGTGTTTTAAGATGGCATATAACATTGTCTAGACTTAATTATGTAGTATAGACAAAACCTGTTCGAGTAGGTTGTGTGAAAGACAAGTGTTGATAACCAGTTATGATAATCTGAGGATAAACTTCCACAGAATGGGTGCATAATATTAAACAACAAAATTTGCCAGGCTTATGACACAGAGAGCTTTTAATGGTGTCAAGTGAAGGTATCATGACTCGTTTTGTTTCTGTACTGAAGGTTGGACCGTAACTCGGAGAGCAAAGAACAAATGGATGCGTGGTCTGTGTGCCCCATGCCTGTGTGCCGAGCTGTGATGCTCCCCCAGTGACCACCGTTGTCATCAGAACCAGAGCTCTTGAGTCAAACTATTTACCATATTCCTAATATCTTACACTTCTAAAACGTCACTTCAAAAAAAAACACTATGATGTTATTTGAAGCAAACGTATCAGTTATTATTGGAGCACCAACATATCTTGATCATTAAATTCATGATTGTCCTTTTTCATCCTCTTCCTCTTGAAATGCGTAATCCCAACAGGATACAGAAGAGCTGGAACAGCCCCCGGCTATGGAGGACTTACTGGACCTGCTGGCAGTCACTCCTCCCTCCTTCCCCCTCACTGCCTTTCCCAGCTCCTGTCCTTGAGGACATCTCCAAGACCACCGTAACTCCTACAGCCCTGCGGCCATGATAGGAACCGTGCTGGAACCACTGGACTCTGCAAGAAAGCGTCCTCATATGAACGTGTAACTCGTCTACCTACGCCACTTGATTACTCTTTTATCCAAATCTGCAGCTCGCTATCACAGACAAAAACTCTGAGGTAACTTCAAAATGCAAATCTCCTTCAGGCTGTTATCTAAGAGCGGTGCGGTTCGCAAGCAGTGGTTCCCCCATGCAGCACTCCCCCCTACAGAGCAAAGGAAGAAAGAAAAACATTGAATCAATGGGTCTCAGCCAACGCCATGGCGCTGACGTGCCACCTGAATCTGACGTATGCAGGAAGAAGCGGGGGGGAAAAGGTAGGCACAGAACTAGGGTAAAAGGGAGGCAGCTGAAAATTAAGATCTGTGTGAAGCTAGAAGAGAGGCATGCTCACGCACGTAAGACATCGCAGCTGTCACACCCTATGCACACACGCAAGTCAGAGTAGTGTACGGTGCAGGTGTAGTTACTTCTTTTTTATATACGTGTTTCATAAACACAACCCACATTTAGACAGCAAGGACAAATGCAGAGCATCCAAAACACAGCTCTTCGATAAAGATAAATCTCGAGTTTATAAAAGCCTGTCCATCCCTCCCAATTTATTTAAATCAGGGAAACAGCTAAATGGATTTTTTCAAACTTTGCACTTAAAGGAAAATTCACCTCAAGGCTGACAAGCATAAAAAAAAATTCAGTCCAATGGGTGATTTTTTTCTAAGCTGCAATAGTCTGAAAACAGGGGCTTGTAATGAAGCTGCCCTTTCAACCATAACCACGCTGCCACTAGAGCAACACAATCATATTCCCTGTGCAAAGAAGCAATGCATTTAACATTTTCTTCACTGTGTATTATCTATTAGCAGAGTTTGTCACAGAGATATGTGGCAGTTCCCTGCAATACTTATGAATATACGGCAATGCATACAGGAACCCATCCATGTCTGCTTCAGCACAGGTTTGTCTAATTGTATTTTGGCAAACAACTTAAAATACCCTCCCTTCTCTTATCTTGGGTTTCTGTTAAACGCTGTCACTATCAAGAAATATAAGAAGGCCCGGGCAAACATCTCAGATCTCCCCATTGCTATTCACTCTTACTAATGCACATTACATGTTCAATTCTCCCTTGCTGCTTCTCTAAAAAAGGTCTTGTCAAAAACAGATTTCATTTTTTTTTTCTGTGTATGCACAAATTAGTTATGGATGATTAACAAAGCATTCATTCTTTTATTTGCTTTGGCTGAGACTTGATCTGTGTTACATTCATGTGAGGGAAGCACTTCATTTGGTGTTGATTAAATATGAAACACTGCACTGTTGATAAAGAGAGTTGTGTTCAGGTCTGCACATTATACTGACAAAAGATGCGTGGTCTTGGGCTAACATTTTCTTAAACAAGTTTTTCCAGATTTTTAATTGCAAAAAACTTGATACATGTGTTTTTTTTTTTCCCTGTTCACCAAATGGTGGGCAGTAAGTGCTTTATGTCCTAAAGCGATCTGCCGCAGTCTTAACAGGCAGCACTAGTCATTGCACAGTTAACACAATAAAAGGCAATTTCAATTTTTGCCTCGTAATTCGGTTCTTTAAACACTCCCCTTTAAGGCACCTAACTTACATTATAAAGTTCATCCAAAAAAAATCTGCAAAACGAAGCGGGACCGACAGCAAAGCCTAGGTTACAAAATTCTGCTCCTGTTACTTAAAAAATACCATGAAAATGAAGAAGCATCAGAGCAGTTTAATGGAAACTCAGAGCCAGTTGTAACTCACAGTTTGGCCTCGATCCTGTGTTACAGACTCCAGCTATCACAGGATAACACGTGCATAAATGCTCGTCTATACGGCCTATAAATCTTCCAAGTCCATTAAACAGCATCAAAAAGAGCTCACTTAGTTTCAGCGAGGTATTTAAGCACAAGCCTAACTTCAAGCATATGATTTACTTGTAATTAAATCAAGTTAAGGAAAGCCTCACGATTAAGCACCTTGTTAAATCTGGGAACAAATTATTAGCCCTTATAAACCGGGAGATTCTATCTTGGGGTTTATGGCACACGAAAACAAACACGTGCGCGCACACACGGAGCATTATGCATACTTTTGCAAGAGGGGATTTATTTTTAGTTTAACTCCACGGCAGTTAGCGCATCTCTTCCTTGGGTTGGAACGAACTCTGGCCACAATGACTTCCAAGCCACAAATCTCACACAGGCAATGCGGTCCCGCGCCTGAACTTCCAAGAACGATGGTATCACACCGCAATAAAGCCTCCGCTAACATCACAAAACTAAGAGCATTAGGGGCCTTAAACAGCAGGGCTAACAGAAGATGAACTTTTTACTCCTGCTACCTGGGATAGTGAGTCCTGTATACTGCAAAGCAGCAGAGAGCCCAGAGCAAGGGACGCTTGATGCAAGGGAGGTTTAGAAGGGACGGCCGATGCTACGAGGGCTGGTGCTCCACAGAGAAGATGGGGCTTGGGGTCAGCTCCTCTCCCCCAGCCCCGGGAAGCTGTCCCCAGCTGCCATCCGAGTCCCAGCTCAATTCCTACCTGCAACCCCCTGCTAAGGAGATGAACGAGCCTGCAAAGGCCAGGCGAACACCAGCACGTGTGCACTGGCAGGGACACGAAGCAGGGAGCAGAGAGGAAGGACAGGAGAGCACCTGCCTTGGCAGGAGCAATCCGTGAGAATGGTGCAGTCAGTCCTCCTGTGTGCCTGCATTTGCAAACTCCCCAGTGTTTTAGGGAGATTTACTCTTCCCATTGCAGCCTGCGGGTATTCAGTTCCCCATCCCCACATACACATGATGACTGAGGTAAAACAAAGAATTTTTTTTTTTTAAAGGATCCCCAGCAAGATTTTTTTGTTGCTTTGGGTCACGTAAGAATACACGAAATGGTAACACTACAAATGCTCACATGCACTTTCTTGCCTCTATTTCCACTCTCTGGAATTAAGCCAGAGATGTCTAAGTAGTGCACTCTGTTCTCTTCCACTCCCTCTCAGAAATTACAGGCACTTTCTCCTCTGCAGCCAATTTCCTCCTCCTTTTCTGTCCAGGCCCAAGCTTAAACCACTACAAAACAATGTCCCCCTGTTATCCCCCAGGGCCCGCTCTCCATGCTTCCCTGCTGGGCTCCCTGAGCCCTCCCAAACCTTTAAGGCTTTATGTTTACAGATCCCGTAAGCAAACCTGATCTCTCTGCCCTGATTCTTGGAAAATTCCACTCTCCTCTGTCTGTGTATGGACTTGGCTGCTCCGATTTCCTCCTGGTTCAGCCACTCCAAGGTGCTGAGTTTGTGAGTATGTTATTAGCCCGGCTCAAACGTACCTGACACGAACCCAGCAGCATAGCACCAATGCAAAAATGCAGGAATATTCTGGGGGCACGGAGTCTTTCCAGTCGAAGCTTGACACTTGAACTTGGGCATTGGCAAGCCAAGCAGTGAGTATGTCATATTATTCAGCTTCCCACTTTCTTGTCTTATCTACAGATACTGTTCTAGAGCTTGCACACATTATAATTGACAAAAATAAGTGCTACAAAGTAAATATCAGTTTCACATAGTCAGTTTCCATGTATTCTCTTAAAATGTTATTCCCTACATTGCAGCTACAATCAGAAGCACTCCTGGAGTGTTGCATGTGAAAGTCCCACCAGCATTTCTGAAGCTCCTCTATAAACAAGTTCACACATTTGAAAGGCAAAGATGTTACTAATGGTTTATTTATTAACACATCACATTGCCATCTAACACATATACAAGAATAAATTAATAAACACAGTCACCCTACAGAAAACATTTCCTTCACTGCTTCTTGGCTGTGAAGTTAGCCTGGCGTAAGGAATTTTTAAAATCTGAGTGTTTACTTGCTTCGTATTTGCTCCATTCATACTTAAAAATATTCCATAATAAAAAGAAATAAGGGGAAAAAGGTGAGCAGACTTAAGCTCCTAATAATTATACTTTTAAAACCCCTTCCTAGACTCTGCATTAACGAATTATCAGAGAGCAGTGCTTCAGTTCCGGGCAGTTCGCAATAGCACTCGTATAATATTACGGAGCCTGATGTTTTGGCAAAACTAGAGCAGGAAAAAAGCTCAACCTAAGAAAGGCATATTGTACATGTGACCTGCAGGACTTGGATTATTACCTCTAAGCTTATTAAGAGTACAAGCTGTCAGTCGGACCACCCCACAACCAGGGAGGAAAACTAGGATTACTCAGCAGTAAAAGGCATAAGAAGGCGATGTGTATTCTCATGACGGGCAAAGGCAGAGAAAGTGAACCACAGACCTGCTTCAGCTATCTAGAGCCATAATTGGCTCACAAGAGCGACTACCACGTTAGGGCATTATCATTATCTAGCTCACATAACTGGAAATTCACGCTCTGTTCTTTAAATTGGCTTAACCAGCAGCATCTGCAGCACTTTAATTAATTACAGCAATTGGCGTACCTTAAAAGTAGATGCACAGATCTGCAATGATAATGCCCCGTGAGTAATAATTGCAAGCCAGTATTAAGCCAGATCTGCCCTAAACAAAACCAAGTATACGCTGTTGTGCTTCAACTGCACAGAAAACAAGCCTCGGTGCAGTCATTATTCTTGCCTGTATAGGTCCATCAGCAAACACCGCAATTCAGCGTGCCACATGCCATCAGCTGGCAAGTGCTGAAGCTCACGGCACACACGACAAAAAACTGTGCAGGGTAAATGCTGGCATGCCAAAATTCGGTCAGGCACTTCAACTTCGCTTTCCTTCAAAAGATAAACTTGCAATTAAAGCCACAACAGAGACTGATGATCGCTATTTATTTTTAGTGCATTCCCTGCAGAAAAAAAAGGCAGATGTCACACCGAGCACAGAATAAAGTTTTCTTGACAGCCATTAGCTTAACTTCAGTAACAAATCCACAGCAACTGTACACAAACGTGTAATTTTTTTTCCTGGTATCTACAGCTCTAAAATACAATAGACTTACCTTTAAAAAACAGGGACAAATTATTATTATTATTTTTATGTACAGCAATTAAAAATCTTTACTTAGAAGAAAGCTTTTAAAAAAAAAAGCGGGACAATGAAATGCCTGTATCCATCCCGGACACATTCAAAAGCTCTTCTTTAACGCAGCTCTTCATACCATTTCCAGCCAGAAAGCAGAACAATGCTATCAAGATTTGTTGTGACTTGCTTCAGTACGATTTCTGGTTTAAAGACAGATTTTACGTTTGTCTAATTACCCCCGCGCTGGGAAGCAGGACACAAGAATCTGAAATCAAGTGTCTTACATGCAACGAAAGTTTAAACAAACAAGTGTAAACAGCTCAATGCTCCTAAGCTGACCAAATCTGATCCTCAAATTCATCCATAATTCAGGGGTCACAACACCTGGTCTAAAGGCTGTCACTAAGCCAACTTTTGCTACCAAACTCAAACCTGTTTATCACACCCAAGTTTTATCTTTCGTAGCCGTAAGGAAAAAGAAAACCTAATTTCCTTCATTCTAGAAAACACACAGTAGTTTCCACATAGTAGTTTTGAACAGATTTTTAACCAAAAAATACAACACAGACATAGGATCAGCTCAGGTACTATGCTGTTTAAGTTGCCCAAACTTTCACCATCCCATACAAATAGATGCTGCAGCACACAACGTGCCTTTGTGTAATTCTGCCTAACTCCCCTTTTCTGGGAGCACGCTCGCTTCCAATGCAAGGCACCGAGCGAACATCGGCAGGGAACTGAGTGCAAGCCCCAACAGCTAAAATACCGAGGCTGATGCAGCAGCAAAAACCCGAAATAGCAATCTGATGTAGCAATTCACACTGCCAGCATGCAAAGGGTAGTCAGAGGAGGAAAATACCCTTTATAAAACTGCAAAACTCTGGTGACTGTGTTTATATACACTGCGTTTGGGCTGGTCAGGCAGCAGCGAAGCTCTCACTCGGTCTGTGCTTTTTAGAGTTAAACACAGGCTGTCATATGTGTTTATGTATATAAAAGGTGTATGTTCTTACTGGTAGGTGTGATTTTAAAACATAAATACCTGCGCCCGGATAACACGTTTATCTGTGGTGCCCAGTAAACAACTGCATGCACAAGTAAACAGCTGCACCCTCGGCATAATCACCATCATTTCCTGTGGATCCGTTTATAAATATTAATCCAGAATCCACATGTGTTAAGGCACCAGCCTCCAAGGAAAAAGGCCACGGTGCCAGAGAAATACAAAATAAAATAACTCTTATCTAACACCACTGCTTATTCCACACCCCCGTTTCTGATGGAGAGAGATCACAAGGGCGCAACACAAGCTATTCCTTGCGTAAACGCAGTCACGAAACACTCAGATATAAAGGTTGGAAGGATTAGCACAAAAGGTCCCCCTCTAAGACAAATGTCTCCTTCATAGTTCATTTCACAGCCAGCGCGACTGCTCAGCCAGGCCTGCGACGCCGAAGCTCCCCGCGTGTACCTGCTAACCAAACACGCCGAGCACTTGCAAAATGTCGTGTTGATACTAGCAGGTTTTTAGAGGGGATTTTAATTACCACCAAGCCCAGGGAGACGTTTTAAACGCCAGCAGATCACCAAATATCTCCAGCTTCAAATCTCAGTGCTTGACGAAACAACTTCTGCGGAGGAATTAGGAATTTGCCAACTTGGCAGGGCCTGCGCTCGCCTTCCTCCCTTCTCCCCCCCCTCCAGCCTCTCACCTTTCCACAAGCAAAAAATGCAAGACGTGAAAAAAAAACAACCAAACATTTTAAAAAAGTATTCCATATTTGCAAATACTTTTCAGAGTTGATCACATTTACACAGAAGCCACTTTTAAAAATAAATGCACAGGTGAATGTATTAGCACGCACTGGAACACGCTGGGGTTCGCTGTAACAATGAAATTACAAGGGATTTTTAAGCAAGCTGTAAGTAACAAGGGGAAGAAGAAAGTATAATTCAGGTTTCTAAGGACACTTAATTTAAATATTCTTCTCTAATGATTATGCTGTTTCACACGTTGCAGAAAGCCGACATTTCAGGAACTCCCTGGCCTGTTAATGCCATTTTCTCAAGGTACTGGACCTTTCTCTTTCCGTAACAGACTGCATCATGAAGTACTACGATTTCTCAAGTGCAAAGGGCTGAATTTTAGTGCAGAATACTTCAGCCTTACCAGCATGGCGATTTATTTTATTTTTTTACCCCCCCTACTGGCATATTATAAAAGCAAGGAGAGAAAAACCTGAGGGGTGTTCCAGCTTGTAAAACACAACGAGAAAATATTTTTTGTAACCTCAAAATAATTGTTCCCACAACTTGGCAAAACATTAATCTCAATCCTGGGGATTTCTGAGCCATCAGCAAATTTTTGGCAGATTTTTTCATTGAAAAAAATTAACTGAGCACCTTAAAACAAACATTCTGGACCACTTGGTGTAACAATTACCATCAAGCAGTTCCATCATCTGTCACTGCTGAGATCAAAACAGATCACTCCCCAAAACACATTATATGGCTAGTAAGGAGCGATCGATGGAATATAACTCCCCATGATTACCACTGGTGTACAGAAACAAGCAAAAACATCCCAGGCTTAACGAGTTGCTACTTAAATGTTAGACAGTGCTCCATGAACCATTTTATATTAAAATTGGATAGTTCTAAACATCACACATACAAGAAGTATTGTTTGACACAGTGCCATTTTGATGATAAATTGCAATCTACAGCTCAAATAATTCTAGCCAGGGATTAACATTTCAGAGGCTGAGCCAGAGATTATGTGTGTGGATCTTGAATTTCATCATCTCCCTTCGGCACAATAGCTTATTCTTCCTTTTTTCATCTATTCTCTCATGAAGGGTCAGGAAAGCTTAGCCTTGCTGTTTCATTCATTTCATCTCTACATTAACCAGATACCTTGCAGTCTTCAGTTCTTATGTGTTATTCCATTACAAATACTACAGCCACACTGCGCTATGCTACTGCTAATGAGCTATGTACCAAATCAAAGGGTGCCATCAAGTGGTTGCAGTGCACTAACAGCATTATGCAAAGTTTGTGCTCCGCACGGGGTTTCACCAGGACACATGACTTAGGGTGGATTCGACTCTGCCATCATTCAAAGCTTTTGGAAAAATTCAGATGCTGAAAGAGAGTGGTCCCTTGCAACTTTCCTTCCTTCCTTTTCATTTGCAGCTGAGCAGCTGGCACCACCACACAGGAGAATTCACGGTCCCTCAACGCAAGGGTCAACAGGCACCAGGATTTTCATGGCCGTTGTGCGCTTGCCTTCTCATCACCATGCTCCAGAGGACAAGAACAGCCTGCAAGACCTCCAAACAGCCTCCTGGATAACTCTGAAACAAGAAGGGCACTGCAGGGCAGGCGGTACTCTGCAGACCACCACAGAAGGGAGAATAAATACAACCAACCACCTGTGCCAGCACACGTGGTTTCAAATCAGGCTGGTTACCTGGTCATCTACACTTCCTACTGTACTTGAAGACAATGCGACGGCTCTTCCCTGCAACAATACCGATAAATATCTTTGACATTCCTCATCAACTAGAAGTAAAAATGACTTGAAAGATCATTCTGACACAAATAACTGGCCTTCCCAGATGAAATACTCCGTAGCCAAAAACCATTTCTTATTTAGCCGTTTTCTTCTAACACAGATGGCTCGAAAACACAGCCCATTACTCCAACAACTCTAAATACAACTCACCTTTGCCTGGCAGGAAAAAAAAAACAACCAACCAACAACCAAAACCCAAAGCCAATCTGTAGGACACTGAGGCAAAAAGAGAGAAGCAGTCCAGATTTTTCCAATGAAAAGAACGGTGCCGGCCTAAAAGCTGTGGCAACTCTACTACTGTAGCAAAAAAGTTTTGCAGGTGCTATGGAACACAGAAGAGTCTAGTTTGTTGGGGATGAGCTGAGACTGACTTAAGATTATCCAGTTGTGTCTCACCAGATCATGGCCATCAACATCATGACTTCCAGAAACTCAGCTGATGCTTAAAATAATACCTTCCAGCTTGAAAAAAAAAAAAAAAAAGAGGAAAGGAAAGAATGTGATTCAAATGCAACCAGTCAAAACAGACATAATTCTCTTCATTGTGGAAAGGGCTTGGCTCCAAAGTTTAAAATGCTGAATGGTCATGACCACACCAGCTCAACCACCAGCTTTCTGAGGATGCAACTTCAACCACATTTTTCCTGCAGCAGTGACAGAGAAGGCTCCATACTCCAGAAATGCTCAAGGTAAATGAGATCCAAACTCTTCTGAGACTCCTCCCATCCTCCTGAGAACTACCGACAATGTTCCCACATCTGGTCTGTCTAAACAACCTGCCGACAGCTCAGGCAACCGCTCATGATTTGGGATGCCCATCACAGCCACTCTAAGGAAGTAATACATGGGCGTTATAACCATATAAGACAAATAATGAATTTTCATCATCTGCAAGGCAACATTCGTGTGGCAGACCAAAGATGACTGGAGTAGTAGTGCAGAAAGAAGTCAGCCCTTAAAACTCCCTGTGTTCTCCCTCACAGGGATATTTCAAACTTCGTGTGCTCCCCTTTGCACTTGCTTGCTTAAGCAGGCCTGCCAAATCCCTGATTCCTCAATGCACAGCCTTCACAGGAAATCTGCATGCAAGCATGCAAACTTCCAAAGGCTTAACTAGAGGTAGAAGGAAAAAAGAAATCTAAAAAAGCACCAAGAACCATGCTAAGCCATGTCCCAAAGTATTTCACAATACAAGTATTACAGAAATAAAAGAGAGAGAGTGCTTGGCTTCCATGAAGCAGCAGAGAGCTGCTCCATCTGAAGAGAAGACTTCAAGGAAGGGATGCAGGTAGTAGTTATGGAGCAGGCTGCATTAAAGCCATTCCACTAAATCCAGCTGAAACCCCTAAATTGTTCCATAGATCTCAAATATCCTGTTACCCTTCCTCTACAGCATCCACACTAGCTATTTATGCAGCCCATATAATACCTTAAATCCTTCCAAATAAATCAGTTTCTTTCATTATACGATGTAATTAAAGTTACATAACATGAATTATAACCAATTATAGCAAAGACTGATGCTGATGATTCACGGAACAACTTTATACTAATTCTTCGTTGACAGATTTTTAGGGTTATTGTTCAAATAGTCCATTTTGTCCTTTCACTGACAAGCACACAGCCAAAATCCTCCAAAACTCATTATGCTCCTTCCTACGGCTGCTCTTGGAAGCAGGCACCTGATACCTCCGTCATTCCGGGCTTTGGCACTTAGTGGAGTTACTTCTGCAGGGGTGTGTCCTTCACTCTTACTCCACTTTGGCCTGACGACAGCTTATTCTCTCTGCTGCTCACGTTACCTGATCAGCCATTCTCCTTTTGTTCGCCTTTCCATTGCAGACAACTCCTTACGCACCAACATTAGCCATATCAATAATTCTTCACGTACTTTTCGACGTTGCTTCTGATTTGTTAGATATCTTATGTCCTTTTTGATTTTTGTACTGTGCCTTCCTGCGACTGCTGACTTCCGTGGAGCTGTTTTGCCATAGGGAGCAGAGCTTTAAAGAGTTTCCCACATCTTATTCTTTGCCACCAAAATACTCCCATGGTATAGATCATTAGAGCTGCATATAAGAACTGGGAATCTTTAAGGAAAATCTCCACAAACTAAGAAGTATATTTACTTTCAGCAGGCAAAGCCCTCAGAGTCAAACCCACTGGCTTCCTATTTCAGACTGTGCACCACCAGGTATTAAACAAGCTCAGCCCCAGGTCCATCGCACTCAGCCTGCCATCCTCCTGTTTGCTCTCAGCTCTGGTCCACAGGAAACATTTCTACACACCCAACTAAGCCCGAAGTTGTTCTTTGCATGCTGCCCATCAAAATTCAGGAAACAATTTGCCCCAGCTACACACAACACTGAACAACGGGAAAGGAGAAACTTCACACGTAAAAGCAATACGATGGCGCGGGGGCAATTCAGAACGAAGAATATGCTGAGAGGGAAAAAATACTGAATGGAATGGCGTTAATTAAGTTATGAAGGTCAATTAATTTCCATTATATTAAACTCTATTAAGACAGCTAACAACCAAAGATAAGAGGCTGAAGGCAATAACACTCAGCACTATTACACTGCCAGATGGTTTTCCTAATAACAAAGGGTTGCAGGAACCCAGAACTCTTATTTTTCTGTCAGCCAGCTCCTGTTCTGCTGGTGGCCACTATTCTTAAATAATATGCCCTGGGTTAAATTGTGACTGCTTGCATGTACAATCCTATCCAGTCACTTAATGCAGGGCTACATTTTACACAATAATGGATATTTTAATTCTTTTTTCGACACACATTTCTGTACTTTGAGCACATACAACTGCAAGGTTTTATCTCAAATCAACCAACGTATTCAATTGGACTCCCAGATTATCTGCCTTTGAAGGTGACTTATGTCAAAAACATTTTTCATTAAATGTGTTGCCATTTTTCCCATTTTCCACATTGAATATTTTGTACTACATGGCTGCAACATATACTGGTTCAACACCGTATGGCTACTGGGTCAAAAATGAGATTTATCCATCATAATGTCGTCCCAGACGGTGGCATTTTAAATAATGATATTCTGAAATGCATCGAGAGCGAACACGTATCTGTGACTATCTGTGACTGTATGTAAATGTGAAAACACACTCAAACACATAAAAGCAGAAAAAAGTGTCAAGCTGAACAAGCTTAAAAGCAAATACTTTTCTATTAAAAGGCAAGTTGGTCAGCTCAGCTTATGTCTGCAGTATGATTAAGAACCCCACTGTAAAACAATTACCAAGACACTATTCTGTATTTGATGTCTGAAAGAGAAAAGACCTCATGCAGACTCTGTGTGAGCTGGCAAGTCTATTTTACTGCTGATTTTCTATGAATAAACATATGCTAAGAGTGGCTGAAACACACTGCTGGTTTTAAACATGCTTAATGTAGTATTAGGGGTTCGTTTCCAAAGCTGTCTGCCTTGTTTATCAGCTTCCTCCCTCCAGCTGGCAAAGAATACCACTGATAGCAACCCCGATCAGTTGTCTGGCACAGTACACTCATCTACAGGAGACATGTACTTCTAGCAAGGAAATAAAGCCAAAAAACCCTAAACAAAATGGTTCTAGCAATTCAGAAAACAGTTGTACTTTACTACTGTGAATCAATAATAACCATATAAATTATATGTCATCAAACTCATTCCGTTGTAAATGTTACGGTGTACAGCACTTACGGAGCTTACAAACGGAGCGCGTGATGCCTGGGCTGCTCCGTACCACTCCCTGCACCCTCCTGTCTCCATCTTCCATTTGTGAGACCCTCTAGTGTAAGTGTAGCATGAAGATCAGAAAATGAGATTACTTTGTCTTTTCTAGCAAATTTTAAATTGAAAAGCTGTAATATAGTTCTCCAAATTGCTGTATAATCTGTAGGCAAATACGTTCCATACAGTTCCACTTAGGGCAGTTATTAACATTGCATCAGAAATATTATTATTTGAAGGACAGTTTAGACAGCACATTTCATGTGATAAGGATCAAGTAACAACAGAAAACTTCCAGAATTATTTGTAGAAAAAAAAAAAAACAGGAGAAAAGAGTGAGATCCAGAGGCTGCTGTGGGTCAGAACTGCCATGAGCTGACGGAGCTTTTAGGGGAATCTTTTGCAGCACTTGCCCTCGCAACCAGCACGATTGTGTCTCCTCTCCACATGCTCTGCCTTTCATAGGGGGGCACCTCCCTTGAACAGCCCAGTCTTCACATCTTGCTCACTTAACACTAAATGCAACTGTCCTACAGCATTCGGTGCAGAAGTTCTCCAGCAGAACTCGTATTTGTGAAGGGTGTCATCTGCATCCTTTGCCTTCTGTAATTTTCACAGAAGATGCCGACTATTCAGCAGTGGCTTTCGATACCTCCTGGGTCAGTGCTGACGGACAGGAGACTCCTCTGCTCCAGGACATCTGTTCTACACCAGGAGCAGTCACTCGCTGCACAGGCCCGTCTCCTGCCCCTTGCAGATCCTGGCTTTTAGTTACAACTGCTTACACATGCTACCATGTAGTCTGGATGAGAGATATTGATTTGTTATGAAAGATGCTGGATCAGGTCTGCAAATTATAAAATGCAGGCAAGGTCTTCTGCCCTGCTTCCCCCATAAACAGACCACCAGCCAATCAAGACAAAGATTCCTGCAAGTTTTGCTCCAAGACCCTAATCTTGGAGATTCCTGGACTAGAACAAAGTGCTAAATATTTAATGTAAGCAAAAACAAAAAGCAAAACAAGTTTTCTGATTCTCTATTAAATTTAAAGCAGAGCAAGTGTGAGGTGGCTGACAAAGCAGCATTTAATTCCCAGCTATATCTAGACCAGAATACCCAGCCTAATTTACACAGACAGTCAGTCACAGTTCACATAATCACATACAGCAGAATATGACAGTGGAATTAAAGGACCAGGAAAGCATGTCTGAACCACGAGCTTCCTATTCTAAATGTATTAAAGGCAGACGTTTAATTCAGAAAAAGGCTAACCTGGTTGTTTCTTATTTTAAGCCAAAAATTTATTTCAAGCAGAAAATACAAAGTGAGTGATATAGCTTTTTTGATTACCTTTTTTTTAAATAAATCAAATAGCCAATTTAGACTTAAGCTTCCACATGCCACAAAGATGCACTAGAAGCGATAGCCAAGATTTTGAAATAAATTCTGATACAGCAACTGATCAGCAAACGAAGAATCGTCTTATTCCACATGCCAGTCTGTTTTTCCCCAGGTTCTTTTTGCAAACGGAGCTGACAGTACTCAGAATTTCAATTCAGTACGCTACACTGGTATTCACCTCCCAGCATTTATTTCCAGAAACAGGTGTGAAGTTTTTGACATCTAGCCTCACGCTTTTACTCCAATGTAAAGCAGAACTTGCTCTTGTGAAGTTACTGTAGCAACACTGGTATCATTGAAGGGAATTAAACAGCCAGTCTAAAAGTCTGATTTTACCAAAATTGTGGGCTAATTACTCCACAAATTCAGATGAGCTGGTATTTCTTGAAAAGCCTCATTTAGAAAATAACACATTCAAAGCTGCATCTGATGGAAGCTCCTGTCTTCCTAATACCTCATTTTATTGTATTGCATTTAAAATCAGTCACCTTTAATCCCAGGAACAAGCTCATTTCTACACTGTCCACCTGCCCTCTTTCCTATTACTTTCACATTATTTATCATCTTTATTTGTGTTGTCATATCTAAAACTAATGGATGGGCATTTTAGGACAGGAAGTAATCTCTCCGAACCTGTGAATGATGTAAGATGCTTTAGGGCATTCAAAATGAAAATTAATCATAAGCAATCACAGTACAGAATTTTTGGAGAAAGAAAACATAACAGAGCACTTGTTCTAATAAAATGAAACTAGATCATGTTAAATTTTCTGTAACTTTTTTTTTAACGTTTCTTTCATTTTGAGGCATTGCTCACATTTGAGCTGAGGATGGTTCAGAAGCCATGGTGGGTTAGGGCTCCTGAAGCTAAAGAAAAGCAGTGGACAGAAAGAAAACTCATCTTCCAGCTTAAGTTTATTATTCTTTATAACTGTTTGCTGTAGGCTACTTGAACGGAAAACTCTAAAACATCTGTTTTCTCACTGCAGCAGCTTTCTTGGACATTTTCCTGGAGAAACCACTTAAAATATCGTTATTGGTCAAGGGAGAAAAAATAACCAGAAGTAGGAATTTGTCTCACAGAATGATACACTCTTGAGATCTTACAAACACTGCCAAACTTGAAAGGCTGGCATCTAAAACAAGGAAACGTTTTCAGTAAGGCAGGGGTTTTTCTTCACCCTTCACTACCTAGATATTCAAAAAGGCACTATCAGAAAACAGTGGCCTAAAACAGGATGTCAGAAATGCTGAAAAAATCTCTAGAAAGGATAGGTGTGCAAGTGCATTCAGCTCCCAAGACCTCAGTACACGAACAGCCTGGAAATTTGGGGCAATGCTTTGCCCCACAGGTGACGATGTGCAGGCAGAGCTGGGTGCTGGTCCCTGGAAGCCACGGGCAGCACAAGCAGAGGATGCTGAACACTCACCTACACAAATGGTCCTTTAAAAGACAATGCTAATGATCTGCTAATGCGATGAAGGGAAACAAAATCCCGTGTGTAACCACTATCACATCATTGTGGGTGATTAGTCAGAAGCAAGAATAACGAAAGGGAGCTTCCAGACGCGCAGAAAGCAGAATCTGTTCTCCATATCCGTAATGGGTAAGGCAAGAAATAGCAACCCAAAACTGCATCAACGGATTCCCAGCAGTGAGGGCAATGAAACATTGAAACGTGCTGCCTGGAGATGCTGCAGAGATCCCATCTTAAAAAGCTTTTAAGAAACAGTTTAGGCAAGTGTTTGTCTGGAATGACGCTGCAGGACAGACTGGGTAAAGCTGCCTCCAGCCCAAGCCGAGGCAAGTCTAGGAAAAAAGCTTCAAAAACAAACAAAAAAATGGTGGGACATTTTTCTCCATTCATCTGCAAAACAGAAAACTGGAAAAGTTGTTTCATAGACCAAATCTTTACCCACTGAAAAACTCCTATGAGCTTTTCAATTCCATTTAAGAATGTAGAAGGAATCGGTCTCCAAGGCCATCAGCAAGCAGGTAAATGTGAGTCCATCCTCAGTGCATGTGTTTGCATCCTTTCCTATACTCCTTGCAAAGTGAAGCTTTGGGCATGCTAGGGATTAAAATGACATTTTTCCATGACTTGAGCTACCTTTATTTTAGACAAAGTTTTTGCTGAAGTCAAAAAAAAGTCTTGTTGACTTCTTGTTGAAGGCAAAAAACTTCAACATATTAGGACCAGTTTAAAGTCAGAGGGGAAACAGCATATGCTCAAATTACCCTTCAGAGTAATGACAGAAAATCACTTACTCGATTTTTACATGAAAAGCAAGTAGACCCTGCCCACTGAATAAACTCATGCCAATCTGTAAGAGTTTGAAAGCCTTTTACCTCCTCACAGGATGAAGGAGTCTTACTCAGCTATGAATTTCTTGCTCTCCATCTTGCAACAACCAATACGAAGATCCAATATGATTATTCAGAAGAGTAACAAACCCAAGATAACTATCTCACGAAGAAGAGTCAGATAACCAAACAGAGTTTGCCTAAACAAAGATGCAATCTGAGACAGGAAAGCTCACAGTGAATATACAAAGAATGCAGCTGTGAAGGAGAGAAAAACATGGAAGAGAGCTATGGAAAAAGAATATTGACATGTAGATATTAACAAACCATGCTATGAACAAGGTATTTATGGATTAGACATTCAGGAGATGACAAAGGTTCACTTACTAGAATGCAAATACAGAGCAGCCAATGTGTTAAAAATAGTTTTAAAAAAATCAGAACATAAATGTACTTGCAAGACTAAAAGAACATAATAACTAAAAACCATAAATACCCTGCCTCATTTTCATTTACAGCATGATGATCTTGAACAAATCACCACATCTCACTGCTATTAAAACTTCACCTGGAAGTCTAGACTGATCCTGTTCTGAATTTGACAGCGTCTGCAAACAGACCTCAAACTTAAGCCGCATATCTGTTAGCTGATCCTTGCTCGGGCATGCTGAAGAAGCATTACAAAATGATTTTGGATGCTAACTTTTAATAATAATAATAAAAACCTCAAAATAAATATTTCAGCAGAGTTCAAAATAAATATCTTAGCAGGGTTCAAATTGCTTCATAACGGAAGAACATCCCTAAATGTTTAGCATCCTGCATTCTCAGTGTTGCTAACCAAAAAGGAAGGGAAGCCCTGCAGACTCTGAGGGCAGAGAACATATTTGGACAAAAAGGAAAGGCTCCCAAAGGACTGTAAACGTACCCTGCCCAAAGGTAACCTGTCCTTTCCCAATTCAGTGACAAATATTTTTCTTTAAGACCAGAAAAATGTTACATTAAGCCCGAAATTAGTAAATCAACAGTTTAGGAAGCAGGAAGATTAACCTCTCTCAGTTTTGATTGGTCTCTCAGTTCCCCAATGTTGAACAAGCAGGTGTTTTGTGCTCTGAAACGTCAACCAGCCATTGAATCAGACGTTACTTGCTGCAACAGATGAACATATTTTCATCCACCACTAAGTGGAGCTGTTACTCTTGGAAAAAAGTTTCTCCATAATTGCAAGTATATTTGCAGAGCAGATTTTGTTGGCAATATCTACAGCTTTCTGTAGGGGGGGCAGGGGGACCAAAAGCAACCAGTTTTATTGTTGTTTAAGGTCTCAATTTCTGCAGTAATGCTATTTAATAAACTGAGTATTTCTCAGTGCTGTTTAGATTAACTGCTCTAATCCAACAATAAGCATCTATCAGCAAACATTCGGCAGTTCTCATGGGATGAACTAATGGCATAACTGTGGTTGTAAAGAATAAGCCTGAACATAACAAGAGACTGCTCCGTAACTGATACCTACTGGAACCATTTCCATCTGCTTTGTCAGAGGCTGTGTGTTTTGGGGCACAGCAACCCAAGCAAAACCTCCCACCTTGCAAGTTGTTACTGCAGCTCAGTGAAGATCTGAGGCACAAAGTGAGAACGGCATGCATCAGGCGTCTTGCTGCCGCCTCTAGACATCATCCAACAACATATGAAAAAGCCACGTGCAAGGAATGTGAAGTCTATATGTGCACTATAAACTTCTGAAAAAAGTCTGCTGCAACGTCACAGGAAATCCAGCTATACCCAGAGGGGTTGACTGAGACATATACTGACATTGTTTTATCCAGAGCAACTTGTACAGTGACAATTGGTGATGGAGACTTCCCTGATTAAAATAAACTGAGATAGAAAAGGAAACTCCAGGAAGCAGTAACTAAACTGTGTTTTGTGTTCCCAAGTCCCATAAACGAAAATAGAAACATGACATTTAAAAGCAAAGTATAAATTGCACTTGGCTGTCAGCCCTTTTAAATGATCGGTCACTGGCAGTCAGAATAAACCTTTGCTTTCAACACCCAAATCACTTCTGATATCAAAAGAAAGAAAAAGCAGCTGTTTTTTTTTTAAGGCAAAATAACTGTAACAGGCAAATTCCATTGCTTTTGCATACCTCAGTGCTCCAACTCTGACATTACTGCAACTCGGTATACGAGCATTTTTTAAAGCTACAAAAATAAAAACTAAATTGAGTTACTGAGAAACAGACCAGAATGAAACTATATTAATGAGACATAAACTTGGGGTTGCAGTCCAATGTGGAGGACAGAACAGAAAAAAGGAGCTCACGAAGCACTTGCTCCACGTAACATTAAGCCCTGCCATTTGGCAAAGCCTGTTGTTTGCACAGCCCTCAGGAGCTCGGCTCTATGGGAAGCTGTGGGAGCTCACGGCTCCTCTAGGCTGAGCTTCACAGGAACCACCTTTTTGGGTTTTGCTGGGCACACACCGCAGCCCTCGTGCAGCTCCATGCAAGACAGGGATCCCAGAGAGCACGGGCACGTCATGCTTCTCTTGCTCTTTTCTAAGGCAACAACTGCTAGTCCCACCTCTCCACCCTGCGTTATAAAACGCAGATGACAAAACTTCCCAAGTGGCATTCAAAACAGAGAAGGGTGCGCTGCAGAGCGAGATGTACAGATGTCACAGCCCAGCTCGGACTTGTTCACTCCCCAGCTCATAGAAAAATAATGTGTCATAACCCATAAAACCATGAGTCATAATCCAGCTCTAACTTGTTTACTCCAGTGCTCACACAAAATGATGCAAAGACGACTGATGCTTACAGGGAGAGAACTTAAGCAGTGCGGTACCCTGCCCCACTTACCTATACTTAACCAGGACGTAAGAATGGGCATTTTAATAAGCCTTCATTACTGTGGAACAAGGTTTTACCGTGTCTCAGCCGCCCAAATTTTACTCAAGCCTCTTCCAGCATTTGGACACCTTTTCATTATTAATCATTGTCTCACATGTATAAAAAAAACATAACATTCCAGCTTACATTCTCTATGACAAACGTCCATTCTTTGTCTTCAAACTCTTCAGCATGGGGATCCTAGAAAAACAAACCAGAGAACTTAAGTCTAAAAATAATCCAGGGTGCCACAGAGAGAAATTCAGCCAAGATTTTAATACACTCATAGAAATATTTTTACCCACTGAAGATGATGGAGGGAAATATTTCAGCTAGGAGGTAGGCTTCAACAGATGTCAAGGAGATGACAAACAAGTTGGTGTAAAACTGCCAAGGATTTAATAAAGCCTCCTACGGATACACACACGAGGTTTCTTCTGATATATGCCCGTAATTTTATTTCCTTTCATCCCAGGCAAAGAATAAACAAATGTCACTTGAATTCTTACATTCCACCTTCCAGTAAGTACAACACATCCACATCTCGCAGAGAACTGTGGAGGAAGGTGCTGCTCCTCCCTGGCATGAGAAGGCACCCACCTACAGCAAGCATCCAAACCATCGTCCCCACCACCTCATGCTCAAAGCATGAGCGGAGATCCAGAGCCATAGCTTCAGCTGAGCACCGCGCTTCACTGCAGATTACTTAGACACCTGTCCTTCCTTCACAATGCTTCTATTACATTACACTCAAGGAACAACAACTGTTTTCACCAACAGGAAGACGAATAATGGGTTTCACAGATTTGGCATTTATTTCCAATTTCACGAGCTCTTAGTGCAGTGGTGTAGTCTACATCGTGTTGTCTGAAATCAAGATAATGTCAGAAAATGTAAGTCATCCCCTTCATGCCTTTATCAAGGATCTTACCTTAAGAAATATGTATATATTTTAATGTCATTAATTTATCATCCAGTCATACTTCTGAGCAGCTATAACAAAGTAATGTTCTCTTGCAAGGAACGTAACTTCAGCCTTTCTTCCTAACAGGAAGAGTCATTTTGCTATACCTCAATTTTATCCCATTATGTCTGGTTACAGGAAACCCCTCAACTACTCATTTGCCTCTGACACTTGCATGCTTTAGATAATTGCAGATAAACGTCACTCCCCTATAACTGCCTTCATCACACTCGGTGAGATCCCTCAGTACCCCCAGAGTTTTCGTGCTTCTGCCTGAAGTCCATTGATGACACTACATTAATTCTGTCTTGCTGCTGTAAATTAAGACAATGGATCGAGAGACTTTGCTTCTGCCTTGTGTATCTGCAGTGGTGCCCTCCTTCCTTCCCTCCCAGGACACTACAAGTCTCACGTTCAATCATTACAGCCTTATCTGAGTATCACCTTATTCGGGTCTTTGCTTTAACTAGCAAGTTACCCCTAGTTTTGCCTTCAAGTCTGACATGCAGTCATTACAGGGACTGTAACCCAGTACGAGAAATAATGCTCTTTAACTAGCTCTCATCAAACACACAAAAAATTTAGAAAACAGGAAGTTTACAGCATAAACAACTCCAGAAAAGAACAGTCATTTTCCTTCTCCAGCGCTCAAAATAGTTGGAAAAGAGTGCTCTTAAATACGCCTCCTCTTTGACTGAACTACAATAAAATCCAAGAGGACAACTATCACCTTATCCCCTCCAGCGCAGTGCTTCCAACAAAATCCAGCAAAGAGAGTTTGCTGCTGGGTGCAGCCCCTGTAAAACACCGGCTCTTCACGCAGCAGCAGTGCCACTGGGCATCAACCACGCTCACAGGGCGAATTCAGCCTTGGGCACCAGCATTAGCTGCGTATTTTACAGCCACGTCCACAGGTGTCGTGCGCAATACCCATTTTTAAACGTACTGCTCCAGCAATGGCATGCAGTTTCAATAAAAACCATGGTACTAGAAATTGATATCAAAATCTGATATGATTTCTTTTGCTATATGAGTAAACCTCAATAGATTAAAAATCACAGTAATTTGAATGCTACAAATGAGTGTAAAAACATATTGTACCACTAGCCTTAAAGACAGAAGTGCAGCTAGATACATACAATAAGATACCTAGGTATCTCCATGTTCCAATTAACATACTTGTAAATATCAGATTATGTAATCATACATCCATCACGTTAATCAGCTTTGTGCAGTTCTGCATTATGTAAATAAAGAGCACACTACCTGCTGCTTTGCTGTATCTCACATCAATTCCAACGATATCATTTTCTGTAATCCAGCTATTAAATACTTATCATTTTCACAAGTTAACCTGGGGCAACTACCTTTTTGTTTAATTGCTTCCTCTGATACAGCATAAAACGACATAATGAGATTTAATAGGATCATTAATCACTTCAGGTTTAATATGCTACTCCTTAATATGTGACTAAACTCTTAAAGAGTTCATCTTGCTCAATTTTCTTCATAACTTCCAAAACCTATTAAGGCAAGCTTGCAGGTTTCCATAAAACTCCTTGCAAACTCAGGGCCTGGTATTTTATCCTAGGTAACAAACCAAGCACTTGTTATTTTGTCCATGCAAGACGACAATCTATAAAGAAAAACTAAGCCCTTCTATTGATGGCATTAATGCTGATTCCCACCTCTGAAGGCCACAGAATCAGGTGCTCTGCTGTACACTTCTGATAATCTGATAGAGCAAAATCATACTGTATATCAAAGAGACTTCTCACTGCTTAACATGCTAGCGTGTACTTTACAGAGAAGCGAACACCTCAAGAAAGTTAAACCCAGTCTATTACCCCCGGATACCAATTACACAGAACAAAAAAGAAAAGTGAAAAACTTCAAGGGCTTCTCTAACGAACAACCAAAAATCCAGCTGGCATGAAGCATGCTAAGACTTGGACACTTTGTGTACGTGTAAGGTATTTCAGATTTAAACATAAATATGTTCTTTGTTATTAAAGAGCCACATTTCTTGTTAGTCTTAAAATGACTCAGAAACATAAAGCCCCAAATAAGCTTATACAGATCAGCCTTGGCATTTAGTTGCAATAGACAAGTAAGCAGCTTCACTCTTCTCACTAAAATGCTTTTAGGAGAAATCCAGGGAGCAGCACACATTGTCCTATTTCTAGCTAATTTACAACTCGATTATGTGGTTAGCATTAGCAGATATGACTATAATTAACCCTACAATAGTTTCTGTTGCAACCACCATTCCACCCTTTGGGCTAACACTTCCATGTGTGGCCTCTATAAAAACGATGCCTTTATAAATCTGCCTAATTCTTTGGCTTATTTTGGATTTGCAGGGGGTAAATACCAGTAAAAAGCATAACAGCACGTACTTCCCTCATTATTGCAGGGCTAACCCCTAACTCTATATGCAGTTCCCACACAAAACTCAAGTGATGAATGCAGCAAACTATCATTTGAGGGCTGTACAGCTGACTACTTCCTAGGAAAAATAGCACTGCTGTGCGAAGAATCACCCTAGTAGTAACAACTATTACAGCCTTTCAAGTTTTCACCATGTGAAAGTCCTCCCAGATAACACAGCACACAAAACCCCACCTCACCTGCAAGCAGATGCAGCTCATCACTGAAAACGTGCAGCTGGAAACACCTGATGACAAGAGTTACAGACAGACCTCACTCCCCTGCTCCCTCCTGAAAGCAAATGCTAATGAAAATCACCTAAAAAGCTCAAGGAACAAACAGTGTAATATTCTTCTCAGGCTGAAACTGCCTCAATACCATCGCTACCTTACTAACACAGAAGGAGCACGAGGAGGCAAGAGCCAAATGGATAGTTCTCTAACAATCTCTTGCAGAAGCACAGCTACACTCCATCCAAGATTTATTGCACTTTTACCTCGAATTGAAAACTGTATTTGGGTGAATGGATTAGAAGACTCGCCATTTCTTCTCAATATCATTATTTTTTTAAATCACCATTCTCAGTATCAAGAAATGGGGCTCATTTTCTTGTTTTTCTTTCCACACACATTAACCTCTCAGTATGATGCTCTTTTTTGGCATCTTCAACTAAGTTTTGGAGCCTTCTTCCCCCTCAGCCCTTCCTTTTTCTTCGCTCTGGCAAGCAGATGATCTTAGCGCTCAAAAGAGATGCTTTGGTGGGAAACCAAGAGTAGGGAACTGTGCAAAGGAGAGAAGATCACCTTACAGCTCTCCTACAGTGAGATACCCATTAGATATCCTCAGACAACCATGTTCCCCACTCCCTTCTCAAAGTCAGTGGAGCATTTGGGTCCACCAGCTGAAGCCTAGCCATATCGTGCTTACCTGGGAACTCTCAACTACCTTCCTAGAGGTACGCTGACCCTCAACTCAATCCCAGAAACCTTCCTCTGCATTCCCACCCATCAGCCTCTTTCTGCACCTCTATTCTGCCCATCCACGCGCCAACTGCCATAAAACAGCCAGTCCTTCTGTGCTAGGGCAAAAGGAAAGCAACGAGACACCTGTGCATCCCATTTTTCCTGGTTTTTACCAGGTCATCACCAGCCCATTCTTCAAGGGGCTTTGCCGAGGAGATGCTTTCTACAGGGTGGGAAGTGGTTTCAGAAGACTGAGCGAAGTTTACCCATCTCCAGTAATAGTTTAAAAGTTATCTTCACAGTTATTGCTGCTTCTCTCATAACAGAAATGAAAGAAAGGTACTGGCAAACAAGGGACTGCTGCTCCTCCTGAGCAGCAGCCAGAGCAGGTGGGGAAAATCTTCAGACTGTTAGCATCTGCTGCATTCCTCCGTCCTTCCCCATGCCTCCTCCCTAAGCTTTCCTGGCTTTTGAAGCTTGTCTTTCAATTATATCACTTCATACCAGCCTTAATCTTCGGTCTTTCTTCTGGGGGAATAAAAGGACTTAAGGCCTGTCATGCTGAATCAGATCAAGCGATGACGGGGTTTGATCTTCCTCTGCCAGTAACCTCCAGCAGATGCTCTGGGTACTCCAACATCTGTCTTCAGTGGTTGTAGTTGGCTGTTTGAAGCTGCAGAAGCCTCAAAATTTGACCCAATTCTTGTCACTTCCAATGTTGTTTGCAGAGGCCCGATTAGTCTAGAAACATCACACACAGCTCTGGTCAGCTCCTGTTCAGCTGAGCTTCCAGAAGGCAGCGAGCACCAAACAGACCTGTCCCTGTGCATTGCTACTCCAAGCTCACACTTGCCTGTACAGCCTCTGGACTAGAAAGACAACAAGGTTGACTTTTTCTTTTAACTCCAGTTTTACAGTTAGTGCCCACACTAACCCCGGTATTAAATTTAGTAAGCAAATGGAATTTTGCATTTCTCACATCCCTGAGGCTTATGACTTTTATACCTGATACACAACATCTTATCTTGTCTATGTGGCTGTTTCTTCTCTTATGGATTAACCTCCCAGGAGTCAGGTGAAACCACTGCTCTCTCCTGAGCAGAAACAAGTATCTTCTGAACCAGGGCTTCACTCTTCACTTCTAGCGAATGGTGTTACGGAAGGCTTTTTTCTCTTAAGAAAGACTGGCTACATTGGAAGGTAATGCTAGTGAAATAAAGGCATTAGTTTATAGCAAGGTAAATTACGTGACTTTGAGTGTGATGTATAACAAATCTATCAACTTGATGGAAAAAAGCCACCAAGGAGGAGAAGCAGCTTTTTCAGTTAGATTTTGATTATGACAAAGGAACTATGTACCACGTGTCAGCTGAAAAATGACTGTCCTGTGTGGTACTACGGGACATCTAGATCTGTAGAAAGCTAGTGGGCTGCCTGTTAATCTCGGAGTAGAAAATACTAGGGTGTTTCACAAACAAAATATATCACATGCATTACTGCTTGTTTCTGAAAATAACTGATGACAAGCATACTAGTCAGCTGTCCTTATTTTTTAATATCTGAAGTTATAAACTTAAGTTTCTCTCTACATATATATATATATATATATATATTCAGCCTCAAACAAAGCCAAAGTTACAGAATTTCCCCCAACACATTTGCCCTTCTGCCTCAGTGAACCTACTTTTCCCTCTTCCAGCTGCCCCACGGCCCCCCAAAACTGCAGGAGGTGATCTGTACAGCAAACTCCTCGAGGACTGCGAGCCACACGACACACACCACCCCCTTCAGATTGCTGGGGAAAGGTGGGATTTCAGGAACAGCCCAGAAGCTGACAACAGCTCCACCACTGTGGGATGGGGCTGGCATCTCTGGATTACCTGGCACTGCTAACCTCATCTACTAACCTCCCATGTGATTTATCCAGAGACATATGTGGGGATGGGAATACTTTCAACCACTACAAGTCTCCTTTCGACGTCTATTTTATTCTTATTTTACTCTGCCTTTTAAAGTGTCTTTCTTCCCAACTTTGAAACGAAGAGCTGGTGATCTTCCCTGCTGTTGCAACAGCGCACTGGTGGGACAAACCATGTGTATTACTGACAGAACGAGTGCTTTTTGTAACCCAGTGAAGCAAAGTCCACGCTTCCTCTCAATGAACAAACATATTAGCTTTGGAAGCTCCTTGGCTTTTAAGCTAGAAAATAATGACCTTGCAATTTAAATCTTCATGGTGCAATCGACATTCACTTGGCTTTGCTAAGAGCATTGGCCTCACCTGAGGCAGAAAAAAAATCTCATTTAAAATCTCTCTAAGGTAATATAGGTGCGTGTTTGTACATAAGAACACAAGCAAATATACATGGTTTCACATATGACAGTTAAACCTTGTTTATGCAGGGACTCTAAAAATGAACTTCTGGAGTGCTACCATGGCAACAATGAAAAATGTGAATTCAGTGCGCTTTTCTGGCATTTGGGGATCTTTCTATGAAAGCACTACAAATCACAGACTTAAAATGCACAATAGGTTTGTTCTTTAACAGTGCCTCTTTCTTCCCATTTTGGTTGGGAAATCCAAGGCATAACCAAACAGCAACGTACAGCGCAGCAGAGAAAGCAGGGACATTTTCAGAACAAATGGAATTTTTTATGTAATTAGCACTTCAGCTGGCTGGCTGGACAGGAGCTAGAGCTAGCTAGGGGAGGCTGAATCAGTATATCCATTTGATGCTTTTTCCCTACATGACTCCAGAGCATTCTAAAGTTTTACCAGAGATCCAAACTTAAGGGAAAAGAAAAAGTTTATTTATTTGAAGTGAAAATTTTCAAAATGAAGGTTATTGTCTCTTCAATACTTGCTCTGCTTGAATTACAGATACATGGTTGGCAACAAGCTAACACCCAAAATAGGGATGTGCAGATAATGCCAAGTATCTTGTCTGCTGACCCATCACAACTGCTTCACTAGCCAGCTCTCAAGTGTCCACAGGTGACTACTGAAGAGGATATTCTTAACATTCTCATCAGCACTTGAAACCTCAACTTATCTCCTAATCCCACCAGCAACACGTTTCAACAGCCACTTACAAATGCACAGCCACTACTGTGTGAATCATTTCCCCAAACACGTAGCTGTCTATTTTGGAGTCTGCTCTTTCCCGTCCCTGCACTTCCATTTCAAACAGCACCACTGCACTAATTTGTTATCTGTGATTGCTACAAAGCTCTGTCGGAGCAACCTGCTCCCATCAGGAGGCTCTGCCAGCCTGGACGTGGAGCCAGCAGCTTGCCTTAGCTTCTCAGGCTGTAGCGAAAGGGGACAGCCACTGCTTGTTAAACAACAAGACCATGTTAAGTGCAGTTATTGCGAAGTGATAAATGTTCAGCACTCACTCTTCTTCACAGGGAAGTGGCTCCTGAAGGGGCTTTTACAGAACTGCAAAGTGAGCCACCTCTTTTCCTGAGCTTTCCTGCTCCTTTTAGCCTCCCCCCTTCCAGAGGAGGAAACGATATAAATACCTGGCTTGGAAGTCAGCTCCCAAAACAGCTGCTGCAGTCTGCTATTACATGCTTCTCTTTGCACTCCTCCAGCACTGGCCAGCCAATCCATCAACCCTGCAGAAAATAGCTATTTCCTTTTGACTGTCTTTGCCCAGAACATACCAGCTGCACAAAGAGCAGCTCTCCAGGTGTGAGGACAGAGCCCACACTAGAGCCCAAGTGCTGTGGTAGCGCTGAGCCAAGCGGCCGCAGCATAAGCCGTGCTGACACCACGCTGCCTGCAGTCATTCCTCGCTCGTGGCCATTCATCCAGGCAGGCTGCTGTGCCCACAGAGATAAGTGCTTCTGGTGCGTTACCCAGCCTGCTCGAGAGGCTCTGCTCTGTAACACACCTGTGTCTCCTCGCAGAGAGAAAAAGGGGGTTGGGGCACTTCCAGGCACTCTCGCTGGAGGAGCCTGAGGAGCTGTTAGAGCAGACTTATGCAAGAGCTGCCTAAGACTATGGCACTTCTTTTATAATCAAAGTATTGAGATCAAGCAAAACTTGTGCTCGTTCCCCTCGGTGCGTACCGTTACCAGCACACAAAGCCTCTGGGGTTTCTCACACTCCTTCCTCTCCTCCCAGACCAACCTTTGTGATGGACAGGACAGAGACAGACTCGTTTCTGGGGAGAGCAGGAGGGGAGGATGTCCAGCAAACAGCTCTGTCTGGAGAGGCACAGCGCAGGGCAAGTTCAGGCTGTAGTAACACCTGACACTGGCTCCTTCCCTCCCCTCGCTGCCTGCTGCCAGCCTCGCACTACAACATGCAGCCCTTCAGCACCACAGCTAGGAATGAAAAGGCAGCGTGGGACCGCAGAAGGGTGGGAGATGCTTGTATTGCACAGCCACTGCATCACCCCACTGCACTCAAATGAAACTTCAGGTCCAACTCTTCACGTAACACGTTATTGCACACACGTTCAATAATTGTGTACATTTCTGCTTCACTTTACATGTTAAAAATATTAAGTAACGTCTAACGCATTACATAACCATATTCAGCTTATACAGACACGCAGCGTGGTCACTTAATGGTCTTAAACATCTTAATCCAAGCAGAGGCCCTTGAAGCATGCAAAGGCAAACAATTTTTGCTAGTGAACTTTTGAACCTCAGCTGAAGACTATGCGTCTGCTACAAAGAGAGACAAATTTATGATAGCGTCACCAGCAGCCCAGGAAATTTCTTTTCATTGGCCGTGCAAGGACAAAAAAACATATAGGAGAGAACCCCCCCGCCCTTTTAAGCTTAATGAACCAAGTAATAAATTCACATTTGTGAATTTAGTGACTAACTAGAAGCTACCTCTAAGTAGTTTTTCAGGGATGAAGTCCCCAGACCAGACATATAAATACTACTAATTGGAAAAAAATGTTACTGCTGCCCTAAACTCTAAATTATAAATGAGGACAGCCAAAATGTAGCTGGAGACACTAGATAAAAGAATGAGAAAGAGCTAACAGAATGAAAATCCCAGAAGAAAACCCTCTGCCTCCTGGGCAACCTCCTGTGCTGTCACACATCCAAAGCTGCATTTTTTCTTTATGCAGAAAGGACTCTGTCCAACAATATTTGGGAATTAAATTCTAGCATAACAACCAATTTCTCTCATTGCTTTGCAGCCACAAACTTTTTTTTTTTTTAATAGAACAAATGCAGCCCCTTAAAAACATCCCCTGCAAAACCTGAAATTCCCTTTACTGCTCAAATACTCCGAATCCACTCTTAAGATTGAGCTAAGGTAAGTAGTGCGACGTTTGTGTGACATACCAAATACTGTGAAATTTGAAGCTGGATCCTGTTCCCTAATCAAGGGCGTAAGAAATAGGGTCACTGCACTGCAGCTGAACAAGGAAGTCTAGAAATGCTTGTGCTTTGATGACTTCTGGCTTATAGTATTTAAAGAAAACCAACCAGACTAAACCTTTCCCAAGCACTTGCACACGTACTACGTGCATACTCACACACGTACTAAAGTCAGTGCCAACGACTAGCTGTAAGCAGCTCAATGGGATAATTTAATGTGTTAACTAAACTGCAAAAGCAAGCTTTGGCAGGGCACAGACCATCCTTCTCTCCTGGATTTAAGCTGTGGACCTAAGGTTGTGCAGTTAACGACTTAAACTCACAAACATTAGGCCTTTGTGAACATAAGATGATATTTCCAATATGATTTTTTTTTTAAAGTTGCTTATGAAATAGGAAAGATGATGCTTCAAAAACATACCTTAAAAAGCGTCACAGTAATTTCAACATTTTCAGGAACAGGCCATACGACCACTCCACGGTACGGGTTTTTGATTCCGGGCTGCCAGCTATGAGCCTACAGAAAGAAAAGGAACAGTTGTCTTAAACCCATTATAGAAGTGCTGACTCGACTACCACGGGACCCAGCACGTGCAGACAGAGCTAACAAGTCACCAATTCCAAAAAAGCAGCTCTCTTAAACATATGACTCCACAGAAAACTGTAAAGGATTAAGAATGATAAGCAAGGAAACCCAAACCACTAGCAAGAGTTTTTCCAGTGAACTGAAGCTGTTCCTTACAAGGTCCTAAGCTCTGGTCTTTAAGTACACAGCAGGACGCTCAAAGTCTTTCAGAAAATCAAGTCTGTAAGGACAGAGCTTCTGTAACAAGTTGAGCTTTATTTTGGTTTTACCCAGATGAGGGAACGTTTTATTTAAAGAAAATATGATGAGTGCAGCACACAGTGCAAGGCATGGCCATCTTTAGACTTAGAGCCAAAAGAGACTTTTGAGAAAACACCAAACAACGGTTTATAACACAGATTACATGCTACTACAACATGGAAATCCTTAAGAATTAATATGCTGGGGTACCTACACCTGGAAGGATCATTTAAAAACATAGCAAAATAGACTGAGAACTTGCTTAGCTTTGAGCTTCAGTTTGGGTTGATGCCTGATTGATGCTGAAATTTTAACAGCTGGTCCTGAAAAATGCCAGGTGCAAGTATTTCTGTTTCAGAGCAAGTATCCTTTTTTTTTTTTCCCAAGCTTAACTTAATCCCTTCTGTGATGCTGTAAAACACAAGAGGGATGGCTGCTGATGCACAAGTGACTGCTGAGCAGCCAGGGCGTTATTAAAGGTCTGTTCAAGTTTCATTAGGAAAGAATGAACAATATCACTACTGCTCTGAAGCCAATTAACCAGACTTTTTTAAAAAAAAAAAAACAAAAAACACTAGTGCATCACTGCTCATTAGTTTTATACTCCTTTCAACACTCAGATCTTCAGATTACAACCCCCTGTTTGCTGGTAAAAGGTTAGCAGAGCTTGCCCCTCAGGTTCTCGGGTACCCTAAGGTTTTATCTGGGCAACTTTAAACACGAGCTTGCTACATCAAGGTGGGAAGGAAAGGTGTGAGGCAGCCCTATTCAGGCACCTAAAGGAAGTTCTTCTCCACTGCTGTGTGCTGTGAGCAGCAGGTACTCAATGCTGGTTTCCCACAGCACACACCTGCTGCCATGAGCCCTCCTGCACTCAGCTGGGCATCACCAGAGCCCGCAGCATCAGCACACCGCGGGTGAGGAGCGGAGGGATGAAGGAGAGGCAGAGGAGCTGGACAGAGATGTGAGGCTGAACTTTGCTAGCTCTCTTGTGATTTATCGCAGATTTTCGCCACCTTTGGTGTTCTGCTTAAAAGCCCAGCTCCTACAAATCCCAATTTTCAGAATTAGGCAGAAATTTTGGCGAGTTTCTATGCTTTGTGCTTGCAGAATAAATTTAAATAACAGGACCTGGGGCATCTGAAGAAAGAAGGGAAAAAGCAGCAACCTGAGAACCCAATTCCTAGAATTTTAATCCCATGAATTTCAATCCAATATCATCATTCTTAGCCAAGCCTGGGTGAGCTTTGGAATAAATGAGCAAACTACGCCATTCATAGCTTTACCCCGCAAGTGCATCTTACAAGAAAAAGTTGCTTTACAAGCAGCAGGACAGAGCACAGTAGTTTTCACAAAACTGCTGGGGACTCACGGCACCTCTGGAAGCTGTCCTTTTATAATAGCTGTGGCTGACACTGACACACACCAAACTTTTGATGCCCAAGGTCCAGGCATGGACAGCCTGCTCAGCTGAGAACCATGTTTATAAAAAAAAAACTAGAAAATGAGCACTCACTGGTGCACGCAAAGCTTTAGTTCAAGAGCTTTCCCAGCACTGCCTCCCACCAGGAGAGCTAGAAACAGATGATACACACACACACAGATATATATATATGCTTTTTCTGTCACTGTGACAAGCGTGTCACCAAAAGCAACAACCAAGAGACAAGCCCTAGCTAATGAGCCTTTAGAGCAAAGCTGTTCTGTGATCAGCTGAATGTTATTAAACCCTCCTTTGGCTTTGAAAAAGAAATACTGTGCCACACGAACAGCATGACAGAGAAAGGTAACATCAAAACTACATCTAGGTTGTCAGGAAGGGGAAAGGGAAAAAAAGAAAAAAAAAGGGGAGAACCCCAGCAGAAGTGCTAAGAGCTCAACAATAACTTAAAAATTAACATGGCAAGCGTTATCCCAATGCAATTTCCTCTCATCACGTGTCTGAAGCCAAGGAAGCAGAAGTGGTCAGACAGGAGCACCTCAGGTGCTCCCCTCTCCAGCCACGGCTCCAAACCCCGAGGGACAAAAGCCACGGCCTGGACAGAGGAGCAGAAATACTCTGCTGTGTGCCAGGTGAAAAGCAACTACTCCCTTCTTCTGCCACTGGAAAAGGAGAGGAAAAGTTGTTGTGTGAAAGCTGGTTTTAAACAAGGAAACTGGAGCTATGGGAGGGGTTGCTGAAATACCCTATAAATAGGCTCGGACTGTGACTGACATCCTACTGTGTCGTTCTGGCACTGAGCGGATGACTGTTGAGGGATAAAGCTGTTTAAAACAGGACCTGAAGGTGATCCTACAGACTGCCACGGGCACTTTGGTCTGCCCAGTTTTGAGATCTTTCCCCAGCTCTCTCTCTAAAATGACGACGGTTACAATCCAGATGGCTTGCTCCTCAATCTCCTCATCCGTGCTGCCGGGAACATCACAACTGTCCCGCTCTGTTTGAGCTGGCGAGATAAACTTGACGCCTCTGTGGTTTTAGCCTCTGATTCCAACAGGAAGGGAAGAATCTTTAAAAATAGATTGAATTTAGCAACTTCCAGGGCCAGATAAGCAATATGTCCAATGCTCCTCTGAAAGTGGATAATGCACAGACAACACACCAAAGGGCTTACGCACAAAACTACTGGCACTCTTGCATACTCAATCTGCTCTCAAGCAGTCAATAATTTCCAGAACCATTCAAGAAAACGCTCTGGCACTTGTGCAAGCTCTCAACATTTAGTAACACCTAAGCCATTATCAGCAAGGTACAGTCACTCCACTCTTGGTAAGCCTGCACTCTCCAGTTGTGTGGAACAGCAGAGCATCAAACACCACTCTCACCCCCTCCACAGGTTAGACAAACTCAACTTTTGCTCTCCAGTGGTTTCTTCTGGGGAGCACAGAGTGGAGTTGAATGTAAAAGCAGCATTTCCCTGCACTGCTGAAACAACTGTACCAGAAAGTAAAACGTTCTAGAAGACCGAAGGAGCTCTAGGTAGTTCCTTATACGGATATACGCTGACCAGACAAAGGAAACTGAGAACAGCTCACGTGAAGTTTGCCTTTACTATATCACCCTCCCTTAAAATTACCCACCAGGGGCTGACCTTGACCATAAGAAACCATTTCCTGCTCTTGGCAGGCAAACCTGGCCAACAGCAATTAGCACAGGTCCCAGAAAAGATGACGACGTTGTACTTGTGTCTTGCAAAGCTGTCCATTTCCATGAAACTTGGTACAAGCCAGGTATTGTCATAAATGTTGTTTTGGAGCAGAGTGCTAAATCTAAAAGCTAGCTATTATCAATTCTCTGTAAAATAAGTAAGTGTATATTCAGTGTCACCTTACGAGGAGGAAGGGAGAGACAGCAAAAACAACATACCGAAATCCACCAACCCCCTATCAGAAATTGTTAGTCAATTCCTGAAAAAAACTCATGAGACTGAAGCTAATCCTTCCTTATAGTCACTGCTCGGATGTTGAGATTAAAACCGCAAACAGAACAATCTTTTAAATCTAAATGAAAGAGATAAAAGGGAAGTCAGTCCCAATCAAGGACTTTGGTTTCAAACACGAAGTTAATGAATACCACCAGCAGCTGCTCATCACTTCACCAGGAGGAAGATAAGGCAGAGGCAGGCAAGTGGGCTAATGTTGTGGAGATTACTTCCCCAGCTGCCACGTGTAGGGGATTTCATGACCTGGCACATATGCCACTGATGTCACAATCCCCTCTGCTCACTGCTGAGCACAGTTTTCCATCTTTACAAAATTTATTTCCTGACCTTTCACAGGCAAAATGTTAAGTAATCACAAAAGCCTATACTGTGAGACCCCTGTGCGGTCCTAGGGCTGACCACAGTATTTTAACCTGCTGTGAATTCTGGAATAGTTTATATGTATGAATGAAAAATATGTTCCTATGGTCAAGCCCTCCGTATTGTTGTTTAGAAGCTAACGTCAGAACCAGACCTACCATTGCTCCTCACCTGGAGTTCCAGGAGGGGCTTTACCGCAGGTCAGTAAGCTCTTACTTTTCCTTCCCTGATAAAATTTTTTGCCAATTGCCTAAGATCAGTACAGGAGGAAAAGAAAAAAAGAAATACAAGGTAAAAAACACCTCTTCTACTTGTCTCTGTGGCAGGCTAAGATGTAAGAGCCACATAGGAGCTGGCTCTAGTAGTACTTCGGGCAGCTCAGCTTGTAAGGCAGTCCCTCTTCTTCAGCATTATCCAGGCACAACACTTAAGAAGAGGAAAAAATTTTCCTGACTACTTCACTGAAAGAGGAGGAACTGACCAGCCAGGCCCTTCATCCCGTGCCTCACTGCCAGCAGAGCACCTTGCTGCGATTTGCTCCGTGGGGCGAGCCCCACGAGGTCAGCGCCATCCTGCTGCCAGCAGGCCCGCTGTGAAAGGGACGGACCGGAAAAAGCTGCCGGATCCGTTCCCACACCAAAGGGAACCTCAACAGGCAGCCTACGAGTGATCCGGTCTTCTTTCGTACCACAGCTCAGCATCACAAAGGGAAGAGGCAAATTAAAGGCCGTGCCACAACCCGCATCCCATGATCATCTTGAAATCGCTGTGCTCGGCCCTCCAGTTAAAGGGGCTGGCTACCAGAACAACACTCCCGTCCCAATCCCGCCCTCGGGATGCAGTCCAAAAAGCCAAGCACGTGCCAAAGAAGAAAGTTTAAAGCCCTGCAAACACCAGAAGGCTTTCATGTAACCCACTGCTGTTGGTCTCCATTAGAAGTGGGAGGGGACACGAGCAGACCTTCCCACGCATTTCCACGAGCACGCCTTCCCACAAATATCTTCAATTCATCAACGTGCACATCTCACAAACGTTACTACACTTCTACATATTGCTGCTAAAAAGCTACATGACTGCTACGTTTGGAAAATGAACAAAAACCAGTCTGCAGAAAGCCACTTTGCTAACACTGGGCTAGCTGCTCAAGCTTCATTTGACTCAGGCACATTCTTGACACATCCCTTAAATACATGATTCATGCCGTCTCTTTCACCAAACCTTGCCTTCTTCACTGCCCAGCACAGATGATGCTCGGTTAAGCAGCAGCACGTCAATCTCCCCTTCTTTTCATGCAGTTTCTGGCCTCACCTATACAGAAAACTGAATGCAGTTATTTTTCTCAAGTTTTTTTTTCTAGGACATCCATCCCTTTTAGTCACTGCACCTCCAAACGTCACCAAAGTTTCATTTTAGGGGATCCCTGGAGAACAGGAGGGTGTTACAATTTACAAGCAAAGGAAGAATAGCCAGTTTCCATTAATTTTCATGGTCTGCTTAGATCAACTGCGGCCTTACTTTATAGGGACTAAGCATGAAACAACCTGTTTTGTTTTCCAGAGCATATGTTTTTCACTTCAACTGCAACGATGGCTGCTCAACACCACTGCAAGCCAGCTGCCGTGTCCTAGAAATCCAGCAGATGGAAAACCACCTCCAATGTGGCTGTAATATTCTACCTAGCCTCAGCCAGGAGCTCTGCAGCTGAGGATGCGACAAACCCAAATTCCCCACGGCAGCATTTTCCCGCATACCAGAGAGGCAGCCTCTTCTGTTCATGTCCTCCAACTCCTTCGACAAACACCCTCCGACTTCCTTACCAAGCAAGCAGTTTCACTCGCTGCTCGGTCGCCGTTCTCCCTAAGCGCTGGCTTAATGAGGAGGCGATGCTGTAGAAAAACAGTTCAGAGTTGCCTTATTAAAGGCTATATCATACACCTAAGAGCACGCACCAACCACGAGGGTGACTCAACCTAGTTTTGACTGCTTGCGTCTGCAATCCTACCTAACTTCCCTAATTTACTAATGAACCCCGAAGGCCCAGGGGTGCCATTACTGCACTGTGCTGGCCCCAGGCACTCAGCAGCACGTCCGAGTCACAACGTGCCTTTGTAACGCCGGACCGAGAAGCTGAGAGTAAGGGTTGGCACCTGGCAATGAAGCAGCCAGAAAAGGCAACAGATTGCCAAGGACAGCAACACTGGTGGCCCAACGGCTGCTTTACTGATGGCATGTCCTCGGAAAGCCAGGCAGACAGCTCTTGCTGACAACAAGGGATCCTTTCTACTCCCTACATATAGGCCCTTTTAGTTCCCACCCCTCTCCTTCTCTTGGCTCCGCTCTTACTGTTCAAGTCCTTTCCCCGTTCCCAGCGTTGTTTCTCCTCCCTATTTAAACAGCTTTCGAGAAACCTGCAGCAGAAACACTGGAATCACAGGACAGGCACCTTCTCTCAGCTTTGATACTGAAAGGATCTTTGAAGAATAATTCTGTCAGGCTCTCAGAAGCAAGTGTAAATTTGATTCTTCACAAGTGCCTAATTCCACCACAAGCCTGCTTGCGTTCACAGGAACAGCACAAAGTGCTTCCTTGACAGCACGGCAGCACCTTTCCAAACTGAAATTTCTTAGTTCAAAGCCTGGAAATGCAAGAGCATCTGAATGAAATAAACATATTTACAACATATTTTTCCTTGTTCTATGCTAGAACAAAGACATTCCTCCCCTGCTCAAAACAAGGGCAAGTCCAAAAACCCAGGGCCTAAGCAGCAGGGTGTAACAGGCCAGTGCGACAACCCCTGCCAGAGATTCCACCTTGCCTAAACCCTGGATGTTGAAGAAGGTACAGGAGAGCTCTGAAAAGCTGTTGCAAGCCCACCCGTGATTTAATTTTTAAATAATTAAAAGACTCGTAGAGTCCAGCCAAGGGCCGCAAAGGTGATTCAAGAAACTAGGGCATCTCTTGGAAGAGGAGAAACTGAACAGTCCCGGCTCAGCCTCCAGAACTGAAGGCCCAGGGGGACCTTGAAGGGAGAGAGAAGAGCCGGAGCCGGGCTCCCCTCAGCGGTGCCCAGTGCCAGGACAAGAGGCACAGACTGGAGCACAGGAGATTCCCCGACCATCTTGCAGCACTCCTGCACTGTGTGGGTGATGGCGCACTGGCATGGGATGCCCAGAGATGTGGAGTATTCAACCTTGAAGATCTTCAAAAGCTGTCTGGACTTGGTCCTGGGCAGGCAGCTGTAGGTGGCCCTGCTGGTGGACAAGGCACCTCCAGAGGTCCCCTCCAACCTCAGGCATTCTGCAAGTCTGGTACTGATCTGGTAGGGACATCCCTCATTGTCACTGACTACAAGAAAAATGCAGAAAAGAAATCACAGCCTCTGAAGAAGTTTTTAGAGCAAAATCTCAACCATTTTCCTCCTCAAAGAAGCTTAAAAACACAGAAAATTATTAATACAATGTACTCTCTGCTCCCAGCGTCTGTCAAAAATAAAGTAAGAGGAAATATTCATTTGACTTGCTTCCAAGAAAGCAATTAGATGAAACAAATATGTTGAATTAAGTATTTTACTGGCAGGATGACTAAGAGATCAAGAACATTTATTGATCTGCAGTCTTGGACCCAAAAAGCTCAAATCGTATCAACCAACTGAACTTTAAAATTAACTCTATCCTCTGTCAAGGCCTCAGGGCCACTCAACCTCTTTTTACGCACCTTTGTGGGATATTACTAGGCATTAAT
Source organism: Anser brachyrhynchus (assembly GCF_964034855.1). Lineage (NCBI taxonomy): Eukaryota > Metazoa > Chordata > Aves > Anseriformes > Anatidae > Anser > Anser brachyrhynchus. The sequence goes on from NC_137696.1 coordinate 16,639,973, forward strand.
TAATTAATTAATTAGAGAGAGATTCTGAGTCTCGGGTAAATCTCCCGGTTTATCTGAGAGTTGCATCCGCTGCCAGGTTAGGAAGAGAAAGGACAGATGCAGGATGACATACACACCTTACAATTTCATGGCCTGACTGAAATGACCTCAGCCCAAAAGATCAGCTAGCGTGGGTAAATCCTCTCGGCTCAGTGAAACGTTACCCCTGGAGCCTACAGCATCATGCCCTTAACAGCATGGGCAAAAACCCAACACTTCACAAAGCTCCGCTGGACTTTGTCAGGCCTGCTGTTCCTGAACATCTCCTAGATCTCAACAAGCCAATTGTTCATGGACAAATATCCTGCTTTTCACTCAGCTTTTCCAGGTTATGGTGGTTGTGTAAATATTGAATTTACCATTCTACATTACCTTTTCTCTCTGTTCTACAGAAATTTAAGGAAACAAACAGAAAAGCCACAACGGACATGTACATCACAAGTTAGTAGCCAGATATACCCTATGTTATGATTTCAATGTAACTTGAGCTATTTTATCCTCCAATGAAAGAGGGATAGTCTGACCAGCTGTGCTCCAGAACAGGAACAGAAGCAGGAACAGTTATCTTGGAAAAGGAGCCAGCCTAAGCTCACACCCTTTTGTTTACACACCGGGTAGTACCTTTGGGTTTTCATACCCCAAAGCAGAAGCTTGGATGCAGGCACTGGAACAGGCATTTGATGCACAGTCACCTTCAGTCAGCAGCAGGGCTTTAGAAAAGACACCTTAGAATAGTTTAGATCTCAGGTTAAAGGACAAAATACAGCAAATACACATGACAATCAGAAAACGAAGTCTGGAAAGAGAAGAGTAACAGTTTAAAAATAGATAACTATCTCCGGAGTAGGGTAGGAAAACATGTATCACGTTTTCTAAACATTTAGGTTCTTCAGTGTCTAAAAGTGTCACGGTACCTCCTGCAGTGTGGGAGCCCTCTCTCCCCTGTCCCAGGGTTCTTGGGAGAATTACACTGAGTTACACACACAAGCTTAAACCATGTCTATTTAACTGAAACGTTAAAGAATTATTCCGAAGCTTCCTCTTCTGAACAAGACCACATGCCACAGGCCTCACCAGGGTAAAAGTCAACTGCTGTGGGGCAGGGGAACGAGCACGTGTTGCTGAGCTATATGGAAACATTGCTGCTCAAGGGGAAGGAGGAGACCAGAGCACCCTCACAAACCCACCCAGGGGCTAGGACACTTCTTTTCTTCAGCTCATTCAAGTTCCCCCACGTCTCACCTGACAACTTCTGGACAGCCGGGGCCAGCCCTACACCAGAGGATGCGAGCTGACAGAAGAAATCCTCCAATGTGAACAGCATTCACAAAGCTTTGCCGGCCTGCTGTACATGTGAAATATCCTCCCCACCTCCCCAGGCACCGTGACAACTGACTGCCATGATTAACAGCAGACTGTACTCTTATTAGTCAATAATTTAATGCCACACAAGACATGGCCATATCAGACACCGCAGACATTTAGAGATCTCTGCCATTTGTTCCAATCTCAGTGCAAATGTAGGACATGTGTTTTTAGCTTCATTTTCTATGGAAACAGAACCACACGACCAGACCGCCCGTCTCGCCTTCCCCTTCTCCTCAGACCCAAAGGAGACTCCAGACAGGATAACTGCATCTCGCTGACAGAGCAGTCAAAGCCAGCAGTCTAGACAAACTAAGCGCCTTTTAACAGAGACAGCGGTCTTGTAAGGCTTGCAGATTCATTGCTGCAGGAAGAAAAGCACAGGGTAGCTCACAGAAAAGAGGGCTACTCTGCTTGTAGACTGTTGCACACAACAAACCCAACCCCATGCAAAAGAAGCTTTATGAGTGCCCAAATATTGGACAGACTTCACTTGAACTTGCCTTTCTTCAGGCTACCAGGTCATTAGCTACAAGACACAAACGCACAGGCTTCCTCACGGTGTTTGTAGGAATAAAATGTTAAAATTTAATTCTAAGGTATATGACAGGCCTGAAAGAGCCTGCTTGTATTCCTTTCAATTTGTAGTATTCTCTAGCTGTAAAACAGTCTCTTATTTACACTTGATCTATTGCATGGGTGTCAGATTCTTTACTACATATATTGTCTTTAAGACACTTCTAGTAGGAAAATATTCTCCTTTCTAATTCTGCCTAGGAATTAACAACTGAAATTGAACTGATGACACACTTGTGCTAAACAAATAACCGAAGCAGAAATCAGACTTAAGTGTTTCCATAAATTAGCGTTGACATCAACAGCAGCTTATTTTCAGCTTTACGGCTAAACCGAGTTCAAAGGAAAAAAGAAAATTAAAATATTTCTCATTTCTCCTACTGCTCCCCACACTCAGGAGACCAGTCCCTCCAAGAGCTGAGACTGCTTGTCACCAGAGCTGGGACTTAAAGAGCAATTAACTAACCTTAGAGGATTTTCTTCGGCTTCTTCTTGTCCAAACCACCACGAGTTTATCTGGCTGCCTGTTGAAGAAAAGGAAGAAACAGATTCATTTACAACAAAATCAATATGAAAACAGTTTATATTAGAACTAGACAGACATAATGACATCATTAGAGGATACATTATCTCTTAAAAATAGCTTATCTAAAAGTACTCTTGGAAGCAGTCATTTAGCAGGAAAAATAACGTTGTATTTATAGAAAAAGGCTGTCCTTCATTCAGCACACTAACATCATCCTTCTCCTCTCCTTGCCTGCAGACATCTCCCCACAGGGCAGCGAACAGGATTCAGCCCACGCTTCACTTCTGCAAATCCAGCCTCTTTAAAGACACCTTTGAAACAACCCAGCACCCAAAATAAACATCAGTGCAAACCCCAGCTTGAATTTCTAAGCAGGCGGATTGAAAAGACTCTGCTAAGGAGCAATGCGAACAGGTGGTTGCACTTTTTCATCCCCAGAGGACTACTTTTCCTACTTAAATACCTCAAAAATCAAGAGAATGAAGTACTGCATCGCTCCTCAACATCTCCCTGGATGACTGCAGACAGATAAATCAGAGCTTCCTCAACTCCTGCTCAAAAGGAGAAGCATGCTGAAATACAGCGTTGCTCTCCAAGCAATTGTTTGTGTGGCATTTGTAAGGAACGTAGATGGAAACTCAATACAGAACACTTACAGTATAAATTCTTTTCTCTTGAAATTTCTGAAGATTTATGTCTTGGTTAATACAGCCCTATTAGTTCTACAGTTGTTCTGGGTAATTTTTGACAAGGACTTAAGTTTTTTTTGACCCGTGATCCACTTCCCATCCTGTGACCACATTTCTGGTCCCACTTCCAGACCCACGACCCCTCTTCCGGAGCCTCCCGACGCTCTGTTCCACTTCGTTTCCTGGCTGATGACACAACTTCCATCAGCAAGCCCAACGCTGCCAAGGACTTTGAGCAGAGCTCACATCTCCACTAAAACGTGCCAAAGCTGCTACTCTGCCTGGCCGAAATCGCTACCGTCATTTCTGAGACGCTGCTGGAACAATCCCTGCCTTTCTACAGCCAACAGCAAAGTCTGTTACCTGCTAAAAAAAATCCCGGGGGGGGGGGGGGGGGGGGGGGGGGGAGAACGTAAGGTACAGAGAAGAAGAGAAGCTATTACATGCTCAAAGCATTCGTGAGAAGATGCATCCAAATAAAATCTACACGAGTACTCGGAATCGCAGGGAGATCACATCTGCTTCACAGCCAGCTCTTTTCTACTGAAAAGCCAACTGGTTTACCAGGCTGAGAGCTCAGCTGAGGCACTGCTGAGGTGCTGGCGACCACATCGCATACTTTCCCACTGAGCTGTTCATCATTTCTGCAGGCTGCAATAAAACTAAGAGATCACCTACGATTCACATTCGAATCCCCCCAGAACTGAAGTTATCCTGAAGAACAGTCACAGATAAAGGACAGTTGTTGTGCAGGACATTAGGACAGCGGCTTTTGTTTGCTGTTCTGTATTTGCACCTTACTCCGTTAACATTTCTCTTTCTTTCCAGCTTGGGAGAAAAGGAAAGAAATAACCTGCTCCATTTTAAATTCTGTCAGCTCACTTTTAGGGCTTGTTTAGGAACCTGACCTGTTTGTTGGCTCTGCTTGGGGCTTCCCTTATAAAGCCCCACTTGGTAAACGAGGACAACCTGTTACACTTGGGCAGATTCTCACTCAGGTGGTGCATCAGGTGCATCGGGTTCCCCCCGTCAGCTCTGGGGGAGCTGTGCCTGGGCCACCAGAAAACAAAATGTCCCCAAGTGACCTCCTTGAAGCAAGGCAACCCAAACCTCCAGCCTGTGACAAACATTTTTTCCTGGACTTGTTTCACTTCACACTTCAAAGCTGACTTATTCCCATTTAAGAAATCTGCTAGAGGAAGCAAATTGAGTTCAACTTTGACTCACTCGATCCTGAGCTTTCCTCTGAGCACAGACTAACGCCAAAAGCAAGAGGTGGCAGGGAAAACAAGAAGTTCCATTTCTGCAGTGCCAGTGGCTGCTGCGATGATGACTCCCTCTCCAAGCATGAGACCGTGTCCCAGGCGTCCCACAACAACAACCTGGGCAGGAAGAGACAGGACAGCGCTGGCCAGGGCCCAGAGGAAGGGCACTTTGGTCCAAAAAACCAAAGGTGAAGGCCTGGTGAAAGCAGAGGCGCTGCCATCCCCTCCAGGCACCGTTTTCATCTCGCCCTGTGCGCATTGGCATCGCAAGTGATTTTTCTGCTGACAGCCCCGGATCCCCTCCCGTGCTGGACATGCTGCAGAAGTGAAGGGCGCAGGCAGCTCCTGGCATGCTAACAGCAGGAGGACAGGAAGGCAGCCCCGATGGAGAGGCCCAGGAGCTGCTACACACGTGTGCCAACAGGGCGGCCAGCAGAGGAAGCACAGGAGCGAAGCGAGGAAGGAGGAGGAACAGCAGTGCTGGAAGGAGGTGATACAAAGCAGGAATGCTGCACACCTGCACCACAGCCACTTGTCCATCATGGGGTGCTCTACAAGAGACACGTGACTATGCCAGGGGCCTTTACAAAATGAAGAGAGAGGAGTGGCTATACGTAGATGCAACACTTATTCTGAAAAATTTATGTAGCAAAGCAATTGTCAAACGTAGACAAGCCCCGGTGCAGGAATCCTTCAGAATCTGGACATAAAACAACCAGCCGTGGGCAGCAGAACGTGGGCAGTCCTCTCCTGTGACACTTGCACACGCGTCCCAGGCTGGTAACCAACCTTACATGGAATTTTAATTCTTTCATTTCTTTTTAAACCACAGCATTGCTCTGCTTTACACAGCCTGCCGGGGACAGCTGGTGCTTCAGCGCAGCTCCCAAGTGGGAGCGGTGTCACATACACACAGTTGCCACCGAGACTGGATTTACTTCCCAATTTTGAAGAATCCCCTCTGCCAGGAATACAAAAAAAAAAAAAAAAGAAACCACTAACATGAAAAAAACAACTAGAGACTCAGCTCAGATGGAGAACAAGCCTTGCTGATAGGAGAGCACCAGCAGCACCCGCTCGTTCCCCGAGGCTCTCTCTGCAGTGTATTTATTTTGTTAAGTACTGAGCACACAGTGCTCCTTCAGCTGCGAGTATTGGAGAAATCCACAGCCAGAGGTACTTTGCCAAAATAAAAAGAGAAAGGTAAGCACAATATGGAGAGCGAAAATTTGGCCAAATGGAATGGGGAGAGGAGGGAAGAGAAGATCCCAAGGGATGAGCTTCCCTGCTCAGTACACCACATGCTGCACTGAAACAAAACACCAGCAATTCCTCCAAGGTGTTTTCTTCAAGAGAGTCACAAGTCCAACCATTTAAAAATACCTTCACTGAACGGTTTTACAAGAGAGACCGTGAACAACCATCTCTTCTGCAACCTGCTCGCTGTTTTTCCATGCCAATACACTTCTAACGGGAAAAGGCCCAGCTCACATTTTAATCAGCAAATTTGGTTGAAGGTTCCCAGTGATGTTGCAATGCTAGGAAGTGCCCAAGCCGTATAATTCAGTCTGCTCATTTAAAACATTTAAGTAGTATTTCGTTCTTCAGACTTCTCCCCTCCTGCACATCGCAGACCTGGGCTGCTCATTAACCAACGGCACAAGCAAATCGAGTCCCCTCTGCAGGGTTAGGCTGACGATCACATTTAGCTGGGTATTTTTTCCAATAAGCGTGCTTTGTAAACTCAGAAACTGTTCCAAATACAGAATGCGCTGTGTTGCAAGCTGAACAAACACCAACGGTCAGCTATAAAGAATCAAATTAATTTCCTGTGCTGCACAAGAACATTTCTCATCCCTCCAAGCCAGCAGCTTTCAGATAGCCACCTAATCGGCTCCAGCAGGGTCGGGGTGTTTGAGGTAAGGAAAAACACACTGCTCACCCTATGACGACGGGATTGGGGCAGGGGCAAGAAGGGAGGTTTAGTCAAACCGCTGCATCTCCACGTTAAATAATTCCTTCAACACGTACAATTCAACCAACCTTTCAGGGGGATCTGGCCTCGCTGGGGGCAGCCCCTGGGAGGCAGAGCTGGGGGCAGAAGGAAGGTGCCTTTAGAAGAGCATCAGCCCCTGCTGAAGGCACAGAGCGAAACATCCAGCTTGGACTCAAAACGCGATGCTCATAAAGCCTGCCATAACCTTGTGTCTGCTGTCTACTCACTTGTGTGTGGTTCAGAAGAGGAAACCAACTCCTGAGAAAAAGGAAGTTTATGGTAACGCTTATTATATTATTTACAAGCGATAAGTGAAAGTTACTCAGCAAAACAATGGGGAAGATATGGATTTCAGAGCCTGTGGTTCAGCAAAAAGCTTTGTCATCGCCCCACAAAGTTGATAATAGGAGAATAAAAACACAGATTAACAAAACATCTATCATTTAAAAGCATGCCTGCTTTTCCTGTCAGACAGAAGCCATGATTCTGGTACTTTCGATTCTCCCATTAAAACAACTGAGTTAGGGAAAAGAAAGAAGAAATACTGGAACCAGACCTCCCCATATCCACAATTATTTAATAAAGCAGTAAAAACACTCCACAGACTGGAAAGAACTACATCATCTGCTCATCACCTTACATGCCACAAAATTTACTGATTGAAAGCGAGGTTGTGCAAGAGGCAAGGTCTTCTGGGGTTTAGTTTGATGATTCCAGGAAATATTTGGCATGATATTTTGATTACAGAACTCTCCAAATATCATCTGGGAGAGAAGGACATAAAAGGTATCAGTCTCCTGCTAGATCTTGTTTTGTAAATCTCTTAGCAGAAACAGATAACGTGAGCCAGAAAAGATACACCCTGCTCCACCAAACCTACCGGCTGAAAGCAGAAAACTACACAAGACTTTACATTTAGCATCTGTTGCTGGAAAGGACCACAAATGGCCCGAACTTGAATTATGGCCACCGAAGCCAATGGCAAGAAAAATTACTAACAGCCCCTTGGTTAAAAAGCAGCAGACACATCCAAGGATTTTTTTGTAACGAGGGATCGTTACGTTTGATAACACCCAACCATCCTTATGTGCCTGTAATGCAGGAGGTACCTTTTGGGGATGTACACAGACAGACACGCAGCCTGCGTATTTGTTTTGGCATCTAATCACCTGTGTTGAGCTTCGCTTTTTTGGGGGGAGCAAGTTTTTTTCTCACTGTGTTTGATTAGAACTGCATTAATTACTACAGACTGCTAGATTACTCTTGTGAAGCAAGCATAAAGGAATATAATTAACAAGAGAAGCAGCAGCGTTAGCACAATAGCATGCAGATGCACCTATTGAAGGATAAAAATAATTACTTGAGGACTGAAGTCAAAGTACTACTGATAAGATTATTATTATTTTTTTTTTTTAACCTTTCATCCCCTCTGCATTGTGCACACCAGCATGACGTGGGAGGTGTTCATTAGGAAGCAAGCCTCCCTCCCCAGCAGCACAGAGCTTTCTACCTGACTGCTGGAATGCCATTGGGGCTCTTCAATGGCCTCTTAAAAATACACACCGTCGGTTCCACACCACCAGTAATTCGGGATGAACGTTACTTTTTCCTCATTTTACAAATAATTACTTCGAAAAGCTGTCTTCGCAGCGCCGTCTGCTGCACTGGGACTTGGGCTGCGTGTTACCATTAGCCAAGGAACTAACCAAGCAACAGCCTCCTGCGAGCCTCTTGCTGAGCTTCTTCCTTCAGCATTTCCTCTCGGTGGCAATCAATGAAATTCCACAGCTGCCTACAATGCCGGCAAGTCCAGGTGAGTCACCATCGGCGCTTTAAAGAGACCTCGAGATGCCGGTAAGGATGATGTCACATGTTGCTGCGTTTGCCAAATTAGCCCTCTTGCTGAGCAAAGGCAGGGCGCTGACTGCACGCCAGGAACAGTGAGAAGAAAACGCCGCGCAGGTAAAGCCCACCTAAGGTACTTTCAAGATGCAGTACGTTGCAAAGCAAAGCTCTGCCTTTCACGACTGAGTTTGGGGTTTTCTCTGGCACTCCCCCTTACCTTCCACCACAGCTGCTGTCAGTCAGTATTCAAACCACTCCACATCACTCAACCTGACCGAACGAGATGCCAAGCTGAACCAGGATGGGTGACGTGGTCACCTGGCCTCGTGTTCGCTTGTGCACCCTCTGGGTGTTACCACGTCAGGCTGTACCTGCACCTGAACAGCCACCTCCCAGCCTCGTTTATCTCTGATTATGCACCAAGCCCCTAGAAGAAAGCAAAGCTTGCTCTTCCCTCGCTGCCACCATCCGACAGCCTTCGGGAGGCTGAGAAATTTCAAAAAAGCAATCATGAGAATGGGCACAGCAACAGGACAGCGTGACCGAGATCCCTCCGCCTCTGCATCTTCACTTCTTGCCCTTAACACAGCAAATTTCCTCTTCCACTTCTTCCTACAAGAGGTCTCTACATATTTTTTCAAAACACTGATTTTTCGCACGAAATGAAACTTTTTTTTAAAAAATATATATGCAGTTACATAAACTGACCTCTACAAAATGTCTCAAAATTATGCTTTGCTTTCCTTAAGTCGCTCTAGGTTGGGTTTGCTTGGTTTGAAAACCTAAAAGGGACAAAGTGAGACACTATGATTATTTCACGAGTGCTGTCAGACCTACTGAGTCTGCACAGCATCTGTTTGTGAGGCTAGGCATGGAATGTGTAGTATGTGCCGCTGATGGCTTGGTTTTCTTAAACCAAATACAAATGAAGTTTGCAGAATGAGTGGGATTAAACAAAGCCTTAGTTCATCCTTTATTCAGAACAAGAGACAAGGACAGATTCAGCTTCATTTTTCAAGGAGTTATTGCAGCGAAGAATCTTGAGCAAAACAAACTCAATAGGATTTGGTAGCAAAACCTGTTCTTAAAGCTTTTTTCAAAGGATTTTCATACTGCAGAACACAAAACTGACCCTACCCTTCAGAAATTATTTCCTTCACTGTGCTGTCTGCAGTAGCAGGACACCTTGACCAGCCCCTGCATTTTGTCACATCCATCTGCCCTTCACGTAGAAGCACTCTTCGTGTGATCCAATCCAGCCTCGCTCGTCCCAAGGCAGAGCTAAGGGTACTGCACCAGCAAGACCAAGTGGATCTCCTCCCTCACTCTCCTATAATCTCAGACACTCCCATTAGGCAGACATTTCGGCCAGCACTGCTTAGTCTGCACATTCACACCATGCATCCTACCACACTACAGCCTGGGAATGCTTCCCACTGCTCTGCAACAAACCAAAACAGAAAACAAGAGCTGTTTAAGCCCACCTGTAAAACCAGCCTCCCCAGGCAAGCCAAGCCAGAGCACTTAAGCACCACAATGCCCAGGCCAAGCTGTCGGAGCAGCCAGCTGTGGCTCAGGCTATCAGGGCCGCTCAGGCACACCTTCAGTCCTCAAAACAGAGCACGGTGCTTTACAGAGGAAAGGTCACAGGAGGCTACCAGGAATCAGATCTTTCTCAAGTCCCTGATTTTCCTCCTTAAGTTCTTTTTCAGAATATGCAGTCCCCTCCGTTGTAACAACGGATCAGCAGTTTTTAAAAAGCTTTCAGTTTTCAGTGGGTGCATTGCCCCGACGAGCAGCACGTGGGGCGAGCAGCGGTGGCGGTCCTCCCACTCCTGACCTCCTGTGAACTCCCTGCTCTGCTCCTCTTCCTGCAGAGCTGGGGCCGGCAGCTGCCAAGTGAATAAACACACGCTCGTTACAAGTCAAACTCATTTTCACCTCGTCCCTAACAGTGGGCTTGAAAGCTGGTTTAACAGGGTGAAGTGCTAGATCATCTATCTGCTACGAAACTCCAGCGCCACATGCAGACCTTGGCGCAGCCTCGCCACCCCACACTTCGTTACGTAGACACAAATGACCAACGTTATCTGCCTCGCTCTCCATCAGCGTCCCTGCTCACTGTGGTGTAAAATAAAATACTGATCAGTAACAGCAACCAAGGCATCGAAGTCTTAGGAAACTTAAGCAAATAAACCAGGAATTTGGAATCCAAATTCCAGCTTCGGTCCTCATTCACCACACTGCCTTCGGAAACTTTTCAGACAGACACTATGTGGTGGTGTCTAAACTATTAGATTTTAGCCATTCTGATTTTGAAACATCACAGACAAATGCTAGAGATGTGTTTATCATAAAAAGTGCAAAAAGCACAACCTCAATAAAACAGTTTAACGCTGCCTGAAATGTAACTTCAGCCCAACGAAAGCAAATGCCCAGGTGAAACAACACATTTCTGTATTAAAAACATGCACGAGGCTTCTTGGTACAGCACTGACAATTTTAATCAGGCCCCATTACAAAACAGATCCCATTCCATTTTTCCTTATTTATTTTTTGGAAGTAATATTCAAACAGAAGGCTTGTCTGTCTTTCAATCTAGAAACAGAAGAGGGGAAAAAAATGTATTTCTGCAATTGCTGCGGAACAAAAGGAAAGTGCGTACATGTCATCAAAACCACAGTGTGAGAAAACTGATCTGTAACACACACAGTATGATTTTCTACCTCTAATTCATCTAAAACACTTTTTAGAGAGGTTCTTCACAGCCTATTGGGAATGATTAAAGAAAGGCTGGTCGTTGTTGGTTTTACTACCTGGGTGAGCCTCACCTTCACCAACTGGCACAGGAATGAAGGTTTCAACTCAAGGACCGCAGGGTACGACGCGCCATTCCAACATGCTGGGACCCTGACAGAGGTGTCTGAAGCAATGAGACACTGAAGCTTCCATCCTCCTCCTCTCCTTTAGTGTGGACTCACTCTAAAGATTATAGTTCCACGTGCGCAGGAGCATCTTTTGAAGCTCCCTTCTAACCCAACACCACCAGGTTTTCTTGTTTGTTTTGCTTTTTAAGGCTATGTGTTGGGTACACAAAGCAACTACTCTACGTTGAAGCTGCAGAGAGATTGTGAACACCCTTCAAGTTTCTGCGAAGGGAGCAAGTGAGGAACAGCACCAGCTGGTGCTTTGTCTGGAAGAAAGTTCACATCGCCTGCATCAGGTGCACGGATTACAGAACTAAAAATGCTCACAGCCAACAGAAAAAGGCTGACACCTACAAAGAGCAAACAATTGCCGAGACTTGCAGAAGTCTTCCTCTTCAATACCTGAAATGTTTGAGAAGCCTGAGTATAGACCTGAAGCCATACAGACAACGCAAACTCTTGATGTTCACTCCTAAAGAAAACTACAGCCTAACACTGGGTAGCACAGCGCTGGTATGGAGCAGGCCAAGAGGCAGACCTGGTGTGCAGTGCCCACGCAGGGAGCAGTGTGATGAGTTCTGTGTGACACAAACTGACGCTTAGCTTCCTGAACCATGACTTGACCGAGTCCTACACTAATCCTTAATTTATTCTGAGACGTGAGCCCTCCTGGTCCCTGAACAACGAGTTCTCCAATTAAAGGTTTCTCGTCTGTCATCAGCCTGCTTTTGCAAATTAATATCACAAAGAAAAAAAGGTAGGGAATGAAAACACGGCACGCTGCCAGCTGCTTTCCTTATCTCTGCCCGGGAGATCAGATTTTGCAAATATTGTCAGTTCTCAACCACAGCCGTAACAGATACGGTGACGAGAAGCAGGAACCCGCTTGCAGGGAAGGAGGGCACTGGGAGGTGTGCTGGCAAGCTCCTCCCGCAGCACCGATGCTGCCATCAGCTCGGTTAAATGACCCTAAGAGCACGAGCCAGCTGCTTTCAGCAAAGCACCCAGTTCCGGGGAAGAACTCCTCTCCTCTTCTCTTCCTCAGTAGCTGGGGCATCAGTGGAGGCAAATCCATCATCCTGCTGTGTCCAGAGATGGAAAACCAGAGGATAAAAGCACTGCAGCAGTTCAGCTGAAGACCTCGGAAGGAGCCACAGCTTCAAAACACCGCGGAGAAGCACAGAACCTTGCGTTTACACCCGGGTCCCAAACCAAGTCACACGCCTGCGCACCAAGCACAACGAAAAGCCCCAAAAGCCTCCACAAACCTCGTGTGCTCCAAGCTTAGTGAGACTGTCAACAGGCAAAAAAAAAAAAAAAAAAAGAATAAGCAAGTGTGATAAATTTTGCAGCAGTAAATTACGCATGGATAGTGATCAAAATTAAAGCCATGGTTCTGCTGCATGTCAGAAAAAGCACCGATTACCGGAGTTACAAAATGTTTGCATATGGTTTCAAAGGGCCTGTTGTAGGCTACTAGAAACTGCCACGACGTTGCCCACAGGACACCCCGGGTCATGTTGATGGCCTTTGAGAACTGCTCCGAGATGGAGGAATGGCCAGGAGAAGTGAAGAAATGAGTTGGTTAAGTATTTACAGCTAAGTAACTCTTGCAAAGAGTACGAATTCAGAACAACTCCTCCTCTTCCTGCTCAATCTGTTTAATTAAGTTGTCGCATGGCTTCCAAGCTGCCTCCTGGAACACAAGTTAACACTTCTCATTACAGAAGTCAGCCTCAAAAGCAACACCACTTCTATTTTTACATCACCAGTTTCTTCATCTAGAATTGTACATCCACCGAAGTCTATGAATTGAGATCATTTTTAGGAACTTAAACTGACTGAGCTTTTTAATTAATGCCCTCGCAGTCACACCCCTGGCTCACATCCAGCAGCAGGGACTGGCGAAGAAAAATTGTGCCTTAACCCATGGATATCGAGAGCAAGTCCTGCCAGCGCTACAGCTGGATATGGTAAACAAAACAAAAAGGAAAAAAAATTCCCTAACTCAAAGATCTATTTTGGGAAAAAAAAAACACACACAAAAAAAAACACCACTACCACAAATCTTACAGCTTTGACAATATGAATTGTATTTCGAAAATACCAAAATTCCTAATTTGTGGATACAATTGCTGAGACCTATGCTATTTCAAGGTCAAAACCAAACAAAAGCCAAATATACCAACAACTAAGGATCTTAAAGAGATTTTCCAAATCACTGCTGTTTGTAAGATGGCCAAGAGCAACCTGAAAAAGACTATAACTAATTCTTTCAGGATCAGCTAAGCTGGAAATCAGCAGCATATTTAGTATGAATGTTTTAGAGCATGGGTTTCTAAAGAGGAAAAGAAAACAAAAACCAAACTGAACCTGCGGCATAGCTAAACCCATGCTGGTGTGGAAAGCACACAAATACACATAAATAAATCACGTCTTTCAGCCTTTTTTTTTTTTAATTAATTTTCATATATTGTATTTCTTCTGTTACAACCTGACCCAGGTTTCGCTGAAATCAGGAGCTCCCCCAGCCCGAGCCCTCCAACCAGCAGGGCAGCCCCGTGGCCAAGCTGTCCTCGCGAAGCAGCCAGGAGCACGGTCCTTCACACTTGGTTTTGCAGCACAGTGACCCACGCAGCCTCTTCCTTGGAAGGCAGACAGCTGGCAACTGCTATTCAATTGGAGGATGTTCCTCAAGGCACGAAGAGTCCTTTGCACCTTCAGCATTTTTGGATATAAGCTGCTGAGAACGAGCGCGGCCATTTCCTTGCCCGCGTTCCTGACGAAGAGGTAGAGACACCCCCAGTATCGGCTGTTTCCAAGTCCCTCTGTCACCCATCACACACACTCTTCCTCATCCCATGACATCCTGGTGGGCACTATATGTACCAATGAAACCCCAAATCCATACCCTCCTCACCCTGTAACACAAGGCCTGGTTTTGTTTTAGCCTGATGGCTGCTTTAGTCCACTGACGGATCTCAGCACGGGGCGCTTGTAAAGTAACATCTGCAGCCACAGAAGAGACTCCTGGATGCTGTCCAGGTTTTTTATTAAGTGGATTTGATGTCTTGCAGGCTGGATTCCAGTCTTGTACCATTAAATGAGGCAAACGGATAAGGAGACAGAGCCCCTCTATCCCACACAGCACACAGCTTAAAAGATTAAATAATTTTGTCTCACCCTAGATTTCAATTTTATTCTGATTTAAAATTTTTTATCTGTAAACACAACTGTGTCTGGTGTGAAGAGCGGTTCTCCTTGAAAGCAGAAACGTGAACAGAAAGGGAAGCTGGGTTGGTTCCTGGAGCAAAGCACACTTCTCATCTCACAGAGTGCTGAGAGGCGTCCCTTCCAAGCGAAGGGCAAGGTCCCCAGCCTTGCTGTAGCACCCGCTTGTGCCGAGCAAGGAAGATAACCCTGCCAGAGAGAGGCAAAAGCCTCCTACCAGATCACACACTGCGAGATCTGGCACTAAACGTGGATAAACAGAAAGAAAAAAATGATACTTTCAAGCGTTTAGAAGGGTAACAAGGTAATGAAATGAAGCAAAGTTAAATTATTAGATCTCAAAGCAGAGTTTGGATACACGTGCCTAATTAGGAGCAAAGAAGCCTAATGAATAAAGGCCCGCTCTATAAACTAACCACCAAGGGAACGGGAACCAATCTCAGCAGCCCAGCAGCACACAGAGCCCTGGGTGGGAAAGGCAGTTATGTGCGGAGTCATCAACACCGACACAGCCATGTGTGGGCACGCAAAGTCCCAGGGTCCTGCAAAAAATGAGATTTTCCACATATTTCAGCATACTTGACACAAAACGCACTTTTCATCTTCAAAACAAGCAAGGCTTAACAGCTGAAGCCTGCAAGGTTTTAACATATCAGGTTCTGGAGCGTTCAGCCCTCGCTGTGCCAGCGCTGGGTGCGTGGGGCAAGTCTCCACCGTGTCACACGAGAGCTTGGGAAGGACAGGCAGGCCAGCGGAGCATCGCTTGGGGAAAGCGAGACCGCCGCACCCGCGGCAAGGAGTCCTTCTCCTGACCGACAGCACCCAAACGAGAGTGCAACAGGGCTTTATTTATGCGCTTGTGCTCTAAGCCAGCTCTCCTTAGCTTACCCGGTTTGTGAGCACAGACAAGACCTTACTCTAAACACTTATCTCAGCTTGATCTGTTCATTTAACCTCATCCCTTGGGCTTTGACAGATGAGCGCTGGCATTTCTAGTGCTCACGCTTCAACCCACTGCTACCGTGCAGTAAAGATGCCTTCACCGTGAGCTTTCCTCCCCCCACGCCGTCCAGCAGAGGATCTGCAGCTCCTGGGACACAACCTAGCAGACTCAAGTCTTTAATTCCTGTTAATATTGTAGCAGGAAAAGGTCAGGACTCCCTCTGCCAAGCGCAGGGCTGCCCATGCCAAACACGAGGCACATCTACACACACAACAGCTCCTAAAAGCATTTAGCCCCCTGACACCCAGCCTCCGAGCAGCGAGGTCTTTCTATAAATACGTGCAACGATCCCAGAGCGCCCAAGTGATGCGCACAGCCTGTCCCCGGCACCACGAGGAGACCCACACCGAGACAAGCAGGGCCACGTGAGACCCTGAGGGGCTTGGTGGCTCTGCCACCCTGCGGGTGAAGCCTGTCCCTGAGTGGCAGCAGGGCAGAGGTGGCAGAGCAGCGGCTCGGGCACCGACATGCTCTCACATTGGACACTTGGGTTGAGCGTCCCCGGGATTTGAAGATGGATGCAGGCTGCCTCTTCTCCTCAGCCACACTCTTCCTTCTCCTCTTCCCTCTCCCAAGAAGAGAACGGGGATCACGTGTGCACAGGGAGCTTCCAGCAGGAACACCAAAGGGGTGGGAGAAAGGGTTTGAGTGACACCACTGACAAAACATCTGGAAGGTGAAGATGCCACACAGCCAGCTTGACGGTATAAACACAACCATTCAAAAGAGAAGAGGCGCCTACTTTCATCATCTGGCTTTGAAGCATTCAGTTTCCATACCCTTGTCCTCAAGAATCAGCCACGAACCAGAGCAGCAGCTACGAAAAGGCGCTGGGGGTCTCCTGGCTCGAGGATCAGAGCCAAGAGTTAGCCTGGCTCCAACCAAGCTCGGAGTGGTCCCCGCCGTTCAGCCTCATCAATATTTCAAATGTCTCACGTGCCACTTTATCTCCTCTTGCACTGCACATCACAGGACAGATATGCCGGAGAAACAAACAAGCAAAACAATAGCAGCAAACACCCCGCGCAGAACTGTTGGCATTTTTAAACGGTAGGAAATAAAGCGTGACTTTATCCCCAACGGCCACGTTCTCCCTCCCACAAGCGTTAGTTTTCGGGACTGATTTTGCGGATGGAATACGAAAGAGGAACCTGAAAATCACCTGAAATCCAAGCAGGAAATAAATCGCAGAAAAGATTCTGCTGCAATGGAGGGGGGAAGAAAAAAGGTGGATCGGTAATTCTAATCCAGCCCGCGGACGTCCGTATTGAAGTCAACGAGCTTAAGCAGCATATTCCAACAGCTCTGATTGTATCAGAGCAGCGATAAGCCTCTGTCCTGCTGGGCAGCTGCTGCTCTGCCGGGGCTCTAACGGAGCTCCATCCTACCCGCTTTAGCCCCAGAAGCCTCCGTAGAGCTTAACAGGGTCTTGGCCTTCATTTAGCACTATATTTTCTACATAAACGCCTCTATTTTTTATAGCACTTGGGGTTGAACGGTCAGGCAGCCCGCCACGACCGCTTGCAAGGGGCTCTGACACGCAGCGCAGGTCCCCTGAACTTCCCGCGCCGAAGCCATCAGCACGGAGCCTTTCAAGGGCAACAACACGCTTCAGGCACCCATCGCCCCGCTGAAGAGCGGCTCGGTCCTTAGTGTCGTTCTCTAATATATCGCCCCCATTGGATATCGAGTGTATCACCCCTGTTGGATAAAATATCGGTCCACAGAGGATGGATTTGGATCTTCGCGCAAATTCCTTCCTTCCTCTCACCTGGCACTCACCCATTACACATACTCTTCTCGTAATGCCAAGTCACTCACAGAAAAATAAGCAGAAAACAAACAAGAGCCCCCTCCCCACAGCTAAAAGCTTGCTGCAGGTCCTGCACCAGCCTGCGCTGACAGAGCTGCAGGACCGCAGGAATTTCACCCCAAATTCTCCGTGCTCGCTAGTTATTTCTGCACAGCAGAGCACCTCTTCACTTGCTTTACACCAGTGCCACAGAACTGAGAGCTGCTGCCTTCTGGCCTTTAAAGCAGACATAAATTTTCCTTATGAGTAATTGTGGACGTAAAGCTGTAGGAAAGCTGACGGAAGATGATTTGTGCACCCAAATTAGGGTGTGATAGAAAAGGTGACTTGTCTACGGTTAGCAGGGAAGCTGAAAGAAAGCCTGGTGCGGAGCCACTACTTTCTGACTTGTGTTGTTCAGACCACTGTTTCGAACCAAATGAGAAGCAAAAAAGATTTCATTCCCAGGCCCTACAAAAATCAAACCCCCTACATAGAAAAACCAGCATAGAATTCACCAAGCCTGCTCCGAACAAATGAGGGTGCTGAACTGACCAAGCCAGAATTATTTATATGAGGAGCAAAAAGAACTTTTACTAGTACCTTTAGTAACTGAAAACCTAGATAGCCTTGCAAGCTCTGCCACTTCCAGTACTTTCAACAAGCCTACTGTGCAGCTCCTGCCTGCGTGTGAATACAGCGAGCAACTTCTCTGCTGTGACTGGGAACTTGCCTTGGGACAGAAAAAAAATTGAACTCCCCCAGCCACACACGTACAGAACCAGCTTCCCAGGCTCACATAAAGAGTTAAATCATGCTTTGCTTTGATACAATAAGTAGCTCAAAAAAATGATAAAGTGTTATTATCTTCCTGTGACTGTGCATAAATGCATTAAATTATAAGAGCACGTAATGCTTCTGTAGGTGCTGCATTATTCCCTTTCCGCATCAACCACCTGCGGACTGGCACGTGCCACCTACACGGCCAACAACCTGCACAGAGACCCCGTGAGGAAAACCCAGCACGGTGACAACAGGAGGGTGCCTCAGTTTGAGCAGCCCGAGACGTGAATTTGAACTGAGTGGAATGACACCGAGGAGGGGCATACACGATGCAGTTTTCTTTACAAAGTCATAAACACTCCCTTGAATAGAAAATGCAGTATGAGAGCTCCTTTCAAATGCATTCAGAGGTTTTGGGTTTTGTTTATTGCTTTGCTTTTGTTTTTAAACATCATATGATAATAATAGCCAGGCTTTTCCTACCTGCATCTTAAGAGCAGAAATATTTAAGTTACATCATTTGTTTCCACTTACCAGAGGAAGAGTCCCCGGAACGCTTTAAATTTAGCTTTCTTCTTTAACAGTATGATTGTTACTATCACTGTCGTTCAAAAAAAAAAAGTGAAATCGTAATTAGCATTCATCAAGAGGAGCTGTAACCTCCCTTTTAAAATAGGCTCTGAAAGAACTGCGACTCTTACAAATTAGGAAAGTGAAACATTGAGATGTGTGTTTGAGCAAAGCCTCATTTTATTCATCTATGGGCCATTAGTGACATCCAAGCACGCAGTACTGACTCCAGCTCCTGCCCTATGATTTGTACAGCTATTTTTAGGATTCACACTTAAAAATTCAAGTGAAGATGGAGCCCTCCCTTGACACGAACAGAGGCGCAGCAACATTTTCGATAATCAAGGCTTGCTCGGGACAATTTTTGTGATAAGAAAAATTTCTTCAATTAGGGAAGCAACTCTGAGCTGGAACAGTTGCTCTGGTACAAGAGAAAATATAAACCCACTTTCTATTGCTGCACGAGTGCTTAAACTGGCTGCGCAGCTATTTACATGAAAATGCCTCTAGATAAGGTACTTGTGTGCTGCTATCTCCTGTCTGAAGGAAGAATAGGTGCTGCGTGACATTGATTGCAAAGGCACAGGAAAACAGTGGAGCTGCTGCATATAGATGAGCTCTGAGTATACTTGCGTGTATTGCCTCTTCAGCAAAATCAAGCCTGAAAGCTCCGCAAGACCCAAAATTCCAGTTTTAAGGTGGAATGGCGTAAGGGTTGGCTGGGTCAGCACGCTTCTGTCTGTGCAACAAAAAATTGATGGCAGCTGAAAGGAACTGTACCCGACAGGAGAATAAGCTCCTGGACCGGGCACTACAACGAGGTACTTCGCTGCTTCAGAACCACTTAACCTGCCAGCAAAACGGCGCATGGTTGTAAGCAAAGTGAGACTTCAAACCCTGCTAAACTGTGTGCCCAGCACCGCTGGGAGCCTCCCAGAGTACACAAAGGCGGACAGGATTTGTCCCTTACACCTACTGCCACCCACTCCACTGTTCGTTGCCAGCACCCAGGCTTTCCCTCCTCTTAAAATTCATCAGCAAACACTGACCTCCTATAGGCACGCTGCATCTTGAACCCTACATATTACGCAGGTGACAGACTTCTCTGTCCTGTTACCAGCTTCCATAAATGCATTTCCCTGCTCCTAACTTCTGCTTTGCTGAAAGGGATGTTCCACACAAAAAGGAAGTTAAGACCCCAGCAATAAAATACAAGCTAACCAAAGAGATGACATTGGCAGAAATGCAAGAAGGCTCCACGGCTGTTCCCCGAAATAATTATTTTTGCTTCGCATATGAGTTGCTTGTATGTAGGTCACTGGTTTTGTATCCCCAAACACAACAGGACCTGCTTGTACAGGCAGACCCGAAGACATTCAAACGGGCCAAAAAACCTTATATTTTGCTCCTTACCCCTCTGCTCACCCAACAGCTCAGCTCACATCGCAGCTCATCCTTCCCATCACTGAGCAACACTGCAACGAGCACATGTCCCATGTAAAACGCAGTAAGGCCAACCATTTTTGAAGGCAGCAGATGAGGGAACAAAACATGTAGGAGACCTGTGACAAACCTCACCAAGCCTCCTCTGTGCCCAAAGGAAGAGGGGGGTAGAAAAGTTCTTCTGCAAGGCTAACAAGGCAGCAGGCTCCTGATTCTCTGGGCTCTAACAGGGCTCCATCAGCCACAAAAGATATCAACAGTTCTCACAGAGAGGTAGACAGAAGTTAAGGTAGACTGCAGTCTTCTTATAGTCAAAAGTAGCTCAAAATTTTCCCCCCACTTAAAATTTGTTGACTCAATTGCAAATCAAGCAAGCACCTTCTTCGTAACAGCTGCTGCTAAAACAAGAAGTATTCCATTTCCCCCCAGCAAGCGCTCTACTTCTCCAAAATTTATTTCAGACAAATCCATTCTGCTTGCCCCAGTCAGCACGTTTTTCCAGGGGGACGCAGACTTGTTGCTTTGCAAGTACTTCATCGGGATCCTCCCCGGACAACAGGACTGAACCTACAGGCGAGAATTGCCCTATTCCTGCACCCCGTACCTGGCAGCGGGGAAGGAGGCAGGCACTGCCACCTGCAGCAGCACGACTAGCCATGCTGCCCCCAGGGGCAGTGCCCTCACCCCAAGCTTTCTACATTACTGTTTCTTTTTTTGTTTGTTTGTTTACTGGACAGTTTTACAGCCAGGGACTAAGGCAGGCATCACGTCTCAAGCACCAGATGCCCACACTTTGAGCATTATGCATGCTCGCACACTATTGTCTCAGTTCTGTCAGAAACCCCCACAATTACATCAGCCACTATGAGAACTCTGGGGGTTAAAATTACTCTTGCTTATCTTGCAATTCAGAAATGAAAAAAAGAGACAAATCCCATTTACTGTAGGAAAAAAGGAACCCATTGGAAAGAAAATAATTCCTACACAGTTTTAATATTGTCTGTGTCTTGGTATTCTGAAAGGGTGTGAAGGCACTAGAGCTCAAAGCAGACATCTAAAAGGAGGAAAGAAAATGATTTTAGCAAGAAAATGAAAAATGAAAAGCAAAGCCTGCCACCCAAAAGAACTCCTTTTTCTACATACACAAACCCCAATAAACAGAGATAAGAGCACCATCCCCACAGGTATTTTAAAAGGATCTTTTAAAAGGCATTAACGGTAAATGTTAATATCCTAGATATGCCTCAGCTAGATTCTTTTGCTTTTTGTGGTATGAGAGGAAGTGGTGAAAACAGGGTCAGGACTTTCCCATTCTTAACATTTTCTTACACGTCGGAGATAAAGGAATGCAAGGGGAAGTTTCATGAATATTCACTTGCTTAAAAGCAACTTATTCCAAGTGCTCTATCCAGTTCAGATCTGCATTTGAAGATAGGAGCAATTAAAAACTCTTGTTCTCCTGCAAGTTTTCTGCAGCCTAACAGCTCCTGTTCAGGTTACCTACAGGAAGAGACAAACCACTACATCAGTTTTCCAGAAGACAGCGGGTACAAGCAGAAAAACCCCACAGCCAAACTGGTAAGAACATCCAGACTCGCCCGCCCAGAAGCATGGCTCCAGAGCTGCAACGATGGCAGGTGTTAGCAGCAGCTATCAGGGCTAAACCCTCTGCTAACAAACTGCAAATAAAGCAGCAACAGGTTGGTTTAGAAATGCACGGGCTGCTGAGGTAGATCTTTGCTGGAAAAGGGAATTAAGCTGTTGTGACAACTCTTCTCTGTTTTAATTCCCCTCCTCATGCACTGCCATAAACAAGGGGATTCAGAGTTTCCTTAATGAGCAGTCCCTGAAAGTAAAGGAAGTTCACGGTGCACACTGAGCGGCAGCGCACCACGTGCGGCCAACTGCACTCAGTGGTCCAGATTCTCCCATTACTCCGTTTAATTTGGCTTTTGATATTAACAGTTACTACGCAAACACATCCTCCCAAGAGCAGCTGGGAAGGGAAAGCCAGCTTACGGCACTGGATTGAAAAGCACAGGCTTCAGTACCATCATCTTCGCCCCGAAGAAAGCTCGGGATGGCCAACGTCTGAGGGAATCGGGCAGCACCACACCTGATGGGAAGCCCAGAGCCGACTTGAGCCGGCACAAAGCGAGGCGATGGGGCTCGCCCCGCCAGGTTGGCATGAGCACGTGCTCCTGGGAAAGCTATACAGCCACTGAAACGCACAGCTGGCCCCAAAGCAGCCAGTGCCACCCATCTGCCAGCCCCGGCTAGCTCCAACCCTTCAGGTAGCAGCAAGGACACAAACGCTGCTTCTGGGCAAGGTAGGGGATGGCCCCAGGGAAGTGAGAGGTAGCAGTGGGGGTCGTGGTAACGTGTGGGTCAGAACTGAGGTGACACAGTGAGTCTGAACAGGCCACCAAGTGTTTTAAGTCAGCTGTCCCTGGAATGGGAAATGATCTTGCCCTTGTGATGTTTGGTCAGCACCAAAGCTGTTTTTCAAAGCATACGCGTTAGAAAAGAAAGAGCAAATCTGCTAGTGTGCTGCTTTGATGCAGCAGCTCACCCAAAACGAAGCCCACAGAACGGCTGCAGGACTGAGCGTGCACATGAAATAAAACCCAAAGCCAGTTTATGCTAAAATTAATACACAGAGCCACGGAGATCACAGTTCAGCAGCTGCAGACAGTTAAGCAGCTGCACAGCCCGGCCATAGCTTGGCAGTAATCCTCAAGAAAGTCTCCTTAAATAATAACGAAGTCAAATAGAAATAAGAAAGGGCCCGCAACAACAAGTCTCCACCACAGGGAGAACCTCAGCAGGCGCACACGAATCAGTTCCGCGCTGCCTATCTCCAGAGGCTCGCAGGCGGCTGGAAGCAATGGCTGAGAAGGGCTCGCACTCCTGAGTCACCCCAAAGGCTCGTGCATTGGGAAGCCCTGCAGTGACAGCGCGGGCACTGACTCACGGCCTGGCTGAGTTACTCCAAGCTCTTTGAGATGCTCCTGCCCGCAGCTGCGGCTGGTCCCTGCCCCCTGGCAGGTTTTCCTTCCTTCCCCCTGCATCTGGGCAGCACAGGGGATCTGCGCGCGCTGCTCCGCTCGCCTTACAAGCCCGAAACGAGGCTGCTGGCAGCTCACGGTGGCACACCGGGGCAGAGGAAGGCAGGGGAACACACTTGCTAAGGGACAGTGACATCTTGGCTCCGCTCCTGAATCCAGTGAGCCTCGTGAGTCAGGGCCTGAGCCACCAGCAACGGCAGTGCCATTTCTGCTAATTTTAGCTCACGCTTAACCCACAGCTCCTGAGTCCCTGCAATGCATCTCCAGGTGCCAAAAGCCGCAGCTATCCTGTGCCTCCACTGCCAAACCCCACGGCTTCCCAGCTGAGAGGCAATGCGCTTCCACCAACCGTACGCAGCAGAAATACATTTTTCAAACAAAGACAACAAGAGGAAGAAAACAAGGGCTGCTTTATTTACCCTACTGCTGTGTGCATATCTTAAAAGCAAGGAACAAAAGTTCAGAACTGAATAGTTCCTGTGTTTCAGAGTCCACTCCGGGACACGCAGAGCGGGCTGGGGAGTGTCCCACGGCGAGGCAGCAAACAGCCCACGAGCGGCAGTGCCCACCCCGAGGAGCAAAAGCAGAGAGAGGGGCAAGGGAAGCGGCACGCTCGGCACACAATCCCCTCGGAGTAAACCGGGAAAGCCTTCACAAGTAAACAAATAGCCCCCTCCGTCCTCACAAAGCCACCCAAGCAGAATGCTCTTGCAGGGGGCAGCTGAAGGGTTCATTTTATAAGAGTTTCCTCAGATTTAGCCAACCTTACCAGCCTCCTCCTCTCCTTATTCACACCAGGCTGTGAAAGGGGCTTCAGCTCTCTCCAACCAATTAAAAACTAATTGAAGTAACAGACTGGCACTACACAGCCCGATAGACTGAAGACTCGGCTCAGCTGAGGCCTCCACAATGTCAAAATATTTCATTTTATTTAACCTCTTAACACTGAAAGAGCTGAGAAGAGCATTCACAGCGATCCAATCCTGAAAAAAAAATACCTTTATTCCTGCTTGAGTCCACCGGGTTCAAAGGAACAGTGCACGTACTTTACTGTACGCACGCAACAGTGCCTGCAGGAACAGAGCCAGGTTTTATTTACTTGCAAAGTTCTGCGAGGAAGTTGACCACACACAGCTTCTCTCAAAAAAATAAAGCTGTATTTTATTTATTCGAGGAGAGAGCCCCGTCCCTTTAAATGAGTGAATGACAGGCCATTAGGATGGATTTGTCTACACATGGCTATAACCTAATAACTTCTGCTTCTGACAATTATTTTTGTTACTGCCAGGATGGTAAACGAAGTCATGGAACTGCTGGAAAGAATTCTGTCTCTCAAAGACAAATACAACTCTGAGCAACTATTTATGATAAACCCAAGTCTCCCTGCATTAGAGGAAAAAACTTGGTGCCTGGGTCCAGCAATGAGGTCTTGTAGGGACCGCTCACAGGGTTTCCAATCCTCCCAAAGGGTTACTGCAAACAGAAAGCGGGTGTAAGCATGCAGCACTGACAAGGAGAGATTTCACATTCACCTGTACCCCTCCTATTAAAACCATCTTTGCTGCACAACACGCAGCCACCAATTTAGATGAGAAACCCCTAACTTGTGGTCCATGGCACCGCCGTACGGATATAGAGGTGGCCAGGGGCCAGCTTGGGAAGGCAGGGCACGAAAGCAGCTGGTGGGAAGGAGTCAGGACTGGGAGACAACCCCCTGACAGAAGCCAGGCACAGAGCCCAAAGGAGCAGATCTGGATTTCTGACGTGAAGCATTTTCTTTTGGGTGCAAAGGAGGGAGAGATGCAAGCTGGCAGAGAACTGCTTTTGCATGTGGACAATAAGTGTTTTAATTGTCTGCAGGAAGAAAGGGACAAGACTGATCTCCGAGGCAGCTGGCGGTGATTATTTGGAAAGAATAAGTTTGATACACAATTTAATCCCTCAAGAAGCCCTCAGACAAAACTGGAAATGAATGAAGAAAAAAAGTAGTGAGATGTATTTACAGATGGAGATAATTTGGAATGGAATTGGAGATCTAAATGAAGAGTGTGAGGACAGTATAATTTAATTGAGAAGGAAAGAAAAAAGCTAAAAACCAAGTGAAACTGCCTAATGCTTCCTTTGCATGAGCCGTACTTGTTCTGGTACACCTACACGGCCATCACACAACTGCAAGTCCAATCAAAAACTCAGAACAAGCCCATGACAAAAATCATGGGTCATGGGAAAAGCAACTCAGAAGTTCCTGAATTCACCTGCAGCTCTCTCTCTTTCTGGCACACATTTCAATGTGATTCACCTTAATAATTAAAAGCACTTAGGTGCTCACAGAATTCCCCCTTAATGGCTATGCAAAGCACGGAAATGAACCGAGCAACCTGACAGCCTGACCCTGAACAGGCAACCCGCAAGGATTTCCACCTCCAGCAGTCAACTCCAGGTCTTTCGGCAGCCTTCAGCACCAAGGAGTTTGCTGGAAAGCAGGGACCAGAAGGCAAGCAGACTGGTGTGAACTGTGCAATCTCAGGAAGCTCGTTTCTCTCCCATGCACAGTGCATGCCAAATCTCAAAATTCCTACAGCATCCAGTTATGAAACTACAATAGAAGAGAGAAACAGATGGCTAAAGCCTTTAGAAAAAAAAAAAAGATTAAGCATTACTTCATTTGCAAAAGAGAAAGATGTATTTGAAAATACAGAGCCTACTTCAGACCATACCTAATTGATATAAAATATGCCACTCGCCTGGTGGAAATGCAGCCTGCCTTCCGTTCAGGCAGCGTGCACGAAAGTTTAACCCTTTTAGAACACCACAGCTTAGTGTGGTTTTCAGAAGGATTTAAAAGCAAAGCAGTTCATAGAGATGACAACAGGCATTATACACATTGCTAAAAACCACACATTTCTCCAGCTCCAAAGCAACTGCTGGATGGCAAATCCTATAGGAACGTTACCCTTTTCCAGCGCTTTTAGGCAGCACCTACACTCAGGCGAGCAGCTTTCCTGCTCATAAGAGCACCTAATGGACAACAACATATTAAGAACTTGGAAATGAGGCAACACCACACTTGAAGATCCCTGACTTGCAAGACATTACACACAAACAAGGGAACATGAAAGCCAGCCTGAGGAGCTCACGGGTTAGGCATTAGATGCTTCATCAGCCCTGTAAAAGTGCCACCACGGCTCCAGGTCCAAGCCCAGGAACTGGTCTCTGGTCTAAAAGCGCACTTTCTCCTGGGAGGCTCTTCAGCTGCGCCTGTTCCTCAGACGAGCGTTGACTCAGTGCTTGAACACAGGCCTCTGGCAGCTGAGGAGCCCCAGGGAGCCCCAGGATCTGTGTGGGGCCTGACAGGGGAATCAAGAGGAGCCCTGTGCTTCCCTGAGCTGGCAGCCTAAAGCCACCTCCACCAGCACCAGCAGAATCGGGTCGCAGCACTCCTGTCGAGGTGCCCAGCATGCTCCTAGCCCTGCTAGGACAGCCCTAGGAAGCAAATACTTCCCTTTGCACCTCCCAGTACATACACAGTGACATAAGTGAAATGCATGAGACTGATTTCTCTTTTTTTGGTTTGTTTTTTCTCCTCAGTGAGACTAAATGAAATCTCCTACCATGCGCAGCCCTTTCAGGCCAGGACTGCAGCTCGCCTGCAAGGCTGGGTGGAAAATCCTTGCGCTGCCCCAGCTTATCCCAAGGGTAAGCGGAGGATGACACACTCCAGCCCTGCCAAGCGAGCGCCTTTCAGAAATCAAATGCTTATATGATTAATGCAAAGCATTGCGTTTTCACAGTAGCAGGAGTCACTAATCCATATTAAAGACCAAGGCTGCATTTATTTATATATTTAACGAACAGCTCGAAATGAACTAACTGCTCAATTTTTCAAAGGTACTGAGCCACCACAGTAATTAGGTCTGGGTCAGAAGGAGCAGACAGAATGCCACAGAAGCAGCACAGTCCTGCTAATTACCCAAAAAAAAAAGGTTTTTCTAATGACACAGTGACAACGCTGGACTATCTATCACAACCTGTCTCCCCCAAACACCACTAATGAACAGCAATCATCTGAGGCTAGCTGCCTTTAGTCGCTGACAGAAACGAGAATCAGAAGTTGCAGACAGCAGAAAAAGCAAGCAAAGGGATTTTCAGCCAGTGCTGGAAAAATGATGCTGTACCTACAGATAATCCTTTTAAAGAGTGAAGCAGCACCACCAGAGGGGTAGTGACTTCCCACACAGCAAGCATACACACTGCTTTTGTTTCTGGAGTTATTTTGAATGCTAAGTAAAAAAAAAAAAATAAAAAAATCCATCAACACAAGTTCGGAGGAGTCAAAAAGCATCACAGCCTACCAGAAACCCACCCAATGTTGCAAACTGCACACGATCAGTAATAAAAATCGTCTAAAGCAAGTCACTTGCTGAAGAGTTAGATAAATGGAAGCCTAACAGAAGACAGCAGTTCCCAGAGAGACACGCAGCCTGTTTTGGCCATGCACAATCCCTGCTCACAAACACATCTCAGATAAAGTGTGTTTATGACTGCATTGTCATTTATTTTAAAATATGAATGGAGTATTCTTTTCCTGCAGAAACACTGCATTGTTAAAATGCCAGCGCATTAAAATAACTTAGTGCTTACTCCATATTGATCAAAATACACTTGCAGTGTGGAGCTACCAGCACAGACTACAGCACTGACACGTAATATACGTTAGGACCGCTTTCAGTAAGAACTAGCATATGGTGTTCATTTTTTCCCTTTTGTTTTCACTTGTACCAAATTCAGACAAGCGTTAGAAATAGGAGAGCTAGTGATCCTATCAGCACGTGCAAAACCGTATCATCCCCAAAGTTAATGAAAGACTTAGCTGAATGTTACCAAAATACACAAATATCTCCCCTTTTGTTTCATAGAGGAGTTCCACTTATGACAGCAACACTGTATCATAGCTTGCATGTTTAAAGAACATTTTTGTTAAGGCTCTCCAAACAAGAGGAAGCAGAACAGAAAAGCCTACAATCAAATGACTGCGTGAATGATGTTTTCCCCCATTGTTTTTTTTCCTAGAATTCATCCACATTTTGCTACCATACTGTTGTTTTTTCATAACCAATACAAGCACCAATCTAGCATGTATTTACATTAAAGAAAGTAAAATCAAGATTCAGAAGGAAAACCTACTTTTTAAAAAGCAACCTGCATATTTGAGGTTTTGAAAGACTCTATCGCAACTTCATACACACGCATTTTGCTAGGCGGGTACCCTAGCTTATGACTAAACAATAAGAATTGTTTCTAAAATAACAGCATTGCTCACAAGAAAACTTTCATGCATGGCTATTTCTTAAATCAAGTGAAAGTTCATTGCAGATCCAATCTGAACACTCCCTTGGAGCATTCATACTTTAGTGCTGAAGCATTCTGCAAATTCACAAGGAAGGAGTGAAAGTGAAAACAAGGGCCAAAAGAGGATTGGTTTATGTTAAAAAGAAAAAAAAAGCCATGCACCATCACAAGCACAACTACAAAAAAAAAAATAATTGAAATCACCGTAGAATACTCTTTGGCCTGAACTAACCAGTAGATCACATGAGATAACCACAACAGTCTCTTTCAACTTTCAAAAGGTTTTTATTCATGTTTGTTCTGTGAAGGAAAGTTCAACTTCCAAAACGGTTCTGTTTCTTAATAATCTTTCAAGACATTTTAGGCATGAAGACAGCTTGATTAAAAAAAAAACAAACAACTTAACCTGACAGTATTCCTTTAAGGCAGAGCAGCGAGCAGCCTTCCAGCACAGATTTCCAACTCCAAGAGATAGAACTGAAATTTGTAGAGGCAATTACTCATAACCAGTGAAAGCAGCCAGTGCAAGTGCCAGCCTTGCCAACAAGAAGACAGGCCAAGTATTAGAAGGGAGGCTGCAATTTATTACAAAACAGTTTGAACATCTCAGTCCACGAGGTCTGGAAGGCAATTTCTCTGTCCCCTGACACTACAAGCTCAGATTAATGTGAGGAATTATGGCAGTAACATCAATATCCCAAACATATAAAAGCACACTTAGGTATTTGTATAATGGAGATGTTTGCTAGCAGACTATCTGAAAGCTGTTTCCAGTCTTCCCCTATCAGCTGTATTTAAGTTCCTTCTGTACAGGAAGGAAGATGTGCCTGCGCCAGACCCGTACAATTAACTATAAACTGCTGTCTATGTCTAGTCAGCTCCAAAGCCATCCAGCCGGACCACTTAGGCACGAAATTCTGTCTGGCTAAACAAGCACCTTCAGACAATTCCCAAGTATGCCTCTCGCCTCCTCCCATTGAAAGATGGAAAGGAACAAGGAAAGGAAGGCGGAGAGCCAAAACATCTTCAGGTAAAAAAAAAAAAAGTCACTATCAGAATTGTTTGTACCCTATATTACACACCACTGTTTTCAGGACCGATCTCAAATGCCTTGGTCTGCTAACAGTAGCGTCAGCAGATAACATTCAGCATCCAGAGGTGTGTTGGAAGTCAGAAAACAAATCTCAGAAAATATCTTAAAAATAAATAAAAAGCAAGAGACACTAAGTCACAGGTGCTGAGCTCATAAATGCACCGCCCCACGTGACAGTAACGCCAGCTAAGAAAATCAGAATAGAGAATGAAACCAACAGGTCCAAAATAAGTACTCAGCAAAGCACTCAAGAGAGACGATGGGGAAGTAAGAGAAAGCGAGGGAAAGCAAGGCCAATGCACACACCAAACGGTACACAATAAGCAACATCCTCCCTATTTCAGCATCGGTAACTTCCTCCACCGTTTGTGCAGCAACACGAGCTGCTCCTTACCATTTTTTGGTGCACTCCACCATCAGCTCCTGGTAAGAGGCCACAAACTGGAACTTGGATGCATGTTTCCCAACACGCTGCAGTCTTTTCCAAACTGAAGCCATGACGGCGAGAAATACCAGTCCTGTGACAGAGTAGCAACTCTGTGAATACCAATGTAGGTTTAAGGGTGTATGTGCTCAATGCTAGCAGATTTCTAGACAGATACAGTAAAAACAATGCACAAGAAGCTTGAGGGGATGTCTACAATTCATATTCTGGCTCTCCCTTCTTCACGGGAAAAATCCCATCGTAGCTGAATGGCTCATCCCTGTCCAGGAGCAGCATGCAATAGGCGCGGATGAGTAAGAGAAAGACTGAAAGGAAGTTCTCTCATGGAATCATCATTCCTCACGCAGTGGATGATGTGGAGACTGCAGGACTGGAAGACAAAAAAGACAGGGGGAGAAAACATCGGTTAACGTACGACATGCTACAGCACTGCAGGCGCGTGCCATCGGGTACCCTTCAGACAGCTACCACGAACCTCAAAAATATACCCCCCTCCCACCAATTAACTAAATAAATCAGAACGCTGCAGCGATGTCAGGAATGCAAACCACAAGACTATTTGGAAACATATCAACACGTCCTCTTCTTTTTTTTTTTTTTTTTAATCGGCACCATCGTAACTGGCAGCGAGAAAAACAGAAAAAAAGGGGGGGGGGGGGGGGGGGGGGACACTGAAAACCGAATCCCTCGGAAGCATCCCCGGGCATCACGGCGGAGGTGCCGCCGGTGTGCGCCCAGCGGGAGGGCCACGGGGGGAGCCAAGTTCTTTGTCTGCGAGCCGACGACAAAAGGTGTAACAGTTGTTTTCTCCCTCACACACGCACGCACACACGCATGCCCTGCTCCCATGTCTCCTCCCGAGGAGCTGCGGGCAAACAGGCGGTACAGCCGGCACGCCCGTGCCCGGCTGGGGGCACCCCGAGCCCTGCCCGCCCAGGACCCCCCCGTTTTCCCCCCCCCGCACCCTCAGGGCTCACAGACACCGATGAGGTGCGAGGAGAGCCCCCACCCCCCCGGACCCCTCACAGCACCTCACGGCGGCCCGGCGGCACCCCCGGGGCTCCCCCCGCTCCCCTCCCAATCCCACAGCGCAGCCGTTGGGGTTTAAAAATTTAAACCCCAACGGCCGGCGGATGGGTGGGGGGCGCTCACCTGGCCCCCGGTCCTCACACGGGAGGGTCTCGGGCGGCGCTGCCCGTTACCGCGGCGGCAGCGCCCCGCGGCTGTCGTCCCGCGGCCTCATGGCTGAGCCCCGGGCTCACGCCGTGCCCCGTCAGGGTCCCGTCACGCTCCCGGTCACGCTCCCGGTGCCGTCCCGGCGGGCGCAGCCCGGCCCCGCCGCGCCTCACGCCGCCACCATCGCCCCCCTGCCGGCGCTGCGCTGAGGGGAGGTGCAGCCCGGCCCGGCTCGTCCCGCCCCCGACGCGCCATTGGTCCAGCCGCCCGCCCCCGCGCGGCTCATTGGCTGCCGCCCCACGTCCATCACCGCCAGGCAGAGAGGGGCGATCCCCGCGCAACGGGGAGGGAAGGCGAAGCCCGCAAGCCCTCCTCTCCCATCCCCACGCAGGCTTTTTTTTGATTGGTCGCGGCGCTCGGGAAGGCGGGGCTGAGTGAGAGGAGAGCGCAGTCGATAGGCGAGCGCGACTGCCCGTCAGCGCGGGAGAGCGCGGCGATTGGCAGAGGCGCTTCCTAAAGCCGTGAGGAGCGGGCTGCCAGGGGAGGGGCGGGGCCTGAGGGCGGCGGGCTGGGGCCGGGCGGGGTCCCCCGTCAGGTGCGCTCTGGGGCAGGAGGGGCCGTTTGTCCCTCGCACAGCCCTGCTGGCTTTATTCCTAAAGTTGTCTCACGTAAACACTAAGCACAGCTGACCCTTACACTTGTCTGCTTTATGTCCCGGATCCCACCCAGCATCCCGGCTGGCTCCCAAATCCTTGGCCACGGTTCTGTTGTCCTCCAGCTGGACGGCTCCTGGCGTGTGGAATAAACGCGGGAGGCCCGGGGGCTGCTCGGTGACTTGTGTTCCAGACATCATTATTTATTAACATTTTCCATTTCCTTCATAGTTCTCGGCTTCAGGTTACACCAGGCCAAAGAAGAGCGCAGCACATGGCATCTTTTTCCTTCATTGTAGGGGGGGATTGCAACACAGGCAACGCTCCTATTATCCCATGGGTTACCAACAGTAACCCATTACAAACGGGTTTTACAATCCGTGTCTAGCAATCCGCAGCTCTGGCGATTTTGGGGAAAGCTGTGGAATCCAAAGGGTGTGAGCAATTACTCTGAAAAGGGCAAGATCCTTGGCCGTGATGCAGGAGGAATCGTAGCTCAGCTACGGAACATGCCTCAGGATCTGAGTCAACATCTAGAGGAATAATCACATTTTGACTTAACCCAATATTACGAGCACAGTCGTGAAAACAGAAGCAAAACTAGTTGCACAAAAGTGTCCGATACTCACTCTTAAGGTGATTGAATAAACAACTCACAGAACTCCCAGAATGGTCATCTTGATCGTGAACAAAATGATGCATTATCTTAAGTACAAAGACCTCTTCTGCAAGCAGGAAAAATAGCCACATAATGAATAGGCGGATGCTTTTTTTTTATTATTTAAAGATACATAACATGTATGATACAATCTACCTAAACCATATTCCTGTCAGAACTGTTACCTTCCTCGCCTAAGGAAAGCTGAGGAAGCATATTTGTGTATATTTCTGTATGCCCTCATCGGTGTCATTCTGGAAATGGCACAGAGCAGGATGCTGAGAGCTGCTCAGGCTGGGAAGCTGCTGGGGACGACCAGGGAGTCCCCAGAGCAACCTGACCTGGTTCTTGCAAGCAGCTGGTCCCACCAAGGACACCCTTGCTATCCAAAAATACATGCTTGTGCTCTGTGACTCCCTTTTTCTTTCCTTCTGCTGACACTGAAATATGCAGCCTCCCTCGCAATCTCCACAAAAATTCCCAGCTTCCCCCCCCCCCCCCCCCGGATTTTGACTCTTGCTCCCTGTTTTTGGCCTGATGTTGATAGATTGCAAGCCTCCTGGTCCAAGTAGAAAGATCATCTGTGCTCTACTTATGTTATTCCATTAAGCTTTAAAGCTATACAGCCTCTCCCTTATCCTTCAACACCTCTTCATCAGCATGACTAAGGACAGGTTGTTCACCAGTAAAAAATGACCTTTGCTAGAAATAGCTATCATTATAAATCTCAGTTTCCATGTCCTTCTGCATATGAGTCTGCAGAAATGTCACTGAGGAAATCGACTAATTGGATTATGTCAGATTTGCAAGAGCATTCAGCTTTTTGAGGCAATGGGCTGTGCACATGAGGTTACCTTCACCTGCCACATCTTAAACTTCCTTATCTTTCTAGATCCCATCAAATGTTTGATCCCATGTTAACAAGCGTAGCGGACAATTTGCAGTAATTTCTGTAGATCTGGGTAAAGTCCCCGATATGCCACTGACTGATGTGCAATGCCTTAAAATTCATTTCTGTTACAAGCTATGCTCACCACATTCTGTGGCAGCAGGCTAGCCTGATTGCTCCTTTCCTTTGTTTTGTCCCATCCCGACAGTAATTTAACAACAACAACAAGTTACATGCGTGACACAACATAAATATGTATGCAGAAAATATAAATCAGTTTTTAATCCTCCCTTCTTCCTTTTTTTTTTCTTTTTTGTTGCTGGAAAAACTCCACTCAGCTGTCTTTTCACATGAGCTGATGACACCAACAGTCATTCTCTGTTGGAGGGAAAAGTGGTCTGAATGTTTCCTCCGCTAGATATTGCTTTTTTTAAAATTATCATTTATTTTTTATTGGGGGGGGAGAGGTAGGGTGTGGGCAGAATACCCCATTTTATTTACGGGATGACAACTTGACTTTGAGACCAGCAGATGAGACAATGTGACTCCCACACTGCAGAATTAGCCAGCCCAGTTACTATCACAGCCTGTAGCGAAAGCATACAACTTCAGCAACACTCCCTGTTGCTTTTGGGGAAGTAGCACTAAGTAAGAAAACATCACAATTTGTTCTTTGCCTTACCAACAAAAGAAGCAGATCTTAGGATGTGCTGTAGTGGACCTGTTAACACTCTGGCATGGACAGAGGCCAGCAAGCCAGCCTGGAATTTACCTCCTGTCCAGCTGACCTGTGTAGCTTTTCTCCTGCTTGGCTTCAGCCCACACTTGCTGTGTGGTGAGACCCTGCTGTGCTCTGGCCAGGCAAGTAGTGCCTCCCCTCCCAGCTCTGTGCCAGAAGGGGTGCCCAAAAGTTCATTCACTGGGCGGCAGCCTCATGTCACAGCCTCTACGAGCAGCTTTGTTGCAGCATCACAGAGGCATGGGGTGCTCCTGCCTAGCCCAAGGACCTGTAGGCAAAGCCAAGAGTCTGGCTCAAAAAGGGTGGATGGAAAACATCCTCACACGTCTTTCCTTGATCTCACCTCTCTTGTCTGGCTGAAATTCTTCCTAATCCACTCAGCAGTAAGGGGAACATTGTATTTATCTACAGACGAGGTCAAGGACAGGAGTCACATTCCTGAAATGCAGAAGCTGCAATGCAGGAGTTCAGCCCTTGGAGTCAAGACAAAAGATTGGGGTGTTGATGGTGGAGACCCACACACTACGGACAGCATTTTCCTATTCTGCAGCATAAAATCCTGTATCAGAACTGATTTCTCCAAAGAGCGTTTTCCAACATTATTTCCAGTCAATTTCCCTTTAGTTAGCTTGCAAGTGGTCTGCACAAGTCCCGTCATTCAACTTCCAATATCCTCGAGAATTGTCTCTCTCATTGTGGCCCTGGTTTCTCTCTCTTTTTCTTTTTTTTTTTTAAAGCAGCTTGTACTTCATCCATAAATAACAACTTTCGATCCTTTTATCATGCTTAGTGTCTTCTGTACCTTTTCCAGTTCTTCAATACCCTTCCTGTGTGGTCTCCCTTGCCTTTCTGCAAAGTATAATTACACTCATATACAACATCCTGCAGCACTAATGAGGTTAAGAGCATCTTTCTCTCTGCCTTTTTAAAATAAATACCACATTTCTTAACAAATAATTTAAATGTTAATTTAATTCAGGCTGCCCTTCAAGAATAATGACCTCAATTCTCTAGAACCATTCACCTTTTCTTATTGTAATATTTTTTTTGTCTTTTCTAAAGTTCTGTTTTAACTTTGAACACAGCTTTCTTTTTTAATATATATCTTTTTAATAACCTAATTGCTTGTTACACTGCCTGCCAACAACACTGTGGAGATAGATGAAAGTGAAAGGGCCAAGCTTTAGACAAGATAAAGCCAGGGAGCAACTCGTGGCTGGGATTTGGAAAAAGCACTTTAGGTGGGTATGGGATCAGGAGTGAGAAAGCGAGGCTTTCTCCACAAAAACAGAATAAGAACAGAAAGACTCTTTTCCAAGAGCATTGGCAGAAAATGTGAGATGGAAAAAGTTCAGAGGTAGGCTTGCTTCCTAGCTCCCAAACACACACCCGCGTTCCATATGATGCTGGATCTGTGGAATCTCAGAGCAGCCAGGTGGAGATAGAGGTTCCTGGAGACATCTGAAGAAATTGCAAATCTAAAGGCGGGAAGGTCACACAACGGTGGTTGTACAGCCCATCCTGGTGTTTTTTTGTTTGTTTCCTCTTAAAGTGAGATCCTGCCTATTAGAAAATGCCTAGCTGGACATGCAATCCGAATATTATACTGGAAAATTTTAAAACCTTTTAATGGTATTTCTATAACTCTGCGTAAATGCCAGAGAAATCATAAAAATGTAATACAGCTGTCTCCAAAGATTATGCAGGAAATTT
Organism: Anser brachyrhynchus; assembly: GCF_964034855.1. Classification (NCBI taxonomy): domain Eukaryota; kingdom Metazoa; phylum Chordata; class Aves; order Anseriformes; family Anatidae; genus Anser; species Anser brachyrhynchus. Next base: position 16,675,806 of record NC_137696.1, read on the forward strand.
CTCTTTGTCCAAATACAATATCATATGTCGTCTTTAAAGAGGACGGCTAGTTAACTTTGGATCTATACCATCAGTCATCCACACAGCCTGTTAGGAACAGAGGTATGCTTCCTTGGAGTAGAGACATCAACAGCGCGCAGACCAGGGCAGATCACATCTGAGGCCTTCTCAGAAGCTGGTCTAGAAGAAATTACCTTGCAGATGTGATAAGACAATCTGTTATGCAAACCTGAGCTCCTACGAGACTAAGGAAACTTGTAAAACCAGAATCCCAAACATCATACAATAGGACATTAGTGGCTGATGAAGACAGTCTTGAAGCAGAATGGGATCATGTCTGCGTGGTGGGGCCTTAGTCCTGCAGGAGGTTTATGGCTTGCAAAGTTACACATGATGAAAATGAGCCCCATGGACCTATTCGTGGGTGCAGAGACATCCAAGCAGACAAGCGTTTCCAGGCTTTGGTCGTGGTGTTGGAAGTGAGACTGCATGGAAAATGACCTATTTTGAAAGGACAAGCAATCAACTGTGTGGTAAAATTGACTGCAAAGTTGCCTGCTCCAGCTTTTGAAACCTCAGCAGTCACCCTGTTTAGGTAAGTATCTGTAGTTAATCTGGAAAAGAAACAAATATAATCACACCCAAATTACATAATTCCAAACTCAGAAACTGCTTTAATATGTGCAGATCAGCCCACATGTATTTAAATAGTATTGCAAGTTACTTTTAACTGAATGTTTTACTTTGTCATCATGGCGTTGCTCACCTTTTTTCACCCACTGTCTTAGGGAAAGGGACATTCATATTTTTTTTCTCTCTAAATAGTTTTAGAAATGTTATTGCCACATGCCTAGGATGAGTGAATGCTTTGCAAGCTCTACAGAGCTACAATAAAAATAAAAAAAGAAAGATCCCTACTGCATCTAGGTAGCACAGTGGTCCACCTTGAATCACTAATTTTAAAATGAAAGCTCTGGGGACATAAATGGGTTTATCTCTTACCTCTGGAGAAAACAGAACTCCCAAAGCCCAGTGACAAGAGTCCCAGCCCAGTGCAAGTGCTGGGAGCCATCTGATCCTATGACTGCACTGAGATGCAACTTAATCAGTCAGCACAGACGTACCTTCCTTTCATCTCTAACCAGAGCTCTGGAGCTCAGCAAAGGACCTGCACAACAGCAAAAGGCTGCTGAAGGCATTTCAGCCTCTTTCTTCCTTGCAAAAGTTCCCATATCAACCCAGGTAGCAAAATCTGTTTTGGGAAATAACATGTATCAGGTGTTGTGGCAAAGCACAGGAGAAATGACAGTTCAACGATGTTGAAAAGAAAACTATCAGAGATTAGTTTGCCTGACAGTCTGTCTTTATGCTCTCTGCTGCAGAAGATCAAGAGTCCTTTCACATACAATTAATTTACCTACAGCGTGAATCAGCCTCTGTCAGTAAGTAAGGGCTGTAAGTGTCGCCGTTTCAGAGCAATGGGTGTCACTGCTGCCTGGCATCTGCCCTCTGCACACCCCAGAAGGACAGCATCATCCGGCCACTTCTGCTGCAAGTCCTGCTTGTCTTATACTGGAGCATTGCATTTTGGGGATATAACATTCAGAACGTTTCCTGCACTAGAATTTTTGCCCAAGCAGGCAGTTCACACAACCAAGTGGGGAACTGCCAGCCACGGAAACCTCAGATACAGGTTACGAAGACTGAAAGAGGCAAGGGAGCAAACACTGCCTGTTATCAGGAGAGGCAATCCCAACTCCTCCCTCACAGCACCTCGCAGGTGATGCAGCCTGCATTGCCAGCTGCCCAGCACCATCTCTCTCTACGCAAGCACAAAGCGTGACCACTTCTATTGCAGCTGTTTCCTTTGAATGCTGTAGTGTTGCAGCTTGTGCAGAAACATTAATCCCTAACACAGGCACAGTTACACTACAGCTGCTCTCCCAAGAGTCTCTTCAGGTAGCAGATATGTATCATTCACTCACCACCCACTCTTCTTCCAAACCTAAGACACCCAGCACCTCAAAGCTGAGATACGAAGTAATGCCTGGAAGTCTCAGGTCCGTTTCTGATACTGGTAAGATGTCCAGCACAAATGACAGTTCTGCCTCTGGCCTGGCTGTTCTTCTGCACGCCACTCTCACAACCCAGAGGTGGTGGCAACCCAACTAAACTGGTGAGCTGTGGCTTTACTGGGAGTATGCAGAACCCAGCTCTTGCTGAAGTAGTGGCAAGAGCTCTTTGGATCTGGTCTGGTACAGCTGAGGGGAGGAGATGGAGCTGCAGAAAGAGGCCACCTCAGTTCTTGTAGTCTGTGGGAGGACTTGGTGGTGCCATCCAGGCACGCTAATGACACGTGTGGAGAAGCAGTTTGATAAAAGGTTTGCAAGTTGCATCCATTCCCAGCTCTGCCAAAGGTTAGCTTTTGCAATCTCTTAGTTATCTCTGCAATGAAAGGGTAATGATGCTTACCTACCTACCTTTAAAGTAGGATTAAAATACTCAGGCACTCTGTGGTGGACCAAGATATGCTACAAACAGTCAACAGGAAAAGCAAGACTTGCACTCTGGGTTTTGTGATTTCTAATGTACTTCCCATCCCACTAGACTATTTTTAATTATTATTTATTTATTTAGGTGAAAGGAATAATTACTAAAGAAATTCTTCTGTGCATTCGTATATGATCTTTTTGTAAGCATAGCCAAGACATGAGTGGATTTTCTCAGGACAGTGAAGAACAGCTCTACCCTCATGGGATTTTCTTTTGACAGCCTTCTAGTTGACAAGGCAAACTGCAAAGGTGATAGGACTGTGCAACTCAAAGTTGTGTGTTCCTATTGCTCGTTCAAAGCACTGCCAAAACTACTGATTTCCCCTACCATCAGTCTTAGAAGAGCTGAACTGGTTTAGCTAATCTTCCCACCCCAAAGATCAACCTGAAACAGTCAGAAAAGCAGGCACAAAGAGTTTGGCTAAACTATAAGGAACCAAACAAGGAGGCTGTGGCATCTGGCAAGCTTACTAACCGTAGATGCACTTCAGCTTGCTGGACCCACTATATCATATAGCATTGACCTCACTGTTTACTGCAAAATCATGATGTGTTCCTCAGTGCATGGCACCATCACCTCAGTGAAATTAAAATAAAACCCACAGAAAGGGTTTATATAACACCAAGACTACAAGATCTCTAATGTAGTTTTCTTATTGGAGCAAGAGCCAAGAACAGCTTAAATTCATTAGCTAATGGCCTGTGACAATGAAGGACAAAGGCAATTATTAAGCACATCTCCCAACTGATTGTTTCTATGTGAAGAAAATGCAACAAATTATTGTTCTCCCATATTAATGTACCATAAAGGATTAATATCATATCAAGAAAAACCTATCCCTTTTAAAATGCAGACTAATGCGGACAAATTTGATTTTTATAGACATAAACTTGGTAGAAAAATCAAGATTTTATTAGAGCCATGGACAATCACATTACATTTTATATGATATGAGGACTTTGCTATTGAATCAGGAAATTGATCTCAGGAAATTTTGTCTTCTGAAGACTTATCAATTCCCTGAGCATCTCTCATTGCATCTCAAACACTTATCCTTGGATATAATAGCCAGAGGCATTATACCTTAATAGCTGTTTTTATTTATAGATAAGTCAGAAAAAATATGCAATATGGAGTCTTGAAGGTTAGTGAAAGCCTCCTACCTCTCTCAGTACTAGCTGTTGATACACTTCTTTCTTCACATATTTGAAAATTGAAAGAAAAAGACAATCAGTGTAGCTATGCATCTGGAATGATAAAAACTGTTATTTCATTTCTGTGTCATTAACAAAGCTTCACTTTCGATGAAGCTTAGATTAGGAAAATCAAAATTTTGCAAGACCTTGAGACTCACAGCAAGCATAAAAGTCCATAGGAGAATTAAACCAGATTTATGGTTAAATAGCTTGAATGCTATGGGTCTGTTTCTGACATTAATAAAACAATACCCTAACATGGAAAGGGAAAAATCAACTTCCCAGTTCAGGCAAAGCATATGATACACAACTCTCCTTGTAATTTTTTAAGGCTGACAGGTAAAGCATTAAGGAGATACGTGTCACCCAAATCTGCCAAGAGCTGTAAACTCAGATTAAGCAGGACCCATCTGGATCCACTATGGCTTCAGGGCCCTATCCCGTACACATGCATGAGGGGCTGGTGGCTCTGAAGCACTACTAAGCCTCCCAGAGGCTGCTAACACCAGCTCCACATCAGAAAGGAAGGCCAGGCTATCATGCAGTCCCCTATCATGCGGTGAGGAGAGACCTGCTGAGATGCCCAGCTGCCATTGCTGAAGAGCAGACATGGCTGTCTCTTATTTTCAATATCGATTTGAGGTTTTCTGAAGCCTAATGTGCTTCACTACCACTCGTCTCTTGCCAGCAAGATGCTTGGCAACTGCTTTTAGCAGAGACTTCTCCCAGCATCCAAGCACACGACCTGCAACTCTTTATAACATCACACAAGGTTACAAAGGAGACCAAAAGCCCTGGTTTTATGCACAGTATTTTTATGAAATCACACATTCTGGGAAGCATCCACCCATTGTTTTTGGAGAACACGTGTGATTACTCAGAAACCCACTTGGAGCTGCAACCCATCCTCCTCCTCCTTTGTACTCACTCCCAGTTGTCACTCATAGGCATTCAGGCCTTCCTCTTACTTTGGTGGTAACGGGTCATTCGTGCAGGGCTCAGCAAAACCCCAAACTTGTCCTCTAGTGACATGTGCTGGCCAAAACGCCTCCTTCAGCAAGCACTCTGTAATCCAGGCCTCATCCATCCTGAAACAAAAACAGTTTGGGATGAGTTTTGGTGTCCCAGCATGGCACAGGCATGCAATTACAGCTTGTCCCCAGGGCTTTGATGGGTGTCCCCCGTGTTCCAAAAAACAGCCTTTGTACATTTTCTCTTTGCAGCTGACCTTTGCAACATAAACCACTGAGAGTAATAAAATGAGTAACATGGACTATGTATATGGAGTGGTACACATTATGAAATTCAGTGTAATTTTTTTTTAGAAGTCATAAAAACATTACCTAATTCCCAGTAACCCTCCCCCCAGAGACTCCAGAATATGCTTATACACCTAGCGTCAAAATCATAAAAAGCCTGATTTTACACTATTTGCATTGTGGTGAGGTAGCTATTACATGACACTTCATAAATACAGTGACTCAGAAATAATTAGTATGCTGAATAACAAGCTTTCCACTACAATACAGCGCTGTACATTTTAAATCACCGATTTTCAGGAAGCACTTACACAGCCTAGCTTAAACACTACAAATAAAAGAGAATTCCGGGGGGGGGGGGGGGGGGGGGGAAATGCTGCTGTTGGGTTTTGTTCTGCTTTCTTTCCCTTTAAAGGGAGGTATATTGATAGTAACAACCCCGTGGCCCCAGGGACAAGCAGCAGTAGATGCGCCTTTCCCAGGTGGCAGGGACAAAAGAGGCAGCACGTCTCACCATTACGACACAAGGGAGAGGTTCCAAGAGAGCATCGCGTTCGCGAGATTAAAATTAACCCAAACGCCGAACAAAATCTTTCTTTGAAGGAATGAGATGATTTAAAACTCCTTGTAATTAAGGGAGAAATAGCACTGCACACAGCTCTGCTCCAGCCAAGGAGTACTCCAGATTTTCAATGCTTGGCTTATAGTACTTTTTTTTTTTTTTGTAAAAACACACAGTGAATTTTATTGCCTTTTTTGGATGTTAATATGCAACCAACTATAAATTGTGACTTGCAGCACTGGATAATTTCCCTTCAAGAATGCCAAGCAGGTTCTGTGCTGGATCAGCCCATGTGACAGCACAGCAACTCACAGCATCTCGGACATTTTTCAGAAACAATTTGTACACAGCAGCTTAGCAGGGAAGCCAGAGCAAACCCCATCTCAGGGCCAGCCCGTGATGCTGGGTTTTAACCTGCTGAATGTTCTTCCTGAAAATAAAGAAAATTTCATATTTAGCTCAAACTCTCAGGAGCAGAGAGTCAGATTAAAAATAGGAAATAGCAGTATCATTCACCCGTGAAATGCATCAGAGACACTTGCCTCAGTTTCTTCTCCTGCTCTTTGCTGTTGTGCTGGCACCAGACTGAGGGCTCCCCTTCTTGCTGCTCATCCAAGGAGAATGACAAATTTTAAATGCAAGGCTAAAAAAAAAAAAACATAAAAAGGCATTTAGTTTCAGAGTTCACGTAGATACGATACACGCCACGCAGCAGCACTGTCTCTAGGGCTGCGTTGCATGAGACAATAACATATCTGAAACAGCACTCAGCTGCAGGGGTTTTCATTGCACAAATGTGGCCTCTTGCCTGTTATTTTTCCTGCAAGGAAGTATTTGCAAGAGAACTACCCTCGCTCTGAGAAAAAATATAGTTATCGGTAATTGCTGACATGAACCTATGGAAACCTTAATGACACTAGCTGGGCCAAAATGAAGCTTAAAGTAGGCAGCTGTGCCTCCACCAAGCCAAAGCAACAAGTGCCACACCTGAATTTTGACTAACAAGGGTATTGAACCTGAAAAAACACTACCCAAAGAAGCAACTATGGATGAGGATGTGCACAAAACACCAATGTTTATGCACGCTTTGCACCTCTTTTCTGTAAAAATCCCCTTTGCTCTTCAGAAAAATACTTATCTACACTGAGAGCCAAGAGAAGGCTGTTTTTTTGTTTGTTTGTTTTTTGTTGTTGTTTTTGTTTTTTAAACCTTAATCAGAGGGCTCGGCTTTGCTGAGTGTCATAATTTGGTTTTGGCAATCTATCACATAGGAACCCTACACAGTAACACCAGCTCAGACATAAAACATCGAGCTGAGGCCATAGCTGGGATATCCAATTGCCTTTGCCCAGATACTACAGTCAGCATGTCATCCTTAATAGACAGTTTCAAAGCAGCCTCCAATATTTGCAGGTTGTAGAGCACAATCTGTGTGCTGGAGCATCAAGAGATTTTAGGACACTCCAGTGACCTTGCTTCAGCACTGCCTGATGCTTTCAGCTGCAGAAATTTCCCTTTCCTCTCAACACCTACGTATCACCTTCCAATTAACAGCTATTAAAAAACTTCCAAAAGCGTCTGCAGTTTGTCACAGTCTACATTTGATGATAAATTCATTAAAGATCAAATATCTAAATTATCTCTTATTGCTTGTGGGTTTTTTTTTTTTTTTTGGTCTTCTGTTTCATCCTTCACTCCCTCCATCGTTCATCAGAGGTCCGAGCTGGGATAAGTGAACTACTGAATGTGCGACAGCATGATCCATCTAGGAAACCTAATCCAGGAGCAATGATTTTCTTACGCCTTCTACTTTCTCAGGGCCCAAGGGTTTTCATGGGAGCTTGCTAAAGAACCATTTTGATTCGCCTGTTTGTGTAAAAATAATCCATGTTTCCTTGACATGTTGAGAATACAACATACCAGCAATAACTCGCATACTTCTGAAGGTCTTTCTGCTTGTGAAAGACCAGCACGCTACTGGCTTTATCAAGAGGTCTAAAACTTGCTTGTGGAACTCGAAAAAGGCCTTTCCAACGACTGATGCAGTAAATCTGCAGGGCTAACTCGTTAAATTAGCAGAACTGTTAAGTCTCACCAGGAGTAATTGCTGTCTCATGCAAAAGATGAAATATGCTCATCCGGAAAAGGAAATTTCACATCTCTTAGCTGGTAATGAAATAACAGGCCATCACAAACTCCTTCCAGACTATTCTTATTTGGACATGCTCCGCATCCTTTTCCAAGCCAGCATTTTCTGGCCAATATAACCCCCTGGGAGATCCTCTCTCTTCTTACATCTCCTTATTTCCAGCTCCAGTCTTGCTTGGGTAGCTAAGCAGAAGCCAGCTGAGAGTAACAGCATTACCCTCATAATATGTACTAGAGAAAAGTGTTCCAGAGTTGTGGTCTGAAGGATTACCACGTCCATAGGGCTGAAATGGTTTCATGTAGCTCTGTTTTGTTTGTAGCTTCTGTAGATCACAGTGTCATGACACTTAAAGCTACAGAGGAGAGGTCTCAAGATTTGTAATATTTCCCTTGCTACTGCCATTGCAAAGAGCTCGCTTACTGCTGCAGGAAAAGGCTAGGAAAGTTGGGATATTGGGATATTTTTAATAGGAAACCGGTCTTGTAGGCAGCCTCCTGCAATTATGTTAAAGGTGAATACCAGAAAATACTATATTTTGGAGAAACTTGCCAAAATCCCAAGATCACAGGTGCCACATGGTCACTTGTACTTACACGCATCCTTTGTGACAAAGGAACAACAGCACTTGGTGAAAGCATGTGCAGATGGAGTGGATGCAACCGGTGGCATCTGAGTGCTGAACAACGACCTGACTCTCACCGGGGGTGCTTTCTGCTCTGCACCCTCTGGGAGGACACCTACAGGGCAGGCTCCCTGTACCGAGGCCAGCACTGACATCTGACCTGCAGCTGGCTGAGAAACACGCGTCTCTGGGGAAGGCACTGGGTCTGCAGTTAGTCGAGAACAATGAGTTGTCCCAACAAGGGAATAGTTTGCAGGCTCCTTCATTCACCACACACAGACTGGGTGGAAGCTGTCAAAGATGGGTACGTCTTCCTCAAGCAGTCCTACTTCTGGTCTCCCAGAGAGGTGACAATAATGAGGGACCACATCCTCAGCTGGCATCCACCAGGCCACCTTTCCCCAAATGCCTTCTTCTCCCAGCTCAACCCGTGAAATGAGAAAAGCCCTCAATCGCTGCTTTTATGGATGTCAGATTAATTTTCCATTCCTGTGGCCAACAACCAGCCCAGCAATTGCAACCAAACACCTGCCTGGGGCGACTGCAAAGTCTTATCCTAGCAGGGCTGACAGCCCCCACGGGACAGCTATGGCTCTCCAAGAGGAACCCCTGCGTGGAGAGACAGGCTTTCATAAGTCACTGCTGGAAACCTTACCCTAGAGACTGGCAGCAGGGCTGGCACGCAGAGCCTGGGCACAGAGTTTGTCCTGGGGTCATCTTGAGAAGGAATGGGGCACCGCTCCCTCATGGAAATGATTAATTTCTAAAAATCCCAGAGCTAGCAAGGAGCATTGGGGAATGCTACCATCACACACACATCCTCAAAACTCTCACAAACCGTGGCAGTTACTGCTGGACATTGTCGGGTTTACTGGCCTGGATGGAGTTTGACACAAACACCAGTCACTGGATCTCCACAGCAGGATATAGGATGACTGCCAGCTGCTCTGATTTGCAGCTCAACCTCAGCCTGGCCCTTGGAGGCTTTAGTCTACAAAACACCTTAGGGCCAGCTGCACCCAGTTGCATGGGGAGAACAAGCTGCATCTTGGGCATTAAGAGCTCCCCATAGCTGCTCCAGTGCCAGACTTGGCTTTGCTCCCCAAAGCCAGACTTGCTGTCTGGCTACCTTTGACATCTCCCCAGCCACGTATAAGCTCAAATCCTGCACAGGTGACTGGGGCTGGGTGAATTCTCCCTCCTTACTCTGCAGCAGCTCCTGCAGCTCTCCCACCTCCACTGCATGGAGAGCTGAGTGTCAGAGCATCTGCAGAGCAGCAATTTCCCAGCCAGCTCCTGCCTCTATTATCCCTTGCTGACTGCCAGGAGTTGCATGGGACCCAGATGCTCAGGCCCATGCCTGAGCTCTCCTCCACGGCAGAAATCTGCACCAGTGTTGCTGCCCAGACACCTCCATGGGCAAAGAGACAGGGATGGCATTTGCAGTTACACCTACCTGTATCTTTGTGCTGTGTGAAAAACTAGCTTTCCTTGCTCATCTAGTTTTTGGCTAAAAAGGTCTTGTATTCGATTACATCCTAAGGCACATCTGGTTTTAGCAGTACAGACTGGATACTTGAGACATCACAGAGAGAAGGTGTTTGGGTTAAGAATGCTCTTGTGATAAAAAAGTATGGAAAGTCCTCAAGTGTTTGTTTAGAGAAAGTAATTTCCATTTAAATGCTGGCAAAATTTCAACAATTTTAGTTCTGAAGTGTTGAAAATACCCTCAGATAATTTCTGTAGCATTCTAGACCCCAAAGGTGACTGCAGAAAGCAAGACACCTAAGAAATCAAGTTAACTGCAGAGCTGAAACTCATTTCCTGTTTTCTAGGAAAACAAAAAAGGGCCCAATACTCTTAAGCTTTTCTGAGAAAGATCTTCTCACAAGCAGTTTAAACAAGACCGGTGTGATTTGCCTTTTTTCCCCCCCAAACTAAACAGAGCTTGCCCCTTGAGAACGCCTCTAAGGGTTTCACAAGACATACTGATCCATATCCTTTACTGGACTTTGGTACAGAGCATACTGCTGTAAGTACTGTTTGGATTAAAGATGAGAATGATCTAAAATGCATTTCTAATGGAATTTACAATCAAATATGATTTAAAAGATGCTTAAAATCAATGATACCATATTTGTGCTCTGAATTTCATCACAGCAGTGGTCCAGCCGTCATATTAGGATTTGGTCTTGCCATCAGGAATTAGGTGAGACTTATGCACCAATGCAGATTTTTCTGTTTCATCACCGCCTCTGACTTCACCTCACCTAACAGAATCCTGAAATATGTGCAAAATCAGAAAGCTTTGCTAGTTTGGGGTCAAAGTTTGACCCAGTTTCCAGTAAAAACAACATATCAGTCCAAATTCTCTCAAATTCAGGTCTAGGTTTACTGAATCTTCAGTTCATTGAACTTGGCTCCGATATGTAGAGCTCATTCTTCAAAGAAACCAAGTGAAATTAGGTCTTTAGCTCACCTCAGAAGAGTTAGCAACGCCCAGCTATACAGGTCTCAGCAGATTTCCTTTGCAGAGATTTTGCTAGCAGCACCACTTGTAACACGATTTGCCTCCATCTAGCAAGACGAGATGTTGCAACTAGCTGCAACCACCGCTGTTGCTTCATATCGGTTTCAGGGGAGCACATTCCTTAATACGGTTTGCAAAGAAAGCTGGTTTCCATTTAAAAATGAGAAAGTGTCTCTGAGCAGGCTTTTGAATGCTCTCCTTTGTTAACTAACACAAGTAACAGGCCTGAATATGACAACGAGCTTCACATCACTAGCGTGCCTCAGAGGGAGGAAATGAGTAAAGAAAAGCAGCTTGTGATACATCAGCTCAACCAGCCATCAGTGTGAGTGCACCCGACAGAGCACAACCTGCTGTCGGCTTGGTTTAGGCAAAGAAGGAAATTATGAAGATGACAAATATTAATAGTGTTCCTCTCTGCCAGGACTTCCCTCCCTTTGCAATCACCCAGCTTTATCGGACCTTTGTGCTCACAGAGCACTGGGACAGGACGTGTTTCTCCACTAGCAAAAGAAGAAGAATGTCAACTTGGCTTTTGCTAAAGCTGATGGTGTTCTGGGAGGAAAAGGTATCCCAGCACCCTGCTAGCACAGCTACTGCAAACTTAAAATATCTGTCTGAAAACGACAGAGGCTGCCCAAATCCCCTGCAATGCTGGTAGCAGCCATTTTGACGTGGCACGAGGATAGTGCCTGGCCAAACCAGCAGCTCTACTCCAGGCACACATGGCCAAGCACAGCCTGAGGGTGGCCCAAGCGCAGATTTTGTACAAACTGCAGCTGGGAAGCTCTCCCAGGTAACACAGCAGATCAGGATTTCCACCATGGTCTGAACAACGCTATCGTGGAGGCTCTGCCCACGCCTGTCCTGGACACAGCAGAGAGACCTCCTCCTGCCGAGGAGGCAGCTTGGACACGGTGTCCAAAAGGCATTCAATGGAGCACAAACCCCAGCATGAATAGGCACATTTTTGCAGAACTAAAACAAAACCCATTGTGGGTATGGACCAGAACATTTCCCGGCTGTGCCCGAGGTTGCAGGAGGTGGGTGCCGTGGGTACCCCGAGTATTAACCAGAATTTCTCTGCTGAGGTTTACCAGACTCATGGCCACAGCTCAAGCTCTGTACTGTAGCCTTGCGTTTGAGGGGAAAAATGGGATACCCACTTTAGCATAACTACCAGTGAAAAACTTTAGCCCTCTCCTACAACCAAAGCTGAAAAACCTCCAGGAAAGCCAACTTTAGTACCACTTTTCTATCTCAAGCATCTCTACAATCTTCACAGTAACAGCCAATTTCTTTACTTGACCAGCAATTGCTTGATGCTTACCCTGAGAAATCATTAAGAGACCTTACTTCACAGAAGAGAGTTCATCCTCTGAAAAATAAGGCCATTTTAGGTATTGACAGAGGGAAAACAAAAACTGATACCCACAAAATCCTTACTTAGATTTACAAAATGCAGTCATTAACACGTTTATATTTTAATCTCGTTCTATCGTTCTCCAGATTTAACATCTATCCCAGCTTTCCATTCCCCGCAGTAGCTTTGGGTTTTATCTCAATCTTGGCATTATTAACCCACAGACACTCGCTCTCCATCAGCATTTCTATTTGGAAGCAGATAAGAAATTAAAGCTAAGTTAGTTTATTGTTGAATCATTTTATATAACAGACTCAGCGCATTAATCCTGATATATGTGGTCTGGGGAGGCGAGCAGAGAGGGCTGTTATGCTGTTTTGGGGAGTTTTTCTGCTCTGCGCCTAGCACATGTGGTAAGGCAACAGCAATAAATCAGAACAAAGGAAATAAAATACTGAGGCTTTAAGGAACATGTGTTTTAGAAGGAAAACTTGGCGCACCACTAAAAGCAATATTGCCATATAACGGATGTTTAGAATACAGATGTAAAAGAGACAGGCAAATTTATATAAATAACAGCAACTTACAAGTCTGTGCAGCTTTCAAACACTGCAAGCCCATCTGTACTCCTCGGTCTTCCTGGACCTGGTCAGATAGACCCCAAGCTCCAACAGAGCAGCACACCTCGTCTCCAAGCCGAGCTGTGACACATCAGGCTGCAGACAAAGGATCAAAGAGTTAGAACCAACCCAGGCAATCAGTATCTTGCTTTCAAGGACCAAAGCTCTCCAGCTGCTTTTGATGGCCCCACTGCAAGCCAATGTCAACTTGAGACATGCAGCTGGAGGAGTAATGTGTCTTCCCTAGGACCTGTACATCCCTCCTGCTGCAGTGGTATGGCACTGGTTTCATGCAGCAAGAGAGGACTCTGCTGAGGCTCCCTTCCCAACCTTGGGCAGGCAGAAGTGCTCAACATAAGCACTAATTACTTTGGAGCAGATTTTCCAAGATATTTAGGAGGCTAGGCAGGAAGGTGGGGTTTTTCAGGGCCTCCAGGTGGCTCAGATTCAATCCCCGAGATGGACTTTTTCCTCCTCTCTCCCTGAAACCTACTGAGGAACTTCTGAAGGGCCACTAAGTGCCTTTCTGCACCTTCAGGCACCTCAGTACCTCTGCAAAGGCTTTGAGGTTTCATATCACAACCCCTCCTCTTGTGGGCTGCCCCTGGGACTCCTAGCCAAGCCGGTGGCCACGGGCCAGCATCAGGCAGACCAGGGCTAAGGGCAGGAAAGCAACCCCAGAAGCTGGCAGAATAAGAGAAATCCCAAGAGGACGAAAGGGCTCCTGCTTGTCTGCCCCATGCCTGTTAACATTTTAGGGTAAATGGTCTCTATTTCATTTAATGCAATAGCTTTGCCACCAGCCCTCTGGTCAAGTAGTGTAATGTTAAATACACCCTGCACACACTTTGCTTGTGAGGTAGGGTTTGCCTTTCCAAATTTGCCCCTTGCTTTATCAGTTCCAAGCTTAAATAAAAACAAAGCCCAGATGCTGAGAACTGAGATGGGGGCTGTGAAAAGAGACGGAGGGGGAAGACACCATAAAGGTGAATTAGGGAAGCACAAGCGTGGGGGTGATCGACGAGCTCCAACCTGTGATGAGTCCTTCCTATAAGCAGCAGATACAGAAGCAGAGCCAGCAGTGGGAATGACCAGAAGCGAGGAAAGTGGAGCCACATCTCCCAGCATCAGCAGCTCCCCAGCTGGATGCTGGTGGGAACAAGGAGTCCAGGATTAGCACCTAAGCAGGGCTTTGATCGGGATGCACAGCAGGATGCATGAGAAGGTTAGGGAACAGCACACAACCTGCAGGAACATGGGAGAGAAAAGGGAGAAATAACGCAATTCTATTTGCTATAGGCTAGTGGTGAACCAGCAAAACCCCAGGAAAAGGAACAAGGTGCAGCCAGACGGTACCCCTCTGCAGGAGAGGAGGAAAATCATCTCAGTGAGCACTTCTTTCCACTCACCACCATGGAAAGCCAGCCAGGGGACACCAGGAGCATGCACAGGGCCAGCTGCTCAAAGCTGAGGAGCATCATCACTGCCAGGTCATCAAATTAAAACAGGATAAACCAGAACACGAGCCTGCAGACAGCATCACTCTGAAATCCTGTCATCCATACCATCCTGTCATCTGAAATCATACCATCCTTGGGGCTGGGCAGTCCTCCATGGTCCTGGAAGTCCCCAGCGCCAAGCAGAGCCTGGGCCCTCTCTGAGCACATCGGGTGGCAACCAGGCAGCAGCCCTGAGCTGCTGGAAGCCCTGAGAGCATGGCAAGGAGCTTCTCCACATCAGCAGTCCTCAGACCAAGTTGGTATTTTACAAAGTGTGGCCATTTATCACCCAGTTTTGGAAGGGTGCATCAAAGAAGCCATTTGTATCCTGCAGCAATCAGCTCTGGAGAAGACAGGACAGGCCCTCTCTCCTGGGAGACACCTGGGAAATGCACTGATTCTGGCTCCATCGGGTCACACGAGCACAAGTAACCCAAGCAACCTCAAAGGCAGCTTCCCCACACAGACAACCTCTCTAAATCTCAGTAGGTGAAAACCAAAAGAGATTGGTTTGGGCTAGAAAGAGAGGACCTTTGGCAGGTTACATGACTAATGACAAGGGAAAACACAAAACAATTTGGAGCAGCTGTCCTGCAGCATTGAATAGGATCCCAGCATTGCTGGTTTCAAAGGATAAACATGCGAATGAGGCCTCCAAAATCTTGTTGCTAGTTAAAAAAATAAAAAAATCCAAGCAAACAAAGAACTCAATGAATTTGGGGTTCTTTATTCATTGCTTTCCAGTTACTGAGCCTGTGGAGTATATTCAGGTCATGTTTTCAATCTTTCCTCCATCGTTACAAAATATGGAAGTATGCTTTATAATATTACACTGTAATGAAAACCGAAATTTCCTCCCTGTTCTCTGTTTCAGGATCCACACCTCTGAGGAAAGCTCAGAGCATTGTCAATTTGTGAGAAAACAGAGCAGGCAGAATTGGAATTCCAGAGGTGGACGATCAGGGGTGAGCTCGGTGCAGACATTTTATAGATCAGCCAAGGCTGAATTACTGTTAAAAGAAGAAATCAGTTTCAAACAAAGAAAAAAATAAGAGCTGTAACAAGCCAACCCAGTCAGAGTCTTTACAGAAAAAGGCTGGGTCACTCGAACACAGAGCTTTGGCTGCTGCTGCTGACCAGAGCCCTGCTGTGGGAGCAGCCAGGACCACCCTGCCCTTGGGATGCTGACAGTGGGATAGCCACAATCCCGCCCAAGAAGTACCCAAACACACGAAAGTCGCAGCAAATTCCCCTCCTCCTGCCACGGCACCCAGGGTCCTGCACCACAGCTGACAAACGGGGTCAGGGTAATCTCCAGCAATCCAGCTAAGCTGGCTTTCTGCTTGCTCTGCATTTTCAGCAGCAATGCAGAGCAGATGCAATGGGGGTCAGGATCTGGCACCCCACATGCATAGTTTTAAAGATTATCATTCAGCAGAAGCTGTTGTGAGGAGGAAAAAATGCTGAGCCCAGAGCCCAAGTTATTTCTCTGACCTTGAATACTTTAAAACATAATATTTTATTTGGCCGGTTATGGAAAACATGTGGCAAAGCCTTCATTTTTTGGAAGGTTTGTCCTGCAACACAAAAGGAAGGAAAATAATTGAACTTTTATTCCGCCTCTCCCTGCTGTGCACATCCCTACACCCACACAAGCTGCTCTCACTTGAATTTTAAGTTCTGAATACATTCAATAACTTTATTTGCTCAGCAGAAATACCAACAAGGTCTCAATCAAAAACTAACGCCCTGGTCTGGGGGGTGGGGGCAAACAGGAAAGTGCCCCCACGCAAAGTTCACAATACAAGTGAAATGGAAAGGTTCAAAATGAGCAGCTAGAAAGAGATGAAAAGGAAGAAGTTGAGGAAAAACTTCAACAGGACAAAACATTCACCTCATTCCTACCATAGTTAGCAGCTGTAGAATTTTTTCAGTGATAAACAGTTATAATCTCTTACCTGAATACAACGCTTAAAGACCAATTTGCAGCACCATTTTTTGGGGAAAAGGGTTGTTTTCAGAGCTCCAGTTCCAAATTTGACCTAAATTCAGCCCTCAGACAAAGCCTTTCCCTGTTTAAAAACAAAAAGGGATCAGGAGAGAAGAAGGAGGTCAGGACTAATTCATTTACCTCCCCAAACCCCTGCACGTGCCCATGACCTCCAGCAACAGCACCTGCAGGAGAGCTAGGGGGTGAGGAACATTATTTCAGACAGGAGGAGCACTGCAAGAGGGTTGCCTGGAAACTTGTTTGCTGTTTTCCCCATCCTTCCAGCTGTTACTGCCGCATCCCACTCCCTCCTAAAACTTTCCAACAGACACTCCATAAAACAAAGGGAACTTCTACAAGTAAAGCTAGAAGGGCTTCAAGCCCCCCTCCAGCAGAACAACTGCGCGCCTGCTGCAGTGACAGTGACACAAAGGGGTGCTCAGACTTCCCCCAGGAAGACTGATGCTGTGGGACCACAGGTAAAAAGAAGATGCACATCTAACCCTACCAGCCCAGCTCCAGGGAGGTTTATTCCCAGCTGAGTAACAGCATCAAGCAGCAGTAGGAGATAACCCTCCCAGCCTTTCTATCTGTTCCCATAGATAAATGGCATGGAAAAGGTATTTCTAGACGCCTCAAAGCACGCAGTGGGTCGTGATTGTTGGGACAGTGATAGCTATTGTCCTACTTCCTTCTTCAGGGACAAATCCCACTTTTCCCTATAGCCTCTCCCCATCTGAGCAGGACCTATAACTCACCTCCTTTCCCCCTGTTGACTGACCAACCAACCCTGAGCTCTCTAGGCTTGTAAGTAACAGGCAAGCCCGCTGTTTAAGGCACCTGCACTCTGTATTCAGCAAACCAGTTGCCATTATCAGTGGTTGTGCTAATCAGGCAATCAGTGGTAGCCCCCGAGCACCGTGCCTGCAGCCCCGCCAAGGGCTCGCTGCTGCTCAGCAGCTGGCACTTGGCACAGCGGCTGTGTGTGACTCAGGCTGGCACAGCTCCGGAGATGCCTTCCCCTGGTTTGTAGCTGCAAGTGATTCATTGTGTTCAGACTCTGTTGTTGGCATGCCAGCCATGCTGTAAAAATCTGGAGTTAATAAACTCCGCTTTCAGGTCACAGCAGTGCTTTCCAGGGTGTAGCTTTGTAGCGCGGGCCGTGCTCGCTCCCGCCCCGTCAGCTAGCACAGCTGCTGATGAATTTCCCACTGGAAAAAAAACAAAAACAAAAAGAAAAGAAAAAAAAAAAACGTGGCCACATACACGAACAAGCCCAGGGAAAGCCTCTTGCTCCACTTTCTCCTGCTCCCTTTGGCATGCGCAGGGGAGCCCACGGTCCTGCAGCCCTGGTCCCTCTGCCTAACCATGTGAGAAGCCTCCTGGCACCTGCAAGCTGGGCTCCCCCTGAGAAAGAAGGGAAGTTTTTAAAAAGAAATAAAAGACGAGAGATGTCGCAACCCCTCGAATCCAGGGGAATCTGAAAAACGTTACCCTAGCTCCAGGTAACAGAACTGTTGATGTCCTGGGCAGCATCCTGCTGCAGCGAAGCAGGTTCCTCCTGGGAGGGCTGTTCAGCCCCGCTGGCTCCAGCCCCTGCGAGGGGTTCTGTCTTGGGGCATTTCTGTTCTCCTAGGCCTATATCTATTTCAGATCTGGCCTTTGACCTCTGCCTCATGTCTGCAGCTGTGAGATAGAGGAATTCTTCTTTTCCTCACCTTTCCTTCAAGACAGCAAAAGGAAAGGCAAGCTTTGCCCTCCAGACATGCTTTGCAGAACCACAGAGGATAGAAAGGGAAAAACGTTAAGAGGATGGAGTTACGCTGAGGGGAAACTCTTCCCACACCTGGCATTTCCCCACCTCCTTTTTGCTGCTCTGCCGTGCGTTTGTGGCACCAGCAGTGACACCGCGCTGTCGCCTTGCAGGGCCTTGGACTGGCTGGGGTGTTCCTTGCAACGTGGCCTGCTCCTGCTTTGCTCGGGAGTGAGTTGCGCTGGAAACTGCCTGAGGAAAGGCTGTGACTCTGCACGACACCGAGTTCATCTGTGGAGCCATATAAATAACAGGAGCATCTCTGCCACACGCACTGCACTCTGCTAAGCAGCTGCTGCCTCTCTCCCCAGAACCAGTGACATTTTGGAGCAGGTAAAGTGACTCACGCGTTACACTGCAGCCTTTTTTCTGCACCAGATCTGGAGCTCGCTCGTGGATCCCCAGCCAAGAAGGGGTGGAAGCGACTTTCCCTTCTCAGCATCCCACGGGACAGGTATGCTTCAGCACTGGCTACGTTTCAGCAGAGCGATTCGTTTACTCTCGGCCGTACTTGCAGCTTGTATAAACTGGATCGGCATCAATGGAGCTCCACCAGCTTACATCAGCCCGAGAACGTGGCTCTGTGTTTTCACGGCACGGAAATTGGGCCTGGAAGGTTTGGAGCAGGCTCTCGACAGCGCAGGCTGGGTGCCCCACGGGCACTGAGCCCTGCCTGGGGGCAGCGGGGCTGGGGAGGCGGGCTTGCTTTGCGGTACTGCAGGGAAGAACAGCCGCAGTGAGCGACAACGCGAGCAGCAGAGGGCCTGGGAGCATTCCTGAGGAAACGTCCATCAAGCAAAACAAGGCATGTTAGGAGCAAAATGGGGAGCTGGGGCTGAAGGAGAGCTGCAAGAGGCCCAAGAGAGCCCCGACGTGGACAGTCAGGAGAGCAGGAGCAGACCATGGTAGAAACCAGCTCCACAAGACAGAGCCAGTGTCAGCAGCTTTTCTTACCAAGAACCAAAAGGATGGAAGCGCTTGCATTCAGCCACCCAGGAGAAAATCAGCAAGCACAGGACAGCTGCGTGCAACCAGAGCTAATCCCAAAATACCAGTTCTGTGCCCAGTCCTGAGCAGTGGGTCCTGTGCTCTGCTGGATGCTGGAGGTGAAGAAATGTGCAGGCTCCACCCTGGTCATGTCACACCCTTTGGGGTTAACGAGGGCTTGCAGCCATCCTCTGTCCCCAGGTCTTCATGGAGATTTACTCCTGGGCAAATCCCACCCCCCCAAAAAAGCCAGAAAAACACCACCTCACTGACAAACATCTCAGCCCCTAGCTACCTGGATTCAGCTTGGAAACTGATGTGAGAATGAGGCCGAGCACACAGTGTTGTATTTTATACATTGCAGTTGTCTGTAGGAACACTGACCCAGAGAGAGCAGCGCTCTTTGCAAAACAGGGCTGAGCATCCGTAAACCCATCTCACAAAAAAACTGCGAGCCATTAAGGCTACCATTGTTAAAATGAAATCAAAGCCTGCAAATACCTCAGGCACCTTAAGGAAGATTTTGGCAGATCTTGGGCCCTTTGGTTGAAAACTGCAATCCCTGAGCTCTGTGCTCCCCTTCAACTGCTGCATCCTGATTCATGTCTCAGCCTCCATAGGCTGCTATCCCGCTCCTAAGTGTGGCCAGAGCTGCTCCAGCCCCAACATCTCTGCTTTGCCTTGCACCTGAGCACCACCAGGTCCTGGCATCACTGCCTGGGTCTGGTAGCGCTGTCCCCATCCCCAGCAGGGACCAGCCTGGGAGCCAGAGCAGGTAAAAAGCCGTGGTGAGCGATCCCATCCCCAAGAAGTGCTCCTGCAGCAGCCCAAGGAAGCTCCTGATCCAGGTCCTGCCCCCCAAGGTGTGAGGAGCTCCCCAGCAGCCCCCAAGCACCCAGCTGCCCTGTAGAGAGCAAAGCACAGAGAGACCCAGGAAGGGTGAGCGTAAACAGGAGCAAAACCCTTGCTGTGGCACGGACACCAGGCGTTCAGCGGCTGCGAGGCGTTTCTTAGATGAAGGCCAAAGCATTTTAACAGCAGACATTTACAGCAGAGCCTTCAGTTATCTTCAAGCCACCCATAGCTGTGATTCCATGCCATGTTTCCCTCCTTTGCAGGTGCTTTGTGGCGTCAGTGTCCCAGATGATGCCAGCCCTTGTCCAGGGCAGCCCAGGCTTGGGTCGGCTGTGCCTTTTGCCACTCCTTCTTGTATAACTGAAGCTGGAGGTAGAGCTTTGCTTCTGAAATCCTGCATCCATTTCTCCTTCTGTTGTGAGAACAGGGTGGATTCAGACAAGTAATAAAACATACTAAGTGCTTGTGGTAAATAAGTGCTGAGCCCCAGCTCTCCCCACGCTGTAATCCTCTGCAGTTTTCTCTGGGGCTAGTGCTTATTTACCCGCTTCCAAAATTCTCAGCCTGACAACTAACGATGCATTAATCACTGTCAGAGTGGGATCTTTGTTTCTGCTCTTCTGCAGGCATCTGTCAGAATCACAAAAGATTAATTACCACACCAGGCTGGGTGCAGGAACACAGAGACTCTCTGCATGCACGTTCTTCACTGGATGCCTTGCAGCCCCTTCAGCAGCCACTCCGGCCTGCAGGAAAGCGCACCCCTTCTCCCAGCTCTCTCCATCAGCCAGAGCAAAGCCTTCCCTCTTCGATTTCTAGCTCCCCCTGCTTTCACTCTGCTTCAGGAGCTGGCTGCCTGCACCCTCTTGCCCAGACTTTGGTCTTTTTTCAGCCTCACTAGCAGCACTAAGAAAATCATCAAAATCCTTCCCTGCCGCAGCACCCCGCTCCCTTCTTCGTTGACCACGTGAGACGGTGCCTCCTCTCTGCTTCACAAAAAGTTTTCTACAGTTCTGTTCTGACCTCCCAGCCACACAGTGCTCTATGGCATATATGTAGAAATACAACAAATAGACCCAGCAGCAGTCTCCGGGCGACATTTAAGCTCCACCACAGCAGCTGAAGCTGCAGCTCTTCTTACCTCATCATTCAGAAGAGCCCTGGCAAACTGAAATACGCATTTTACTTTGCCCCCAGGAGTCTGGACCCAGATGCACCCAGGAGTCTGGACCCAGATGTCCACAGGGAACGGACACTGCCAGAAGGTGGAGGGATGCTGGGGGTTTGTCTGCTCATGGTGGCTGCAAGCATTTGTGCGTGCTGAGGCAGCACCAAGCTCCTCCAGAGCGGATGCAGTTTGTGCCAATAGTTAAGTTGTTCCCTACAACATGGGTACAGCTGTTACCAAAGGTAAAAGGAAATAAGCTCTGTCTAAAGCATCTAAAGTGAGAATAAATAAAAATTGTTTGGTTTTACTCAAATGCAAGCTACTTCCATACAGAGGGGTGAAGGAAACCCTGCCTTGGCTGCTCTACACTGCTGAGCACTGCCTGAAGAAGCCTCTTTTTTTCCCTCCCATGAATGTTTCCGTGCATGATTCAGCAGCCGTCTACAAAAAGCAATTTGGAAGATGAATGATTTCACTAGGACAGGGAAGAACTGAGAGAGAACATCTGTCTGGGTGCAAGGGGGTGTTTCAGCAGACGCACCTCTCGCTCAGGGCTCGGATGGTTTGGGACCTGTCCGGCCCTAGGAGGAGCAGGAGGGATGGGGACCCTCACACAAGGCAGGATTGTCACCTCCACAGAGCGCAGCCCACTTACCTCCTCCCATCCTTGCAAGACACAGCAGATTTGTGTCAAGGCAAAGGACTTTCCCCTCCAGCAAAGGGGCCCGAAGCCTTGATGCCTCCCCTAACCTGACAGCAGCCTCTCGTTACCAGGTTGCACGTGCTTATTTTGTACGGGGACTGAAATCACGACATGCCTTAAGGTGCAGTTTTAGGACAACCCTACAGAGGCTAAATGCTACAGTTTGGGCTAAAGCAGGATGTGCCAGAGCAGCCCTCCTACTCCCCTGGCCCATAACAGACATGAGGCTGCTCTCATCTGTTTGTTTTATCATATTACAGTTGGAGAAATTGTGCAAACCCCTCCTATTTTTTTGGCTGTAACAGACCCATTGTTGCATCTTGGAATCTGGACCCAGCTTGCTTCTTAGGAGTTTTCCATAATAAAAAAGCTTTCAGAGATAGGAAGATAATTGATTAAGTAACCACTTGCAAATATGTAACCAGGAAAGAGTCAAAACATGCATCCCTAAGCTCCTCTTAGCTATGAGGAATGGGGTTTAGCCACGGCTTGGAAGTGCGTGTCTTTCAGAGCATTCCCTGCTCTTTATCTCACCATTGCGATCAGGCAAGTACAGATACTTTTGGTGGGGCAAATTCTGCTGCTCTTAGTGCCAGATTGGGCTTGGCCTTTATCTGGGTTTCTGTGGCAAAGCTGTGGCAAAGTCGTAGGCACTTTTGAGAAATGCCAGCTCCCGCAGTCATGTTACGCTCTTACTTTATCACACTTCGAGTTCCCAGCCTCGCTGATGGCTGAAAAAAGTTCAGAGAAGATTAAAATTCAAAGCATGAAAGTGCAAGCACCAAAAGGCCCCGGCAAAAGTTATTACCCATTACCTCTGGCGATGCCTAAGGCAGCTTCGCCATTTCTGAGGATTAGTTTAATGGATTTTGAAAGCTTGGATCACACACGGTCCTCTCGCTTTTTCTTAAACAGGTCCCAGGTGCTGGAGTTGGTTCAGTTCTTGTTCCCCTCTCTTTAGTAAAGGCCTGAGAAGCAGGAACAGACAAAATCAAGCAGTAAACAAAATCTAGTATTTTGCATATAGTGCAACAGTTTTGTTCTAACAGTCTTTGAGCGCGTGGGCTCGCTTACAGAGGGAGAAGGCTGGGCACAGCCAATGCAATATAATTATACTGCCTCTGATACAACTGAAGTTGAAAGTGTAACCGGATATATGAATATCTTTTCCCTTTGGGAGATTTAGCTTATACCTCCTTCCCAGAGACAAATCTAAAGCAGGAAAAGAGTTCTTACTCCCAAACTGGAATTCTCTAATCATTACACTGCTGGAGATTTAAATGTTCAATTTGCACTAGGAAATTGCCTCCTGTCAAGAAACTCTAGTAATTTCTGTAATCCCAGCAGTGTGAGGGATCCTCATGGCTGCTGCCCTTCAAACAGTTCTCTGTCCAGAGCTTTTCAGCCCGCTGTGCTGCTTATAAACACCCGAGAAAGCAGCTGAGCCTTCTTAGAGCTTTACTTCTTATATACTTCTGAATTTTAATTGATTTTCCTGGTTTCAGCTGCCGGCTGTCTCAGCAAAAGGACAGAGCTACACTGACCCACACTTCTCTCTCCCCAATGGCAAGTCTATTTGTGGCCCTGCACAGTGTCGGAAATAAACTGCTTTTCTTGGAGAGAACCACTGGCAAGCATCAGGCTCGCTACAGAGGGCACAGCAGTCTCAAAGAGACTCGTTTTAACTCGGATTTCAAAGTCCTCACCAATGGGTTTGGAGGGTTGGAAATGCTCCTGGGAGTGGTGGTGATGGAAAGAAGAGGTAGGAAGTAAAAAAGTAAGATTCCTCACCCCATTCTATGCTTGGAAAACAGTCCTTTGGGGTCTGCCTGCTCCCTTCCATCATATTTTTTCTTATAGCTGGAAATCTCACTAGTGCAGCGCTGAGAATATTTTAAATGACTCATTAATGTTTGCATACATATGCCAGATGCTTTCTTTTTTTTAACAAACAAACAAACAGAAACCTCAAACACTCTGAGAGATGGAACATTTTCCCCTCCAGTGAAGGACAGACTGACTGCTTGTGCAGGAGAGTGGAAGAAGGTTAAAAAAACCCCACACACGTACACTGCCACCACCACCCCTCCCCCAATAAATAAATAAATAAATAAACAGAAAAACCACTTTATGAACATTTCTCCTCCCCTTCTGACCCCTTCCCCTGCCACACTGGCTATCCAGTCTCTGGGGAGGTGAGGAGGCACTGAGAGAAGTCACAGCTGTTTATTTCCTCCACAACACCTACAAGGAGCCTGGACTGGCAGCTTTGGACCACCTTAGCTGAACATAGCGGATGGGACACTGCGTTAATCCAGCTGCTGAGATCATTGATGGGTTGTTCACCAGAACATCAGCCCACGGAGGAACCCCCACCTCAGTACCTGAGGCCACCCCAGAGATTTTTTCAATACCTTATGAATGAGGCTTCCTAAGCAATTTAGGTGTTTTTAGTAATTTTATCCCAAACCCTTTTTCTTCTGATATTTTGCCCAATTCATCTGGAAATGAAGCGCTGTGATTTCCCAGTCCTGGCAGTCTTCAACTTTGCCAGGCAGTTCACCATGAAAACTGCAGAGTTACACAAGGGATGTCTGAGATAACCACTAGGTGTGCAGAAATGGGCCTTGGCAGAGCTGTCAAAGAGCTCAGATCCAAACCTGCAGGGAAGGTGATACCAGTGAGAAGTAATCTCTCCATGTTTGCTCCGCCAGCTTTTCTCCAACGCATCAGCTCTCATGAGCCAAGGAAATGACCACAGCTTCATATGCACACAGAGTCTGTGTTGTAGAGAAGTGTTCATACATGCTGAACTGATTCTACATCAGCAATCACTATAAAATATTAACTGAAAAAGTGAAGAGTATATTCCTTTTATGTTTTATGCAAAGGCAACAGCTACTGAAAGCAAGAGGGATTCAGGCGAGTGCTCCACAAGATGTGACTAGAATATGTTTCTTCTGAAGTCCTCTAATCAGAAATAGTAATATATTCCTTTTTTTCCCCCCTAAGACTTGGAAATCACATTTTAGCGCCTGCCACAGGACTGTCAGGATCAGCATTTCACGAAGCAATTCAGCCTTTATCAACATTCAACAGCATTGTAACTCAGGAATAATTAATGTAATATTAACATAGAGTTATCAAGAAAGGTAAGAACGTACGCGCTCAACATCAGATGCATTTAGCATTTACTGCAATAACGTGATCAGCATGGAGTCATTTAACATAAATGTCAGCTTCAGCGGGATGTCTCAAGGCAGTCAAGAGCATCTCCGAGACGTGCCTCTCGCTGTAGGTACCACCCTCAAGCTCTCCAGAGCTCTTCAGCGTGCTCCTTCTGAGGGCCATCTTGGGAAGTTGCACCATGTCTCTGTGTCAAAACAAAAAAAAATAAAGAAACAATTTTGTAAAACCCACTTTTCTGAGGTATATAACATGTATCTACATTTCCACTCATGAACTATACTAGACAGATCATACATACAGAATATTTAGGAATGACCGTAGTCTATAGAGAGTCTATAGATCCATATTTGTGCATTTATATAAACATACTGACGTGAAAGTAGATAAAATTCAATTCATATATCCATTCTGTCAAATGGGGGAACATGCTATGGCTTTTACAGAAATTGTTTCTTGACTTAGAGTGGATATATCAGGCAGCATAATGTGTACTACTTATACAAAATTACTTACACTTTGCTATGCTGCTATATATACACCTATATTTATATATACATACACACATACGTATTAAATATATATATATATTCAGTGGAAGGTTTTGCTTCATAACAAAGAAAGAGAGATAAGCTGCTTTTCCTCGTATGTGGAAAGGATTTAGTGTCTTTTAGAATGACCAGGTTCAGCAGTTTGGGGCCTGATTCCTGCTTTTCTGTTCCCTCTGTTCCCAGGAGAACTCCTGTACAGCCAAAAGGAAAAGGAGCTTGTCTGAAGGGTTTTGCCGCTCAGAGCTGCAGTAAATGGCTAGTGGGATTTGCAAACACAGCAAGGCTGCTACCTTATGCTGATATTAGCAGGAGCAAGGTGCCCAGGCACGCTGAAAAATCCCTGCAGCTACTCAAGTCTCACTTGTAACAGCACGGTGCGTGTGACAGACTGCCTGGAGCCAGGACCCCACTGAATTTCAGTGGAGCTGGGACACCTGGATCTAGCAAAACCCTGCAGCAGTGAGCACTGGCAGTGCTGGAGATCTGGAGCTTACACCCGCCGGTTGTGTATGTGCTGCAGCCTCGTTCTTCCATTCAGCTCATTTTTCCTCTGGCTGCCACGACTGCTCCAAAACCGGGGTACAAAGAACAGGGAACGACGAACACACACATAGGAGTAAAAACCTCTGCTCAGCAAGATAAGCCCCAAAGGCCAGATTCTGCGCCATCAATCACAGAGCTGACATCAGCAGCGTGCAGTGGAAGGGGTGGCGGATCAAGCCCGACTCAGGAGACACTCCTCATGTTATCCTAACTGCCTGAAGCAGCGGTGACACCACCTACTACAGTCTCCTTGCGATCTGTAGGGCTTTAACAGCGTGTCAAACATGTCTTGAACGAACACCACGTCTGTCTTTATTTATTTAAGAGCTTTTCCCACAAATAAAACCAGAGGCTCAAAATTATGTCTAGGTACAGTTCCAACACACTGCCTTTCCCTGAGGCACCAGCAAAGAAGGCTGATTGCAGTGGAGGCACTTGTGCGTGAGAAGGTCTCCTCACTGCAGAGCAGGCGAGCCAGCCTCTGCAGCCTCAGAAAACACGCTGAAGCTGAGTCCCACCACTTTTCAGAGAGTGCCATGCTTGTTTGACTGCGTACAGACCGAGTGCTATAGAAAAATGTAAATATTTTTATGGCCTTGCTTGCTTAAAAGCCTACGAGGATGGCTGGCTAAGTGGAAAGGAATGCTGTGCACACACAGCAGAACAAATTTAATGAAAGACAGAACCCAGAGGTATTCTTTAACCCAGAGACGGAGTGCTTTGCATTGTTAAACAGCGGTTGTTTAGTACACCACAAAGAGAGCATTAAAGTCTAGATAACACAATTAATAATGAACTCTCCAACACAAAGTACTGTCCCCACCAGCATGACCTCACTCTCTTCAAGCACAGAACACAGGCTGGCTTTACAGAGCTACTCACTCGTCTCGTCTTGCGTTTGAGAAACCGGCCAAGTGCCCGCTCCACTCCGCGCTGCTGGAGGGTGGCGGTGCAGACGGAGCGAGGCTCCTCTCCAAGGTGCACAGGGGAAGGACAAGGGGCAACGAGAATGAGATGGAAGACAGGAAAATCCACTTGGACATTAGGAAAAGTGTTTTCACTCTGTGAGTGGTCAAACATCGGAGTGCAGAGCAGAGAGACAGTGGGTTCCCTCTTCTTGGAGATACACAAACATCAGCGAGGCACGGCCCTGAGCAACTTCATTCGGTTGGCCCTGTGCTCACCAGGGACTGGATGAGGTACATACAAGGACTCCTACCAGCCTCTCTTATTCTACAGTGCTTTGGTTATCCCCCCGAAGGGTACTTTTGAATGAGGTATTTGCCACTGTCTCTTTTCTTGCCTGCCTCCTGTGTCAGTGCATCAACACGGACTGGCTGTTGCAGACACCACAGCCACTGTACCGGCTGACAGAGCCTCCAGCCAAGTGACACCTCAGAAACAGCCTGTCACATTAAAGTCACATTAAAGACTGGCTTCATCGTGCCAAAGCTAAAAGTCTACAGAAGAGACCCAAATTTGGTGCTGGATCCTTCCCACCTGACCTGCATCCCATTCCAGTTAACAGCTGAGCCCTGAAGGGGGCGGGGGAAGAAATGCATGGTTTTACCTCCACGAAATCAGCCTTCCAGCTCTCCTCCCAGCCCCAGGCAGCTGCACGTGTTGGAGAGCAGCGGTTTGGTGTCAGGGTGCAGAAGAGCTCAGCAGCGCTGCTCAGAAATCACTCCTCACAGCCCGAGGTGCCCAGCTCAGTCGTGCTGACCTCCACCCACCTGGGGAGCATGAGAGTTTGAAGACCCACTTAACAACCAAAAAAAAAAACACAGAAGTCTCATAAGACAGTCAACAAAAACCCTGAGCTGAGGTCTCCAAGCTGTCACCGCTGGGTGTCTCCAGTAACCACAGGTGAGACCTCTCAGAGTCACCTCTCTCTTAACCAAGCCCCTGCCTGGTGAGAAGCACAGCCCCCAGCTGCTTGCTACCAGGACGGCAGAAAAATCGCTGCCTGTCAACAGCGCACGTCAGCAGCAAGATCACGGGCAGCCAGCATCACCATCGGCTGACAAAAAAAATCAAAGGCAGCCTGGATCTCCCTCACCCTGCTCCGTCTTTCAACACCGTGTTCAAATCAGCTCTGAGAGCAGTCATGTTCCACTTACTTCATGGCTCTGTGTCATTTCAGATGTTACCGTCTCAGCGAGGCACGGTCTCCGGCATAGGGATCTCCCGTTCAACCCACTGGGATACAGCTCTAGGGAGGCCAGGAGAAATATGCGAGGTGTAAAAACTTTTGGAAAAGAGCCTAGATGCAATACTGAAGAAGACGTAGGAGAGGTAAGCCCTGCAAAAAGCTTGGCAGCATCCTAATGCAGTTAATTTTTTTAAATACATTTATTTAATTTATTTTACGTCATCAGTGATTATGAAGCTCGAGTTTAACCTGGGGGGGGAAGGAAACAAAGACTTGTGGATGGATAAAAGCCCATCTAAAATATTAGAGCCATTGTTACAGCTAAATATTACAACCATGTTAAATTGTTTCTTCAAATACAAACGCTGCAATTATGTTAAATGCAAGGTTACTGCTTCCCATTTAACAAGCCCCTGGCCTTCTCTGCACGTTGGGATAAAAGCAAATAGACAAGGTTTAGCTGGGCCAGGCCAAAAGCACGAAATTATTGAGTCCTATGTCAGTTTAATCTAAATTGCACAGCACATGGTCTCTGACCGCTTGGGGACATCTTCCCCTTGACGCTGGGGCTCACACTGATGTCTTGCTGCCTGTTCAGCCCCCCCCTTCTTCCAATCCGTCTTATCCCTACAGTTCCCTCCTGCCTTTCCCCCTTGCTCCTCCTGCAGCCCCTGCCTGGACGCTTGCTGCCATGAGGCACCAGGGATGCTGATCCGTTCCCCTTTGTCACCACCCACAGCCTCTCTGCTCACTGACCAGGGATGTGAATTTGTCTTGCTCCTGGATGCATTTGGGGCATCTTTACTTGAGTCTGAATTAAGAGAGGTTTCAGCAGGCTGAGTGCAGCTGCAGCAGTGAGCCAGGGAGCTGTAAGGGGCCCGTGGTCCTGTTACTGCAGGACGACTGAAGAGTGTTTCCATTGGGCTTTCACGTGGCCTCGTTCCCCTTCTCCTGCTGTTTCTGGCTTCAGTTCCAGCCGCATGCGAACAATGCACCCTGTGTGCATGTTTCCCATTTGGTGCACAACCTTGTAAAACATTTTTAATATGTGATTTACAGTGGTTCTGGCTTGGCCTGAAACTGTTAGCCTCCAAAACAGAGCAAGGGTAGACTGGTAGAAAGCATTTAGAGGGAAAGACAGGAGCGGGCAGGCAGGGTGAAGGCTCTCAGGCCGCTAGCAGCCCCAGCACCCAGCACCGCAGCCTATGAGAAGCAATAAGCAAACAGATTGTTCCTCCCTCAGCCAGCGTTAGCTCCACATCATCCCTGCTTCCAGAAGTGACATCTTCTGGCAGTAAGCAACGGTGATGGCTGCTCACTTCGACATCGTAAAAAGCAGAAGCAACCAAAAGTCACCGCAGTGTCTGAGCCAGATCCACTTATGACATTTTCTTCCCCAAGTAAACTGGAAAAAAAAAAAAAGCCCTACTGGAATCATATAAGGAATGGACAAAGTGACATTATGCTGAAGCTGGAGGGGGCGTGTGTGATAATTTTATAACAGGAATGTATTTTTAAAGGGAATTTTCATGAAAAGCAACATCTAGTTTACAAGCACCAGGCAGCCCAGTTTGTCATCATTCAAAGTCCTTAAATGATCTCTCCAAACGCTCGAGTAACTACACTAGGGACAGCACCCTGTTCGAATTCCAATTTCTTATTAGACTTCAATAAAGTCTCAACTGGAAAAGATAATATAAACTTCCTGTCCTAAAAACTGCTACCACATGCCGTTAGGGCAGTAGGGGAACGAGGCAGCGCTGTACTGTGCATCTGACCAGCAGATGCAGCAGCATTCGAGTCTCCCTCACGGTGAAAGGCATTACGAAATGGAAGACTGCTCTGATTTGATTTTACATACATACATTACGAGACGATGTAATCTCCGCTTCAAGTGCTGACAAAACACACTTAATCACCTCTTTGAGGATTTTTACAGAGTTGTTGCTACAGTGTAAAGTGCAGAGAAATGTTTCGTGCAGAGAAATGTTTCAAAGCCCTCTGGAAAGCCTAGCCAGGATGCTTTCTTCACAGGTTGAAGCACACAAGACAAGCGCAGAAATCTGAAAGGCTCCCCAGACACTGCTCTGTGAAGAGTCACTGGGGGAGGTTCTTAAAATAATCCATCAACTCAAGGATCTCAGGTTTGATCCCCGTTTCAAACTGCTTTATACCACAGTTCTGTCAGATGCTTGAGGAAACCAGCACTAAACGATGCCCAAACAGCATTTAGGCAGCACCTGACAGTGCAGGTCTATGGCGCCCGTTGGGATGTGCCTGCTGGGAGCTCCCCAAGGGGACACCCATGATCATGGCCACTGTCCTGCAGCTCCCACCCAATGGCCTGTTCCCAGCTGTGCCCAGACCAGAGCAAAGCCACTGAGCCCACTCACTCTCTGCTCGAGGTTTCAAACCTCCCCCTTCCTCTCATTAAGACAGTCTAAAGATTATAATCTCCCTGTATATGAAGCCTGCACCTCTCCCCACTGCCTAGAAACGTTGCATTCCTCAGCTGCACCTATCTGCAGTGACTGAGCTGACGGAAGGCTCCTCCAGGCACTTTGGAAGGGAAAAGGGTCATCCAGCTGCTACCTGAACCCCTTGAGCTCTGAGGCTAGAAAGGATTTGGAGTGGAAACCGTGGGGCTGCCTGACTGTAACCGGGGTTGGAGTTGCATCAGACACTGCAAATGTGCTTTGGCCACTAAAGGTGAACGGAGATGCCAGAAAAAGCTTGGAGGTCTCATTTTGTCTTTTTTTTTTTTTTGGTAAAAGTTTTCCTTTAGTTCAGCCATTTCATCTGTCTATGTCAATTCACTGAAGTAGCTCCCCCCCCCCCCCAGGTCCTGGGAGCCACAAAGGGCAGCCCACGGCTTGCTAAAGAACGACATTTCTTTTGGCATATTGATTACCAATACTGCCACTGCACTGCACATGCCCAAACAGGTTTCCGAGAACAGCAGGACTCTTAAATAAAATGCTTTAGTTCAGCAGGCGTATTTTCTAGTTACACTTCAAAACAACTGTGCAAAAGTTCTTCATTATTCCCCTCCTGGTTTTCCCTTCTCCATACCCAAATGCCAGTATTGAGCTTAAGACCTCCACAAAACATCTCTCCATGCGTTTTGTTGCTCTCTTAAATGAGCTTTTCAACCATACTCTGGCAGCAGCCTCAATATTCACTGATGGCTTTACAAAAGTAGAGGAAAGAAGCTTTCTTTCTCCCATCTCCACGCAAATATTTTTGCTTAAAAGCTAGCCAACAGCCTGACCAAGAGATGATGGCACACAAAATGATGTAAATAAGTGCAGCTCATATCAACCAACTGCAAGAGCTGAGCAAGAAGAAGTGAGAGAGTGCGTGTGTGTGTACGTGCGTACGTGCACAGGCGATAATATAGTAAAAAATTTCACTGCAGAACTGAAGCCTGACACTTCCAGATGCTAGGTTACTAGAAGTGAGGTCGTTTGTGCAAACATTTTTTGCCCTCCCTGAACATTTACCTTACAGTAGAGTCTCACATTTCATAATCACATGCTACTTTTTCCATTCCAGACAATTCGGTGCTTAGCAGGGGTGGCACTAACCAAATAAAAAAAAATATTCAACATTTGATTCTCATCACTCATGGTGTTGGCTCACGCCTTAGGTACCATGCACGGTTCCAGCACTTCTCTGAATGCACAACTACTCATTTTCCATATGGTCCTCAGTGAGATGCCTACTCCTATAGATCCTGACTGCTCACAAGCTCGAATAATTGTAACTGCGCAGCTCCCTGGCGAAACAAAGTGATGGTATTTATTCTTATTTAGGAGACGAGGAAGTAGCAAGAGAGACGGCCAGACGTGCCCCCTTACACTAGCACCTAATGTTTTTTTTAGAGGCTGCCTCTTCAGAGGCAACTGCATCCAGTAGTGCTTCCTAGTGCCTGTACCTGTCCCTGCCTTGCCAGGGAGGGAAGGATCAGTGACGTCTTTGCCTGGTGACAAGGTGGCCTTTTTCTCTTGGGAGCTGATGCTGTCGATGCTCACGCACAGTCATCTTCACCTGGGCTGCACCCAGCTCTCTACCTCCCCGGGACTTTCCTGCTGATCAAATGAAGCCCCTGCGACCTCAGCATGTGGAGGAACTGGGACAACAGCAGCCTGTATGTGCCCTCCAGGCTCTGCCCGAGCTGCCTGTCATTAAGCAAAACGCTAATCCCAATCCACCACCAGTGCACCCGGCTCGATTAGCTCTGCAGCTGTCTTGCCCTGGACACTTAGAAAATGCTTGCCGCCCCCACCCCGTATTTCCTGGGAGCAGGCAGATCAGCTCTTTTGCCTTCAGACTTGACTTCAGCAGAACTGGATTGTCCTTAGGGAGCCCTGGAAGAGCTGGCTCATCTCCAACTGCTACTGAAATCAGGAGTCCCGTTGTTTTTTTTTACTCATGAATTTTGAGTCATGCCCCAACATGGCTCTACATTTTCCCTCTGCCATAGAGTCACACTTCTCCACCGAGGCTTTTTAGATAGAAGTTCAGTTAGGACAGAGCAGGCTACACTGTTCCCGAGTTGGCAGGAAACAACAGTCCCCAGACATTAACATGATGGACATGTCGACACAGAGAAACGTATGGTACCAATTAAGACAGTATCAACAATTATGCAGAACACAGTTGAGTGGATTAATTTGTTGCCTGGAGTAAAGGCTGCCAGTACGGAGCTAGCTGTCAAGAGACACACTTTCATCTTGCATGCTGCCTTGTGCCAAATACTGTGAAGCCCATGTGCACTAAGGATGATCGCCAGGTTTTCTTTTTCCACCAGCAATGTTGAGCAGGGAATCAGCAACCAATTAATGTCTCTCTCTATGTGCTGCTTCCTTTCTTCTCTGATTAAAAAAAAAAAAAAAGGAAAAAATCCCTAAATGACCATTTTTCCCATAACACTAAAATAAGAACTACAAAGTAACTGGAAAAAGATGGTGCTTTTCTTGCTCAGAAAGGTTTTCTTTTGCTGAGGGGCTTACACGATAACTCATTTGTCAAGCACACTTTTTTCTCAGTTCTCTAAGCAGAGAGAAGAGAACTGGTTAAGGCATGTGTGACTCCTTTCCAACTTGCTATTTTTACACTGACCAGAAGGATACTTACACATGCTCTCTCTCTTGCTTCCCACACATCCTTTGCCAAAGATGCAAGATTAACTCTAAAAAGTTGTGACTAAGGTCTCCTGCCTTATCAAGTACCTTCTAGAGGAGAGCTTAAAACACCTTAATTCTTGCAGGTTTGTAGGAGCAAGCAGCTGATTGTCGCAAAAATCTTCACGTTTGCCAAATGCTTCATAAGTCTACGGCTGTCAGAGTATTAAACAGTAAACACAAAACCAGGACTTGTAAATCATCATTTACTGCATTAATAAGCAGCAACATTTGAATTCCTGCTAAAGCTTTGTACCAGCTGTGCTTTGTCTCAAAATCCAATTAAAAAAAAAAAATCTGCTTATGCTTGTGCCTGCAATATGAAGAATATTGAGCTGCCCTTCACATGCTCTACTGTTGCTTACAGAGCATACAGACCCAAATCATGCTCCCGTTGCTCCATATTTAGGCTTGTTAAACAACAGCGTGCCTACCTGAGCTATAAATTACCTCGAGGCTTGGAGTAATGCCATCCTGAGTAAGGAAACTATTCATAACACTGCACTCCTTAATTCACTGCAGGCAAAGTCCCCTACCCACTAACACGGCATAAGGTGATCACAATCAGCGATGGAGAAATCCAGTTGAAACACAACATTCCCAGTAACCACGTTGTTCTGGGAGCAGCACAACCCTGAAGTCTAGTTTTCTGTATGTTTACATCCTATGTGCCTTACTCCTCCAGCCATTACACCTGCAGAATACTTGCAGTTCAGCAGTCCTCCCATCACAAAACCTTCCAGCTCCCTCCTGGTATCTTTATTCCTACTACATCTCCTTGGGCAAGGGAGCTGGAAGCTGCAGGGTCCCAAAAATGACGAGAGGAAGAGCTGCCCTTCCCTAAGGACCACACTCCTGCAGGTGTCTCCTTCTCTTGACACTGATTTTCAGAAAAAAAAAAAAAAAAAGTATCTACCAGACCATTACCCCTTGACCAATTTTGATCAAAATCGGTCAACGTTCACCAAAGCTTAAGAGGGTGAAGGATGGACAGAGAATGCAGGAGATCGGACTAACACGAATCACATCTGCATATTTATGAGCTACACATAAGCGTGGAGGGGCTTCCAATAAATTGCTCACCAGGCGCTGAGCGTTAAGTCTGTGGGTATTTGTCTGATTAGCAATATTCGCTGGTATTGCACAGATAACACAGGGCATTTAACAGGATATCGAGCCTTCACAGAGGCACTTCATGATTTCTACCAGTGTCTCAGCCACTGCGCTCAGGAATGGGAAGAAATCTTCAGTGACTTCCAACACCCTCACCAAACTATAACTCTGTGGCATCACTTGGAGACTTACTTCTGTGCCCAAGCACTTTGCCCCATCTTTCTAACTTAAGACTAAATTTTCTTCGTCTCAAGAGCCTCGTGCACAGGGTTGTTTTCTTCATTGGGCTCAGGGATTTGCACAGACCCAACATCCTCCAAACGAAAAGATAAAATCTCTACAGGCACTTCCTGGAAAGTTATTTCTGCAGCCAGTAATCCTCTGCCCGCTGCCAGGCACGCCACCTTTCTGGTAAATACCAGCCTGGCTCTATGCTGGATGCCTGACACCTCCTCTGCATGGCGAGGACACGGGCTGTACGACTCCTGCCTCCCAGCCCGTGGCCGCTGCTCCCAAGCCGCACTAAAGCGAGGCTGCTCCTTATCTGCCATTTCCAGACGCCTCTGACACAGCCTAAGGGGCAGAGGGGACTAGCAGTAATGACAAGGAGAATCAAGGAAGGTCAAAATGGGACAGAAAAAAATATATCCGTTCAG
Source organism: Anser brachyrhynchus (assembly GCF_964034855.1). Classification (NCBI taxonomy): domain Eukaryota; kingdom Metazoa; phylum Chordata; class Aves; order Anseriformes; family Anatidae; genus Anser; species Anser brachyrhynchus. The sequence goes on from NC_137696.1 coordinate 16,711,062, forward strand.
ACGTGCCCAAATAGGATTTCTTTTTTAATTGAACATCTAAACATCTACATCTTTAGGAATTTTGATGAGGTTAACAAAATATGTTCCCTCTTTTTCCTCCAGCTGGAAACTGCAATAAAAATGGTTCCTCCTAAGCATCTTTTCACTATCTCCTTTTTTCCTTTTGTACCATTCTCCTTGTCTTTTACTATTTTGGAGCTTTTCCAATGTGAAATGTTTTCAAAAATGGCAAGATAATGAAAACATCCCCAAAGCAATAAAAAGAGATGAGATAAGGAAAATAACTACAAGACTTCATTTAGCCTTTTACACTTCGTAACACAAGAAAAGGAGGACACAGCAAACTTAAAATTCTGAAATATCTTCATATCACCTTGCTAAAAAAGAAGTAAAGTAGAAAGAAACAAAACAAAACTCTGAGTTTTTTTTTCTTTAGGAAGTACTTGTGAATACATGGAGATAAGCACCTTTCAAAAGGTAAGTCAGGTTTGGTGAAGCAGGAAACATTCCACTGGGAAAAAAAAACTGGAAGCCAGCTCACTGTCATGGAAGTTTAGTCATCACCATCGCATGATCAGCGATTAATAGGAAAATGAGGCCACGTTGACTGCTTCCCTGGCAATTTAGGATAGAGAGGAGCTTCAGGAGACCTCAGCTAATGGGAGAAGATAAAGGCCAGCACATGGTGTAGGAGTGAGGACAGTTATTCTGCAGCACTGGTGGAATAAGTGTGAGCTTGCGACCCTCCCACAAGGAAGAGGATGGTGGAGCCCACATGGAGAGGGCCGGGGAGCCTATGCCATTTGGGTAAGTTGGAATAAAAGGCAGCAAAACTATCTGATTCCAGCCTGCTCTCAAAGAAATGACTCGGGCATTCAAATATACTAAAATATTAAACACTGTTGAAGTATTGATGTACTTGAAAGTTAAACGTATTCTTCTCTAGGACTGGAGACTGTGAGCTCGAGAGCGATGGCAATCCTCCCACCAACCTTTAGATATCAAGGACACCCCTAGAGACGTTTCGACCTAGACTGCTCTAAAAGCTTCCTTAAGAGAGGAGACAACTAGCCAGGCCCCTCCTGGTACTCTCTTGGTGGCTACCTTCGAGATGATGCGACAGAAATCATCAGAAAAACCTCTCCAAACGTGTGTCTTCCTGGCTGTCTCAAGAAGCAAGACCAGGCTGAGTCCTGGGATCAGTTGTCTCCCGTGTCCTCTCCTCAGGGATTGCTCACATCCTCACTCTGTGCTTCCCAAGTCGAAATCTGCAACTGCAGGGCGCTCTCTAGTGTCTCTGCTCTGCCTGGGAGAAGCACAAGTACCCCAAGGCACCGACACCATTCCAGACCGTGTATAAATGCCAGGCAGAGGGATGCCCGAGGCCTGCTATAAATTAAGAAGAGTTCGCCAGTGTATCTGTTTGAGCGAAGCGTCTGGTGGCAGCCACTGCCAGACTGGCCATCAGCATTGTGCAACCCGGGTTGTGGTCTGGGGTGTACGCTCAGGGGAGAAATTCTCATGGAGGAGCTGGCTCAGAGACGGCAGCAGGGAGGGCTCAGCAGGCCTCCTCCCACCACCACAGCACCGGGGGACGAGGCAAGGGCAGAGCATGTTTCTAGCTGCTGAAGGTGAGCACAAGCCAAAACAGTGGGCACAAACTGGCACCTGCTTTGGTTTCCCCTTAAACGGCTCGTTGATCCCTTTATTACTACACTTTCTACTGCTACGGTGCCTCTTTCCTCCTGTGCTCCTCTGAGGCTGACAACTCCTGACAGAAACGCAGCACATCCCACAGCCCCATAGCCTCAGGTCCAGCTGCGTTCGCCTAAATGACAAGATCGATGTGGCAATCTGCTGCAGAACATATGAGATTCCCCTTCTCCCTCGCTCTCTCCTCTAATATACATTTCACATTAAATCAGCATCCAAAGGGAGGCTCTTCTAGCGCCTGAGAGAACGTATTTTCTTTGAGCTCGCAACGCTGTCTGGTGACAAGGGGGGGAATATGCTTGCACCATGTAATTGATTTGATGCACGCCACGTTTCGGTGGGATAAACATCCCCCCCCCCCCGACTCCTCACATCCCAGTGTCTCCAGCCTAAGCTCCTTGTTAAAGTGCGTTGGGAGCCCATCAAAGACACTGAGTAGTTTTGACGTGAAGATAAATGCTCTTATCTTCAGCTTCCGATGTTGCTTCTCTCAATAAACACTCCTGACAGCTTTCACTGTTTAAACTGCTCTTCAGCTGGGGATGGGAATACAGAGACACCGTTTAATCCACCTTTTATTTCATCAAACTTCTCTGCTGGGACTGGAAGCTGGGCTTGTCACCAAACCAGACAACTTCCACTGGGACACAGTGCCACAATTCACAGGGAACAAATTAAGGCTTCATCCAGGCAACACACTTAAGCACCTGAACAAACCTGTGGCTTAAGCTTATCTGTTGTTTTATGGGCTTAGCATGTCCCAGATGGACATGCGTGTCCAGAACCTCTCATACAACTGCAGTACACCAGCAAAACTACACATCCCAATAGTACTGTGCTGCTGAGGTACCTTCACAGGCAGGCAAACACTAAAACATAAATAACTGTCTTTCAAGAGGCCAGTGCAAGAACCAGGAAAGAAAACCTGGTCCTTCACCTTCAAATCCTCCATCTCTTTCTGCAGCGAGCTGGCCCTCAGCTCAGCTTCTCATCCCAGAACAGAGGACTGAAAAGCCTGCTTCGTGCTTTCAACCTCCCCTTGCTGAAGGACCACCTACAGATCCCAAACCCAAACACAGAGGCACAGCTCAGCTGGAGCCCAGGGAAAGCCCCAATGATTTGAACGGATCTAGGATTTCACTCTCTGCTTCCCTACATGAAGATTAAATAAATAGTCCCTGGCTCCAAAAGCACCACACATGCCTGCCTGAGCTCAATGAGATATTTACTTTAAAGATGCAGAAAAGTTGCAATCATTTCCAGCAGTATGGCAGGGGATGAGCTTTAGGGCCAAAGAGGTATCCATTTCAGGCATCATAAATCCAGTCCATGTGTCTTTAATGCAGTGGAACAGACTTTGACAGGAAAAATGAAAGAGAGATTAAAGAAAAAAAATACAAGAGAATACACTGCCAGAAGAAATAATATAAAAATGCCTTAAGTATATGAGGAGGAAAATGCCTCGAGAAAGAGCAGGTCTCAGAGCCCCAGCAAGCAGGGGGAGCAATCAAATAAGGAGGTTGCAACCAAGCCAAAGTCTTTGTAACAGTACGCACACCAGAATATGACTGGGGTTAGGACAAGGTTGAAGAAATGGCTATTCTGGGGGTAACTGCTTATGCCGAGACACTACCATGTTCCCAAATTGAGAAAAACAGCCAAGAAAAATCATGTAGCTTGCTATGAAACCCCCTCAGGCCAAATGCAGCAGCAGATTTTTGAAGTAAGTGAAATTACTCTGAATTTCTAGTAGAGGAATCCAGCTTTGATTCTGCCCAGAGCATTCTGTATGAGCCTTTGAACTGTGGCAATGAAATATTCAGCTGCACAAATCAACAAGCCTATATCCATACCCAGCTCCAATGAAGGGTCACACAGTTTTCTATAATAAACAGCATTTTCAAACAATTTATGTTTAAAATTTCAGACAGGAGATGAACTCAGTTTTATTGGCCTCAGTTGGAAAGCCACCTAGACCATCCACGCTCATATTTCAGGGGGAAGTCTTCAATTCACGTTGCCATTGCATTCATTTCGATGCAGTGACCTCCCCTCTCTACCCCGCAAAATGCTAATCACAAAACAACCCAAATTTAATCCTGTGTGTGCAGAAGACAGCACGCTTCTGGTCCCGCATGCTAACCACGAGACTGCACTGCTTTAACAAGGGTGGATAGCCTTTGGGTCCATTGCTAACATCGACCACTAGCGTCTGAGTTCATGCAGAACAGACAGAAATAGCAGTTGTAGCTGGTGACCAAAACTTACGTTCAGAGTCCAGCTGCATAAATTTAGACCTCTTACTGAGGGAGCTCAGATACACACCTAGAACAAACAAACAAACAAAAAAAAGCAGTGTGTTGTAGGAAACAGCTGTATGAAAGCACCCAAAATGTGGCTCCCACCAACCAAACTTCCCTGGCACGCACAGCAGGATCAGATTTTTTCCTCAGAACGAACAGTTTGCTCCTACTTTGGCTTGGTTTATGACAGCTATATTCTAAGGCACCTCCTGAAAGATACGTGGAAAGCAAGACACAGATGTCTTACAGATGTTTATATACACCAGTTTTGAGTTTTACAGACATCCTGATATGTCAGAGACTGTCAGTTCTCTGTGCTATTTGAGAAACTGTGTTGTTATCAATTTAATGAATCAGCTACAGAGAAGAGAACTCTTCATAATTCAGTTTTAAGGTCTGGTCCTATCACACAAATCAAAGATTGAAGATTGAATCAGAATCTTACAGGTTCCTCGCTACAATCTGCAGCAAGGACAATAAAGGAGATCAGAATTACAAGTTACAGTTATAACCAGCTCCATGCTGGAAGCTGTGCCAATGCTCATCAGCTGATTACCTGGAAAACACTATTTTTCTATGGCACTGACACTTGTGCTTCCCTTTGGAGGGTTTGTTGAGGTCAACCTGTAAGATTAAATGGGACAAGAGTACTAGTTTCCTCGTGCAACCCTTGCACATGCTTGTGTCCAGCTGCTGAAAGGAGTGATGCTCAAAGCAACCATGTATAGCAATGTTTGCACAATCAGGTGCACGAGCAATGGAGACATGCACCTTAGCAGTAGTTGCTAACCTGCCAAATTTACTAGTTTTCTCTCAAGACTGCAGGCTTTTCACCCTGTCTGTAGATACAGCAGAAACACCACGCAGAACACTATTTTTTATGGTTTCATATAAAGAAACAAAAAAAATTTGTTGAGTAATTTACGCATTAAACTGTTCAACAGCCCATTTTTATTTCCCTCTTTCTTCTTACAAGTTATAAGATCAGACATACAAATTTACCAGCTTTCTCACAGAGCAAAATTTTAAGCAAATGCTTTGTTTTGTGTTTTAAACCCCACGTTGCTCAGACTTTGTGCTTCAGGCCACTGACATAAAATTTACCAGAAATTTTCCCTGGGGCTACAAAGAGATTATCCAGCTAGAACAAAACCCTTCCAAAAAGCAAAAACGCAGCCACTGATTTTGATTCTTGACTTCTCTCCGTCAGGTTTAGGAAGCCCTGCAAAGCACAGAGGAATTATCGTTTGAAAATAGCTTGGCAATGTTGGTGTGGATGCACTGCTACTGAGTGTTTTCTGCAGCTCCACACCCAGAAGAACAGGCAGATCAAAGTGAGCAGGATTACTTGAGTTACCTACGGACTTCTTGCTGGCAACCAGTCCAAATTATTTCTGCGTGCATATCTCAGTGTGCTCTCTGCTGTCAGCATCCATTAGTACAGCTGGATCAGAACTGCGCTGGTTTTGTGCATCGACATCTTAGCATAGAGAGGGGAAGCTTGGGGTTTCATTTGACATGATCAGCTGCAGTTGTAGGGCTTGTTATCATTTACCTACATTTACCAGTGATGTGCCTTGTATCCACGGCAGGTCACAGGCATGCCTAAGAAGTGCACTAACTGCTGGTCGGCCAGCAACACAAGCTGGTAATAACAGAGCAATCCTACATGACTTCAGCCTCGGTCCATCAGAAGGAAACTACTCTGAGTACGCTGGTGCTGTACCTATGGGATTACTGAGAAAGCACAAGGATTGATGCCAGGTAAGGAGCCCCACCAGCACACTACGTCACTAATGCCGGGGCATATCACGCACAGCGCCATGCTGAGCACCACGTACTTGTGCTGTCTCAGGTATCTCTGCAAGCAAACATCGAGCTGCACTCGAATGGCATGTTTGTCCCTTTATTCCACTACTAGATTTCAATCCATTGCTGTAACCGAGATGAATAATTCTGGGAGCACAACGGAGAATTGTTTGCGATCAAGGAGTTTTCTCAAGTTGGCAATGATTTTAAGGGCCTCTATATGCTGGTAAAACCCAAGAATAACTTAAATCTCAGAAGGTGGAGGCACCCTGAAAAAACAGACCTCTTTAAAGCATCCCCAGCTGAGAGCCCCAAAGCAGCTGGATCACCAGCCATTTTCCAAATGCTGGGCCAATGTTTGCATGTACAACGGAGTATTACGATGTCCAGATAGCAGTATGTGAAATTAATCAGCCCCAAAGCCAAAACACTTAATCAGCCCAAAACCACTTAGTACTGAAGCTTGATGAAAGTTCTGAGTGAAAATTCACGTATCGTCAGCAAAGGTTTTTTGAATGACAGTTTCTCTCAAGTGTCCTGGACTAGAAAAGTGCTTACACATAGGCAAAAAGAAACGTGAGGCAAAAACCAAATGTGAGTGTGTTTGATGAAAAATTCTTCTTTAGCTAAAAGCTGCATATTGACATCTCTCTCAGTGCTGCCTCTTTTCATTGCTGCTAGACTATGCTTGACGTCGTCCTGATTTCTGATCCTGCTAAAGGCACAGTGAGACAAGTTGGGGCTCAAAGGAGCAGGATGAAGCCTTTGCTGCTACCCAGGCACTCGTGGTCATTATCCTTTCTGTAACATTCCTGTATGAAAAGCATTTCTTAGCCTAGATTCAGCAAAGCACTTAAGCACATGCTGAACGCAGTCAAATCAAGACCGGACAAGAAGCGGGCTGTCATTGCATCAGCCGTTACAAAACTCACTGCAGAAGTACATAATGAAGTCGTATGGCCTGCCCCATGTGAAAGTTCTTACCTGAAAAAAAAATAAACCACATCCTTAACCCACTTCGGCAAAGTGCTTCGTACTGTCAGGACTTCGATCAAGCTCAGGACTGAAAATATGCCTACATTACTTGTCTACTCTTAGCAAAAATAACCTAGTCCCAAGGAATTGGGGACTTTTAACCCATTGCACTGGAAACTGTAGCTGATGAGCTTTCTTCCCCAAATAATGTGACATTCTGAAGTTTAGTTTAACTTGGCGCTTTTCCTTCTCTCTTCTTTGAAATGTATAGGGCAAAAAGCTGTTCTAATATATTTGTCTAGCAGTTCACTCTTGCAAAGTAAAGAAATATTGAGAGCAAAATGGAAATAGCAGAAGGGTAAGTTATCCAGTCGATTGACTCCACCCCTCACAAGGATGAGACTTTTGGACATAACGGCTGGAATAAAGCACTGTCAGTCCAGGCTCCAAGGCTGAAATTCTCCCTCCTGGCAGTGCAGAACACACACTTGGCATGAGGCAGCTTTATGTCCTTCTGATCTGCAGCTGCCAGACCCTAGGCCCAGTCACCCATGCGAGCTGGGGCAATCTTCTGTGCCATGCCTGCTGCCAACAGACATTCCTGCAAGCAAGGGGCAGCGGGATTCAGGAATAATCTCAACACGTCGCCTTCTGCCAGGACTGGCTGCCACGGAGGGACTGCCTAGCAATTATTTTTCAGTCGCTCTTAAACTAGGGCTCCTTGAGGCAAAGCTGAATGTCAAGGTGGAGGTGCCAACAGCTCTAAGTCTGATTTGTAAACTCGAGCAGCTAACCCAGATCTGATGTTAAAAGCCCTCCACATCCGATAACCGAGACTTTAACAATAAACAATCTTTATGAGGACTGCTTAAATTCACCTCCAGGGTTCTCCAATCTCACAGCTTTGTAGAAAAATCATCTCCTTTATGCTATTACGCTCTCAGAAATCCACTTTCAGCACAGGAGCAACCACTGACTTACACTCCCCTCTGCCTCAAGTAGCTGCTTGCCTTTTTATAAACAAATTCACCTGCAGCAGCTATAAACCAGTAACAAGTCTCAGAGGGAATGTTACGTTACATATTCACGTTACACGCTGGTGTATTTTAGGAAAGAGATAGAGTTTAGAAGTTAGAGGATAATAAAATTAAGAGAAATAACCCCTCAACTACTTCTTCAAAGAAAAAGACCATTCAGACAAACTGCTGATAGACTCCAGCCTTAAAGGAATTTCCTTCCATTCTGCATTTGGCACCAAGCTCTTTCTGATTTCTGTACCCAGACATATTTTCCTTCAGGGAAAATACATTACAGTTAGAACACTGCCCGCGATTTCATAATATGTATTTATGAAGTTAATCATACCCACGTCTCTCAAGGCGTCTGTTAACCCAGGCTGGTAAATTCCTAATTATCCTTGCAGGACAGAAATATCAATCCTGAGTCGTAGTACAGTGGTTTGCCACATTTAATGTTCAAGGGAATAACATGTTCTTTAGGCATGATCAATACAGGCTGTCTGGTACTGCAGTGAGCAATTTGCAATGTACACTGAAACACCTCCAGTTTATTCATCACCTAAACCTTTTCCCCTCTCTGCCCATTAGATTTCCTCTCACGGAAATCAGGGGAGACCTACTGTGATAAACATCTGGCATAAATGGACACGGATCCATTCAGCTAGATTTGTTTTGTTTACAGACGAGCAGATGAGGCAGCACATGATACGGAAATCAAGAAGTAGCTGCAGAAAAAAAAGCAGTTTATTAGCTCCATGCCCATGCTTGGTAAGACGCAAAGTAGAAATTGAGGAAAGCGTGGCTTAGACTAGATACTAGGGCTTAATTTTCTAATGATACGGACACCAGGATAGATTTGTCCAGGCAGACCGTGTAGTCTCTGTCATTGGAGAGGTGTGGTTTGGACATGGATAGCCTGGCTTTGGGACAGGAGGATGAAGCTGCCTCTCTGGGGCCTTGCAAAATTTGCACAGAGGATTTTAGGGAAGCCACACATACACCAGGTTACAACAGACAAGACCTGGTGGATATTTGTAACTTTTTAAATGCGAAAGAGACTAAGTAAGTGCTTCCTTATGGAAACTGACTTTGTTGTCTTCCAGCTTCTGTTCAATTACTTCTGACTGACCACGGTGGCAAAGTGCATAACCTGTCACACCGTAACACAAAGCCTACAGCACGTCAGCACAGGTCTTTTCCCAACTAAACTACTGCACTTCAGTGAAATAAAGCAGAAATTCTCAGAAGAAATCAATCACAGCAGCGTCACTTCAGAGCAGACCACAGCTTTTCTCACTGAGACCTCTTGTCATTCAAACATGTACGAACACAGCCCATATTTGCCTCTTGTTGTGGATGCTGCAGTTTAAAACACCACTTCACTCACACAGTCCAGCACTCGATATATTTCTAATTAGAGCTGCTGTATCAGCATCTGGTGTTTTAAAATACTGCTGCAATAAATCCTGCAGCTATAAATTTAGTATTTCATAAAGGCAGGCAAGATCTTGTAGACAGATTCTGAGGGGGGAAAAAAAAGCTTTCAATTGAGCCCTGTAATAAAGCATTCCAGAGAGAGAGAGGTCAAGCAAGCAAGCTAGATTAGATCCTTCAGTCTGCCTCCTCCACCATGAACAGCAACAATTCAGCATGCAGAAGGGGAATTCCTTGTTTTTAAACATCTTTACAGTAAAAAACACCATTAGACTTTCTCCAGTCTTAAGCACCACTTTGCGGATTCTGGTTACGTGAGGAACCCCATCTTCACATGACAAGCAGAAATTTTTCATTTCAAAGCCAGCAGATTGGGGAGTTCAAAATGATCCTTCACGGTACAACAGCAACTGGAACCACAGCTGAGACTGAGGTACAATGGTGCATATGGCCAGTGCGTACCCACACTTAAGAAGCCCCCATTTTAAATAATTGAAAATGTAATAAAGACAGAATTAAGCGCTCTTGGGAACTTCAGAAAGTCACTATACTCTTTCTTCGGTACTGCATGATGAGAAGCTGAGTCAAGTTTTGTTTTGTTTGGAAACACAGCAAAAAGCCTAAAGCTAACAGATTATAGAACAAAAATAAACACGCAGCCAAATCCCCGTCCCAACGGAGAGACACCGTAGATTGCAGCGGTGTTGCACTAGCGTCCCCAGCAGCATAACCCACCATGTTTGAACCAGAGGTCCCGAACCAGAACTCTGCTTCTGCGGAATTTGCAGTCATTCTCACAGTCCTGTACGCTCACAGGCATCGGCCTGGACACGAATGGACAATGGAAACCCTCTGACACAGACCTGACAACAACACACAACTTTACATTTGGCAAAGCTTCAAAGCAGAGGGAGAGTTTGTTCTTGTTTGGAAGCATAAATTTAGGCAGCGGAATGCGTATCAGGGAATCCAAATAACCAGCCTCACTTTCAGGGTGCTGCTGCAGCTCCAACTTAAGTTGCACTGAAGTTTTGACACACTCAGGCATTTAGGTAACAGTCCAAATACAAATTTAGAAATTAAAAATACAAAACCCAACCCTGCGATTAGTTTCTTAACTAAACAATAGTCCTCTCTGTCTTGTGGCTGTTTTTTTTTTCCTAAATGATCAAACTACTAACGTGTGTGCTTCACACATACAGGGCTTAGGCTTGAACTAACTGCAAAGGATGGGCAAAATTTATTGCAGGGAACTACTACCACCAGCAGCAGGCATGCAGTCACCACCAAGACCTTCCTTTGCATGGGTGTATCATCACGCTGATTCACGCCACCTCAAAGGTAATTTTTTTTAAATACTGTGCCATCTTTGGATTCTGTGATAAAAAGAGAAAGCTGTTTCTGGCCCTGCCAGGGCCCATGCCCCAGGAAGCATTTTGCAGGAGTTATAAAGAGTAACAGGTAAAGCACCTGCTGTGATGCCCAGAGAACACAAACAGGCCTCCCACCTGGGGGAGCTCATATCCACAGAACAGCCTTTGGGGAAGCTTAGATCTCTACACAGAGCTCAGATTTTAAATAGCTGGGCACCTTGGTTTAGCAAAACACTAGCCTCCATTTGCTGAGAGTTCAAACACATGCAGCAAACACATCCCTCCTTCCCAAAAACAGCCTTCTGTGGGAACCAACCCATGAAAGAGGTGAAGGTGTAACTGAGGCAGAATTAATCCCCAAAAAGATCTGGAAGCAAAGGAAGAACATTGCTTTGATCATGAGCTTTGTCAGCAAAACAAAACTTGAAGGCACCCAGCCTGTTTGCAGCGTTATAGCATGGCATTCACCAGCTATTCCACGGCTATCTTTTGGAAGTAAGGGACCCCTCTGCGCTGGTCAGGACACTCAAAGAGTCCTTTAAGGGTACTTCAAGGGCCTCAGTAGAAGTGAGAATCCAGCACAAAATCCACACCTTTACTCCCAGCATATCACACAAATTTAAAGCACTTCTGAAACACAAATGGTGAAACTTGTTTAATAGTAGCAGCAGCCTTGAGAATTTCCTAGTGTGCTTGACAAAACATCGAACCAACTCAAAAAAAAAGAGCCAAAAAAAAGCCAAGGAGCTGTTCTAACTAACTGCCTAGTACAACAGGAAGAAAATCAAACTGTGGGAGCAAGTAATAGCCCCTCTTATCGTTGTTGTTGCTGTCTTTATGCTTAAGAAAAAAACAGCTAAGGTACGTTTATTGAACGGAGCGGCTGCAGCAATCCATAATGGTTGAAACAGGAGCCTCGGAGAGGTCTCATCAGCAACAACAATTGTTTACCAGACACAAATATCCTGTAGGTATTAAACGAACACCAGGGACTAGTGTACAAGCGACACAGAGAAAAGATTGTCCTGGGGTACTGCACGCCAGGAACACAGCTGTGAAATTGCTCTGGCAGACACTGTCACAGCTAATAACACGATCCTTTCAAACACACACATTAGAGTCTTCGTGGCATTTGTAATTTGTTAAAACTCCCAATCTGTCACTTCATTCTGAGAACAGGAGGAGAAAGCAAGCCTGTACTCTGTTTGCCTGCACATACCTCGACTCACCAGCACTTTTTACATTTTACAGCGTTTCAAACAAAACACTGGGCAGGTATTAATAAGGGTCAAGCAAAGAGGAGTGTGACTTTTGTTGCTTGCACGCTTAAGGCTACATAAGGGGCAGCAGCACAGGCATGCCAGGGAAAATCTCATTTGTGAGATTCCACCCCAGCAAATTCAGAAATACAGCCATTGCAATTCAGGTGCAAAGATAAACCACTGGCACCATTTAAATGAACTCTGTGTTTCTGAAATGCCAACTGTAAAAAACTGCTGATATTTAATTTCGATAGATATACTGCATCTGGTGTTTATGGCTTAGTGCTGTTGCCAGAGAGCCCCAGGAGCTTCGGTCTGGGAGCCAAGCCAGTGTCTACCAACTTAGTTGGACTACTGTGGATACACAAAGATCCAATATTCCTCTGATTTAAAGCTTTCAGGCAGATTTTCAGAGACTTTTGTTTTATTTATAGCTAGCATGTGTGGAGAGAAATAAAACGGTCATTTAATATGCTGCGCAATTATGAGCTTATTTCTTCCAGTTTCACATTTCAGTAGCTTATTTCAACACACAGAGAAATGGAAATCTGGTTATTTCTACCTTAACCTTTCATACATGGATAGACACAAAGAAACTAAGTAGCAGAATGTCTTCACATTACAAAAGGAAAATGCCAAAACCGGTTTTAATCACAAAAGCTGGACACTTACCGTATTTACACAGATGGTCATCATAACGGTTTCCGTCACGTAACAGTTAAATGTTTTTCCTTCTTCCACTCCTTATGGCCCATATTGATATCCTAATGTTACAGGAAGCTCTGACCTGTCAGTGCAGATGTTCTGGTGTTCTGATTCTTCAAGTTCTAAGATTCTCTTCTGCTTGAAAATGGAGTGGGTGCTCTCCAAACGCCCCTACAGAAAATCAGAAGAATTTTGTTTATTAAATTGACCCCCCAAGATGTGTGCCTTGGTCTAAAGAAAATTAAACAGAATTAGTAAAAACAAAGCCTATATTCCATCTTCGGGGAATATTTTAAGTATTTACGCAGACAAAAATATTAAACAAAAAAGTGCACAATTTCATTTCTCAGGGACATGTAGGATGCTTGGCCATCTGCTGAAAATGTAAGACTGCCAAATATCACAGATTCACACCTTGAGTCTGGAAATAGAGTTCACATGGCAAATCCATGCATTTCTTGTGGTGTCTGCATTCCACCAGCCTTTCCTTTACCTGCTGCTTAGTTTTACACTTCACTGACTGCTAAGCTGGATTGCTTCACAGTTTTTGAAAGAGCAGAGCCCAATTTTGCAAAGTCCCACTGACTGCCATAGAGCTGCTGGCTGGATACCTGACTGTATGCTTGATAGGTTTTCAGAATTGGGGAACATAAGAAAATCAGAGCATGTGGGAGATCAGGGCCTCTGCTCAAAGCCACTGGCAACAGGAAAGGAACAGTATTGTGCAGTTCAGGGAAAATTCTTCCCTCAATTCTGAGAAAGTAATCAAAAGGAAAATACTTAAAGGCTGAACTTTAACAGGCCACCAGTTTATACAGTGGGAAAAAAAAAAAAAAAAAAAAGACTTCCACAAGGAACTGACTTAATCAGCCATAATTTTAATTCGTATAAACCTGTTCCTTTCGTCTAATTACCTGAGAGTGTGGGATCAGTGTTCCCCTAATTTAAAGGGTGTTAATGAGATCAGGACAAACGCAACAAGTGCCTGAAACTTTGTTTTACTATCTCGTTGGTAATATTGCACAGGTTCATCATCTCACCGCTGTCTATAGCAAAGAATTTTATGGTGAGATTTGTGCAAAAGTCACCATTATAGTTGTTGAGTCTGACAGCATCTATTGGCAATTGGCAAAATAACAAATACAGATTGCATTTTTTAATGTTCAGAAACCTACCTATGAAAACCAGCATTAATGTTAATGCTTCCTGAAACATAAAAGTCATCTTTGAGCCCTTCAATTATTTACCAGGTAGTTCGCTAATTAGCAAGCATCCGCTCCCAGATTTTTATCATTGTAACTGTGGTATAACTCTACTGCCCTCACAGCTCAGAGCTTTGGCATCCACATCTAGCTAGGACACAACTGTGCGCACATCTGTGACTGCAGCTTGTGTTGCTTTACAGCCCCCAAAACAGGCTAACTAGCACAGGCATCACCGTCACTGTGCCTGTAACAGGACAGGCTTCAAAGTTACATAGCCAGGTCAAAAAAAGCTGGACAAACATTCAGACTTGTTGCTTTTACTAAATTATTTGTTTGTAGAGCTGTCCTGCCTGTGCTACCTAGGTAGCCCTGGTGCCACGCAGACCTGATAGTGCTGCTGAGCTGCTTTGTCTTTTCCATGAAATAGGGATAAGCCTCACCTGCACTTCAAGCTTTATTTTATAAAATCACTTACACAGCAGAGCCTGCTGCCTTCCCCACCTCTAAGGGGACATGCACAGCATCCCTTCAAATTCTGGGATATCTGTAATTCCTTCTCCAAATCTGCTGCCATTATTTGAAAATCACTTCCTCCTCGTCTCTTCTGAAGGCTGTCACGGCCAGTTTATTTATTTATTTATTGTGCAGATTCCTGCTGCCATACACGTGTTTGGAGAACTCTTGGAGAAGTATCTGTTGTCAATATCACATCGTTCATCAGCTCGATAGCCAAATGGATTTCTCAGAACTCATGCTTGTTTAGCTATCTTCCTCTGTAGTTCTCCCAGTGGGATAGAAAGAAATTAAATTTAAACTAGGCTTTAAATTATTTAGTCAGAGATAATTGAGTTTGGAAAGTCATACTAGAGAACGATCACCCAGGGAAGTAGCTAAATACAATTTGGGGAAAGGAGAGAGGAGACGGGGAAAGGATTTAGGAGATGGAATGGGAGTTGACGTGTCATATTATGTTCAGTAAAACCACAATTGTTACCAATCCTTGTAGTAAAGGGCACAAGCTGTTCTTTCATTCTGGTCATGAGGAAAATAACTTCCTGCGCACATCCTTTCTCCTCAGACAGAATCAGGCCCTAAGGGAAGCCGAAAAACCTGGTGAACAGACTACCTCATTTTTAGGGTTCAGACACAAAGTGACCGTGTTTTCTAAAGCAGGAACAAGCAGAACTTGTTTTCATGTTAACAGTTTTTCTTAATGCTGAGAGGGCATCCCATAAGGGACAAAACCTAACTGGAATAAAAAGTCTGCGCTGACTGCACCGCTGCTTTTAATAGTGACACAGAGAGGCACCCTCAAGGAGAGGACATTTTGTGGACAGCTGAGGGTCATCATCTTCTCACAGGTAACTAGTGATAGGACTAGAGAGAACGGCCTCAAGCTGCACCAGGGGAGGTTCAGTTTGGAAATGAGGAGATGTTTCTTCTCAGAAAGAGCAGTCAGGCATTGGGACGGGTTGCCCAGGGAGGTGGTGGAGTCACCGTCCCTGGGGGTGTTCAAGGAAAGGCTGGACGTGGTGCTTAGGGACATGGTTTAGTGGGCGATATCGGTAGTAGGGTGATGGTTGGGCCAATGATCTTGAAGGTCTTTTCCAACCCTAATGACTCTGTGATTCTATCACAAAACGAGCCTCATGGACGTTCACTTCTAGCAACAGCACAGCTCCACCAGCTCCCCACATTCTCTCGTCCCAGCCCCTCAGCGGGAGCGCGGTGGCCCCCACCGCGCCTGCGCACCCCCGCCCCGTCGCCACGGCGACGGAGGAACCACGACAAGTCGCTGCCTCGCAACATGTCGCTGCCCGAGCCGCTGAGGCGGCGGCTGGGCTCCTTCAGCCGCACCGTCTTCACCGACAGCCGCGGCGCCGGCCCGCCGCTCCCCGGCGACCGTGCAGGTAATCGGCCCGCCCGCAACAAACATGGCGGCGGGGGCAACCGGGGGGCGGGGGGGGCGGGGCGGGGAGCGCTTGCCAGCAACCAAGATGGCGGTGCCAAGCGTCTCCTGGTGGCCGTTGGGGCGGCTGTGGGCGATGAGAGGAAGCCGACTCGACCCCAAAAAGTGGGTGGGGGTGGGATGGCGGAGCTGCCGGACCCGGCTTGGAGGGAAACCCCACCGCCCTCCTCCAAGCCTGGGCAACGCTGGTGAAAAGTGGAGATGCCCTGTACACGAGGTCTGGTTTCGCCGCCAGTAGTGTAGTGTGGCTTAGTGAATAGTTTCTGGAGTAGAGCAAGCACAGTTTCAGTATCACGCTGCACTTACCATGCTGTAGTGTTGTAGGCTTAGGACTGGTTTCCTGGACACAGAGAATATTCAACAGGATGTTTTAAAGTCAGTTGTACAGGATAGTTTATACCCATCTTTACAGCACTGGAAGAGGGTTTGTGTGAAATACTACAGGTAAAATCCATTGTTACTCACACACCAGATACTCAGACCTCCAAAATAAAAAGGAAAAATGATTTATAGGGAACGAGAACAAAAAAGAACTGAGTTACTGGTTTAAGGTCAGTATTTCTGCACAGTTTGGACACAAGATACTCAAAAGCTTGACGAGGTACACCAAGTTACAGTTAGATAGCAAAATCTCAAAGTATCAGCTTTCTTTCTTTTCCCAAGTCTGCCGTAAGGACTAATAACTATTCACCACGTTGCCAGTGAAACCTACAGGATAACATGCCCCTTTTTCATACCTTTGGAGAGACAGTTTATTTTCATGGCTACTGTCAATGTAGGAAGGTAATGTTCATAGAAGTTAACATACAAACATTTAACTGATAAATCAGTTCCTAGGTGATACAATTAATCAAAAAGTCACTTTCTTTGTGTAGTTATGCCAGTGTAGCTGTACTGCTCACACTGGTTACGAAATCATTTCATTTATCAAACAACATATTTTTCTAGGCTCCGAGAAAGTGATTGAATGTGAAGTGAGAAAATGACTATTTTAGTCATTTCTTTTCAGTTTCCTTTTACGAAAACTCCTGCCTGCGTATTCAGCCCATGGAAAGCAACAGCAAACATACAGTTAGTTTCTTACAGATCAGGATTTCAAATCTTAAGCTTACGCATATATACTTCAGTGAGTTGACCTAGCATGAAAGAATTGGCCATTGCAATAGTCTTGCATTTCCTTTTTTTTTTAAAACAATTCCAGAAAATAAGTACGAGTTAAATTAGGAATAGAAAATGAATTAGAATTGTCTTGTATTGCTAAGCATTCATTGAAAAGACAATTTTAAAACTTGAGCAGAAGTTACAAATACCACTGTTGCATTGATGAAACCTTTAATGTACTTCAAACATCATCATTGCAATTGAAATTAGAGCTCTTGGCTTCTGTTTTTGAATAGCATTATGAACTATTAAATGTTCATCCATTGCATATTATGTAGTTACATAGTGACTTGTAATTGGATGGTCTTGGGGTTTTTTTGTTTGTTGAAAAATAAAACAGTTTTGGAATTCTACCTCAGTGCCCTCCAAAATCAACTATTACTACATTAGTTTTGAGGCTGAGAGACTGATTCATTAGGACAGCTAGGACAAATTTAGGTAGATAGTGAAACTGAAATACCTATAGATTTTCATTCATTTGTAGATTGTGGCAAAGTGCTGATGCTTAAAAATGGGATTATTAAACAAGGATATTGGTTGTCTTACACTTTCTATTTCAGTATAACAAATTCCTGCCCCTCACACCCTACCCTTAAGGTCTGTCCTAGTTCTGCTCCCAAATCCTCATCCGTTCCCACCTAGTCTAGTAGCTACCATGAATACTTCTGCAACTGTCATAAAGACTTCTGGAACAGACTGTACCAGGCTGCATGTTGCTGGACTGGAAACAGGGATGCCAGACTGAGATGGAACAAAGACAGGTATGAAAATGGCCGGAAGATACGGAATGAGACAGTAATGTCAGAAGAGAGGTGGTTCTGAGTCTGGAAGCAAAGAAGTATAGCTGTCAGTCTGAGTTTCAATTGAATATTGTCATTGTAGCAGACAGACAGAAGTCTTGAATACAAATCAATAGGTCACAACAAATACTATCTAAACTTGTTTAGTTTTTAGTTAGTGCTTCTTAGTTAGAGCTTAGCTTCACTTATCAAGTGAGGAAACGTGTCTACGTTCGGGGAAAATGTGAAAAATGGGACTGCTGGTAATGGAAGTAAATGGGTTGCAATATCAGTTGACTATGACAATAAAACCTCACCCATTAAAAATGAACAATTCCCTTGGAATGCCCATTTATATTTTTCCTTGTTTTCAGTCTAATCTTTTAGATCTATAATTAAATGGTAAATATAGAATTTACAGCCTGCAGAGTTCAATATTTACTGTTCTCTACACTGAAGAGAACAAAACGTGTTGATACAGTCTTGAATAAGTTTTCATTTGATATGTATTTGAAGTTCTTAAGAACTAAAAGCATTACAGGTTTCTTGCAAGCCTGCTCTCTAGCATTAAGTCCCTACACAGGAAGATCATGTACAAAACAAGGATAATCCAGTGTGTACTCATTTCAACTTTGACCATTCTCTTAAGAACAGCAATAAAATTACCACCTAATATTTCTGCAGTATCAGTATACAGCAATACTTGAGCTAAGCCTATCAGTCAGATTGATTAGGTGGTAGCTTATGGCTTACTCCACAATCAGACACACAGCTTGAATTTACGATTAAGCAATAAAATTTCTGTATCCTGTGTACTGGAAGTTACCTTAGATTCCAGAAAATAGTGTAGCCTAAGATAGGGTAGTTTTTCTTCTTGATATGTGAAAACCTTTAACATTTAACTTGATGGAGAAAGGTGTTAATGCTCTTGCTTGAAGCTAAGATGGAACAATCTTTCTGTCTGAACTATGGTACAAACTAGGAGTGATAAAAGCTTCTGTTTATCTACAGATAATGAAATAGTTTCCAGTTTACCACTACAGATGTCCCTCTATTTCAACGTTTATTTTTTCCCATTTTGGTGGCTCAGCAGCGTTGTCATGCTCCAGCTGAAGGTAAGTTCTAAAGGAAAGTAGTTGTCTGTAAGTGTAATGTTTCTGATCAAGCACCTCCCCATACAGAGATGGTGCTCACTGACATTAGAAGTTAAGTAGGTTTATTTGGGATTTGCTTGAAACTGGAGGCTCAAGAGTATTTGAAAGCCAATACAACACTGTAAACTTACAGTAGCATACAGTTTCTTCATTTAACCACAGATGACATGTTATGACACAACATGGCAGAAACTTTTACTCTCTTCTTCCCTCTAGTATCCAGTCCTGTCAGATTACTACAAGTTCATTCTGGTCACAGTCATGATCCTAGCCTCCCTAATAGAGGGCATTCGACTGTACCTGGGATACATGGGCAATCTGCAGGAGAAGGTATGTTACTACACATACATTTTATTTTGTGCAGGAGAGCTTTCTGCAGTTGAACATAAATAAAATGGCATGGCAGTTCATTCAAGAGATTTTAAGTTGAAGTTATTTCTGATTTACAGCTTGCATCTTGTATTACCTTGGCACCAGCTTGCATTAACTTTTGTGGATTCCAAGTTCACCCTCAGAGGGGACCCCTCTCACTCCCCAAAACTGTTTTTCAGAAAATACAAGTACTGTTAAAAACGTGGTATATGGAAATGTTAAGCCACCTCACTTTGCCATTTCACATTATTTCCTGTGTTTTAGAAGATTAAAAATAAGTGGTTTTGTATTTTTTCCATCTCCAACTGCCAGTTTTTAAAAGGTGTTATCTCCCTGTTATAGGTCCCTGAGCTGGCTGGGTTTTGGCTCCTGACTCTCCTCCTGCAGTTACCTATAATTCTCTTCTTGCTATTTAACGAAGGTTTGAAAATTCTGCCACTGGAAAGATCTGTCAATATCATCTTTGCCCTCTTCCTAATCTTCCAAGTCATTGCAGCCTTTGTCACCCTGAAGAGAATGGTGAACAAACTGGCAACTCACTTCCGCCTTAATGAATTTGACAGGCTAGAGGAACACCCTGGGCATGAGTTTTACAGCCTGAGTTAAGAAGAGAGTACAGTGTCCAGGGCTGGTGGGGGCCCATGCTGAGGAGCTTCACATGACCAATGCTGGCTGGGGATCACACACCAAGGACCTAAGAAGCCAACAGAGGCAGTCCTCATGCTGCTACAGCTCTGGTTTTGTTTCGTTGGGTCATTATTAATCTTCCTACTTCAGGGGCATTAAAAAAATAGGTCTTGCATAAGAGCCAACATTAAACCTCAGAGCTGAGGTCCACACTGCAAGAAAAAAAAAAAAATCATTGCTTGCTGAGTGGACCAATTCATCTGTGCTCTGTTACTGCATGAAGTACCTACAGAGTAGGTTTGGTGGCTTTGACATTTTAAAAAGTCATGTGCCATTTCTAAAGAACAGAAGACTATTTTCCTAACTGTTTGCACAGAAATATTTTGTTTACAATAAATCCTTTATACACGTTTGGATTGACAGCAATTTTCTCTCTATTCTTCCAGGTTTTGTGGGTGTTCAAAGTCTAGTATTGCAGTTAAGGAAAAAATGAATAAGAACATAGGGAAAACTCAAGTCCCAGAAAGAACAGTAGGGATGCCAGTGATGAGACAGTAAGCAAAAACTAGAGTTTGAGGTGGTCTTGAAGATCATTCCAGCACTAGGAATTCCTAACTAATCAACTAGGAATGGAGTTTATGAAGTGTTCTCTGCTCAGAACTCCTACACTCCTCTTCTTTGGCTTAGCTAGGGTTTTAACTATCAAGCCATTCAAAATGAATGGTGCAATTTTCTCACACAGGAGATCCAATAAGTCAGCAGTAGCAAAATTATAGCCATTAAAAAAATTGGTTTGTATCACTGAAGGCAGAGCATGTTTCTTGCAAGCCAGGACATATACCAAGGTCCTCTCATTCCTGTTTGTATTAATGTCTGGACTATCTTGTTCAGTTTCAGTAATAGCTCAGTGTTAGTTTTTCTTGTCAATGAGGGAGGAAAATTAGAAGTAAAATACATTTTTATATGAATCCTTTGAGTTTTCAGTTGGGCAAGAGTATTCAGTTTTTTGGAGCTGGCACAAACATCCAGACTGCTCAAAGTAAGGTAAAGAAGTCTTACGTGAAAAAGGCACAGTATGCTTAAAGCTGATGGATGTTAAAAGCTCAAAGAACCTATAGCAAAAAGAAGGCATTTATCTTTGTTTCACATATTTGGTTTTCAATGTATGAGTGAATGGTGTTCTTCACTGGATGAGTGAACTCAATTCTACTGAATTTTCTCCCCCCCCCCATTTTGTTATTGGGAAGCATATATTATCAAAGCACATACTCGTTTGCTTTTAAACAAACCATGACTACTGCCAACAACAGAATTAGCTATTGTGCAGAAAAAGAGAATTCCTCTATGAGAGTCTCTAAGAATCTCTTTCTTAATTAAATGTAATGTTAATGTAAAACATTTGAAGCCCATCATCTAAAATCTGCAAGAGAGAAATTGAGGCTTAAGTTAGATCATTTGAAAAACGGTTTTGCAGCATTAGAAACCCCTTGTAAAAACATTTGTAACTGATGCAATATAAAAATGTGAAACAGTTCCTATCAGCTACACTGCTGCACAGCGCCAAGGCCAGGGCTGATGAGGTACAGGAGAAGCTTGGTAGGATCCATTACAGTAACAGATCACAGCATAATGGGTCCTGACAGGCCAAACAGAAATATCAAAAACCTTTTTTCTCCTGTAATTGTGGAGCATAGCTCAGATGTCTTAGTGCCTCTGTAGCCATACAGCCTCTTCCTGGCCCAGTGCAATGGGTCTAATACCGCAGGCTGCCCTTTCTGGCGGAGGATGGAGGGTAGACCTCCAAGGAGCTCACCTCCACCACTAAGGAAACCCGGCTGTTACAGAAATACAGGTTAACAAAATACAATATGGTAGTTGAGCCCTGCTAGCTTGCAATGCCTTCCAATAATTTGTTGAAGGGAACATAGGGAGTCAAGTCAGCATCTTTTTCTTACGTGCACCTCCAAACCTGCCCTTGATCTCATTAACAGCACAAGCATCGAACAGCTCGGAAGAAATTCTAGGGCAATTGCCATCCCTCCCGCCCTGCACGTAGCTTGCCTGTTCCCCTTATTAAAAACCCACTGTGGGACAGGGCGGGTATTACCAGGGAGGTACACGGAAATGGTACAGTAAACTAAGCTCTGAAGAGACAGAATGTACCTGTAGTAATCTAATCTCTTGCCTGAACTAGGGAATGCCACATTCTTTGGTTTTCTTCCCTCTATCACCTTAAAAAGTTTTAAATGTTAAACTCTGTTGTAAGATAAGAGTGTAATGGTTGGGAATGTTTTTGACACCAAATACATCACATACAACATGATAAGGACTGAAAAAAAAAAAGTTAACGATACACCAATACTGACAACAAGGAAGTGGCCTCCAGGCTTAAGGCTGTGAGACGCGATTCAAAATCCTTGCTTTAGTGATAAGGAAACCATAGGCCTGGAAGATCAAATTGCCATGTAGGACAATTATCAGGAGCCAAAGATACAGGGATACACGCCTCTTTGCTGGAGAGACAGACAGAATATTGATGAAGTGGATACAGAGAACAGCATTCAGAGAAGCACTGTTAGAAATAAGAGTTGCCTGGAAATGCTAAAAGGTAGAAACCAGCCTGGGATGTGAAGCTTCAGCAACGATATTGACGAGTCCAGGATCTCTGGACTGCCTCTGCTCAGGTTTCATACCAGACCTGGTAGTCATTTCATCATTACCATTTTGAACATTTAATTATGAAGAAAGCCTGCAAGTACTTAGAAACTTACATTCACAGTCTACAGCTGCATTTTTTCCCATGAGTTTCCCCACTCCTCACATACCCAGAGACAGGAGAAAATTACAGTAGTGCTCCAGGAAGACAGAACAACAAATGCAGAATTGCACTAGGACTTTCTCACCATTTGCTAAGTTTGGCAGGAACTGGTGAGACTTCAAACAAGCATCATCACTTCCCTCCAGCACATCAACCGCACCACACAGCTTGGTGTCATCAGCAAACTTGCTGAGGGTGCACTTGATCTCACTGTCCATGTCACCCACAAAGATGTTAAACAGCACCAGTCCCAGTATTGACCCCCTGAGGAACACCACTCGTCACCGATCTCTACTTGGACATTGAGCAGTCGACCACAACTCTTTGAGTGTGGCCAGCCGGGCAATTCCTTACCCACCGAGCAGTCCATGTCTCTCCAATTTAGAGACACGGATGTCATGGGGGACAGTGTCGAATGCTTTGCACTAGTCCGGGTAGATGATGTCAGTAGCTCTTCCCCTATCCACCAGTGCTTTAACCCCATTGTAGAAGGGCAACGGATTTGTCCAGCACAGCCTGCCCTTAGTGAAATCATGTTGGCTGTCACCAGTCACCTCCTTATTTTCCATGTGCCGTAGCATAGTTTTGAGGACAATCTGCTCCATGCTCTTGCCAGGCACAGAGCTGAGACTGACTGGCCTGTAGTTCCCTGGCTCTTCCTTTCCCTTTTTAAAAAAAATGGAGGTTGTTTCTCCTCTTCCAGTCAGTGGGATTTTCATTGGACTGCCATGTCTTCTTAAATATAATAAGAGCCTCGCAACTACATCCACCAGTTCCCTCAGGACCACTGGGTGCATCTCATCACCTGATAGCTATCAATAGCTTTCCCTTCATAAGCAATACCTTTGAACAGCAGAAGTCTACATACAGAACTCAACCCCACAGTTATTTTACCAAGTTAATTGTTAGGAAAGGTCAACAGCCAGTTTGAAATGAAATCTCTACTTCCTTTAACCAAAGAAGAAAAGTGAAGAACAGGCATATTACCTTAAAATGCTATTTTTAGATTTCTGATCAATTTGATGGAGTATTTTGTATTCAAGGGTGTAGTTGCTGAGTTGTTAAAATCTGAAGTCAGCATTCATTCCTTGTCAGAAATAGACTTTTATTAAAGGATTTTTTTTTTTTTTTAACTAGTATCTGGGCTTCCGAGAAGGTGAAATTAAATTTGGAAGAGGATTCACTTATATACCTCACTTAGGCCAATCTGATATGGCAGACACGAGAGAAGGGACAAATTTGATAAAGACAGACAATTTATGGAAGAAGGGGTGCAGCATTAACCTTCCTATACCAACAATTTACTCTTACAGATTGCTGGAAGATTTGTATCCAGAAGAGTGAGATCATACACTTCACTCTCGTCTTTGTCTCTTATAAACTAGAATAGAGTTTGTGTTAATCTTTAAATAGTTAATGAAGCTAGTAGAATCTGCACCATTACATGGTCTGATAAGGTAGTCAGTCAATAGTCATGTTTGATAGCTGGGTAAGGCTCCAGAGATCATTTATTTTGAAAGAACTAATTTTGCTTCTCTAGGACAAAGATCAGACAGCAGCAATTAAAAAGGACTTTGTTCAGTGCTTCAAATAAAGCAAAGATAATAGAGAGGTCTTCTGCAGGAGGCAGGCAAAGCTGTATATAAGGGTCAACTGATAAGAACAAGAAAAAAAACTATGACAGAATAAATAGGTTCAAGAAGTGTAACGCTGAGGGAAAATTACTATGTTGATGATAGATGCCACTGAAAGAGCAGAGGATTTATTAGAAGGAAATAAGTGTGCTGAGTTACTGGCTTGAAATCTTACAGGGATTCAGAGGAAACACATTATTTCACCAGTTAAGCAGCAGCTTACAGGATACAGTTCCACATTCATTATATAAATGCAACTTATGCACCTTGTTACAAAGAAACATTTTCCATACGATCCAAGGTTTGAAAGTAATAAAGATACCATTCTTGGGAAGCACATACTAGCCAGGAGACACGAGCACAACAGGGAACCCATAGGGAATGACAGAACAAGGCTGGCAGACAGCTGCAAACATGATCACACTAAGACCTATGGCTTCCCCAGTGAAATTCGGAAGTATTCCTGACGTCCTTAAGAGCTGCCTTGAGCATGCAGTGTTAGGGAAGGAGTTCCCACAGTCTGTGAAAGAAACCACTGTTGTTCTTTAAGGGATAGAAAAGGCCCTTCTTTATTCACCTTTGATAGAGCCATGCAACTTCCAAGTCAAAAATTCACACAAAAATGCTTGAGCCATTGATTACCATCTTCTCAGTTTATTCAAACCATGCTTTCAGCTGAAGTCTTTAAGGTGAGAAGAACATCACATACACTTACTCCCAGTCACTCATACTGCTAACGCTGGGGGGATTGATTTAATTCACATTACTCTGCACGGAGAGAGCTTGTGGCAGGCTGGAGCTTCAAACAGCCTCTCCTATCCCATGCAGCTACTGGTCCTCAGTTGCTTAAAGAGGAACCTACAGCTCGTGACCAATATGCACGATTCTGGATCGACAAGATGGTTGATCTCCTGTTTGAACTGCGAAGGATTCCAGGTTTGAATTATGTTTTTGATAACACGTCAGTTTGAAAATGAAAGCTTACCAGAAGTGCTGGAACTGACAAGACAACATCCCTTTGAACAATACCTTTACTTTCAAATTCAAGTCCCAGAAAACCTAAAGGTCACTCATTTTTTCACATGACTCAGCATGGTTAGGAAGACAACAAAAACCAATCAGTAAAAAAGGAAAAAAAAAAAAGTGCATTGCCAAGGATCTTCCTAACATCACCCAAGCCACTCCAGCAGCCTATAAAAACTTCCCAGAATTATCAGAGTAGAAAAATCCTCAGTACGTAGTAGACAATTCATACATGCACCTTAGTTAGGCTTCCACCATATTCTGAATACAGCAACAACAGCTTGGGGTGTCCTAAAGCACAGCTAAGCTCACTGAATAGAGACAGCAACGATAGAAAAATGTCAAGGTCACCATGTCCTTCAAAAAATACCTTTAAAAGTTGCTAGCATTGGTCAGCCAAGACAAAGCTACATTCCTGGTGCAACAGCCTTCACCTAAGAACATAACTCCTGAGAAAAATTACACCACCTTGGAAAGCTATCTCCAGAAGAACAAGCTTTATAACACCAAGGAAGAAGGGTTAAAGAGTCTCAGTCTTCACCCCAGCTGGGAACAACTTCAGGAGTGTCTTGCAACCCTGATTAAAAGAACTCAAAAATCAGAGTTAGTGGGTTGAATGGAGACAGCTGTGTGGGATACCCTGGGTGTAATTTTGGGGCTTTAGCAGATGTCTCCTCGTGCCCCACATACAAGGGCACCAGGGGACTGTCCTGGTGAACCACTCCAGTCTGCCGCGTTGAGGGGCATATGATGGGAGTAAGTATGCTCAGCTGATGTGTCCCACCACAAAGAAACACTACTCGGTTGTGCCATCTGACAATGATTTCCTTTCAATTTATATTTTTAAACCAATCACACCACAAGAAAGGAGTCTTGTGTTAGTCCTTAAAAGGCTAGTACACTGTGCCTGAAAATGTGTGTCACCTTCAAATAGAAAAACAATTCCCTCTTTCCACCTCTACACAACATATACAGTCTTGTACTAGAGTAACAAGCAAGCAGGTGAACACTTCCCACTACATACACACATTAACTTCTAGCCAGCAAGAGGGATTATTAAATAATCAGTCATTTATTCAGAACTCAGTGATTTAATCTGCCAAAAATAAATCACAGCTTGTCCAGTTATTTTGATAGAGCTGCTTTGGCTGACAGATAGCAGAAGCAACACGCTGCTTCTACAAAGACACTTGCTTTCATGTGTTAGCATCCTAGTAGCAGAGTGACGGTGCTGTGCAAGCTGTATTTCTCTAAACAAAGAGGCACCATCCTGTTAGGATCGCCGTGACCCCCACTTCTGGGTGTGTGGTGGGGTTTGCACGGTTAGCATGCTGCATATCTGCAACGGCGTACCGGCTGAACACATGCAGGGAGATGGCACCACGCAGAGGTTCCCTGCTCTTTCACCACTGCCACCAGTAATGGAAACATTTCCAGGTTGCTGAGTTTGGAGAATATTGAATTTTTCCTCTTCCCCAGTTGGAGAGAATGCAATCCCAGCTGCTTAAATCGGGCTCTCAGGGTTAGATACCTGCCTGCCTTTGTATGTGACCACCTCTCAGACTGAGCAAGCGCAGAGGGCGGCCACAAATTTCCTAGACCTGGGGTGTGTGGAAAAAATCAAAAAGCTCTAAAAGCCAGGAAAATAAAATGGACAAACAATGAATTACAAAAATCCTGATAAGGCAGCAGCAAAAGGATTAGGCAGGCTGGTCACAGTCAGCAACAGTGAAATGTGACACAATAAAAACTCGGTTATTGAGTTAAAACCGCCCTAGGATACAAAAGACCGAAATGAAGGAAAGCTCTGGATTACTTTGTTCTTGAATATTGATTTATTTATTTTTTTTCAGAAGCATGAGGCATGAAATATTACAGTGATAAGCAGAGATTGGGAAAGAAAAATAACCGAGGAATAGTCTGCAAGGGATTGTTTAAGATGCACTGAACGAATAATTTGGTTCAGTCCTAAACATTCCCTGCACCACATTTGCCCACATTCTCATTTGTCTGTACAGCTTGAATTATATGTTGCAAAAGGCTGGTGCTGATCCAGAAAGGCAAGAGAGCAGCAGTATGTACCCCTTGCTCCCCGGACAGCGGGTTCCCACCTTCCGTGTTTGAGCGGTCATTCCTCCCACCCCAAAGTCAGTCCCCAGCACAGGGCAGCTTTGTGACCATTGGTGCTGCTGCCCTGTCAATAGGGACATTAACTGATATTAAACCTCTGACAGAAAGATGGACCCTCGGTGGGGACCCAGGGAAGGATTATGTTTGTGTTTTTAATTTCACCATATGGCCAGCTGCCACTGCTGTAGGCTGCCGAGGCTGTATTGCTGGCAGTTAATCAGGCAGCCAGCAGCTTGAATTTTTAGTGCTGGCTGGCAGCCAGTTGCTAATATTCTGGCCCTGCGCGGTCACCAGCTGTGACAGGAGCTTGAGCGGGACCTCTGCATTCCACCTTCCTTCATGCTACCGCCGAACATGTCCCAAAACAAAAGCAAAACCAGAGCAAGCAGCGCTGAGGACGTATATCGTCCCACTTGAGTGAGAAATCAGGTGTCTTCCTCCAACCCCAGCACCCTGGGGAAGTACAACTCATCTCTCATGACACCTACAGAAAACCAGTGACCTCAAACAGTATCAACTGGAATCTCTTCATCCTCAAAAGGTGTTTGCACTGTTTTATTTTTTTTCAGAAGTCCAGACACTCAGAAATTGATACTGCTCTGTTTCAAGCTTTAAAAAAATAATTTTTAAAAAAAATGAAAAAAAAAAATAAAAAAATGCTAAACCTTTCAGGGAGAAAAGAGAGAGAGGGTATTTTCCTGGGGAAAAAAAAATCCATAGCCACACTTCCTAACTAGAACAGAAAGACCATGCTTCTCAGCATCTCTTCCAGGTAAGATCTCTGCCTATTGCCCTGCTGAACAAATGATTAAACAACAAATAATTTCTGCTTCTTCACGCTTAGAGAATCAAGAAGTCTAGAAAAATTGCGTAGTGCTTTGAGCCACTTTACTGCTTTGTTAGCACTTCTGGAATCAGGCAGTGAGCGAGTGCCAGTGTGGGTCTGAAGGCTGGCGGACCCTTCTCCCCTGAATGCCCAAAGACTTTCAAGCTGGCTCTGCTCGCCGCATGCCCTGCGTGATGCCGCGTTTCCCATTTTATACCATCAGATCACCATCCCACGTGAAAGGTATCCAGAATACACCGTTTCCCTAATTTTTACACCGATAGGAGAATGAGGCACTTTTCCAGGCACACGTGGCTCGGCCCTGCAGAAAACCCAGTGCTGTTCATCTGAAGAACAAGCATGTGCAGCTGGTTCGGTGCCTCAGCTCGGGTGCCCACGCTGGCATGCGAGCAGCTGTGCAGTGATGGCACTGTTATTTAGCACCCGTTTAATAGAGGTAGGCTGCCAAACACCGAGTTTGTCCTGCTATCAGTTCTGCATGATTTTGGTGTGTTAGACATGAGCAGTGCTTTTCAGAGCTGTGTTCAGGACCATTCTCAGGGTCTTGTTTGCTCTAACAAAACCAGAAGCATCGGTCTCACTGTCAACAACGTGCACTTACATGGATGCTGTTGCCTGGACCCTTTTGGAAGAAAAAAAATTGCTGGAAATATCTTCTATTCTGTTTTCTGCCAGCAGAGGGGCAGTCCAGCTTTTTCTCTTGCTAGCAATGTAAGAAATCCCTGTTGTAATATCTAGTGCTCATTATCCTCGTTGATAGCTTCCTGATCCTTTGCAATGTATGAAGAAGCTGTAGCAGGAGAGCAAGCACTCACAGTTTCAGTGGATTGGGCTTTAATTCACTGCTGAGGCTTCCCAAGTCACCTAAACCCTCTATCTCAGGCGCCTTCATTCTCCTGAAAATGGAAAAAAAATAAGCAGTCTGCATCCAAACCTGTCAATGGGGAGAGTCAGTGTGCGTAGCTTAGCTCACCACCAGCCAGTTAGGATAGAAAAGGGATTATTTTCCTCCTCCTCTATGGCTAGGAGAAATCAGGAGCAAGCAGACCCAGCCTGTAAAGCAGTGCATCATCTAGCAAACAGAGCTACCAGCAAAAAGTGCTTTTGAAAAGTTTCTGGTTTGTCACATTATAAGTGGGAAGCCAGCATCTTTAATTTTCAGAAAGTGTCAAATATTGCCTTCGAAAACTAAAATCTGACCACGTCAAACACTGCCAGGCTGTACCTTTGGAACCGTGTCAGGTCTTTCCCATGATCCAAACAGGTGTTGTCTCCGGAGTGCAAAGAAGTCGTGATACTGCAAACTGTGCTGCAGTACCATTGCCCCTCGCGGCAGGGAAAGGAGGAGAGTGCGACAAGGTCTGGGAACATGGAAATCTGAGAATAAGATTGCACATCATCATGGTGATCGTGGAGTCTTATTGTAGAAGCTAAGACCAGAATCCCACTACAGTTAACATTATCAGCCACATCTCTCGTGCAACAAATCTTCACGTGTGCAGCCAGCCCTGAAGAGAGCCACTTAGGCTCCGTATGTTAGAAAACCTCTTCAATACGTTTAAGCTACTGCACTGATTTAACATTCAGCCACATGCAGATGTTTTCCTGCTTCATTCTCCATCCCTGCTCCTTCCTCTTCTGAGCATGCCTAGATCACTGCGTGTCCCAAAATAATAAATAAAATAAAATAGCTGAATACATCCAAACCCATGATTACACAGTCCCACAGCCAACTACCACAAGACAGACCGACAAGAACTGGAGGAAAAATGCGAGCTCAAATACCCGTACCAAGTCAAGCTACAGTTAATCTGAATAATTTCAAGGGCAGGTCCAAAACGCACAAATATTTTGATGATCTAAGTTGAGAGACTCCACCTCTCCCTCTTCAGGGCCGTAAACAAAGTTAGGTCACTAGAAAAACTTCTTGAACTGAAGTACCCTGGCAGCAGAACATGCTCTTCCCTGTAGTTGTAATTATTACAGCTTTTATTTAAGCAAAAACATTGTAAAAAACAGGATAAAGCCAGAATGTTTAGCAGGACTTTTATTTTTTTTAAGCTAACTTAAAAGCTTAATGTTACCCTTAGGATGCTCTTAAAGCCATTTTGGTAGGATTGTATTAGTAAGAAGAAGGTTCCTTGTGGTGGAGTCACTCCAAAGCACCTGGGAGGACTTCTGGATGTGGGGACAAGGTGGCACTGCCTGCACATCGCCCGCGCATCCTGCAGGACCCAGCACCCACAGCATGGCTGGCGGCTGTGCAAGAATGTGGAGGAAGAGCTATAATTACATCTCTGCGCCAGTAATTATGTGTATTTCACACAGCTGAGCAGATGTCGTGGGGTACAATAGGTGCTGTGAAGAATACTCATTTATTAAGTAATTTATAGCATAATAATTAACAGCTAATCACTTGCAAGTTAAGATGCTCTGGGAACGGACCCAATTCGCAGTGTGCGCTGCCTCCTTCCAGGAAATCTCGCTGTTTAGACAGTGCTCCTCTGCTGCATCCCAGCAGAGCCCTTGCTTGCACACATACATCTGCAGGTAATAACTGGGTGCGTGGCAGCAGCGCTAACGAAGAAATCAAACTCCCGTGTGCTGCATCGTGATAGCCGCAGGGCAGGGTGGGGAGCACGTGCTGCTGAAGGCATAGGAAAGGGAGGAAGAGGCTTTTAGACCGTTATATGCTGTAGAAGAAAACCACCATCTTTTTTTTTTTTTTACAGCTGAGCAGGCTTCGTTTCTCTGCCCAGAGGTGGATACAAGCCAGGGGCTTTCCCAGCCTGCAGTGCCCGTGTGTTTGCCCGTGCTGCAGGGCCCGACCTGCACCTGCTCCAGCAGAACGGCTCCAGCCGAACTGGGGAGATTTGGGGTAACTCAGAGCCTCCCTTTCAGGGAGTGTACCCTCATTCCTGCATCATGAGACAAGCCATAGGATATATAACACTCCCACAGCCTTTTATTTCTTTGCTCTTGAAGTCACACTGATCCCGAAGCTTTTTATCCAAGGGTCTCTCTAAACCGAAATCATTTCCATCGGCTTCCCAGTCCCACAACTGGATTCGTTTTTGAAAAACAGCAATAAGCTGAAGCCATTTTGCCATTTCTCTTGGGTTTCAGCCTTTGTTTCTGCTTCTATCTTCTGCAATGCAAGCAGAGGCAACTCGCTGTGAGCCCGCAGTGTTGGAGCCTTTCCACCTCCTCCAAGATATGCCCAGCCCATGTGTCCAACAAAACGTCCCTTTGCAGTGGTTCTCATTATTTTTTGCTTTCACCGAGGTGCCAGCCATGGCCACCACATGTTCAGTGAGATGTTTCACGTTCTTTCTTGTTTTTCTGGGGAGGCAGATGGCAACGGATAGGGTGAGAGGTCTCCCACAGGGAAGTGCCTCCACGTCTTCTCCCCTAGCTCTGTGATTTGTATCTGATGCCAGTGCTCTGCAGCTAGGCAAGGCTTTCCCTGCCTGTTTCAAAACCCAGGGAAGCATATTAACTTGAAGCATTTTGGGAGAATGATTTCAACCAGAGCTCGGTGACTCTCTTTAATAAATTAAAGCAAAATAATAAAAAATCAGCTGACATCGGCTGATGCTCCCCCACAGGACAATCCCAGCTTCCAAGTTAATCACAGGCTCTCCCAAATCTCTGCACGCACTGCAATAGCTCAACGATAATGCATGTGGGAATGATTCCTGCTGCAAAAAAAAATCATGCCTCATAGCCCATAAATCCACAGAGTGTGTCATTTCATATGGCCCAGGGCTGCGAACGAGCTGAATGCTGCACAGAGAGATGACAAATCCATTTTGGATGTCAGAAGCAGAATAGCTTCCAGTCAATCTCAGCCTGCAATGCAAGAATTCAGATTTACAGACCCAGAAGATTCACTTTTTGCCTCATTTTATTGTCTATTAATTCACTCTGTGGCAGATGAGAAAGATTTTGGAAGAACAGGTGCCAAGACACTGACCTGCAGCAGGGAAAGAAGTCGACCCCTCTCAGTGCAACTCAGGAGAGCAGGCGAGGAGAGGGATGCAGCCCTGGGGCAGACTGTCCTGCAGCCAGCCGGCAGCCCGTAAGGCAAAGGGGGACTGCATGCAGCTCTTTTGGCCTCGGTGGAAAATAAAAAGCAACCTTCTTTGGGATAGAAAGCAGCTGATGTTTGTAGCAGGAAAACAGTAACACCTACTGCTCGTGATGGGCTTGGTGTTTGGATCGAAATCCTGCTGTTTTGCACACGTGCACCACAGATGCTTCCAATAAAAGCCTAACATTTCTCCAAAATACTGCAATAGAGGGCACAGGCTGTCCTGAAAGAGCACCCATTGGGAGCCTTGCCTGCAAATTGCAAGGGGCAGAGCTCCTCAAAAAGTTGGGGGCTGAAGCCGGCACGCGCCCTCGCCTCAGACCATGAGCTCTTGGAAGCCAGATCCTTCCCAGCCATCCATTACTCGCTCACACACAGGCACTGCAGGGTTTCCCTCAGTGGCTTCCAGTGTGAATTGAAGATGCGTATGGGAATAGGATGGGGTGGGTAGATTAAATGCTGGGGACTTTCCCCACAGCACTAATTATTCCTGGGTTTAAGGGCAAGCTGAGCAGCGCGCTGGGCGAAGCAGAGGCAGGCAGAACTTTGCTCCTTGTCCTCATTCCCCGGGAGACCCCAGCCTCCAAACCTCCACCTGGGAGCTGCTCCATCCAGCTGTAGCACGCAGACCATCTCCCTCGATCCTGTCCCTCCTGCAGTACGCAGCCATTCCCCCCTTGTGCCTCCTCCTCCTCTCACCATGCACCGATGGGTCTGTGCTCCCCACGCGCCATCCTGGTACCAGCCCCATCCTCGGGTTTATCATCACCCTGGTGCACTGTGCTACCGCTGGGGACACGCTTCCCAGCCGTTATGTTAGAGTGGGGACGAGCCATTAAGGGGGAGATGATAATTCCTCGTAGCACGGAGCTGCCAGAAGTCCCAGCTGTGCTCTGCAGTAACATAATTCTTTGCGATCTGCCTGTTAACCATGCAGCTACTACAGACGTGGCTAGGAAAAAATGGAGCACGGATCAGATTTTATTTTATTTTTTTAAACAATTCATATCCATCACACCATACGTATCTTACAACCAAAATAAAAAAGGCTCACCTTGAGCCAGGATGTCAAGGGGCTTGAACAGTGACTACCTTATGCTGGATGCCCCAGTAATGCCCTGCATGGGGAGTTTTTCCCCTGGGCTCCATGCCCATGGATGGAGGAGGACAGGTACCTGCAGGGCCCCCTTCATGGAGCCAAGGGGAAAAAAGGGGAGAGGGTGCCCGGCCAAATCCTGCTTTGGCTCTAATTTTGTAGAGGATGAGCTCCAGGAGGGACTCAGCCCAAGGCTACAAGGCAGATAGATGGCAGAAGAGACAGAGTTGCGTTTTTCATAACATTTACTGTCCAATTCTATGTGTGCTGAAAAAGTTTGTTTCCCAGCAACGAGGACAGTATTATTTTAGCCCTCGCTTTGTTGTTTGACCTCGTCGAAGAAACAACCACACTCCACAAAAATACAGACCCGCTAATGGCTTCCTTCTCTTTATGATGGAAAATTACACATGCTTATCTGCCTCCTACAGAGACACTCACAATCAAATCCCTGCTATCTGCAACATACTTCGAAAACCACACATAGAAAATGCTCTGTAAGAGCTGATAGGCACAAGTCAGGCAACCCAAGCAACAACTGGGACGTTCTGGGGAGGTCTGTTTGCACCTGGTACCCAAACCTGGACAGCACCGATGCCAGCTGGGGCTAGGGAGTCTGTTCTGTAGGCAGGAGCCCCATCAGCACCAAATAACTGGGGTGAGGCTGTTCTCAGAGGGCACACACGCAAACATCTTCCTGGAGCTGCAGCAGGGAGCAGCCCCCTCCAGCTGTGCCCCACATCTGGCAGCCCCTGCACAGGGCCAGCCCGGCAGAGCAGCCCGTGCTAGGCTTTCAGTGGCGGACAGTGCCCTCCAGTGGGACATATGCCACCACACCATTGACATGCCTTCCCGCAGAGAAGCAAGGTTATTCGAATTTAAGAAATAAAATCAGTAAATAAAAACGAAACAAAGATAGAGAAGTCACAAGCCCAGACTTGGGGACACAACTGCGCTTTATTGCCATCTAGGAGGATGAGGTGCTGGGTGTTGCTGTTTTCAAGTGGCTTTTCAGCAACCAGGATTCATAAAAGCACAAAAAGTGTTGTCCCCGTTGCTTGTCTTGTAAAGGCCAGAAAACTCGCCAAAACCTTACAGTCGAGTCCTAGCATGTTTCTCACCCCCAGTGCAAGAAGCTGAGAAGTTTGTCATTGCTTCAGTCTTGTCCTGGTTTCCTACAGAGCTCTGCCTGACAGGTAGGGAGCAGAGGTGCAAGACTAATTAATTCCTTAAATTAAGTAGCAAAACACCTTATTTCTTATTTTTTTCTTAAAAAAATAAGCATTTATTTTTTCATGTACTGGCGCGTCTGCACAAATCTCAAGGAGGGAATGTGGGAGAGGACAGAGTGCTGTGAGCAAGCTCTTCACTTCCAAAGCAGAGCAAGCATTTAAAAGCCATAAACGACAAGACGAAGACAACTGTGAGAGAGGTGTTTGTCCATAAGAGACACAAGGAGGGGCCACGCAGCCGAGGAAGACAGGACCAACAGCAGAGGTGATGGTGGCTAGCAGCATTTCAGGGCTCTCCTAGAGCGGGGGGGACTGCTCCAGGAAGACACGGTAAGCTTGCCCAGGGTGGGCCCGGGCCCCCCACAGCCACTCCGGGGGCCTGGCTCGCAGCTTCAGCTGGAAGGGGTCGAGGCGCAGGCAGTCCTCCAGGTCCCACAGCTCCATCACCGGCTCCTCCGCAGGCCTCTCCGGTGGCTCCTCAGGCCCCAGGTCCCTCCTGGGGCGCTGTCCCCAGCATTTTGCCCCACACATGGCTGCAGCGGCCACCAGCATTGCCAGGCAGGCCATGATGGCCGCCCCCACCAGGATGTCACCATGTCGGAGCAGGAAGCCCATCCCTGACAGAGAAGGTCCCACAGCCTCAGGGGTTGGGCCTGGAGCTGCAGGTGCACCTCCGGTGGGGCCACCATCCCCAAAAAAACCTCACCGCTGCTTCCAGAGCAGAACATCCCTCCCAAAACCCTGTCCCAAATTGATATTTAGACCATGAGGATGTGCTGGTTTCCCAGCAGAGCCATCACTGAAATCATGTGTGGCTGCATGGAGGCTGGGCAGCCTGCTGCCATCCCCCTGCAAACCCCAAGGGTCCTTCTCCTTCACCCCAGCGATAAAGTTGCATTTATGAAATACATTAATATAATGCAATACTTAACTGATCTGGATAGGCTTAGACTACATAAATGGTTAGTGAATTTGGAGCTGAGAGGATGGAAGAGGAAAGTAATTTGGCTGTGAGCTCACATTCATCTTGAAGCCGCT
The DNA here is from genome assembly GCF_964034855.1 of Anser brachyrhynchus. Classification (NCBI taxonomy): domain Eukaryota; kingdom Metazoa; phylum Chordata; class Aves; order Anseriformes; family Anatidae; genus Anser; species Anser brachyrhynchus. The sequence goes on from NC_137696.1 coordinate 16,746,833, forward strand.
TCCAGTTTTGCAGGGATGAGGAGGAGTTTTGGTAGAGTAGCAGTGTTTTAAGTGGGTACTGCAGAATACTGGTGTACTTCAGGCTGGGAGGCCCTATTACACTGTAAGATGGGATCAGTCAGCCCTGATTACAGTTAAGCACCACATGCCATCTGGTCAGCCTTGTGCTCAATTTGTTTGAGGAGCGCTAGGGTAAACACTGGGAACATCACCATCCTTCTTGCCAAGTCCTGCAGTGTGACAGGAGATTGATCACAGGGCAGCCCCAGCAGTGACCAAGCTTACTGATCACTGCACTGTAGCAGAGGTAACCGCTAGATCACCCTTGACCACACTCTGCTTGAAGCTCCAAGCAGCCAACATGAGGAGATGCAGAAGATCTGGGGGAATAAAGGCTCATGCATGCCTAATTTTAACCCTGCTGCAGGAAAAACAGCAAAGAGGGAGGAGAGAGGCTAACCCTAATAGGGAGGTCATATTTAGAAGTACCAATGCAGCCCATAAACAGAGCACAACCACCAAACACCTCAGCTGTCATCAGCAATTAGCAGCATAAACACCAGGTTCAGGCACTGGCTGCTGCATCCACCCACTGGTCCCAGGGCACAAGGGGTTCACTGACAGCTTCCACCCACTGCCAAAGAGGGTTTGGTAAAGCTCAGTAAAGCTTTCAGGAGCCTGTGGGAGGTGGCTCACTTAATTAAACCCAGCAAGCAACAATATTTCAACCTGACACAGTTAACTGATGTGAGGTCACCCCTTGGATGCCTGTCTAGGCTCCCCTCTGAAAACTGATGCCTTTACAGCCCGCATGGGAAGAGGTAAAGACAGTTTGTCCTTCAAGTACAAGGCTCACCTCTCTGGCTTCAATACCTGACTTCAGTTTGAGAGGACTGCATAGTTCTCTGGTCCACAAGCAACTCCTAAAGAGATGCTCCTAAAGCCAGGGCAGGAAGCATTCTTTTGCCTACAAGAACATCCAGCTGGGAATTGCCTGGCCAGGATATTATCTATTCTTCCCACTCCTAAAGCCACTATGCCAGCAGCAGTGCTGTTTTTATGCATCAGATGTAAACACCCGATAGCAAAGGCACAGCTGGTTGGACCTCAGTCAAGGTTACACATGGCACGAGCTGATACGTAGGAGCCCTCTGAAGAGCGAACAACTACTGAAGATGCTGCACAAGTGACTTGCTCATCCCTGCAGTACATTCACACCATCTCTGCACACACGATCATACACCCTCCCTCCCCAACCCAGGAGCACAAAGAGATGCAGAAGAAAGCAGAGCAGAAGAGCGCTACTGTGACTCCTACCTGATGTGGGAGCACGAACGCACAGCGTGCCAGACTTCATGGGAGAACGGTCCTCATAGCCCTTCTTGCAGCGGCACAAGTAGGTGCCCACACCGTTGAAGCACTCTGCCTCCTCCCCACACAGAGTGACTCCCAAGCTGCACTCATTCACATCTGACAGGGAATAGGTGCCGTGAGTCACACCAGGCTGGGCACACAAGGGCTCTGCTGCCAGCCCAAGACAACTACCTTCCACTAGCAGCGAGACCAGCTGCAGCTTCTCCACTCCCACTGAGGCGCCCAGCAGCTCTTCCAGCTGGGAGTGCAGGAGCAAGGACACATTTCTCTCCTGGGGCTTCAGGTGCAGCCAGAAGGTGAGCAGCAGGCTGGCATTGGTCGTCCTGAAGGCAGGGAGAGCCCAGGGTGAGGCAGGAGGAAAGCATCACCGTCAGGCCCTGCCATGAAATTCAAGCCTTCCACTCTTTAGCACAGAGTCATGGTGCTTCAGGCTCTTGCAGTGAGTTTGTGGCAAGAGACGGCTTTGCTGGAGGAGAATGAGGAGCACCACAGGTTACAGAGGTGCCTGCCGAGTGGGTGGCACACCAATAACCCTACCTTCTGACTTGCTTTAACTTTATCTCATTGACTCTGTTGGCAGAGAGTTTCAGGTTCTGCTGAATCTGCAAACAAGAGTGAACAGTGATGATTCAACATTTGGTGGGCAGAGATATGGCATCAAGATTTCTTTTCCCAGTCCTCCCTCCCCTCTTGCTCTTACCCTTCACAAACCTCTCAGGACACATTAAGTGTCCCATTGCCTCATGCTCTGAGCCTTTTGCCTAGGATACTGCTAATGGCACCCATCTGCCTAGCTTCAGCTCAACTCCAAGCACACAAGGTGATTTGGGAAGGGCAACGGTAACCCCAGGTAAGCATTTGGGCACTAACCAGGGGGTGGATGGAGTGGCTGCCATCCAGCTTTCTAGAGCAGGAAGCAGGCTGAACCCTACACACACTACAGTCCCAGAAGGCAAGATCAGGTGAAGACTTGGAATCATGCAAGTCTTGCCCCTCCTGGGCTCTGACTTGAAGCTGCCCCATTTCTAGAAGCAAGTTACAACCCTTGGTTGGTTGCATCCCTGTCTCTGCAGTGCTTTCCTGCTGTCTTGTGATGGCTGCAGCAGCTGATGCCAGCCACTGCAGCCAGGCACCCTGCCAGGGCATCAGCATTGGCCTCAGCTGGTGACCAGCACAAGCAACTCAAATGCCAGCTCATCACATGGCATTGGCAAAAAAATCCCTGGGGTGAAGAGCACATGACCTCCAGTAGCTGAGCATTTGGGACATAACATTTGATTTTCCATCCCCATGCCCAGACTTACGCGGTTCTTAAGGGATTCGATAAGATCTTTTCTGAGCTCACTTCCACGAAGAGAGATCCACTCCTTGTGCTTGATTTCAGTAGTTACTTCAAACAGCACATCTACCAGAAGACATAAGATCTGAGCATGTTTTAGTCAACAAACAGGCTCCTAAACTGAGCTAGCCCCAGATAATGGCAATGGCACAACAGCTACACAAAAACGTCCTCATCCTAGTGCCACATGGGTGTTTCCAGATGCTGTGCATCAGGTAGAACAAGCTGTGGATGAACAGGTCAAGGCTAACCTCAACTAATGCCCTGTACTGAATCCCGGAATTGATCTTTGAGCAAAGAGCACACAAAGCATTAACATGCATTTGATTGCTTTCAAACTTCCTCAGCAATCATCTTTCCCAAAGCTATCTCTGTAAATTGCAGTAGCCTAAAAGCCTCCTCTCTCACCCATCTCTGTTTGGGATCAGCTTAGATAAACAGCTGTGGTCTGGCTGAATCCAGGCTAGCACAGACTTGCCAGAGTCTGTTGTTTAAAGCCTATTTATTCAGCAATATTTCTCCTATTCAAAGCACAGCCCCCTTCTGCATTGATTCCTTTTTGCAAGCTGTTTCTGGGGCTTGCTGTGCCATCCAAGCCTGGTTCTGTGCTTAGCTCCTGCTCCCATAGGCAGCTTGTGCTGTTCTCCCCAGTCTGAGGAGCAAGGCTCCTGCAGACTTCAAAACCAGGTAGTCCTGAGACACCCATGTGAGTGTATTTGAGAAAGTGAGGATAGAATCCACTCATTTACCTTAGAAAAAAATAAACTTTAAAGAGCCAACAAGTAATGCTGGAACTCCAGCCACCCTGCATTTATGCCAGCTTCAGCATGTGAACTCGGGTTTCTTCAGAGTGAGTGCAAAATGCTGTCCAAATGGCCACTGGTGAGAAGCACCCTGCACTCCTCTCAGAGTTTCACGAGCAGACAATGCCCATGCACAGCACCAGCCAGCACACCGGACTTAGGCAGTGCTTTAAGACCTGCCTGAAGTTTTTGCATCACTTACCGCCTGGGTGGTGCGGGGATTGCAGTGCTGTACCGTTCCCCAGGGATGCCAGAACAGAATCCAGATCTGTCAGAGCAAGGAGAAGAGTCAGGCTGCTGACCTCTGCCTACTGGCAAGGGGGAATAGAAAGCAGTCTACTATCAACTCCTAAACTTTAATGGGGGATGAGTGTCATTTTCCCCCTCCTCCCTCTAAATTCTGGAGCTCAGACTGCTCTAACAGCTGGGAGCATCATCCCATAGATGCCTATGATACAGCAGATAACCCTGTGTCTTCCCCAGTTCCACCTTCCTTCGACATGGTAAGAGTCAGGAGTGCTACCACATGGACCAGTGGAAGGGAACAGATGAATCTACAACATACAATAAAAACCTCTCAAGAGTGCTCCTTCTCTGGAAATGGACACTGGCCAATGTTGTGGATCAGTTTGGCCACAAATAACCCACAAAATGCCTTACCAAAGAGGTCTTCGTGTCTTTCCTGTGGTGACACCATGCCTCCAGCAGTCACACCAGGAGAGGGATAGAGAGGAGAAGGTCCTGTACTTGTGTTTAGCGGTGGCTTTTCCAGCATTGGCAGGCGATGTGTGGTGACCACCTCTGCTGCCAGGGTGCCACTGGCCTGTCCCAGGCTAGAGGAGTCAGAGAGGCCTGCAGTACTGCTGGGCGTCTCTGAAGATGGGACACCAGGTGAGCTACGTGGGGCTACAGTGACCAGAGCAGATACCAGCCGTACATCCCCCTTCGCAGCCTCCAAGGGGGGTTGCTCAGCTTCACGCCCAGCATCGCCTCTGGCTGGAGCCACCATGTTGTCAGATTCTTCCCCCTTGGTGCCACCATCCTGAAGGCTCCTTTCGATCTTGGTTCCATCCTGCAGCTCACCATGCAGGCCCAGGCTAGCGCCAGGCTGGGCATCTTCTGCAAGATCAGGAAGGTGTTGGTCTTTTTCATCTGAGCTTATGAACTCAGGCTTGAACCTGTCTGCAGGAGGCAGAGCTGATGGGCTCAGAGAAGCTCTCAGCGTGGGCAGGAAGCCTTTTGTTACTGCTGTCCTCCAGCTCTCCTGAACAGGCTCTCCAGGAACTATAGTTTCATTTGAAGAACCCGCAGCTTCATAGTCTCCAAATACATAATACTGTCCCTTAAAATGTTTGTATTCACTGCTTAGGGAGCCACCCCCGGACAGAAATAACACATGGACCACAGTGGCTCGCGTAGCAAAGATCAGAGTACCTCGGTTGTGACAGGCGTACACGACTTTGGTTTCCACACTTGAGAGGACACCCTGGAAAATCATCTTGTCCTGATTCTTACCGCAGCCTTCGCTCCCCTGAAACCCCTGGACATAGATGACAACGTGCTTCTGGGGGCCTGCCCAGATGGTCCAGTTGCACCAGATGTTGGCTTTAATGTCGCCATGTGGGGGGAGGTAGAACATCCCAAACCCACCCTGAAAGACGACGTGGCATCTCCTGGCGGGGAAGTACTCTGTTGCCCAGGGCAGTCCCAGCTCTGGCACATTGCAAACAGAGAGGGAACACCATCAGTGACTGTTATACACACCAAGGCACAGACATTATGCTTCTAGGAGTCATCGCAGAAGAAGTCCTGTTTCAAACCACCTCCTGCTGGGAGGTTCCTACAACTCCAGCCCCCAGAGCCCCATCTCTGCTCTGCAAACAGCACTGAGCAGAGGGACCTGGTCGCTCTGCATGTCTCTCCACAGCCCTTCCAGCCTCAGAGAGCTCGAGCTACTTGCTTTTGATCCTAAAAGAGGCTTAGCCAACAAGACTGCTCTGTTGGAAGCACCCACAGGCAGCTGGGGTCTCAGCTGCCAGGCGGGGACTGCAAGTGACAGGCACCCCCTCCAACCCCTTCTGCCTTCTAAAGACACCTTGCAGCAAGACACAAAGCATTCGTAGACCTACCAGCGTGTTGTTGTTGCTGTCCTCCTAGCATCCATGTCTTTCTGGACAAGGGGTCGCTGGAGGGCTGCTGCAGCTCCTGGCCTTGCAGCACTGTTTGTCCCTGCGGGGTCACAGGAGGACTGGAGTGACGATGGCTCGAGGCATTTCTCTGCTCACCTGCACCTGCTCGGAGGCCTTCTGTGTTTTTCTGTGTGTTAAATCCCCCAAGGAGGGAGGCAAAAGCCAGTCAGTCACCGGATGCTGAGGTGGTGTTGTGGTCTCCCCTCGCCCCCCAGGTGCCACCCCATAGCGACAACTCACCTGGTGCTGGGGACAAGGAAGGCCTGTGACGGGCCTCGGGCTGGGGATGGAGGCCACAGAGGGACCCCTGGCTGGCAAGCCTGCAGGAGCTGGGGTTTCTTCTCGCTGGCCACCCTCCTCCAGCACCCGTTTGCTCATCTCAAGGCCAAGGGGGCCAGGGGACACATCTGCACCCAGCGCAGGGGCTGCTGACAGATGGCGAGGTGGTGATGGGGAGAACACCTCCTGTCCTCCATGGACAGGTGGTGGGGTGCCTGCCCTTCTCCTGACAGGATCCGAACCCAGAGCTACTGCTGGAGGTGAGACTGCCCTGGAGACAGCCTCCACTTGTGAAGAAAGAGGATCCTTGGGGGCGAAATTGCCAGATCCAAAGCCTGCAGGGACGTGGTCAGGGTGAGAGAGGGCTGGTGTGGGGATTTTTTTTATTTCAGGGGGGGAAATACCCATCAGCTTCGTATGCTGGAGGCTGGTCGTTCCCAGGTCGGGTTGAGTTGTAGACAAACCCTCAAAACTGCTTTGGCTTCTCTCAGGTGGCATCTGCGAGCTGTCCTTTCTCACCACTTGGTACGGGGTACTCAGGCTAGGCGTCAGGCCCTTCGCAAGGCCATCAGCATCACCTCTTGCTGCTCCATGGCTTTTGTCCTCCTCCTGGCTCTTGTTCTCCTCCAAACCAGCTGTTCCAAGCCCCTGGTATGTGGTGGTATCAACACTGTCTTGGCTTGCCCTTCTGCCAGGGGACAGAGCCTGTGAGCGAGCAGCCACGTCCAGGTGAGTGGTGTGTGTTGGTTTAATGGTGGGCTGTGGGCTGCCCACATCTCCCAGCCTCCGGGTAGGGTGCAGGACAGACAGACCGCCCTCCTGACCTGTGCCTGTGGGCTGCAGAGAAGGCTCTGCTCCCTGCAAGGCTCCAAGCAAAGGAGTTTCCGAAGGCACACTTGAAAACCCACCGACGTCTCCACTCGTGGCAGGACCCTGCTGCCAGGAGCCCGGCCCTGCAGTGGGGCTCCCACCCTGGGCCATGCCCCCACACCGATCCTCCTGGCAGAGCCTCGGGCCTGCTGGTGGCTCAGGCCCTGGCACACGAGCAGCTTTTGTTTCCAGGAGTGGGATCTCTACACCTCGGTATGGGACAAGCCTATCGGGGCTTTCTGCAGTGCCTCTTCCCTGGGGGGACACATTGTGCAGCACCGCAGTCACACCAAAGCTCTCGGTGCTATCTGTGGTCCCAAAGCCCAGCACGTCCCTGGGGTCTTCAGACCAACCAGGCTCAAAAATACCACCTGGCTTGGGTAGCTCTGGAGACACAGTTTTGGGAATTGAAGCGCTGCTAGAGGAAGATTTGCCTTTCCCATCTTGGAAGGTGAAATACTTCCCTTTAAACTGTGAGTCTCTGCAGTTCGGCACATACCTCTTCAGCAGCACGACATGGACAGCCCGAGCAAAGGTGGCAAAAACATGCGTCTCCTTCTTCCAGCAAGCATAAACCATGCTGTTTTCCACCAGTGAAGAAACTCCTTCGAAGAGGATTTTGTCCTCATTTTTGTTACAACCTTCCTTAGTGGTAAAGCCCTGGATGTAAATTATTATATGCTTTCTAGGGCCTGCCCAGATTGTCCAGTTGCACCAGAAGTTCATTGGAGAATCACTACAATATGCAGGAGGAGAAAACTCCCCATAGGCATCCCTCAGGACTCTGTGGCAGCTTCTCATAGATGCGTATGCCATTACCCATGGAAACTCTGCCCCTGCAAGACAAGAAGGGGCAACCTCAAGTTGTCCTCCATCCCCACCTCCCAGAAAGTTACTCGTCCTTACTTCCCGAAGTTATTTTCTGGCTTGCTGCCCCAAACCTCCTCTCCATTAGTGCTCATCCCCACCAGTACCTACTCCTCCAGAGCACTTGGAGGGCTGGGGGCAGCTGGAGAAGCCCCGACTGCCACCACCACCCTCTGCCCCAGGGGGACCCAGGCTTCAACCCCACTGCCACCACCCTGGAGAAAGGAAAAAAGAGAGCAGGAGTTTGGGGATGACTGTTCATACAGTTGCAGAGCCAGCAGGCAGTGCTGTCCTGAAGGCATCTTTACCCCCTTTCATTTCAAGGCTTCAGCCAAGCAAAAAGCCCTCGCAGTCTCAGCAGGATGAGCAATGTTAACATCCCACAACAACTAGTTTAGCCCTCAAGTAGGGAACGCTTTCCCTCGGGCGGCCAGAAATACAGCATTTTCCAAAAACCACTATCTCCAAGCTAGAAGAGCCACAAGCAGTGGGTTTGCCCTGTAGGAGCATAGTTCAGATTCGGACTGAGCTCCTGCTATGTGCTTTAATTGCTCCCCAACAGCAGCTTGCTACAGCACAGTGCTCCTGCTACTCAAAATGCTGGTATAAGAGTTACACCTTACCTGGTTTCACATCCCGATGCTCTGGGCAGGATCCACAACCCTATGAAGAAAAGAGTCTTACTGCAGACACAGGTGTCAGCATCCATGCTGGTGCAGCCCAAGGCAGGTAGCAAGGAAGCAGTGAGCCCACTCAGAGCCCCCACCCCCTCCTTTTTTCCCCCTGCAGCAACAAGTGATGCCTGCTCCCCACCTCCAACACCAGCAGCGCTACCCAGTTGACGCTTTCGGGCCACGAACAGCACGATAACATCCCCAAAAAAGAGTCAGGGCATCCCCCCCATCACTCACCCCCGGGGCAGCACCAGCAGCCCCACAGGGGGGGCTCAGCAGCCCCCTGGGTGCTGGTCCCCATGCCAAGGGCACCAGCACAAGGAGCACCAGAAGGGGCAAAGGCTTCATGGCGGAGAGCTCACAGCATTAAAACAAGACCCAAAACACCCTAAAACACTTCTTCCTCCCTAAAACAACCCAGAAGACCTCCCCCAGGCACAGCAAATGCTCTAGCTCCTCTCTGCTATATGCACTCATATACCGCCTGGCCACCCGCCTGATTGCAATTAGCTCGTCAGGGACAAGCCAGCCGTCCCTCGTCAGAGGTCAGCCTCACAGCTTTCCTCCTTCCCTCCGCGCTTCGGAGAGCAGGCACCATCTTTTTGTGACATGTAGTGTTGGAAACCAGAATCAAAGCATTGATGTTGCTTGTGGCGTGACCTCGAAGCAGAGCCCAGCTTGCTTTATCTCTCCACAAAAATGATAACAAGGGATTAAAGTACTGGGGGGAAAGCACCCTCATGTAAAACCGTCTCCATTCCATTTTAACCCGTTTTGGCTGGACTCTGATTTCCCCAGCACTCGGTGAAAGGAGTGAAACCACCTCAAAACACGAGGCTCCTCTCCCTGTCTGTGCCGAACGAGGCAGAAAGCAAACAGCCCAGGTGATGATGTGCAAATTATCGGATGCTTCAAGTTCTTTCAGCTGCAATAGCCTAGCTTGTCATTAGGGGCAAGGCACAGAAAGCAATTAGGCTGTTTGATGTACAGCTTTGACAACATATCCTTTAAAATGTCAGTCATAATTTAGTACCACAAAAAAAAAAAAAAAAAGAAAAAAGAGAGAGACAGAGAGAGAGAGGAAAGAAAAAGAAGAAATCCTTTCTTCTTCTAAGTTGTCACATCTTGACAGGCTGGAGTGGGCCTTCTCCCATGGCGGTGTGTTTGCATTTACAGCATCCCAAATGTCCCCAGAGCCTTGCTCGGCCCCACTGCAGCCTCCCCATACTGGCCTGGGCATCGGGCATCTTGGCACCGGGCTTTAGCCCCTGGAGAGAAGTCCTGAAGGGGCTGAACGGGATCGTAGGGCTCCGTTTGTTGTTAATTTGCTGGTACATAAATATTTGGGTAATTTTAGAGGGCTAGGGTTTGTTTTTCTTTGTGCGGTAGGTGTTTCTGTGTGGGCTTCCTCCTGCTTGCAAATCTCCTACGTACATCTACTCTGCTGTCATTTATAAAGTGGCGTAATCCTGCCGAGTTTAGGAGAAATAAATTTACCTTCTACCTCCCCCTAGCGATTGCATTTGGGCATGAAGGGAGAGGGGAAAATGAAGCTCGACAAAACATTAATCCTCTTTCCTTTTTATAAAACCAAAGGAAGCAAACATGTTATGGGTGTCTCTTACCCGTGATTCCCTTCCCTCTTGCACACCAAAAGTAACAGGAAGAAAAGAGGTACAGGAGGAAAAGAACCTGGGGCTTCCCCCATCTCTCTCCCCAGAAATAACTGGAAGGTCTGGAGAAAAAAAAAAAAAAAGTGATGTGGATGGGAGCTAAAAGCCCCAGCTCTGAAGGTCAGTGACGCGATGCTGACAGGAGAAATGCCAACACTGCCCATAGGGTCCAGCTGTCTGTGCCCATGGTGGAGCAGCCCCATCGCAGCTGGGACAGGAGAGGCTGGTCCCAAACCAGCTCCTTCTCTGCAGTGGAAATGGTGCCTGGACTGGGAGAGAGGAAGGAGAGGGATGAAGGAAGCAAGGAAGGAGAAGGAGGGGAGGGAGAGGAAGATGATAAAAAAGACAAAGATGAAGGCAAAAACAAAGATGAAAGAAGAAGAGAAGAAAGGAAGAATGGGAAAGGAAAAGGAGGAATAGAGAAGAGAAAAAAAAAAGGAAAAATAAGAGGAAGAAGAAGGAAAAGAGAGAGAGGAAGAAGAAGGAAGAAAAGGAAGAGAAGGAAGAGAAGGAAGAGAGATGGAAAGAAGGAGGAAAAGAAGGAGAAGAAAAAGAAAAAAATGAGAAGAAAGAAGACGGAAAAGGAGGAGAAGAATAGAAGGAGAAGGAAAAGGAGGAGAAGAATAGGTGAAAAAAGGAGAAGGAAAAGGAGAAGAATAGGAAAAGAAAGGAGGAAAAGGAGAAGTGTAGGGAAGAAAGGGAAGAAGGGGAAGAAAGAATATGGAAAAGAAGAGAGAAAAGAAGACAGAAGAGCAGTGACTGCTGTGCCCGTGCCAGGGCTGTGCCCGGCGGGGCCCCTCCAGCCCCTGGGATCTCCTGGTGCTGTGCCAGGACCGGGTCCCACCAGGGCAGGGCGTGGGGCTGCCACCGGGGCAGCCCCGGGTCAAAGCCAGCCACCAGGGCCGGGCAGAGCCCTCGGGGTGTCAGCGCCCAGTTAATGGGCAACCTCGGAAATTTGGCACCGGCCGCCCTGCAAACCCAAGCCCCATTTTGTTGCTCAGAGGTGCTTTCCCTCCGTGACCCCACCCGGGATGAGGTTTTCCTGGAGGACTGCTCCCACCGCTGGCTCATCAGGATATTCGGGAAATGCCCACGTGCCGCTGTTTGGAAATTGGTGGGAAAAGGTCACGGTGGTGTGCTGCTTCTGTCCGGGCTCCTGGGAGAGGTGGAGCTCTGCCCGCGCTGTGCTCCGACGGGGACAAGGAGAAAAGAAGAGGAAGAGTAGTAGTAAGAACAGAAAGAGTAATCAGAGAAAAAGTAATAAAAAATATATAATAAGAAAAGAAATAACAATAAGAAAAAGACATTTCCATCTCTTTCATCTTAAAGTCCACACTGACATGGCGAACAGAGCACTTGATGAAATTTGTGAAACTAATGAAACTCATGAAACTGATGAAGCTCCTTTTACAGGAGCTGAAAATAACTAAAAGCCAGCCCAATAGATGAGAGAAATAAATATTTGCAGAAAAGTTTTTCAGCAAAATACTCTTAAAATTTAGAAATGTGTGCATGTTATACGCACAACGCACGTGGCGCTGCTTCCTGTTCACCCAGCCTGAATTTTTAGTTGCTTAACCCAGCATCTCTTGGTGTTTTCTTCTGGTGCATTCTTGAAAACAAAAGGACGTATTCGGCTGCCAGCAGCTCACAAGACCAGTTCTCCACCAGGTTTATACATACATAAGCTTGCAGTGATACACGGGGCATCAGACTCCACATGAAATCCCAAAAACTGGAGACAACAGAGCGCTGCATGGTGCAGGTGCCAAAAATCACAAGGAGCCCCGCTGAGAGCTGCCGCGGAGACTGCCCGGCACAAAGGGGCCGGAGGGAGGAAGCATGCAGTTGCCTCGATAACGGACCCCCTGCCATGGCCATGACCAAAAAAAGCAACAAAAAAAAAAAAAACACACCAGAATTGGGGAGGATTGATGGGGAGTGGGAGACGGTCCCGAGGTGGGTGGCAGAGGAGCGGGCGATGCCGAAGGCGAGGGCACCCGGGGCTGGGAGGCGCAGAAGCAAGGCGGCCGTCCCTTGCCACCCCAGCATGTCCCCAGCCACCCACATCCCAGCTCCCTCCCTCCCCCAGTTTTGGCTAAAAAAATAAGCAACAACAACAGTCTGAAACAGGGAAGAAATCAAAAAGGTGATGGGTGGCTTGAGAGCTGCGTTATCCCTGTGCTCCAGGCCCGCAAGCGCTAATCGCGCCACCCGGGAGCAGCCGGTGGTTGTTTTTCTGCTGGTAATTGCTCGCAGGGGCCACGTCCTCCCCAGGCAGCCCCGGAGTTTTTGCTTGCAGCCGTTTGCCCTAGGGAGAAGCAGAAACACCGCAGGAGATGTTGGCAATGACCAAAGTGTGCCCCGTTTCCTCTTCTGCAACCGCATTTCGAGAGCTGATAACGAAAATCAGCATCGGCCACCCCGCTGCGGGTGCGGGGAATTTGCCAGTGAGACACAGCCTTGCATTTCTGCATCGGTGTCACCCACCCGGGAAAGACCCGGCACACCGGGGATTTCCCCAGCCTGGCAGAAAAATCTAGCTACATTGATCGCTCTGCCCTAAAAGAGCCCGGTCTGTACCCAAAAAGATGGTGGTGTGATGCTGGTACATCGCTTAGCAAATCGGTCCGTTGGCTCCCACCCAAAACTTTCAGGGTGGCTGCAGCAAGGTGCAGGTGGTGAGAAGCACAATTTTGGGGCAGATGTCTCCCCTCCCTGTACAAGCACCAGGCAGCGCTGTGTGTGCAGCTGTAGGGTGACCCAAACCTCTCCCCTTGCCAGCCGAGTCGGGTCAGTATTGGGAAGCAGGGGGCAAAAATCCCAACCTCTCCATGTCCAACTGATCCTAAAAATATATACATAAATAAAAAAGCTGAAACATAAACTCCCATTCCCCCCTCCCCCTCACCCCCCCCCAAAAAAAATAGGAGCCACAAGCAGGCATCGGGGCTCTGTGCATGGGTTTGCTCCAGTTTCAAGGTGCTGGAGGAGGCCGGCAGGTGTTGCCAGTGCTCGAAAAGCCACACGAGTGCTAGCAAAGAAATGGAAGAAATGGGTGATCTGAGGGAGATGTCGGAGCCAGGAAGTGGTTTAAGAAAGAGTATGACGGTGTGATCTGAGAATGTCACCCCTTTTCCTTTAATGTCTCTAACTGTGTGTGACGCTGGAGAAAACCATCATTCACCATACAGAGCTTGTGCTCCCTGCCCTGTCTGAAGGTTTTGACATCAAGGAGAAGGGAAGAGAGCCCTTAAAACTCAAACAACAAAAGACCATCAGGCTAACTGGAAAGTCAGGACAAACCCTAGCTCTCAAAGGCTGCAGGAAATGCTGCCGTGTCCTCCGTACACCTGCACATCAGCTCCTCAAGAGATCAGGAACACCTCCTGCTTCAGCAGGGCAGCAGTGTCCACACAGCACGGACATCTTCAAACAGCAGGCTGCAGTGGGTGCTGAAGGGGAATCTCCCCTCTCTTCAGGCTGAATGCTCTTTTACGTCTGCTAACAACTTCACGCGAAGGAATCCAGCTGTTAGAAATCGCGGCCAAGCCAAAGAGCTGTCCCACATCTGCCTTGTGATGCTTCCACGTGTCCCCAGAGCGGAGGTCAGGCCGGGGAACCAACAGCTTGCCTCAGCTGAGCGACCACGTGCATCCCCAAGCCAAGAAGAAAAATCCCACCTGGAGCAAGCCAGGGTGATGGTTTGTTAGAAAACAGCCTGGGCAAAGGTCACGGACCTTCATAGCTTTGGGAAAAAAATAAAAAGACAACTCTCAGCCAAAAAACTAAAATTTACTGGCATGCTAGCACCATTGGCTGGAAGGGAGGGGTTTAGAGACTATTATTTATTGAAATAACTCACTGGGACTTGATGTCAGCCCACAGGCTCATAGGAAATTGCAGCAAGAGTGGGAGATGTTGAACCCTTTCCTCTTTAGGAGGCTGAGTTTGCAGGATCCGTCCATCAGGGAAAGCTCGGCAGGGTCATGGCTGACCTTCAGTGCCGGCGCAGGCAGTGCGAGACGTCCCAGGTCACCAAGTCCTCCAGGGTTACGGGGGTAAAGAGCAAAGGGTTTGAGATCTCCCGCTCTCACTGCAACCTCCTGCCCTTTCTGGCTTTTTAATAATTACATCTCTTCCTGCTGAAAAGCAGGGAGCCAGGCCAAGGAGCGGCACCAGAAGGAAGTTGGGAGAGTCAAAGCGTTACTGACGTAGACTCGATGTATCAGATTAACAGACGTGGGGGCGATAAGCACATCCACTGCCGAGTGACACCGGCTTCCTCCCTTTCCCCACCAGGTTCTTCTTGGGCAAGAAGTCATCTGCAGAACCAGTTTGCTCTTGCCTGAAAAGCTTGAGTTTTTAGGACCAGCATTTGGGGGAGTTTCATCAAAATGAAGACAACAAAGTCTTGGTAAACGAGCCCTGCCTACGTGCGATGGCTTGTTGTGAAAATGATGGAAATAATTATCTTCTGTGCAGTTATTACAGCGTTGGTGTTCCTGCACGTTAGCTATGCTGCCGGTAATTGCCAGGAATTTTGTATGCTAAGAGAGCAAAGATTTTCGGGCTGGCTCCTGACAAAACTACTGAACATGAACAAAGGAACCAGCAGCAGGTCGGCCCCGGGGTCCATCTGGCCGTACTCACCAGCAAACGACCAAGGAGAAGCAAGGACAAGACAAGCACGTAAGGTATTTGACCCAAAGTGCTCTCCTGCCTCCAACTGCTGGCAGCTCGGGGGACCTTGTGAGCCAGCCGCAGTCTCTGCTCGGTGACACCCAGCACACAAACATACCACACTCCTGAAGCACGTTCCTTTTTCGAGTGCTAGCCCAGTTCCCCCATGAGCCCAGGCAAATTTTAGCATCCAAGAACCCTAAGGCGAGGACCTGCACAGATCCATTGCCTGCGGTGTAAAACCCCACCGTGTGTTGTGTCCCTGACCGCTACTGGCTTCCTTTGGAGACCCCCCCTTCTTGCTTTTCCAGGCCACTGCCATGCCCCCCTCAGTCATTTCTTTCCAAATCCATCACAGCTGTTCCTAAGACAGAGCCTGTTCAATGTGATCTATTTCAGAACCTTTTGCTGGTTCTCCTCTATTTTTTTTAGAGGAGAAAGCCCAAACCGTGTGCACTAATGAGGATACAAACAAACTGTTGATTTAAGGTGTCATGAAGACGTACCCTACCCCTTTCCTCGTCACCTTCAACGTGTGATTGGCTTTGACCTACACCCACAGCAACCTCAAGATCTTGCTACGGAGCAGAGCCAGGTTTCGTGACTTTTTCCCCTGCTGTGTCACCATCCACCTATCTTCCTTTAAATCTACCTCCCACTTCCCCCAGCCTCCTGCAGACCTTCTGAACCACCTCCCCCCTGGCTGCCCGTGCCCACGTCACCACCCTCGGAACTGCATCTCACGATCAAGCTGTCCACTGCTCACAGAGGGTGTCTTACCAGTCACCCTCTTCTCCAGACCAGTATGAGTGTGCCAGAGATCATCTTTGGTTCCCTAAAACATTGCCCTGCATTCAGCCGCCTTGGACTGTAGATGGTAAGTGAGGACAGCCCAAACAACAGGGCTAATTTCTGTAACTGAACATTTGGCTTTTCTCAAAAATGTATTTATTTTTTATTTTTTTCCTCCTCTGAGTAGTACATGTGTGCCTGAGTGGTCAGGAACAAAATCTGTTCACTGATTTTTTTACATGTATTTATATAGCATCAGCACCCTGGATCTGAGTTTCAGAGGTTATCCTTCTTTCCCCAAAAAATGTCTGCCCAGAAGGACATGATGCAGCTGGTAAGAGCACTGGGATCTTCGACTCTGTATCCTGGTCTTTAAATACCAGACTGTTTTCCCTCCAAAGATGTGTTTATAAAGATTTTCAAATCTTAACATGAACAAAAATTCCCCGGAGTACAGGCTGGCGTCACACCACACTATATATCATTATAAAAGACAAATTCCAGACACTGGGATATTCAGAGCAGACCAGAAATAAAAGGGAAGAAACACAGGGGGAATTTGAAGCGAAGTAGGTGGAAGGGATATGTAATACAATGTGTAAGAGGCACATACATTCAAGCAAACACTAAAACTAAGCCCATAAAGGATAACTCTACCAGTTTAGGCTAGCAGGCACTTTGGGAAGGCTGTAAAAAGGATGGAATGTAAAGATGGATCTTCTCTAGCAAACCTCCCACCTAGCAAAGAGCTTCAGGATTCCCTGAGCAGAAAGCCACGCTGGCACAGCAGCCTCTGGACATGCTGTTCTCCACAAGTCCCTCTATCCCTGTCTGACCTCTTTTCTACTTTTGCCCTCCACAATCTCCATCAGAAATCCACATCTCAGGTGTGTCCTGCCCTGTTTCGGATGAGGTACAACATCACGGCGCTGAATCCAACCAGGGCTTCCTCAACAGTTTCCTTTGCTTCTCGGCGCAGGAGGCACGGGGACGTGGAGGGTTGCCGAACAGAAAATTAACAGGGAGTTTATTTCATCAAGTGCCCTTATTCTTTGGAGGCAGGGAAGGCAAAGGGCTGAATCATAAAGGTGGGGAATGAAGAACTCTTCTAGTTATTAACTACCATTAAAAATTTCAGTGCAAAACTCACCTGTGTAATTAGGCCGGTATTAATTACCCCAAGTGAATGATTCAGATCTCTATGGTAAACACTGGCTATGTACAACAAACACCCTAAAAAAGGGGAAATCCAAACCAGACCACCTGAGAACAAGCAAAAATAAACCAGGGGAAAGGGTGTTAGCTTCGTAACCTCCCAAGTGAAAGCAGAACCAGGAGGCCCACGCTTTCTCCTACCCTAAAACACGCACAGATTGGGGAAAAAGCACGCGTGCACGTGAGAGGACCCTCACGTGCCCCTTGCAGGCGGTTCCAGCACAAAAAGCAGGATAAAGCATCAGACATCACCCCAGAGTTACGACGCTGGGTCTGTGCCAGTTCTTCCTCTCGAGACACGAGCACGTGTTTCACTTCTTCAGCGGGGAAATTTTCTAGCAGGCAGCTGCAGCTGCAATCCGCAGCATTGCTCAGGCAACACTCGAGAGCTAGGCCTGGAAAACATGACAAAGAATGCAGTTTTGGTACAGCAAATAGTAGGAAATCAGTTCCAAAGTTAGAATGAAGATGAATGTTTTGAAAGTGTTTGAGATGCTTCAACCAGAGGTCCAAAGACTCCTTAACGCCCCTCTCGTGGCTCTCGCTTTTTGGCAGATCTGAAACCAGTTTTCTCACACTTAAAAATATTCTTTCACTTGTACCTAAGGTGGTTTCTTTTGCTTCACTGCAAGGAAGAAAGAACAGGAATTATAAAGAAGGAAGATTGAGCAAAATAAATGGATAATCGGCATCAGATAAGGACTGCTGACCTACCACATGAAGGTATAGTGCACGGAGGTAAAAGCTTGGTTCAATGCATCACATAATCACAGAATTGTAGGGGTTGGAAGGGACCTCCAGAGTTCATCGGGTCCAACCCCCTGCCAAAGCAGGTTCCTTAGAGCAGGCTGCCCAGGTAGGTGGGTGTCCAGAGAGGCCTTGAATATCTCCAGAGAGGGAGACTCCACAGCCTCCCTGGACAGCCCGTCCCAGTGCTCCGTCACCCTCACTGTGAAGAGGTTCTTTCACATGTTGGTGCGGAACTTCCCGTGCTCCATCTTGTGGCCATTGCCCCTTGTCCTGTCCCCACAAACCACTGCAAAGAGGTTGGCCAAATCCCTCTGTCTCCCACACTTCAGGTATTTATACACATTGATAAGATCCCCTCTCAGTCTTCTCTTCTCCAGGCTGAACAGACCCAGGTCTCTCAGCCTTTCCTCATAGGGAAGATGCTCCAGGCCCTGTATCATCTTTGTGGTCCTCCACTGGACTCTCTCCAGGAGATCCCTGTCTTTTTTGTACCGGGGAGCCCAGAACTGGACACAGTACTCCAGGTGAGGCCTGACCAGGGCATAGTAGAGGGGGAGGATCACCTCCCTTGACCTGCTGGCCACACTCCTTTTAACACACCCCAGAATCCCATTGGCCTTCTTGGCCACCGGGGCACACTGCTGGCTCATGGCCAGGCTGTCATCCACCAATAATGATATATATATATAAAACATGTAAGAGGGAAAATGGAAGGTTTTGTTACTTAAAGATCATGTGGACATTGGGTTTGAATAATTTCACCTATGGTTGTACCCCACTGGGGATGGTGGGATGGTCCATTCCAAAAGGATGGATAGATGGCAAAATAAATATATCTGTCATGGTAAATCCACGTGCCGTACGGAGTCTCATGTGGTAAATACCTCCATCCATGGATCTTTTCTTCTATGCCAAGAGCACTTCCATAGCACTTCAGGCTTTTCATGAGTAGGCACAGAGATACAGCAGAACAGTGATAATGCAATATGCGTACGTACCAGTTCTCCCAATGCTGCTGCAGGCCTCACAGAACAAGTTATTTTGTAGAAATCCCATTTTGAGACCTGTGCTGCCGAGTCTGCTCTGAGAGCAAGAAACAAGTTTCTACTGCTAAAATCAACCCTTCGAGCTTTCAGGCAGAGATGACTGGCTTTGATAAGGAAGGGGGTTAGCAATTGCGTCCACTCCAAATTGCGAGGGAGGGAGGAGACAGCTGACTAATGATCTTCTCATTCTTGTAGTGCCAGATACTGAATTTTCGTACAGCACCTAATTATGTCGCAGAGCGCTTTGCCAGAGCATGCAGTGAAGTTCAAAAAAAAAAAAAAGAAAAAGAATGAGATGAATTCCTGGAACATAGCTTTGTTGCTTGTCACTAACCGCTGTGGTCCAGAGCTAGGCAGGGTTAAAGCCCTCCAAGCCACCAGAAGCCTTCTGTGTTTCTGCCGGTCCACAACACTTCAAGCACGTGCTGTTGGCCACTTTCAGTGCCTGAAACAGAAGAGGGGCTTGGCTTGGCAGACCACCCTAGCCTTGGTTTGGCCAAATACGGCTCTCCCTAGCACATGAACAAGTTGGAACAACCCAGGTTAAATTTCTGCAGAGACCCGGTGACAGCTCTAATAACAAGAGCAAATCCTCAGACCCATTCCAACGAGGAACCTGTATGAAAGGGCATCAGCAAACCAAGAACACGCAGCAATTCTGTCCTGAAACTCATCCAATTCCTAGATATTTTAAACCTTTGCTTACGTGTAACTTCTGTGATAGTGATATTCATCATCATCCTCATCTAAACACCGTTAATATTTTTACCAAGCAACCAGGATTGTATCAAAGCCATGTAAGGAGGGATTTAAGAAAAAGAATTCCCTGGCCTCCCTGACATTTGTTTTCAGTGGTCAGCAGCGAGTAAGGTGATGAATATTTTTATTTTTTCCACTCAGGTCTCTTGGGCAACTGCCAGATCTACTTCTAAAGCAGAACCCTGTTTCCTCGCATACCAGAAGGACTGAAGGGAAACAAAAGCAGACAAACTCCTTTGTTTTTACATCTTCAAAAACATTCCCTCACACTTCACACTGTGCATAACAATGAGCCCATCTTAGCAACAGGCTATTTGTTCCTTCAGCTTAGCTTACTATTTTCTACCCTGTTCCTTACCTGAAAGTTTTTGCAGTAACTCCAATGGGGCTTTTCGCCTTCTCCCCCTAATCATTTGTATGCCCGAATACAGGACAATAATAAATGCAAACACAGTGATGCAGATTTTAGATAAAGAAGAAAGAGGCAACGATACTCTAGGTACACGAACATGTTTTTATTTTCTTCAGTAATATTATTGAAGTGTAGTATTTCAAGTCCCAGTGCAATTTTGGTCTAAAAGTGGCTATTTTAATCTCACCTCTATGCACAAGGTGAGTTTTCAACTTTGTTTTCTGTAAAGAGTTGACATACATTGGCCTCCCTACTTGGCTGAGTAGTTATACACACCGAAAAGAAACCCCATGCCTTCTCAACTCTCTCACAACAGCTCACAATTTAGTGTTACAGAATACCGGGGGGCGGGGAAGCAAAAAAATGTAATGGAAACTTTAAGAAACTGAGTGATCCTGCAACTAAGAAAAAAGGAAAGAGGTGACTCGAATAATGACATTTTATTCTTGAAGTTGTAACTCAGATTTATTGTTCCAATGGAAGGCTTGTATTCTTAGCAGGAAGTCACAGGTTTTATGGAAGGGTTTCAAATGCTCATCAGATGTGTATTATGTATGCCATACCAGCAAGGATGCGTGAGCAGTGTCCCCAAAAAAGACAAGGTTCAGACCTTCACAATATAGTTGTCATTTCTGAAGGAAGTAGGGGCAGGAGAAGTATCAGTGGTGGTAGGAGTGGAGAAGGAATAAAAGATAACACATTTCAGCCACAAGAGGAAACATGTAAATGAATGAATCATGTGCAACCCCCTCACACAGCAAAAAGCAGTTTTCAGTCAAGATTTAGCCTGAGGGATAGCAAAGGGACACAAAAATAAGCTGCAACAAATACCAAACCGCAGCGCTTGGCTTTAAAGGCCAGCTTCAAAATCGGAAAGTTTACAGCTTGATGTGCAACACTGCACTTTTTGCCTCACTTACTCCACTGTTTGGAACAGTTTGAATTAGGCTATGATGGAAGCCAGTGATTTAAAAAAAATAATCCCCAGAGAACATTGTCCAAATTCTTCCTTCCATCCATGGGGTCTGTCACTGGACATGAACCCACAATCACCAAGCAGCTTGAGACTGTTCAGCCTGAGGACGTCAAAATCCATCTACTAGAGGAGAAAACTCTGGTGAATCCGGAGAGTTCCTTCTGTTGCCCAGTAAATGCTGAGGTTTTCAAAGACGAACTAAAATGGCCTGTAAATCTTTTGAAAGTGCTGCAGCAAACTCCCTGAGGTGCTGCTTAGCCATCCCTCACCAGTCATCACCACTTTGAGAAAACTGGGCCACTACAAACATGATACTGCTGTGATCAGACTTTTAACAAACAAAGACCTGGTTTGAGCACAACAAAAGAAAAAAAAAAGAGACTTGCTCAGTACTTCATCACACTTCACGTTTGGAAATTTTGCTTAAATGTCTTAGCTGATGGCACATGGTTTATAATGCAATGTGCAGCTACAGGAAAACAAGACATCAAAGGGTTCCTGAAAGGTTAAAATCAAAGAGCATCTCTTTGCAACCCTGTCTTCATCTGCGTTCCCTTCTTGAGAACACTACTAGCAGATGTCTCTTTCTGCACAGCATGGGGCTTGTTGGCCGACACGGCTTCCAGAACTGAGCTTGTTTCGCTAAGCTAGCACTCCTACTCCTGTTCTCACCTTCATCCAGCAACGAACTGGGCAACAGCTTTAAAAAGTTTCGGGAAGAGTTTGAAGAGAATTTAAAGAACGATGCTTTGTGCTCGTGCTGACTGACATTCCTCTTTTCAGGCCTCCTCCACGCATTGTCTGTGACACGGATCCATTAAGCAGCTCTCCGTGCCCCATTTGCTTGCTAAGTTGGTTTTGTGATTATTATGTGAAAAGGAAATAGTTCAGCATAGACATGAACTCATTAGGATCGGTGCCCTCAGGCGAACACGGTTACAGTGGAAATCTTATGCACGTGAGGCATAATAAGCTGCAAGGGAAAAGGCCCGGTCTCAGGGAGTAAACTGTTTACTGCAAGCTAGGTCAGCGCAACAGCAGCAGGAGGTAAGAGCTGAATCGTTCACTACCACAAAAAAAAATTACCTGCATGAATCTATGGTGACTGATCCTTGCTGAATTGCATTCCTAATGCAACAGCTTTATTAAGTTCTAGTCCACATCTCCCTTGTGTTCTTCAGCCAAAACTCTTTCCAAGTTTGGCTTTCAGCACTTCTAACCGTACACTGGAAAACAGAAAGGATTTTCAAGGATTCTCTTATCATCAATCCAGTCAAGTGCAACGTTTCACTCAAGCCTACATATAAATAAAAAATAAAATAATGGGGGCAGGGGGTGGAATCCAAGTGTAAGGGCAAACATTTTCCCCAAGTCAAACACCTGCAGAAAACTTATTTGGAAAAGAAGGGACTTCTGCCTCTATAAGATAAATGCTGCAGTTTGTGTATTAATTACAGCTCACTCACCTTCCTCATCCAAATGCCTGTTACAACCTCCTCCTGGCTGGATTGGGAAGTAAAGGCCTGAGCCTTCACACAAACATGCTGGTGGATTCTAATGGCTCATCCTGATGCTGTCAGTTAATCACAGGAGCACTTCATTTCCCTGCTGTATTCCATAAGACTTCATCCGCATCTAACCACCTCTAAAAACCTCTCATTTCAGTTTTCAAATACCGCTATTCCAGTTATTCACACAATCAAATTTCCTTGCACCTTTATCTTAACAGACTTTCCTCCTCAAGTTTAAAAACATAAAAATAAAAAATATATCCATATCTCTGCACTACCCAGATCTCTTCTCAGTAATTAACTCCAAACATCAAGATGTACGTAATACCCTACCAGTAATCACCAGTTCTTACTATTTTCTCAACTTTAAGTTACTTCATAGGAAACCAGTGCATATTTAAAAAAATTAAATCCCTGCTCACTTTTCTTTTGAAGTATGCTCTATCTTCTGTTCCCAGATGTCCCCGAATCCCCACATTCCCAATGATACACCCTAGCGGACACCCCCATTTCATTTGGTTGCAGCCCATTTCCTTATCTTTGTTCTTATTTCATTTACTCCAGACTCTTATTCTTTGTCAGGACAATTCCTCTCCCCATGGGAGCGGACTGGCAGCCCAAGAGGGCAGTACGGTCACCAGCTTCTCCACGCCCAGGGTAAACAAGGGCAGTGAGCCCGGCTCCCTCCCCACTGTTTTTATTTACCTATTAGCTCACTGGGTCCACCCGCTCGGCCTCCTCCTCCCCTCCCTTTTCCCTGCTCGTGTCACTCAGAAGGCAGGCAGGCAGATGCTTTCTCTCAGTGCTTCCCGTGGCAAGCATTGCTCAGCCTGTTTTTTCTTATTCTCAGTCGTGTCCTGTGTAAGATTGCTTTTCTGTTCATCTCGTGGCTATGGAATGGTATAAACAACGTTGGCACCCCACAGATCCCACGCATTTCACTAACAGGTTAGTATCACAGGCACGCTCCACCCCACCTTACTCATAACACTTAACTCTCGGGCTCTTTTCCTGTCCCTTTCTTTATGCAACCTGCTCTTCGATTCTTCCCTGGAATTCATCCCCAAATTTGCTGCTCACCCTCTTCTTTCTCTCTACCCCACACTGCCCTCCTTTTCTTCTCTCCAGTCCACGAAGACTCTTAACATCTCTACTTGCATTCTCCATCACCTGTGTAACTTTTCTTTCCCTTGGCCCAAACTCCTGACAAAAATCACACTGGTACTTAGAAAGAAACAGGGTGCCTAGCATGGGTGGGAAGGCGAGTAGGAAGTAACACACGCACAGTAAAATCTGCAGCTTTCAGAGAGGTGTAATTCCTCAAGAGTGACAAGGAACTGGGGCCAAACCTCATGGCACAATACCAGAGTGCAGTCCGTCTGTCTGTCCCGGGGTTGGCAGAAGTGAGAGGTGTAAGACCAGAAAAACTTACCCCTCAACCAGGCAACAACAAGAAAATCCCACATCAAGATAAGGAAGGAGCAAGAAAACAGGTCGAGAAACCCGAAGAGGTACAGTTACCGAGTTACTTTAAACAGAAACTAAACTGTAAGCCATCCGAGGTACTCCTCAGCTCCTTTCATGGGAGGAATGGCATTGCCATACGGGCAATGATTTTTGCATGTACTGTTTTTCCTAGGGCACCTGATGTTCCCTTACCCTTGCAAGAGCTGCCATCCCTTGCAGCATCCAACAAATCCATCCACAAGTGCAGCAACATTTTCTTGATAATACCCAAGTGTTAAAGCTGCTGAATTAAGCCTCCTAACTCCCCAAATGTGTTACTGAATGCTACCGAGTGTGATTGCACTAGGCCAACACTGCATCTCAAATGAAGCATTACAAGAAATATTTAAATCACATTTTATTTTTCAAATTCAAAAATAACAATTAGCTTTATTTAACATGTTACACATCTCACAGGTTTAAAATATCATGCTCTATTTAAATATCTGAGTGACAACACTATACAAATAAAATGTTACACAAAATATATTTAAGAAAATGTTTTGGTCTTCCATCTGAACAATAAATAGACAGGCACTTCTACATATACAAAGGAAGCAATCACTATTTAGAATAGCTCTTATAAGCAAGATGTGGAAATACAGAAGAAAATCTGAACTTTGAGAACATGTTTAACTCTAGATGAGACATCATGCAACTTCAAAGTTTGTTTCAAAATCCAAACCTCTCAGGAAACGCAATCCTAGACTCACTACTGCTTTACAGGAGATCCAAACTGTGCTCTCACAAGCAATGTGCAATTTCAGTTATTTTTATCAAATCAGCTACCTGATCACTTTTAGTGCCAAAACAGAAATCAAGGACTGACCAGAGTAGCTTTTCACATAAATACCATGAGTTACAAGTCAGCTTTACCTTACGTGTAAAGCTCAGGGTGGGCAGCAGCAGAACTGTACCTACTGCCCAGCCCCAAACAAAATCTGCTCTGCCTTTCCCTTATATGTTCAGCTCTTTTATGGGGTGTTTGGAACATTACGCTCTTTTCATGTTAAAAAAGACAAAACACCAAAAAACACATTATCTAATAAAAGAGTAAGTCCTTCAGACACAGGCACACTTTGCACAAAAGGAGAAAATACTGCTTGGGGTGCATAAAGACTGAAAACTGTAAGTTAAAAAATCAAGTCTCGTGTTTCATACTTAAAGCAAAACTACATTCCCCCAATTTGTGAGTTGTTCATTTACAGTGGTTTCCACACAGCCCCACACAAACACTACTCAAGGAAAAAAAAAATTATCTTCCACCATCACAATTAATGAAAGATGCTCTGTAGTATGCAATCACTGCTTCCAATACAGGTAACCTATCACTGGCAGGCAAGCCACATCCTTCAAGTCCTTTTTAAAATTTAGATAGATACTGAGACATAATAACCACCAGTACAGTGGAAAAATCAGGACCAAGTCTTGGTGCCATCCCCTCTGACTTTAGTATTATTGTCACTTTCAAAGGTACAGGAAGAAATTTCCAGAGAAAATTTGAAAAGAACTATTAAACAGAGCTTCAATGGTTCACCAAGAAAGTCAGACCCAAACCTGGAAAGTTATGTGTATTTAAGACACTTATGCACATTACTTTAGCAATTTAAGTGTGGATCTTGCAAGCGTGTCCAAATCTTAATCATTTCTTGAGGTTTTCTGCTATGCACTAACATCAAGTTTGTGTAAGAACATATGTTATTTCTGTATTTCTCTTCAATGTCAAATGTTTTGAAACCTTTGTGTTTTTCCGGAGCCAGCCCAAGCTTCTGAAGGCACATTCCAGTATAAACGTCATCAATAGGATACAGGAGTACCTGGTCGGACGCATTATTCAGTCTTAATGCCAGATCACCAGAGTACAGAAACCCACCGCCTCCTGCGTACGGAGGATACGAACCTTCATAAACACTTTCTGGGATGTAGTACTTCAATTTCTTTTCCCTGTGAGGTCCAGCATCTTTGATCACATCACCTATGAATAAGTCTTTGGCTTTGTCCTTTGATAAGCTCTTCAAGTAATCCAGGATCTGATGGGTATTCACAAAAACATCGTCATCGCCCTTAAAAATAAACTGGACATCTGCGCAACTGCTGCTGACCCACTTGAGAAACAGCACCTCTTTCAGAGTTAAATTGAAGAAAGTGTCTCTGTAGTTCCAGAGCAGAATGTCTTGGTGGGTTTCACTCTCAAATTTTATCATGTCTGAAAGGTCAGGAAAATTATCCTCTGGTGGGGTCTGCCCAAGGAGGAAGACCCTTCTGACTGTTATATCTCCTGATTCTATTTCCTTGCCCCAGGATTCCCTAATTGCTTGCCTTCTATCAAAGTGTGGTATAAGTGACTTAATAGCCAGCAGCAGGAAAGGTTTATGTTTGCACTTGTTTGGCTGATCCATTACTAATGAGTAATTTCTACATCTCAAATAAAGCAGGAAGTCTTTGAATCTTTCTGGCAAGTTTGCAAAGTCACTAACCTCTGAAGTCACCCACGGGTCAGGGTCACAGGAACTGAGAACACTCGCGTTAGAAATTAAGTTCTCTTCCACAGTCATATTGGAAAGCAAAGTCAGAATCGGGTTGTACAGCAGCTCGAGCTTCTGTTGCTGCTTGTTCCAATAAGCTTTGTGAGGAGTGTACTTCCTCCAGAATTTGCTGCGTGGTATAATAACACGGCCTTTTGCATTCTTCTCTTGGCTGCCGCTTTTGGAGACTTCCACAATCACATAGATAAAAATGTTTACCATCATCAGAATTCCCAGCAGCTTTAATCTTCTGCGTCCAACACTCATTTCTCATATCTGGAAAGAGAAAACAACAGATTTTTAGCTTTCTTCCTATCAAGTTCTTGATTTCATAAAAATGCAGCTACTTTCAGATGAAGAACAAGCGAGATGGCAGCCTGAAGACAGAGGTCACCTATACACAACAAAAGCAAAACCTCATCTACCTCTAATACAAGCACACCTGCAGCTAGTCAGGGTTTGGGGTTCCACAGGCTAACAAAACGCTGGTAAGAAGGTAAAGATTTCCACTTCCTAATTAGGAATTTTACATGGCATTTTACAGTGTCTAGATTATCAAGCACATTTTGATCCTCACTTAAGTCTCCTTGAATTTTTTGACTGTACAGTAATTAGAACCTCACCCCTCAGCTTGGCAAAGGCAGGCAGAGAAACTTTTTTTTGCAAGCAAGGTGAGCTTAAGGGTACAGAATGAATTGCTGTACAATAAGGTCAGTTATTTTTAAAATAAGTTCCAAGCCTTTATACTTGTATTTTTGTACCTTCCAACTACAGAATAGGCAGAGCTGAATTTTAAAGCATACAGTTTGTTTCTAGCCATTTCACTTGGCCGCTCCTTGGGAGAGAGGCTGACAAAACTGACCAGCTGCATTGCTGCTATTCACATCTCTGCAGACAGAGGATACAATGAATTTTGAATTTTTTCTTGAACTGGAAAAGAGTGTGAATGGCAGCAGAAAATGAAGTGCAATTATTTCTAGGAAAGAAAAAGCAACTGAAGAGAAATTAAATAAGCAGAGGTTTCTGATACATGTAAGACCAGGAATAATAGCAAGTGTTGTAGCTCGTGGTTGTAGCAAAAGCTATATGGAAATATGTCTCCACTTCTTACTGAGAGCGCAAATGGACCAAGCCCTCTCTCTTCCACAGTTGTCAGAATGGAAGGTGTACCATGAAGCAACCCCAAAACCATGTTCCTCTACAGTAACACTTATCCAGCTGTTTACCAGCCTAGAGGGCTACAGAACCAATGTACAAGCTACATGAAAACTCAAACGAACCATTCTAAATTTGGATATCAGACTAGAAAGTAACTCGGGACGAGTAAGAGTTAGACTACATTTCAGGTGTATAGAGAACTATGTCAAAGCAGTTTTCATTTGCCTGAAGTACAATTACAGCAAGACCATAAAAAAATGAAATAAAGAACACAAGCCCAGTTGTAAATGGTAGCTCAGAAGGCAGAGCAATAGCAGTCAGGAAGGTATACTTGATAACGTGTGCACAATGTGCTTCTCTTCACCTTTTACTTACTCCCACATCACCAGAGACCTGGGCTATAGTGACCCTTGGTCTCTCCTGGTTTTAAGTCTTCTACTCCTCAGCAAGCCAAACACAACTTTCAGTAAGACAGCAGCAGGTAAATCAGTGATCCTTTTTTATTTCGCCACTGAATTGTCACTAAATCCAAAGGGAGAGTATTACTGAATTTAAATATTAAAAAAAAGGC
The DNA here is from genome assembly GCF_964034855.1 of Anser brachyrhynchus. Classification (NCBI taxonomy): domain Eukaryota; kingdom Metazoa; phylum Chordata; class Aves; order Anseriformes; family Anatidae; genus Anser; species Anser brachyrhynchus. The sequence goes on from NC_137696.1 coordinate 16,774,805, forward strand.
AAAACCAAAAAACCCTCCTAGAAAGCAGGAATTGTCCAGAGAAAAATCCCTATTCTTCCTTCATTTGATCTCCTGTAGCATCTGCATATCCATCTTCAGATATGCTCTTGTGGGCTAACATTAACTACTTTCTTTAATGTCCTCCTCTCAACCAGTTGTGAAGCCTGCTGTTCAAAGTTTAGTTTTCTTCCATACCTCAAAGACACACAAACATATTTATGGTCAGTGCCATCATTTAAGCCAAACAGCTGAACGGTCAGAAAGCAGTGGCAGCCTCAACTAAAACCAGAGACCATCATCTACTATTTTTCTCCTCTTCCCATTCAGTACACACACACGTACTGGAGAAGCAGCTGCCTGCATTTCCTACCACTCCATGCAGCTCAGCGTGCGTATCAGTGCTCATTTACCTTGTCCTTAGGTGTTCCTATAGCACCCCTCGCTAGAAAAACAAGTGACGTAGTACTTTACCTGTGATCCCTTTACTCCATGGACAACAGGGTGAGAAGCTCCCCCAGAAATAGCAAACACACACAGGACTGTCAAGAGCTCAGTCAGAGCCTGATTTTCCAGAATATGTAGCGCTGTGCAGCTGATCTGGTCACAGCCCCCAGCTACTAAGCTCCGTGCGTTCAACGCTTTTGCAATTCATCTTCTGGGTGCTTGAGCTGAGATTGTTCAGAACACCACTTGCACAGACTATTTCAGCAATGTAACAAAACCCTTTACATCTCAAAGTCTTTAGGGTAAGTATTCAGATTATGTAACTACAAGATCTTCTTTCATTTTCCTTTTTTCACTTGTAGCCCTGCAGAAAATGGGACGTGGATCCTACACGGAAAAAATCTCCATTAGTTAGACTTGGTTGTATGTTTCATCAGAACGAACACCAGTCTAGCAAGATCAGCGTAGCTCCATCAAATAATGCACTGTAAGTGCTGCCAGTCCCACATATGAGCACACTTCCAGTATCAGTCTCGTTTTATAAAAGTTACCAAATAATGCTGATTAATATTTCTGAGAAAAGATAGGTAACATTCAGTATCAATACGAGAAAGACTTAAGTTATGTAAGACTTGATCATCTATCGACAATTTTGCAAAACAGCATTCTGTTCTGTAATTAAGCTGTCTACACGAGGTTTTTTTTTAATAGATGCATTCAAATAATATACATATTATGAATACTAAGCCAAGAATAAAGGCTACCCACAAAAAGGGACAAAAAGTGCTTTGTTAAAAAGGTGTTCTTCTAAAAAAGAAAAAAAACATAACACCAAAGAGGGGTTGTGCTAAACCCTAGCTCATAGCAGCAGATTGACTTCTTGAACTGAAAGCAATAGAATGAACAGAACTATTTCTGTCGATAAAGATGGAATCTCAAAGTCCACCGTTAGTATAAGCTTCTATCATCATATCTCAAGATATGAGTGATAAGGGAATGCCCATTAGACAATTTCATATCAAGGGAATAGGATTTATCACAATATACAATATTACAGTCCTCATCATAATGGGAGAGGTAGCTTTTTTTTGTATTGTTGTTGGTGCTTTTCATTTTTCAGCCTGTGTCTCAAGGCAGTTCTCTGTTCCTCATCTGCTTTGCTGACGCTGCAGTGGCTGACTGAAGCACCAGCGCAGGGGAGGTGCTGTGCTCCGGGCAGCCTGCTAAGGAGCAGCATCGTGGAGCACAGGACAGCGCCCATTTCCGACTCACGGCTTAGCGGCAGCCATCTGGACAGATCACAAGATATTTTCCTATTCCAGTAATAGCTTCTATCACCATTTGTATTACAAAATTTCCAGCTGCCTTTCCTTTGACTGATGAGAATGGGAGATCTCTTAAGGAAGCCAAAAACAAACTAGAAGGGATTCAGTTCATACTTAAATCCATCCAACAAAACTGATGCAAGAACTCATTGAAGAACCAAGATGAGCAGCACAAAGCAACACTACTTGAAAAATTCCTGCTGCTTTTTGTCTTAAAAAATAGGAAATGCTCCTGCACATAGCTCACTAACATAAAAAGTAAAATGAGCAAATCCTATGTATCAGTAAAGCAAATCACAGTACAGAACCTTAGGAACAAGAAGCCCTACAAAACCTTGTTCCAGCTTTGGCTAGGAAGGTGAAAAAACACCTACTTTCAACGGTGACCTGACTTACGGGTTTTCAGTGTCTGCTTCCCACTTCTCAGCTACAGCGATCTGAAGACAGCTCTAGCAATCAGCTCAAGTTTGTACAACTCCCCACACTTCTGCTTACACAACTTCCAGCTGCACAGCTGTGTGTCACTGCCACTGCACACAAAGTCCATTTGTTCACCGCCCTTAGAAAGCAACCACGTGACGAGAAAAATGGGTTAACGTTAACCATACTTGGGATGAATCAAGGGCCCGCTACAAAGACAGTATTTGGGGAGATTTATTCTGCATAAATGGGGGGGGGGGGGATTTGCCTTCTCCAGCTCTACTCCGCTGCAGTCAAACTAAGGTACTGATGGAAGGAAATTTGCAGAGCCACAAGGGAGCACTGGGATCAAGAGGTGGATGAAAAAGTGGAATGTGGGAAGAAAGCAGCACCACTGTGGGACCAGGCAGTGATGCACACACCCAGGAATTACACAAGACACTTTCCTGGAGGCAAGCATTCTGACAAACAGCGCCATGATACCCCGTGACAAAAGGGTCAAGTCTGGAGGAAGCCACACTTAAGGTCGAAACAAGTCTATCAAAGTGCATGCTACGGCCCCACGTGATTCATCAGTTTGACAGTCTCACACTGGACTTAGGATCCTACAGATGAGTTCTGATGAGCCCTACTAGTACAGCACCCTGTTTTCTGTAATGACCTCATGCAGTTAACATGTGAAACACATGAAGACAGTTTTAAACCCTGATAGCAAGACATCGCTACGGACAAAAACAAGCCAAGACCTCTACTGAGGTCTGGCTGTAGGAAACAAAAAAGGTATGAGGAAGAGAGGCAGGTGTTGCCAAAACAATCATCTCTAGGATAAAGACAATGAAGCCCAACGGACTCGGAGGGTGCACTAACTGGTCCTAACTAACACACACCTGTACCTGCAGACACATAACTAACACACACCTAGGTGCAACCCCATATAATCCATCCAAATTCTGAAGCGTTGGAACGTGCTTCCACGTCCAGATGTTGTCCTACTTCAAGGCACGACAGGAAGGTGCTCTGTTGGGAATGCCATCATAACCAAGGACATGGCCACAAGAAACCAAGCGGCAAAGGGGAACATTTTGACAGCCGATCCTAACAATTTTACCAGTGAAGCAAGCAACTCTAAGAAGTTTTCGTGAGAAGTCAGACCAAGCATGTACCTAACTTAGTTCATTCTGCATACACCCAACAAAACACCCACTGACTGTTAAAAATAACAGATAAGTAGCTCATCCTCTGGTAACTGAGATACCATACGTCAGCTCCAGGAACGCCACTTTCAGAATGAGTAGAACTTTCTTTTATTACAAGTTTCTTATTAGCAACCCTTGTATTGAAGCGCCCTATGTTCAAACACAAAATACTGACCCTGTTTGCTGATTATTACTGATGTTTAAGTTGCTGAGCAGTGCAGCATCCTACTAAGATGCCCCACTGCTGTACGCTGAAGCTTCCTTGGCAGCTCTCTACAGACTGTATCGTCACACTCTGTACAGAAATGAGCACCCATCCCAAGTTCCCCCTTGCAATGGCATTAAGAGCACAATTGTAACAGGAAATAGAAGAACAGGCATTCAGAAGGGAGCTACAGGAGTGAAAGCAATCCCATGCACCTTAACACTGACAGAAACGTGAAAGTCGTCGTCTTGTTCTGAAGTAGCGAAGCCCACAATAAATTATGCAAGTGGACAGACTGCTGGTGACTACTTAAATTTTAACCCCTAAAAAAAGTATTACTGTTATTATTGAAAGCGAGCTCCATCATCTCTTTCAAATAAAGAGCTAAGTTTTATTAAACACACCACTGAGCACAATGCAAAACAACACCGCGCTGCAAGCAGCTCCAAGTCAGCAGGTAGGTTCACACAGCACAACCTTGAACCACGCAAGGACGTTGGCTTGCTTTCAAGAGGCAACGTAGTCTGTTGTTGTGCAGTGATCTGCACTCAGCTCCACAACACAGCACAAGAATACCCACAAACTCTTCCAGTAAGATAAAGAAATTTCAGTATTCCTGTTTATTGCATAAGAAAGGAAAAGTTCTGGGGAGCATAAGACACCAGCCATTTTCAAGGCTGTAGTTCCATTTTAAAAAAATGTAGTTTTTCTAGATGTACTGAACATCGATTTCTTGACTCCAAGACCGGTTGTCTGCTATTAAAACATTCTTCCTTGATGCTTTTACTTACAAGTAATATTTATTGATCTCAAGTCTTGACACGAACGCTCAACAGCCACAGAAGCAAGCTGTGACTATCAGTGAGCCATCTTGACAGCAGTGTATCACCCAGGTTTGTGGCTCAGCAAACCACCCAAAGCAGAACCACCTTAAATAAGCTTGAATATTTAGCACAGACAATTAACAACTCCCCTGGGAAAGGAAGCCCAGAACAGCATGATATGGACTACCTCCGGCGGTGTCAACACCTTCCCACACTGCACAAGCATTCCTGCATTGGCAACAAGCTCCTAGATGAAATCAAACCTAGGCTCGCTCACATTGACTCCAGAGAGAAAATCAATGCGTGTAACCAGACTGCCTGCCTCTACCCTCACCTCTAACAGCAGTCCCAGGCTGTGGATCCAGGCGCAGCTGAAGCAACCAAACCACCTGAGCCCTCCTTCGGCTGGACACTCCCTCCTCCTCCCTGTCCCCAACAGCTCAGGCCCAATCCCTCCCTCGCAGCGGCTCCACCAGGCCCCTCTGTAGGTCAGTTCATATCACTAACCCTGCAGAAAACTAAGTGAGGGAAATAGCAGGTGTGCTTGCTAACTAAAACAGCTCTCAGGAAGGTTTGATAAGCATCAGAGCAACGCAGTGTGCTTTCGCTGTAGAAGAGAAAAAGAGCAGAGAGATCTCCCCTCTTCGGCAGGGATAACTGACAACACACCAGTAATGCCTTGGTCTTGGATCCGTAATCCTTGCCGCCCTTTAACGAGAGGCTAGCTAGCATCGTATCAGCAACATTACGTGCCCTGGTGCCAGCAGCCATATAATGCCAGTCTTTGAGCAGATCATGCAGAGACAGGGTAAAACATCTAATTTTTTTCTTCTTTGAGTCTGACAGAAGCCATGACCTTTACCTGTAAATACCTGTATTTTCTACCGAGGACAGGAGTTACACTGTATTTCCTAAGTGGGCTGAGTAACCTGCATGCATTATTTGACTGCCATACCCAAGCATTAAAAGTCCATTTGTTTACCAAGGCTGACAAAGGAGAGATTAATCCTTGCTACCTGCAGGCACTACACCTACCGCTCTACCGGTTCAGGATCAGACTGTAAGGAATTTGTTAAAACAAAGCTGAAATTCAATTACCTAAAAACCTCCACCTTTCTGAAAGCTCTTTGCAGAGATGAGCTGTAACTGGGGCCATGCAGACTTAGATCTCAACACGTGGCTTCATTTTGAAGCCTGATATCCTTTGTAGTAGGTGTGCACGCAGTAACTCCTCATAGTGCTAGCAACAGTGCACCCAATAGCAGCACTGCTGCTCTGAAGATAATGATACTAAAACACTCCATTTAATTAAACACATCACGAGCTATGCACAGTCTCTCTACCCACTTGGGAGAGGCATGTGTCCTTTAATACCTCGGTTCTACTCAGTGAGTCAAAAGCAGTCACGGAGTGACCAACAACAGCCTGAGAACATACAGGAGAGGTTAAGATCCCTGACCTGTTACAAAAGAAGTCTGCGCCCTGTCCAACTTTAAGAACTTGAACACTATTTGTTTTTCTAACTACACACAATCGTATCACTTTTTCCTCTCAGAACTTCGCACAAGCCCACTTTTACACAATGGTAATTAAGAACATCTTAAGAACTGGCACATATTCAACAGATACTGGTATTCTGCTTCTGGAGAAGCACATTGCAGGGGCTACTGCTGAGTAACACTCAACGTTTTCTGTGTTCTTCCAACGCCACAGTCAGCCTGAAGCAATGTCCCAGCTTGGGGAAGTGTGCTGGGTCTGGCTGGGATGGGCTGCTGCAGGGAAAGTTAACTCCATCCCAGACAGACCCAGCAGAGGAAGTTAACAAAACAACACATTACACACAAAAAGAAATTTAGAGCAGTTTGTGTTACTTTCATCAATTTCAACATGTTTTGAACTTTCAGCATGTTATTTAGTTTTTCGAGAAGGTCAGTCCTCCCACATTTCAGCACCAAGAGTCACCAGCACAACATGGGTATGGAATTTCACGATTCAAGTAACTAAAAAGGCCACGGAAGGATGTGCTTGTAATTTCCCTAAACACAGCTCGAGGCATGAAGAACTGTAAACAGTCTGAGTAAAAGCCAACCTAACTCCACGTTCTGCTTCCATTCTGTTTCCCACTAGCTATCTTCAGCACAGTTCCAACATTTTCCTCAAAAAATAAAGGTCACACCACACTAGGCCAGTGAGGCATTTCTCTAGTAATACTCACCTGGTTTGCTGCAGCAAGGTATTTGAGTACGTTCTGGGCCAGGAACTGCATGCGAACCACATTTAATTACTGTTAGTGAAGCTAATCTCACTTTTTCCACTTACTCTTTGAACCCATTTATATTTTCAACCTTTGTGAACTTTACTGGCAATGAATTCCTCGATTCTTCATACAGCAAGAACTTGGAATGTCTTGATTTTGAATTACCAGACAAAAGGGGAACTCTGTGCAAGTATAATAGAAATTTTTCCATTATTCCCCCTATCTGCTCTATAGCTGGCGTGGCAAGCGTAAATTTTCATCTGCCTTCAGTTTCTTCTTTGCCAAGGTGAAAAGTTCTAGTCTTTTTCTTTCTAGCAATCTTTTGCACTGCTGTGTATCCTTGTCATTCCTCCCTGCTTCTGCTAAGTCATTTTGGATATGGCAACAAAGAAAGCATTTACTAACTGAAGCTCACATAAGTATTTGTGAAGTCTCTTTTTAGAGCCATATCAATGGTGTTTAGTAAAGGCTCAAGCCAGATATTATACGCAGTCTTGCTAATCATCATAAGGGAAGAGAATTACTTGAAAAACAGCCACAAAATTTAAAAAATAACTTTCCCACACACATCTGAGCACATTCCCATTAGCTTAGGAAGCTTTTTAATTTATGGCAGGTAGGGTGATGCTGAATTGATCAAAGACTTCAGATTTTGTTATTTTTGCTTTCCAGGAAAGACATCATTGTCTTGTGACCTACATAAAGTTACATCACCTCAATTCATTTTCTAGCACCCACAAGTTATCAGTATTTATTATTTATTTTGGCTGTCAGGTAAAAAGTTTAAGTGGACCTGAAGCCTTAATATTAATAACAGGTTACTCCCAGACCATGATATGAGGGAATGACACATTCTGTGCACAGAACCACAGGCAGTTTAATCAGCTTTGTGCTACGCTTTAAGGTTAGCAAGGGGACTCCCTTCCCAGACTGAGTCTCCCTCCCTCTTTCCTGAGATGGACCGATGAAAACAAGTAGTCTGCATGAACAAAAATTCATCTGAAACTGCCAGGATTGTTAGGTGCTTGCCTGTTTTCTAATGAAGCACACATTTTTGTGCTCCTCTCCTGCTCAGCTCACCCTCTGCCACAGAAGTGCTGCCTCCTTGTAAATCACTGCTTTCCACCCTGCTAACCCCCACCCATGCACTCAGCCAGCTCACAAAATAAGCTCACAGTAGCTATGACAAACTTGGGCCCTCTCCAGCCCTACCACAGATTTATCTTACCAGTTGCAAACTTAGCTGGCACGCCACCTTTTCAAGTCTGAAACTGGTTCAGAAGAATTGAAGCTTCAGTTCCCTCATCCTTCATAAAAGAAAACTACCTCCAAACCTCAAGCTTCAGAGCTACCCTAGGCATAGGGACAAAGCTCTTCACTGTCCCTCTTCTTCTGGTATTGCTTTTAAGTAAAACCTCTTAGCTTCACAGGTAGAATTTAAGTTCTAAATTGCATATCCTACGAATTACAAAGAAACCTCCTGCAGCAGCAACAACACTGCAGCTACCTACAGACTTCAGGAAATAACTGCACTGTTCATTCTCAATTCATCTGGCAGGTTACATTTGCAATCACAGGGGAAAAAAGCTTGGATCCATCTTCTAAAAATAAGCTGAACAAACATATGTCTGCAAACAGATGGGTGAAAATCCCTCATTTCCAACTGACTTGCTAAAAAATGGGAAGAGAAATAAACTGTTGCAACTTCCCCACACAAAGATCTCACTCCATGTGGCAAGCATTTAATCCTGTATCCTACAGATATGCTCTCTTTTTATTTTTTCCTTCAGTGCTTGATAAACTTAAGGAAGACAAGCCGGTCTAATGATCATGTACTATTCAGTCCAACGGTAATTTAACAAGCTTGGAAAGAAGCCTTTAGGATATTGTAATGTAGCACTCACAAGGCCCATTTTTTCAGTCATCCAAGCTAGGCCCACATACTTTTTGCAACAATCCGAACTTTTGCCATCAGCCAAGGAAAAACTACAGCAAAAAGGAAATATCTTTCTGAGCTCTGACTGACTTTACTGGGCACTAATGCTATATTCTGTACTTGAACAGCTACCTTCCCCTTCGTTCTTATAGCAGCTACTGGATTATGAAGGTGACATTCCAAAAAGCCTCTCTGCATTATGTCTTGTATTACATTTCCTGTGGTGGATCAAACACAGCAATAAAGGAATAGCCTCAAAGAGTATGTAAGGTAGAAATTACCACCACTGCTATATTTGCTACTTCATAATTAAAATTATTTTATAAAACATATGAAGGTTATTATACAACATGCAGATAAACGCAAGAGAATCTAACTTTAAAGTTATGTTTTATAGAATTTTAAAAGCGCCAGTACAAAAAACACATGGCATTTTCTCTAAATACCATCTAGAATTGTTAATCACAGCCCAGTTTTGTGACCCTCAGCTTGCTTACAGAATAGATCATACAATTTGAACTACAGATTAGGCAAAAGTTTTTCTCCACACAGGCTGATAGTGCCTATGATCTAGCACTGTGTACATACACAGAAAATGGCTTTATTATGTTAGCCTTGCCATTTTGTTCATTTCAAGTATTCCATTCAGCTACTTGCAAAAAAAATGTGCAATGACGAGAGAAGGAAGGCACGAGGATGATAAAGTCATCCTGTGCCCCATGAGCTACTGCTCTGAAAGTAAAGAATGCAAGACTCCACTTGCAGCCCCTCAAACCTCATCCAAGTCACAACCACAAGCAAGTAGGGAAAGCATGTCCCAACAAAGCACCTCTACCCCGCAAGCCAGTCGGGACCACGTTCCATCATCAGGTCTCACCCAGACAACAAACCACCCGAGCGAAGACTCAGTCTGCATGAGATAAGAGCGCCAGCACACACGCTGTCACTGGAATCGTGTCATCATTGAAGCCAATTCCCCCAGCGGCAGTGCAGACAGACCCTGCAGCTACCTCAGGGGATCTGTGAGCACTACCAACATTGACGTGTCTCAGACTACCACTTCCTAAATTCAGCAGGTTTCTTCTCTGCCAGGTCTCACTTCTCGAAGCCATCATCAGATAACACAGCATTTAAAGACTTCGCTCAAAGCTGTTATGCTAAGACAAAACTCAGGAAGTTAACTTGTCAGAAGTTGCTACCAAAAGGTGGGGAAATCCCTACTACATTAGGATTTGTAAAAGCGTAATGAGAATCCAAAACTCCCTACCATCCGACTCAACTGCTGTCCCGAGACTACTGGTGTCAGCTTCCGACTGCAGTAAAGAGACTGAACAGTCTTTTCATTACTGCTAAAGAGGATGTCCTGTTATGAAAACCTCAAAGTTTGAAGGACTAAGTTATACTGTAAGCATGTTTTCTGTCACCATTCTGAGTAGCTCCTGCTGCTTCCTTCTCTCTAGCACCACAAGCAGAGCAGAAGTTACCAGGTGGTCAGCTTTAAGATACATCAATCAAACAGCACCTATGAAACAGAAGTTTTATTAACTTCATATTCCTGCTTGGAAGTATTGCAGCAACATCCACGAAGTCTGGATCAAGTTTTCTTTGTAAGGTAATTCAGGACTACAATGAAAACATTTAAAACTTCTTTAAGGACAGTTTCTGTGAAATTCCTGTCTGACAGAATCCTTACAGGGGAGATACCACAAGATCTCCAGTACCTCACTCTGAACACGTCCAACCCTGTATCAAACCAAGTCACAATACATTTAACTGTAAAGGGATTTACTTCTTACTCCTTTTTAAATTAGAAAGCCTATTACCAGTAAATCACTCAGAGAAGCCCCAACCAGTCAATATTTGAGGATATTACAGACATCTCTTATAAAAAAAAAGGTCTGGTTTTAGTTTAAAGATGATATTTAAAGATCGTGTACCTGTTGAATTCAGTGCAAGTTAAAATTGCATTTAATGCAATCAAAATTAAATCCTTGAATCGGCTGAATGATCAATTCATACTTGAATTGATTCCAATGTCCCTGTAGGAGATGAAGGTACACGAAAGAAAAGCCTTCTGTTCATATTTAAAAGTTTTCCATAAACTCAGGCTTAGCCTATATTCCACTTTTTCTATTGGTATAAACTATTAGTTTGGGCATACAACGGGGGTTTAAAAAAGCAATAGCACTCCACAGGTATACCACAGCTACATAAGGCAATTTAACCTACAGCCGTGTCTCTGCAAATTAGTGCACTGGTGTATCGTGCCGGTATTACCATTCCGCGCTAGCATGCATAGCCACACTAAACATCTGTGCACGTTTTCTTAACCATGCATCCAAAATACAGTGACAAAAAAATAGGGGAGTTGCTGTTAAGTAGTAAAAACAGTTTTTTTATTAATTGACATTTCACACTGACAGCCTTGGGGAAGGTCTCAACTTGCTATAAAAATACTCAAGCTTAATACCTCAGTATTTGAGGGCCCACGGCAGGGAGAGCGACCTGTTTTTCCCAGGCCAGTACACAAAAATCACATGCCGTTCTAAGGTCAGTTCAAGCTTTAGAGTTATGCCATTGTGACGTTTGTTAGGAATGAGCCAGAGCTGTCTGCTTCTGATTTATGAACTTCAGTTTTTAAAATACCTTTGAGTATTTTCATCTTGGATGAACAGTAAATCTTACAGAATCCAGAAAAGAACTGAATGGCAACAGAAGTATTTCTCAGAAGAAAATTATCATTCATCACTTCACTTTCAAGTGGCGTATAGTTCCATGGCAGTTTAAAGCAGTGTCAGTCAAGGCTGACAAATTCCTGTTATTTATTCCTTCCACTATAAACTGCACAGTCCCATCCCACCTTTGCACAGATCTGTCTGGGGTGAGCCAGCTCCGGGCACTGAAGAGGCCGACAAAGAACCTCGCAATATAGCAGCAATTGCTTTTCACCTGGTTCATATCACCAGCCAGACCCGCTCACCACCGTGCCACATGCAGTAACAGCACAGGAGAAGAGGGAAGACCCTCACAGCCAATCCCATTTTTTAATCTGCATAAGCTTTCAGGGAACAGCACGTTGCTGCTGCAGTCTGCTCCTGCTGATCTTGCTGCCACCTTCACCAGCCAGGCAAGTACCAGCCCCGGCCCGCCAGAAGCCACCAGCCTTTGGGCTGCCTCAACTGTACCACGGCCCGACGGGGCTCGAGTCTCTGGCACTTTTCATAACACCATCAGTTGGTTCGCTCTTCAACTAGCACAGCCACCACTACTTGTGCTGTGGTCTGGTACCTGTTAGTGGGGTTAACTCAACTCGAGCAGCATCTTCCCGTAACGACTGGAAAGCTATGGAAGGGTGTAACAAGCCACCTTCCTACCACAGTCAGCACAGGGATTGGTGCTGGTCATGGTACGAGAGAACAAAGGGGTAACAGTGCAAACCTGACTGTTGCTTTTAGTGAATAATTAAAAAGAAAGTCTGTTGGACTGGCTGTCTTACCTCATACTTTTATGCTGTATTAGTAAAAAAAAATTTAAAAATGTATTTCGTCTACCCATTGAAGAAGCAAATAACCATAATATCCACAAACAAGCCAATTCATCTCCTCAGAATCTCCACCAGCTTTATCTTATAACCAGTAATTAATACTGCCTAAACCATATTCCAACAACCTTCACATCCACATACACAGCATTCGCTATTTAATCAACTAACAAACCCATCCCTTAAGCACTGTATTTCAGGTTATCAAAGATCTTATTCTACCTTCTTGCCCATGTTAGACTGTCAGACATAAGTCACGCTAATAAAAAAGCAAGAAAACTGTAACTGTGTACATCAAATTCAGCTACTGGCCCCAGACCATTCCACTTCTCATTAAGAGAAAGAGACGCTGGTTTCAATTCACTTTCCACGAGTTGCTGCACTTGCAGCCAGCAGCTGGGTGAGGGGACACGCAGCAGTGACAGTAAGCTTCCCATCATCTCAGGTCACGTACCCCAGCCAAAGCAAACGCTATGCAGTTACTCAATCCAGTGTCAGTTCAAACCAAATCCATAACGCAAATATAATAGTCAGAATTTCTGGATCTGCCTCTCAATTTACAGTACTGAACTAAATTAATGTTAAAGAATGCAAATACATGGAAGGTATTTTTTTTCGCCTTTCTTTGGTTTAGGATTGAAGTGTAAATACCAAAAACACAGAAAAAGGTTTTAATCTTTCTGATTCATTCAACATTGAAAAAAAAACAGTGGAGTTGTGAAGTGGGGAAGTTTTCTTCCTTCAGACTTGTAGAAAGAGAAATATTAATCTCATTCTAACATATCAAGTTTAAGGAAAAGGGAACAAAATTTTCCCACACTTTTAGGCAGCTAAGGATGCATACAGTACCTAGAGGCTTTTGCAAAAAGACCTTTAAGCAGGTTAAGCAATTAACTCCCGTTCTTTTAATTCCCACTGATACCAGTAGTAGGTAAGCACCTAACCTGATTAGAGACTTCTAAATCCAAGCAGGAATTTCTCCTGTACCTGGTGCCTGCAAACCAATACAAAACTACCCACTGCAATTGAGAGTGGTTTGTGTAATCAACTTCAGGCTGTTTTGTATGTCTTATTTTTACCCAAAAGCAAATCAACAGTTGGCAGTAATGTTCTCCATCCCAAGGACAGCCTTTCACAACTATTCTAACATTTAAATGTATGCTTAAAAAAAATCATTACCCAAGTAAGGTGAAACAGCACTAAATCTGCGAGACAAACTGACATTCAGCAAGCTGTGCTCCTTATACCGAATCAAGAAATCCCAGCCTTTCCCAGATTTGCATAGCTCTCTGTATTACATTACGCATAACCCTGAAGACAAGCAAACAGAAAGGTTATTTCTCAACCCCACCGGTTCCTCAATTCAGTTCACCACACAGCTGCACAAACAGCTACACCCGCACGACAACAGGAGCACTGCTCTCGCCGCTGCTATGGCTCCCAAAACCCACCGGCTGCCTCAGAGGCCTCACCTCCACTCGTGGCCAGGCCAGTCTCACGGCTTTCCTCCCCCAAAAGGGGAAAGCTCATTCTCCCTGCGGCTGCGAGGCCGCCGAGCTGGCCCAGAGCAGCTGGAGAAGGATGCGAGCAGCAGGAAACCCGGCGCAGGCTGAGCGGCAGCCTGGGGCAGGAAGCCTTGACGGGGCACGTAGCTTTCGATACCATGCTGCTCGTGAACATTTCCTACAAACCTGCACATCCTCCGGTGCTTCGTCACCAATGAGAGTTCATCTTTTATGGAAATAGATTGAAGTGAGTCATCCGCCCAAAAAATGCAGATTTCTTGCTTGTTTGATTTAGATAGCTGGCTTGTGATTTGTGTCATTTGTCAATCCACTCGCAGAGTAACTCTTCTGTGAGCTTAACATGAAGCAGCTGTTAAATTTCAGAAGTTATTTACAAAGAGGAACAAAACTAGCTCAAAGATTATGTTTTTCAGCACTTGCTATTTTATCTGAAACAACAAAACTTTCTTAACTGCTGATGAAATCAGTTGATCAATTCTCCTTTAAAAATCTCAGCACCACACCCATCACACACTGGGATTCGTTTCCTTACTTAAATGCTAATTGCTTCTCCTGAAGCACCAACTCAGTGACTTTCTTGTACAGTTCATCGCAAGACATTTTAATGGTCCAGTCTTTTCCTTCTGTTTTACATGACCTGCAGACTTGCTGAGGACTGCATACTCAGCTTTTACATCCAAAAATGCCCAATGAAATCAGCGAAAAAGAAGAGAAATGCAGGATCAAGCTCAATGTGCCTGTCAGTTCTTCCTGTGTAAAAAGAACAAAACCATGCTGCTATCTGACCAGATCCGAGATAGCTGTCCTTCAGCTTTCACTTAGCAACGTGCTCGCTTTGTGCTGAAGTAATGGGAAGAGCCTGTGTTTTACTATTTCAACTTCATCTTTTCTTGGTTATTTTTTGCTGTTTTAAGCACATAGGAATTGCACAACGCAACTGTAAAATAGCAGCAGACCGATAAAAACATCTAAAGACACACTTGCGAGGTCAGACCATTGCATAACAGGCAGATTAAATTACTAATTTTTGTTAACTGCACTCACAGCAACAAATTCTTCTGTGCGAAGCGCTTGTCTGAATATAGCCTACGACAGTACAAACATCAAATACTAATCCCGTGCTCTCTCATGCTCAAAACCATAATGACCACACCTTCTTCCTAAATTAACTGTTAACATTTCAGTTAAAAGTGTTATTTCACAAACAACCACTAGGGATTAAAATCAGGTATACTTGAAAAAAATGTTAAAGTTGCAATCTGTAAAGCACCTGATATCTGCTCGCTTCAAAATTAGTTACGCGCTTCTACTATATAGAAAGAGAAAAGATGATAAATATACATACTGGGAAGAGATCCCCAACCAGCAACACAGGAGAGAAACAGTTTCAAGCTTTTGGAAGCTGATCAACTCTAGCAGCCTTCCAGAAACATGAAAACGGAACTTGTTAAAAGCCTCATTATTTTATTCAAATACTTTTTTTTTCCTCCCCATACTCAGTGCTTGCTACAAAGATACACTGATAAAACTAAATAAAACAGATTATTAAAACTTTGTTGCCACAATGAGCATATTCCTGACTTTTTTTTTTGGCCTATTCTTGATAAGTTTTAGAAGTATACACTTCAAGAAGCTTCAAGCGTATGACAAACCTAAAAGAAGCCTACCAAGCTCTACCCATTTACAGCACGAACACTTCACCTAAAAAAAAAAAGATAAGAAACAAATGTGATTTCTACAGCAGGAGGCATAGCCAAATCCAGTAAAAATACCGACCTGGAATGTCATTCCTTGATGCACTCCAACAGAGCCGCTCACGCACTTTCCACTGAACCCCAGAAGCATGGCAGCGAGCCCCACTACAAAACCAGCTGCACCAGGTGGCAGTAAAATGATAATTATTGAGGACCTAGGCCTTGGCAATCACAGCCGAGGAGCCTTTAAGTCACGCTCCAATCCAGCCGTTCTCCCCCCTTTCACAGCGTAACTTACTCATGCAGAGAACGACATCTATTTGTCAGCACGGAATACAAAAACACCTTATCCACTTTCTCATTTTTCAAAGCCTTTTGGAGGAATCACTCCTTTGATACCAATGCATCAACTCCCTCAGCAGCATCTTCATTACCCCGAAGCATTTTTTAAAAAGTTAGGAGGAGCCTGCAGGTAATAATAACCAAATTTTTGATTACCAGCAACATCCAGTTTGTTAGGAACAACGTCTAGGGAGACTGGTGAGCAGTACCTATTACTAGACAGGGCACAAGAGGGTTAGCTAGCACTCCCAGTCACCAAATGCATGACCTTCAAAACAAGTTCCTTCAGCAGTGTTACCTTGCAGCTGTACCTCGTTTTCCTCCATTTTCTACTTCTATTTATAGTATATGGGGACCAGAAACAAACAAAAATCCAAGCGAAACCAGTCTTCACATGACAAAATTACTCAAAACAAGTTCTAATTATTGATCACTTTATGCAGTGTTTGTTGCTTCCTTCCATCTGAAGGACAGCATTGCAACATTGCAGGGAGAAAACCACAGGTTCTGAGAGAACAGCTGAATCTGGGTTTCCTTTAAGCAAAAAGGATTTTGATTCCAACCAAATATATTTTCAAGTTATATTTTCAAGTATTAAAAAATATAGAGGGGATGAATTGAAATGCAGATATTTTGTTACTTCACAAAGAGTCCATTCTCTTTTCAAGTTGTTCGCTGCCCCCAGAAAAACAACTGAAAACAATACCTGGAGAAGCTGAACTGGAAAAGCTGATGCTCTGTTTCGTTCGCTCCACGCACCCGGCAATAATTCAGCGCTAATTCAGCTCCTCTGGTGGTTTCAACAGACGTTAGGCTGGGTCACTGAGGTGATGAGGTGGCTGGTCCCACCAGCCAGCCCCTGGGTTTATCACCTCAACAAAGCCACGACTGAGGGCACCATGAACCTGCGTGTCATCTCCCCCCACCCCACCCCACCCCACCCGCACACACCCCTCCGTGACAGCATCCAAACCTGACGCAAAAGCGGAACTGCGGGAACACAAAACCGTTTTAAGCAACTTCAAGAGAGAAGTAAAACCGAGCCTGTCCCTCGTTAACACAGGAGGAATAATCAACCAGAAATTTCCTCAAAGGAGAGCACTATAATCATGCTTCCTCAAGAACTTTCAGACTATATACTTAGCATGTAATTTTACGCATACATCCTTCCACATCCTGATTAAACTCTTCTGTGCCCAAAGTTTAAAAAAAAAAAACAGGAAAAAACAGTTAAGTAAACTCTTGACTTGCATAGTTAAACTAAACAGGGCTGTTTAATAATCAACTCCGACAGCACAGAGCATTTTGGGAGGTCAGACTAAAGGGTTACTCAAGTAACTTTCACCACAAATTTTTCCAGGATGACTAATGAATTGTGAGCTGCAGTTTGGCCACAATCGCAGTGAGTAACCTGAAGTCCCCTCCTGACACGGTACAGTATGTCTCTGTAAGTTTTAAAGGACTGAAAAGCATCATCACATGAAGCAACATATATTTTTCCAACCAACTCGAGTTAAAAACTGGCATTTACCCTCCTTTCCCTATCCAGACAGGTTCACCCAAGCCCAAACATTTGCGCTTCAAAATCAACCACCTCCTCAGCACCGGGGCTGCGGCCAAAATAAAGCTTAACGATTAACCTCCTGGGGCACAGCCTGCTGGCAAGGTGCCCCCTACCCCCGAGGAAACCCGAGGGGAGCTGCTGTGGCCCCGCATCCTCTCCTCCAGCCCGGGAGGGATTGCAGCAGCAGCCGGCACTGCGGTAACTCAACGCCTCGGGTTTTTTCACCTCAGGTTTTGCGCTGCGAGAGCTCTAGGCTTCAGCATCTCCTCCCCTACATCGAAATAAAAAGAAAAAGGCAAAGCGACGACGCACGTACGGTGACTGAAGCCTGCTGCGCTGGCCCGACCTCACCCATGCCAGGAGGCTGCGCGGCCGGCCGCCTCCTCGCCGGGCTGCTGCTGCAACATGTGCCCGTGCGCGCCGGGGGAGAGGAGGCTTCGTGGCCGCGTGCTTTAACCCCACCCTCAGCGCCTGTCACCTCCCCCAGAAAAAAAAAAAAAAAGGGAAAAAAAAAAAGAAAAAAAATCCTAAATAAATACACACGGCTCCATCCGCCCCCCCCTCCACACATACACACACCGTCAGCCTCCACACAAACAAGCACGGGGGCGGGGAGGTGAACGTGAAATAAATATATATATATATTTAATTTCTTTTCTCGCTTCCCTCAGCAGCCCCCCCGCGGCCGCTCCCGCACCCACCTCGCCAGGCTGCTGCCGCGGGGCTCCGCCGGGGCTGCGCCTGCCGCCACCTCCACCATCGCTTCCCCCGGCTCCCCCGCAGGCTGGGCTCCCGCCGCCGGCTCGAAAGGGGCCGGGAACGGGAGAAAAAGAAGGGGAAAAAAGGGGAAGAAAAAAAAAAAAGAGCCCCAAAGAGCGAATTTTAAGGGGGGGGGAGTGCTTGGGGCTCTGAGGTAGAGCCGCGCGCGCACCCGCGTTCCCGCCCGCCCGCGGCGCGCGCCGCGCACCAACCGCCCCAACCGCCGCCGCGCGAGCCCCCTCACGCGCCGCGGGGCGTGGCCGGGCGGCAAAGGGCCCGCCCCGCCCCTGCTCAAGCCCCGCCCCCGCTCAAGCCCCGCCCCCGGCTGGCAGGCGCCTCAGCGGATTGACTGGGGAGGGCGAGCCGTGGGGCCCGTGGGGAGGGGGGCGCTGAGCCCACTCCTCTCCTCCGCCCCCCCCCCGCCCTCCCCGGTTGTTTTTGTGGTTGGCGGAGCTCCGTGCCGGCCGCTGGTGTGCGGGAGGGTAGGGGAGAGGAGGGCTGGCAGCGCCCCCTCGGTTGGGTCCTTTCCGAGCAGGGCACAGCCTCCTTGTTACCGCTCTCCCGCTCTCCCCTACCGCCCCTCGGCTTGCAGGGGGCTCGGCAGCCTCACGGAAGATCCATCCCCTCGCCATCCATCCATCACGGAGCCCAGCACAGCTGCCCAGTCCCGCCGCCATGGCGCCCGCCCGCCACGTTTCCCCCCCTCCGACGCCATGATCCCCCTCGACGCCTTTCTGATGTTAACAATTATAACAATAAAAAAGAAATGAGACAGGAAAATCAATGTCCCCGGGTGCCCCCAAACCATCAAGACATCAGCACTGTCAGCACGGGAGGGAGGTGTCACCGGCTCCCCCCGCTGCAGGTCGGTGCCCACCTCAGGCGCCATTTTGAGGTGCAGGGAGGTGAACACGTTTCTGCCTCACAAAGGCAGGTTTCACCTCCTTCCCTCCTTCATACAGCAATAAAAACAGGTTTTCTGAGGTAGATACCTACTCTGAAGAATTTCTCTGAGCGGCCGCCTCTACACTCGAGGGCTGCTGATTATGGCTACAAAACATCGTTGTGACAATATTTATTCCTTCCTTCTTTTTTCCACACAGCATCGAGCAAAAAACAACACTTCCCCCCAGCCACGCTGGAAAGTGCTGTCACACATCACGTTTTTCAGTAGGTTTCTACTTTTTTAAAACAAGAAGGAAGTTGGCTCAGTTTTAGGTGATGGTCCACAAAGCTTCTGTCAGATTTCAGCTGGAAGAAGAAAGGGACCAATTTAGGTTATCAGTGCTTCCCTTAGTAAGGAAGTTTCTGAGTTTCAAATTTTGGAAATTTGCCCTGTAGAGCTGATACTAATCATGCATGACTCACTCACTCTTTAGTAACCCTCTTTTTTTGTTGTTGTTGCTTGCTTACTTGCAAAGTTGATGAGACTACAAATCCTAGCCGAGCAGCCCTATTTAAACAAACTAGAGAAATCTCTGAGACCCAGGATGCTCACTGAAACAAAACATAAAAATATACGCTGTTACAACAAGGAGCACAGTCTTCAGTCTTGTCATGGCCAGATCAACAGCAATTAGCAGACCGACTTACAGTTCCCTAGGACTGTGATCCTCACATCTTTTTGTCCTATACAGGAAGAAAATGAACACGTGCCATTTTTGTTTCTCTGTTAAGCACCTGCATTCTCAAGACAGTTGAAGGAGAGACCCAACCAAAGCAATGTCACCTCGCACAGTCATTTAAAAATTGCCTTCACTGCAAAGCAGGAATCTCCACAAAATTACACATTTATGCTCTTCCATTTTACAGTGCTCGCTTTCACCAAGACTGGGTAGCTGATGTGCACAGCCACAGCCACAACTGGTTTGGTAAGCAACACGAGTATCCACAGTACATACCAAGCTCCCCATACTCCGTGTCATGAAGCGTTGGAGGCCATAGAAGACCTGCAGCAAGTTTCCTGAAGCGGTCCTAAGACTGCCCCAAAATCTTATTCAGGAGAAAGAAAGGGCCGTTCCCATCCATGACACATTCAGAGGGACAATGCATATTTCATTCCTCTTCAAATATTTATATATGTACTTCACGTTTCACTAAAGTTGTCCTTACTATCAAAGTAGAAAGATTACAGAAGAGGGATGAATTACCCTAAACTGGCAAGCATTTTTGTCTATTAACTAATACAAGGCTTGAAAGGAGAATTAAGTATCTGGCCACCAGTAGCTAGGCTCCATTGCAAAGGACATTTCATAACACTGTACTTCAAGATCAATTAAAAAAAAAAAGGGGGGGAAAACAAAAGTGAAATAGAAGTGTTCTGCATAACACTGGGTGCTAAGGAGCCTGGAAAAAAAAAAAAACATTAAAGCTGCAGAGTTTGGACCTTGAATGATGGTGTAATGGATGGCCTGCTGTCCGGGGGAAAGACACTTCTCCCTCCTCCCGGCCCCACACCCACAACTGTGCCTGCTCCTCTGCAATCGCGCTGACTTGACTGGTCATGGGGCTGCGTTGTGAAACCTTAAGGAGGAGGAAGGGTGTTTTAATCCAAATACATTCCCTGATCCAATTCACATCGCCACTGAGCACAGCATGTCGTCAAACTACTACCTAACTGCCCTATCTCTGCTGTGCTCGGGGCAGCTGTACCCTAAAAACTTCAGTGGGGAGTAAGGCAGGAGCTTGATTTCCAGCTCCACTCCCCTGAGTTTAGGCAGTGTGACCTTCCCTGTATCTGCACATCATGCAGGGCAAAGTGTTAAATTTGGGGAGGTTTCTTACCTGGCACTGGCAATTAAACAGTCCCACCAGGAGTAAGAGTGAGTGCAATGCCAGGCTGCAGGGCTTCAACCCAAATCTCCTCTGTCAGTCATCAGGTTTAATGAAGTCGCGTTATCACAAAACAATCCCTCTGAGCAATTCTCCCCTACATCCTCCCTTCAGGCTTCACCCCCCTGCCCCAAGTGCTCTTGTTGGGGCAAGGACACATCCCTGTATGTCCCTCACCCCACTGGGTGAGCACTGTGGCTAGCGCAAGCTAACTGACAGTGCCGTCAGGAGAAGACAAATCCACCTGATGCCCTGCCATCCTGTGTCATGACCTGATACAACCTCAGACATGAATTAATGGGAACCAGTTGCTAACAGCACCTAGGCACGCTGTTCCCAGGCTCGCTGTTGTTGTTGTTGCTTTAAACAAACCATAGGCAGCTTGGCAGGGCCTGCTGGGGAAGAGGATTTTATATCCAGTTGTTGAGGCAGGTAGCGGAGTGGCAGAGTGATGAGTAACCTTATAAAATACACTTTTTAAAGCATTGGTGATGGAGTAGACACTAATGACACCTGCCAGTGTAACTGTCAGGGAGCACAGTCCCCGGGCCACCTCCAGCATGCACGGTAGGATGGAACAAGACGTGATGGACTGCTTGAAACACAGTCCCAGCACAATCTCTCCTGGATGGCTGGTTGTGCCTGGGTGAAAATAAGGAAGCCCTGAAAAAAAATTGATATTAAAATTGTTCTGAGGTTTGCTTCATGAGAAAGGAAGCAGAATTTTCATGTTTAAGGTCTGTAAAGTTGAGGTTTCTTATAAGCACAATAATAAATTGCTGTGTTTTTTTTTTCTGAGAAAGAGAGCAAATGCTTTTGATTGCAGATGTTGTCAGAGGCATGCACACACTTCAGTCTGAAACTGGCATAGCTTTTTGCCTACGTATCAAAAATATCACCTTCACACACCATCACAAGGCAAATTATCAGATGTGGTGAATCGCAGAGCATCAAACTGTTCTCACGGGGTGGTTACAGTGAAGTTGTACGTCCAGGGCACTGGTGTTGGGTCACTTGGTGACATGAATCCTTATCGCCTGAGTTTTTCCACAGGAAGTATAAGATGCACAACAACCAGAAAATAAGAGTCTCTTAAAAGGATTCAACTCTCATTTTTGATCAAGTTCAAAATAATTTCTGTTTTTGTTTCATTTTGTTCTGTTTTGTTTTGTTTTCCAGGCTATTTATTCATCGCTTTGAGAGCAGTTGGGTGCACTGTAGTAAAAAGTTATGTTGGGGTGCTACTGTCTTTACAGCTGAGCTATGTACATTGGCTTTTCTCTAGTATTTGCTTGTTAATTAATAATTGGTACATTGCCAGGAGCAAAAGAGAAGTAGGAACGAGTCCCAAGTTATAAAATCTTCAAGGTTATCTTGCTTTTCCTGTTTTGCAGCAGCAAAGTAAGAGTGAGAAACATCAGATGCAGCCAAGCTGCAAGCGAGCACAACTGCAACTGCTGCGATGTGGGGCTGGGGCCCTCGAGCTGCTCCCTCGAGGTACCTGCTTGCAGCCGCTCTTGTGAATGTGGTCCGTGCCTCCTCCCAGGACCCATTTCATCAGAAACACTTACTAGTCCTTTCCACAGGGAGCACCTGTAAGTCCAGCACAGCTGGTAGTTATTCACATTATGGATGTGTTGTCCCAGACCCCTTGCACCACATCCCGTAACGTTAATGACTTCTGTTAGCACCACCGCCCTGGCTCCAAAGCGTGCACTAGCCAAAAATGCTGCTAGCCGCAGGCAGGCATGTACTGAAACACTTTTCGATGTCCCTCTTGGACATACCTGGTTCTCTGGGTTCAAATGCTCCTGTAAGGCCCGTGCAGCTGGAATTAATTTTCCATGATGGACCAAAGCCTGCCTATGACAGGAATCTCTGACAGGATTTCTGTGGATTGAGTGGCGCAGCTAGAGAAATCCAGCTGGAAAGCGTGGGACAAACCTCAGTGTGCCTCTGTGACCAAGAAGGTTAAAAACACAAGATAAGAGGTTAAGATTTAAATAACAACAGGAGGCTGAGGATCACTCCCTTGCATGCATGTGCTTCAGTGGCAGTCCTGATTTTCAAATGCTGGAGATAAGAAGGAAATAAAAATGCGAAGACAACATGTAACTGGAGCTGGAGCATCTCAGCTCTTCCAGGAGCAAGCCTGTTTTTCCTACTCAGAAGGTTCGAGCCTGGAATTCAGCCAAGCAAAAAGCCTCTCCCAGGGCGGGCAAAGTTTACCAGCACAGTTTGTCAGCAACACAAACACAACTTTTCAGTGGTCTCCTCACACCGCAGTATTCCCCCTCTTCCCCCACCAAGCCTCTCATGCAAACCAGTAAAGCAAGAGCAAGCCCCGCAGAGCTGTTTTGCTCCTGTTCCCTTTGCTTTCATGCCTCGGTGAGATGAGAGCAATGAGGATAGCATATTCAGCTCGGGCAAAACCACTCGAGTTGAAGAGATCTGCGCATCCATCCATGTTCCCTGGAGCACCATGGTATTTTTATTTTTATTTTTTTTCTGGAGCATTGCAGCTTGCTCTTGAAGGCAAACTGGGGCAGGATAGCAGTGGTGGAAAGAAACTTGTCTCTGCTGCATTGTGTATTGTCACTTGTGAGCCATGGGCAGAGCTGTGTCATGCTCTCATTGATTCACGTTTGCCAAGAGTAATTACTCCCTGAGCTGCTGGATTAAAGTGAATGCTCTAGAAGGACATACCTGCCTTTTCTAGACAAAGGCTGCAGTAACCAGTAGTGTTTTCCTCCCTTTCTTTGCAGATCAGGGTCACAGCAGTGCAGGCAATGGGATAGAGAAGAATCCACCTGAAACTCAACTTCTGTATGAGCAGAAACTGGACAATAATTATTTTGCAAACAGCAACAACAAAAACACACCCGCTATGCACATAACATCTTTTTTCAGTCCTGGAAACGTGAACACCTTATGCCTCTCCTTGCCTCACTTCAGAGGCATCCCACAGGGTTCTGCAGCAAGACCCGAAGAGCTGCAAAACTGAAATCTGCCAGGCAGCAGAGGCTGCAGCCAAGTCTCTTCAAAGGTGAGAAAACAGTTTACACTTAGGAAAAAAAATGTACTGGGCCAGCTTCAGCTGAACCTCTTCCATTTTGTTTTTATTTTTTTTGAGGATGTAGTTTTAAGCACCAGTAAAACACCAGCTGTGGGAAAACAGCCAGTCCTCACAAGCAACTTAGGATTTTTAAACCATCTTGACTTCAGGCATCTCCTCGATGAGGCCCTGCTGTGTGATTTCCCTCGGACTCTCGCAGCGTGGGTAACGCGACTCCGATTAAAGCCAGTCTTCTTGCTGGAAGGATGCTGACATCCAAGCTGGCTGTTCTCCGGGCAGCAGGAAGGCATGTCAGCAAGCAGGGGAAGCTAAGCCACCGCCGTGCGCAGGAGATTTTTCAAGACACTCCCAGAGGTTTGGCGAAGAGCTTGCAGCCACAATGGGAGCGACATTCCGCTCAGCCCGTGGGCGTGCAGGGCACAGCGGGCGTTTCACCACCGGCCTCGGGGCTGGCACATCCCCAGTAAGACAGAGAGAAACTGGGCTGCTCCGAAGCTCCCTTGGAGGCACTCGTCGGGCTTGATCCCAAGGGAAATGCAGGGCATCCTCATTGTGCTGGCTCGCTGGGGACCCTGGCAAGGCAGTGGTTGCAAGCAGCGGTTTTGGGCCCGTGGCTCTGGCTGGAAAACTCCTGCCCCGCGCCGTCCCGTTGCTGCACCCTGCGGATCCCCTGTAACTGGTTTTTGTGGTTTTATGCTCATAAAACCCATGCTGGAAGCCATGGGCTGTGTGTCGTGCCGCATTGCTGCGTTGCACACACCAGTCCCTGCCCGTACCTCAGACTCACTGCAGCAAGTACCCCCGAGGTGCAGGATGTGACCCCCAGCACCCCTCGGAGGGGCTCCCCCTGCCCAGAGCAGGACAAGGCGAGGGCACATGAGGAGCAGGGGTGTTCAACTGTGTCAGATCAAGTCCCCTTGCCACCTTTGGTGAAGATGGTTCATAGAAATATCATGAAAACAGTGAAAGTGCTTTTCTTCTGCGGCAATATGTACGCATATTGGAATTACATCGAAGAAGGAGGCCAGAAAGCTCTTATCTTGTTGTTGTAGAGCCTGCAGATAAACTTCAGAAATAAATAATAATAAAAGAGGGAAAGGGAAATGGAACGATCCACATATCTCATTTTAGTATCCAGCCTCATAGCTACAGATTACTAAAAAATGAGCTGGAGGGGAGATATGCTTAGGGACTGAGACCAGCAACATAATGAGAGTAAATAATGGGCTTTCGTCATGCTGCTCCGTGGAGAAATCCCTCTGCCATGGATGTGTATAAATAAACAAAATTTTAGAAACCAGCACACAGCACCGACGAGATCTGGCCTCGTATATTAGTAAACCACTGCCCCACATATGAAATCGCTGCAGGTTTTGTGCTTGATCCTGCATGTATTTAACCTTCCCCATGTAAATAGTCCTCCAAAGTTAATGGAGCTGTGCTAATTTGCAATGGCTGGGGATTAAGCCAGTGGGCTTAAGCATTTCTGCTGGCTCAGATTGCAGCACGCTGTAGTAACCGGGCTGCGGGACATCTCGGAGATGTTCCTGCTCTGGCAAAAACCCATCCGTGGCCATCGCACGGCGTGTCTGCAGGCAGAGAAATCCCGCTCCAGCCCCGCAGAGGAGGGTGCAGACATTTTGTCAGCCGCCGCGACGTAAAGCTCGTTTCTTGCATTTTCTCATTCTCGCTGGGGACATGCCAATCTCTTCCAGAGACCATTTCATTACCATTACGCTGCTTGCAAGCATCTTCATTTAAATCACATTATAGATGCACCGAGGCACAATGATCTATCCGCAGCCTAAACAGAGTGAAAACATCCTTGGGCTGCAAGAGGCCAGAACATGCACTAATTGAAATGTATAAACTTACATAACATTATTTATAAAAAGGAGCCCAATTGTCAAAGGCCCTAAGAGAGCTGGAGCATGGGAATGTTTGTTCTCCCCGCAAAGAAAAATTAATTATGTAAGTTTATAAATTCCAGTTGCTTTGCTCGCTCGTCTCCTGATGTGCCCAAGGACTACTTGAAAGGAATTTATGGTTCCCAGCCGCTGCTTCTCGATGGTGTTTTTTATCTTTGTACTCGTGCACACCGCTGCCCTGCAGGATCTTGCGGTGGGGGCAATGAGCTGTGCTCACTGTGCTCCTCAGCTCTAAAAAAATGCACATTTGCAGAAGCAAATTTGTTTTAGGGAACGCCGGGCTTTCTAAGTCACCGCGTGCTTTGGGGAGGGCGGTGGGGTGGCTGCTGTGTTTGGGGGAGCAGGCAGAGGCCTGAGGTGGCTGCAGTCAAACCCATGCCCCTCTCTGCTCGAGCCTGCCGTCCCCTTCCACCGCGGCTTTGCTTACTTTCTTCTTTTGCTGCCAGGGACACAGATGCCGTGAAGACCCTCCGAAGACCCTCATGCACGGCTGGCTGTGCTGCGGGGCAGCCAGCAACCCAGCGCGGGGACAAACAGCCCCCAGCAAGCACCTCGACCCAGCAGAGGAATCACTTTTATCACAGAGGAACTCACTTATCGCGTGCTCTGCGTGGTTCAATTTGCAAGGCAGGAAGAGTGCCACTTATTACTAAAATGCATTATTTTGTATAATTTCCTGGTAATGCTGGGTTTGGCCAGAGCTGCCAGCTGGCTGGAAAGCGTAGGAAATATGGCAGAGAAATTACATAGCATCAAGCCCGGATGAGGAATGTTTCCTCCAGGGCTCTGCTCAGATGCACTGTGGCTTTGGGTTTTATGCTGCGATTGCTGCTTTTCCCCCATTCTTATTTGAAAAACTTCACTCCTCGAGGATCCAAGATGCTCACCAGTATCCAAAAATGCCATCTGTTCATGTTTCATACATTTGTTTATGTATTCTCCAAGACCATCTCATTGTGAAAGCTGGTGGCTGAGTGCTGGAGTTCCACCATGGCTGGCCACTAAGTGAATTAAAGCTCCAAGTCACCTGTGCTCTGAGGAGGTTAGAAACCAGAAACTCTTTGGAGAAACACTTGGTAGCGAGGTACTCTGGCTGTGTGGCGGCACAGCACTCTGGTGGTTCCCCTCAGAGGCAGCCCTTCATGCCCCGATTGCTCTGATAAAGCTAATGGCCACCTGCAACACGCCCCAGGGGCAAAAGCCCCAGGCAGGCTCTCCTGACATGCTTTTGAACCTGTTTTCCTGCAATTTCTTGCATTTCAAGATCTGCCTTGCTACCTCTGAAAGCAAGGAGGAAAGGCAAGGCATGTGGGGTTCAGATCCTGGGGAAAACCTCCTCCAGGACTTTGTCTCTGCAGAGGATGAGGGCACGAGCTGGCTTTCCCCCTGTTTGTGGATCACCTTTCAGCACCTACAAATCCCAAGGCTTTTCTTTTAACAGCGAGTTGTCAGTTGTGG
The DNA here is from genome assembly GCF_964034855.1 of Anser brachyrhynchus. Classification (NCBI taxonomy): domain Eukaryota; kingdom Metazoa; phylum Chordata; class Aves; order Anseriformes; family Anatidae; genus Anser; species Anser brachyrhynchus. Next base: position 16,802,132 of record NC_137696.1, read on the forward strand.
CTCAGTTCCTCAATTCTCATTTCTTAACGGGTTTCCTCCCCCAGGCTGCCAACACAGCGACGAAGTTGCAGCCACGAAGGGTGAGGCTCACGGGCTCCCTCAACCCCATTACGTCTCAGGGGGCACCAGCCTTTTGCACCCACAGATTTTGTGCGGGGACAGGCTCAGGCAACACCCCAAAATAATCCTATCCAAGCAGGAGCAGCGTGGTGACCTTCAGGAGCTTTATTTTGGTACAGAGAAGGGAGAAAATGTTGATGGAGATGGCTGCTTGTGCTCCCAGGGAGCCCAGACCAGGACCTGTCAGAGGACGAGGACAGTGCTACCACCAAGTGAGTGGCCAAGTCTGCACGGGGGAAAGGCCATGGTTCAAATTATAAGCAGTCTTTCTTTTTAGTTTACAGACTGGTTTAAGAAATTTAAGTGAAAATCACCAGACTTTGCCTTCTTTCTGTCTAGCTAAAGGTATGCCCCCCGCGTGCTGAGGTACGGCAGCGGTGAAACGGGGCTGGGAGGCCTGTGAGCCATTCCCAAAGGCTCCTTCTGTATCCTCCCCACCTTCTCCTAAGACCCAGCTTATTCTTTTGATTTGAAAACCCTGCTTGGCCACTGCGGGCTCAAAGTGGGGATGAACCATGGCATGAAGTCCCGTGCCACATCTCTACCTCCCAACACAACAACGAGGAAGGCCGAGGGTTGCAGTCTGGCCTCCGTGTATGTTGAACAACACCCCGAGCCCTGCTTCCCTGGGATTCTGAAATATGTTGGGAGAGGGGTTTTTGCAGACCCAGTTCCACAGCAGGGAGGCATCGTCTGTTTTTCCAGTCACGAACCACATGAAAAGCAACGCATCAAAACGTCATCGGTGGCTGCTGCAAAGGACTCGGAGCTTCCCAGGCCGGGCTGTCGCCTGCAATGCTGCCTTCTTAAAAAGGCAGTCTCTGTACCCAGCACTGACTGAGTAAAGTTTTTGTAAATATTTGGAATAAATGAATAAACTGTTCAAATTCCCCAGAACGGGAAGGAAACATTTCCACGATCGACATGGAGCAAGCGTGAGTCATCAGGTAAAGCTTCTCAGAGACTTACACATCCAAAAACGTCCAGTAAACAAATCAGGAAACCTGCTATGACGGTGCGTGATTTATTTTATCAATAGATAACAAAGAATATAGGAACTGGTGTACAGAAAAGTAAATCTATCAAAATATCAACCAGTTTATCAGGATAAAGCACAACAAAAGGTCACGGACTGCAGTGGCAACCCTCATATGAAATACAATAAAAACACAAATGTAAATTCTGGTATTTGCACTTGTAAAAAGATCTGTAAGAAAGAGAAAGAAAAATAGAGAAATGGTGAACAAAAAAATGAGACAAAAGTAACCCAAATAATGGGAAGGTAAATCCACATGAACACAATATGTCTCTGCCTCTGCTGTTTCACATGGCCCAAAGCTTTATGAAATGCAGTGGTTGCATGGCTTGGATTTGGAAAAATGTGCCATGCCTAAATTATTTTTTTCAGATACAGATATGCCTAGAAAAATACTCTATGAATTAATCAATTCTGGGAATACATGGACCAGGAAAGAAGAAAATTGCATCATGAGGGATCTCTTTGCGAACAGAGTGAATGCAAGCCCTGCCAGTCGCGTAACGCGTGATTTAAGGTGACAGCACTGGCAGATATTTTAGGGAGCACCAGCTCATAAACCAGCGGCAACTTGGAGGAATTCCCAGAAAACAGGAAGTCACTGAATGAATAAATTGCAGGGCATTTTAGCGACGCATAAGGTGACATCAGCTGAAGGTTGCGACAACTCGTGGCTGCCGTTTGTGAGTTTTCGGCCACAGTAAGAGGTTGGGATGAGAAGCACCTCCGGAGCTGCACACCTGGAGCCACGTACGTGGTGCTGGAGCTGCAGACTCAGCCCCATCTCACTCTTGCTTGCTACTGGTTAAATCCACCACGATTTTGGGGAACCACCGGCTGGGCTAGGAGGAAAGCACTGGCAGAAGTGGGACTGGAGGAAGCTCGTGAAAACCCTCGCAACATCCCAGCTCACCCAGGCGGTGCCGCAGCTCCCGTGCCTTCCTGGATGCTCCCCGCCCTGTCTCAGCCCCATCTGTATTTGTCAGCCTGAATATCCGGGCTCTGATCGAAACCAAGCCTGCCCCAGCCCAGGGCCATGTGGAAGTCCCACTTGTTCCTGGTTTCCAGTCATTAGTAAACCGGGAAGGATGAAAATTTGGCAGGTTGCAGGGCTGGGGAAAGCCGGCCTGAACTGACTCCATGGCCAAAAGAGAGAGTGAAACGGAAGGTTTCCTGGTTAAATTCATCCAGAGCTTTGTCTGGTTGGAGACCTCCATCCCCGGCCACCAAGCAGGCCATGGCGGGGCCAGTACAGTGGTCATGGGGCAGGAAACAGGACCAGTGGCTTGGGGCACGCTGCCACCTGGCCGCTCCCCTGCAGGGAGGAAGAAGAGCCCGGCCACAAATTTGGGCTGATTGTGGTTTACACCTGGACCTCAGGGAAGGAATCTGAAATCTCTCCCAGTGCACCTGAGCAGCAGCTTTCACTTGGCAACACCACAAAGGTATTTAGTAAGAGCACTGATAGCAAGTAATGCCCATGAATCCCAACAAAAAAACAAGGTGACTTGGGTCCTTCACTCAAGGAAGCAAGCAGAGAAACATCTGAAGCTTCTTCTTCTCCACCAAGTCCAGCCGAAAGCGGCCAATAGGTTCAAATCTCCACAGCGAGGACCAGATGGATGGACACGCACCCAAACCATGCCGGTAGGAAGGCACGGTCCTGCTCAACGTAGAAATCTGTTCTCCTTACCCAGCCTGGTGATGCACAGCGTCCTCTTTCCCTGCCCATGTCAAACCTTGTGAAGCAGAAATGATTTTGCTGCCCAGTGACACTCCTGTGCCCTTACAAAGGGCTAGGCAGAGTGTGGTTCCCAAAATATTAGGCTGCTTTTCTTTTTTTTTTCAGCTTTGCATGATAGTTCGCAAAGATACACCAAGAAAATCAGGAGGATTAGATATTTAGGGGAAGGAGGACTGGGAAGAGAGAAGCAGCAACCCCTACCAACATGCTCCTTTTTAACATCTCACTCCTACTAGGAAAGTACCCAATTATTTCTTAAATGACCCGACATTATTATTTTTTGCATCAGCCTCCTTGCCTGGTTAGCCATTTCACATATTTATTATTCTCTGCATGAAATAATACTTCCTGACATCTGTTCCCAGTTTGTTTCTCTTTAATTTCCATTTATAGCACATTTTCCTATCCTCTGACCATGTTAAAATAAAACAATAAGTATGTTTGACATGGTGCAAGTTACTCAAGATCACGATCCTTCCCTGACCTTGATTTTTTTTTTTTTTTTTTTGCTTCTTTTCACATGCACTAAAACGCAGAAGAACATTTTAATGAACTTTGCTGAAGAGGCAAGTGGCAAGCTGAAGGCATCAGCAAGCGCTCAGCATTTCATGGCCCTGCTGGCAGCTGGTTACCAGGGGCTGGGGTTGGGGCTCGATGCTCCCAGACCTTTCCACTCTGCCGAGTATCAGCTGCAGCCAAATTTGGAGAGCGAGGAGCTGGGGCTGTGTGGTCCCTTCGCAAGACAGAGGGGAGAACACCAGGTGGCCCTTAGAGCCGGGGCAGCAGTGGGATGAGCATGGGAAAGGAGATGTTAATGCCATGAGACAAACCGGCCTGGCTGATGCTTTACCTTCTGACCAGGCAGACGGGAAAAGGTGCCTTCTTCTCGCTCTGAAGAGAGAGAGCCTGCTTCCAGGAACAACCTGGCAACTCCACAAGCAACAAACCCACAAGAAGCAGTGAGGAGTACTTCAGTAATGGCACAGGAACATTTTATGTCATCGTCTCTTCCTTGGTACAAGCAGTCAACATAATTTTAGTTCGGAAGGTTACTTGTAAAGCTAAGATAAAATGGAAAGAATCAGTGTAGCCTCCAACCAAATGTATAAGCATGCCTTCCTGCTAGGAACAAAAGCAGCAAGCCAGTGTCGCGCTCCAGCTGCTCCATCACCATTTTATGGACTCTCAGGCAATTCTCCATAGGAACCATCATGCTCCACGCAGCTCCTCCCACGTCATCCTGCACTGATAAGCTGGTAATTATGGTTATTCATCCCACTGTGGCAAAGTGTACAAGATCGCAGCCCTGAACTGAAACCTCTGAGACTGAAAACATTTCAGCTCAGTCCTCCCTGGCTGGACAAGAGGCCACGGGATCAGGCTTTTGGGAAACCAGTGTCACCTCCCGCCACCCAAGAGATGCTCCCAGGAATGTCCCCTGGCTCTCTGCAGCACGGGGCAGGTGTGCATCAATGGGTCAGCGAGGCTGGCCACCTCTTGCACTTGGGAACAGTTTAATCCTCAGCAGCACAGACAGGCTCATGATTACAGAAATGTGCGTTTGCACCTCTCCTTCCTTAACTCTCTGGTTCGTCTGCTCTCCTGGGCTTTGAGTTCTACATGGCATAGTTTGGGTGGGCACGTTTGTCCTACATTGCCCATGGTTTGGAGGGATATACTTGAGCTCACCCTCATCTGCCTGTTCCTTCTGCTCACTTCCCCCCTGCCACAACCGTCCAATTTAGCTTTGCTGTCCATCGCCTGGTATTTACAGCACCTGGAAGACTCAAAAATGATTAAGGGGGGGAAAAAATAGGGAAAAGCTACTCGAAACTCAAGGGCCTGATTATGCACAGCTTAATGCAAACAACACTACTGCTGCCTTGGAGAACAGGCCTGGAGGAAGGGTCAGAGAAGGCTCCACGGCATAACTTAGCCCGTGCTTGGTTTTGAATGTGTTGTATGGTTATAACTGGGACTGATAAATCATTACATATTTTATTTGTATAAACAGGCATTATGGAAAAGTACCAAGGTCGTTTGACTTCTGAGTTGCAATTCTCTTTATTTGCTGTAAGAGTCAAGTGGTCTGAGTCAACGCAGTCATGCTCTCCTCTATTTCCGAGAGATTCTTCAGCATCTGGCTCACCTTGGCCTCATCAAACTCCAGGCAGAGAAACTCGGATTCCTACAAAACAAAATTGAAAGAACAGCAGTTGACAATAACAATCGTTTTTCAGGCACACAAAGGAGGAGAGAGAACGCGTTCCGGTTTCCCGGTGATATGTCCCCTGCATCTCCTTTTTGCGTGGTACCACTTCAATACCTGCAGCACACCCAGGGATTTGCCACCAACCACCCATCCACCGAGCAAAAGCAGTACGTGCTGGCAGGCTAGCTGGCTGCTGCCAAAGAGGACACATGAAGGGCCCACAAAATAAAGAATACGTGTTATAAAAGTTCTATTCATACGGAACTTATTAACAAACACCAATGTGAACCAGCCTCCTGAGATCTCCAGTCCCATAGTCTTACCCACTGGTATGTCTATGGTCACAAAGTACTTCCTATGGCAATTCTGGCTGACAAAAAGGGCATCCCTAGGTCTCATATGGTTTTGAGCACACTGAACTCTGTCATTTTTTCAAAATACATCTTTTCATATAATTATCAGCTGCCAAAAATACTGCAACCTCATCCTTCACATTTACAGAATAAATAGTTCATACGCAAGGACAAAGTCATCACAGAAATGCAAATGAAAAACATCAATTTTTACTAACTGAATTTCTTACAAACCAAATTTTACAAGTGTTTTTCCCCAGACACGGGGAATCGTTTTACCTTTTACCTTCTGTTACCCTCACAGGGATTCTTGGGTTGTTCTGGTTTTTCTAAGAATCAAACCAGAAAGTGATATGTAAAGCAAAAGGCTGGCGGAGGAACCAAAGGGGATTATTTTGTGTACGATAACCACAAAAGGCACTGCCAGAAGAAGGCGAACAGGAAAGAAATGAGGTGACAGATGTTAATGATTATGAAGTCAAGCATGTGGCAGTCCATAAAAAGGCTGTGCCAGGGTTTCTGCCCTGACATGAGTCACAGGGGGAACTACCACGGTTCGATGTAGAAATCAAAACATTGATTTAAACTTTGAAACTGGAGCCATAAAGGTGCACACTTACATCCACATTCCACGTGCTTTAAGAAAGGAAACCTGGCAAAATAAAAGCATCATGCACTTTAAGCTTAAGTCACCAAAGATGACTGCACCTCCCCAAATGCTGCTGTTCAGGCACTGGTAAGTCACTTCACAGAGCTACGCGGGGTAAGTCTGTCTTCATGAAATGCTTATCTCCTCCGCCAACTACCACGTAATCCAACAGACCAAAGTGCACAGATCACATTATGTATTTAGTATATACTTGTATTTTAGCAAGTACTTCTGATTAGCAAAGGTTTAATAGAATTAGAAGAACTTATTTTATGCCACTTCATTCAATCAGAATTCAGTAACAGTCACATATCCGAGTAGGTATCAGGTAGAATATACAAATGACAAATATACAAATGACTGCTAGGGAAGACCTTTACCTGAGTGAGCAATTATGCTTATAAAGAGCATGCTGCTGGAAACTACCACCACAGGTTGTTGGTTGTTGTTTTTTTAATTATTAGCCTCTATAAAAGTAGTCAGAAAACAGTAGCAGTAGACATTCAGGATCAACAGCAACACAGATAGGAAGGCCAGGACTTGGATGTTTTTCTTGTCCTTGACAATGGTTATCAACACATCTTATGGAAAGTATCTTGGCACTAGAGCCCGCATATAAAATACCCTGAATACCTCTACAAAGTATAATTACAGCCGGTCAGCATGCAGAAAAGAATGTCTGGTGAGGCATTAGGCAGCTTAACTCCATTTGGCAGTGGGCTTTCCTGTAGATTCCTCTCTGATTAAGAGTTATTAAAAACATTGGTGGTATCTGCCTGAGGAAGATGTGTTTGCAAGCTTAGGAGATTGCATAAGAATGCCTAAACAAAACCCAGAAACATCTCCCTATATATTCCTTTATTAGGAAGCACTGGAAAAGGCAAATCTCAAATCAAATCTCAGCCAGCTAGCTAACAACCTGAGCCTTTCGGAAGCACGGTGCTGAAACCAGACAACATACCCTTGCTGGACTGAATCGTTCCCTCTGAAACGAACAGAACAGGGCAGCGTCAGCCCAACCACACAGGTTTTGGTGCAAAGGCAGCAGATCGGGACTGCAGAGCCGATGCCTCTTCAGCTCCCTCCGTGAAATCTCCCCAGCTTTAGAATCCTCGTTTTTCCAAACCAGACAGGAAAACAAATTTGAGCTCGCTTTCACAGAAGAGCTACTGTAGGAGCAGAAGCTTTTCTTGCCAGCCTAAAACACTCTGAGTATCAGTAACATGCTACAAGTCTTGTTTCATAGACAGCATCTGAAAGCAGCTCTTCCCTCCATAACCTGACCTCATCTTTCCCAACACGTGTGCCACAGCCACGGGATAACTTCTGTCTTGACCTTTCAGGCAACGACTGGCGGCGCCACGCTTCGCAGCCCTGGGTCATAGTCCTCAACAGGATGAACTCCAGGGCCAAACATGTGCTGACATCTGTGGCTTTCTGGCCACAACTGCGCACCCCAAGTCATGCGTGCCGCTGGTCATGAACAGATTTCCCCAGGGCAAGGTCTGCCTGTGCAGCTTTTAAGATCTGCAGAAGCTGATTTTACAGCTTAATCACACGGTGAGCGTGAGCAAACAGGAGAAGACCGAAGCTCCCAGCTCTGGTGGGGGTGTTTTTGGCCTAAGGTGGCCTTTTTCCTCTTCAGGTTTTGTCAGTTAAAAGGACTGTAAACGGAGCAGAAGGACACTCTTGCATTACACTAAGACTGCGCATGCCACTTTAAGCAAATGGAAGTGTACTCGTAAAGCATATTTTTACCTATAAAACAGCCAAACCTTTCCTATGTGGATGGGACAATAGTTGAGTAATTACCTCATTTTCATGTGGACCAACCTGAAACATGAAGGAGGGGGTGATAAATCAGGCTGCTCAGAGCTGCATTTTACTTTCACGTAATGCTCAACTAGTTTATATCCTCCACAAAGTTCCAAAGATAGAGAAAAAAGAGAAAAAAAAATAAGAAGACAAAGCTCTGAAATCCAGAACTTATCACTTCCTGAAGCTGTTTTCTAAGAGCAGGACAAATTTGGTATCCTCAGCAAGAAACAAGGCATCCTTTTTGATATTTCTTAGTGCTATAAATTTTTTCAGCCCATTCGGATGCCTTGCAATTAAGCAAAACCAAAACAGAACGAGTCATTCATTAAAAACAAACCCAGAAGCTAACAAACAGGAACGTCACCAGACTACCAAACACTCGCTGACTGCTTATCCAAACACGCGATGACAGCGCCGAGAGCCCCTCCGCTGGAGGGGGACCTGCTGTGGTCGACGTTTCATACTTGGAAGCATGAAGTGGCGGTGCCTTGAAGCTCTGCAGCACGGCACGCTCGTCTGCAAGACAGAAACCTGGACTTAGCTGAGCCCTTCCTGGAGATGGAAGAGGTCCTTAGGGAAGGAGCGTGTCCGTGCATGAGTAGGGCTGTCAGAGCACACGTGTGTGCAATGGAAACAGCACGCGCGTCCCCACTTTCAGGCTGGAAGGCCAGGCTCGAAGCACACAGAGAACCACACTGCTCTCCCACCACCGAATTGAGCCTCTCGGAAAGAAGTGGGAACGGACATCCACTTCCCACAGCCGTCTTGGTTTTCTCCCCACACGCTTTCCCACCCTCCTCCCATTTCCCTCCCAAGCCTGGGCTATAAAAAGGAGCTGCAAAACAAACATCCAAGAAACACACACTCCCCCCAGCCATGAATCAGGTCTTCCAGGTTTGCTTGTTTTTTGTTATTTTTTTTTTCCCTCAATAACAACAGGGAGCTGAAAAAATATTTATACGAGAGACTGTCTTTATAAACATCAGTGTTCTTGCTATCTACTAGAAAAATACTAAGAAAAGGACAGCTTTCTCTATCTCAGGAACTACAGTTTAAAAAAAAGAAGTGGTTTTAGAAAACCAATTCTCACACATTCAAAACTTAAAATAGTTTTCAGTTGTTCTCTATAGCACCGCTTTGACCAGCTACTTTAAAAGGTTCCCAGTGACCTTGATGCTTCTAGTGTTTTAAGTTCTAGCAAGAGACTTGCTTTGGATGCTGAGACATCTCGACTACTGCGTGTTCCATGAGGCGGGGGAACGTCCCAGTGCAGAAGTAAGGAAGTCGAGCAAAAGGAGTCTTGAGGGAGACGCTGGCACTGGTGCAATCGGTGGGGCACAGACGGTGCCACGCTTCACGCTCGCTGGCCCAAGGACAGGGAAGGTTGCTGCTCACAAATATTTGCTGACCCAGGTGGAAACATCTTGGACAAAGCCCTGACAGAGGTAAGGAGAACCCCCTGCCAAGCTGTAGGGACCAGAAAATCGCTCAGTAACTGGGCAAAGACTCCAAGGTGGTGACGGCAGCCGTAACAACCCAAACCCAAGCAGGTTCAGGGGACCAGGGACCACTTTCCTCCACTGACAGCTGCCAGGAGAGCAACTCCACGGCTCGTGCAAGGGGAGAAGGAGCCAGCTCCACCTTTATGCACGGAGCACTCCATGGCCTTCAAGGAACTGAGAGAAATGAATGAAATGAAATGTTCGGTTAGCCTCTATTTCACATTAAAAAGTCTCATTTAAAAAGTCAAAGTGCTGCGTGCCCATCCCCACCACCAAGGATTTCAGACACGCCTGGAGCGAGTGCAGGGCCCAAGCCGCAAGGCAGCGAGCCCCTTCACAGCCACAGCGATTCCGGTCTGAGGGGCCGCACCGGTGCTGCCGCAATAGGCCCGGAGCTGGAGGGGCACAAGAAGTCCTCCAGCTCCTGCAGAAGAGCAGAGAAGCCACGAAGGGGGATCCCTGCAGCTTGTGGTGACGGACCAGAAGGGAAGAAGAAACCCCACTGATGCCCCAGGACAGGTGCCCGCCGTCCAGGCCCACCCACAAAACCCCTCCGGACTTGACCCCATGCCAGTAAGGTACCAACAGCTCCACGTGAAGGAACTGTCCGGCCTTCCCTCCTACCTCAGACCTGGGGCATACCCTGGGGTGAGCCACCAAGAAGCCGAACTCTTCAGAAAGTGACAAAGGACGGACTTCTGATGCCTGCACGCAAAGCCAGCCAGGTACAGACACGGAGCTGCGCACCCCAACAGTGCTTTACTGGAGCAATGGGAATAGGACCATTTCTCAGCTCTTAGGCCATAGGTACAGCCGCTTCCTCCACAGAGGCTGGGAGTCAATGTAATTTCATTGCTCTGGAAGATATTTCATTCTCCTGGCTCATATTTTGCATAAGACTACAATTTTTAGATTTGGCTGCCCTTTGTGTAAGTAAAAATCAAACCTGTAGTGCCACCAGGATCCGAACTTGCCTTCAAATGTTTCAAACATCCCGGTACCTTCTGTTGTAAGTAAAAGCCAACATTCATTTTTGGCCTTCCTAATTTTCTTTTGCCTGCAAAGGCATTAAGTGGTTTTAGAAAGGACTAGCTGATAAAACAGTTTTACATTCAAGTAATGCGTTCCCTTGCTAGCAAGGAAATGTTATCTTTATTAACAGTTTGTGATACTGTGATAAGCAAAGTGCTTCACTTAAGGAGGCTTTTTCTTAATTAAAAGAACAGTCAAAGCTAGAATTCCAATACAATTTATTATCCAAAGTGGTAGAGTTTAGAAGTGTTGCCTTATTTTGGGCTGAAGCCCAACCACTCCATGACAGGTGATTAAAATTGAAAATAATTTATTTCTCCACTTAATCGGATGTGTGAAAGACTGAATCAAAGAAATTTCTCACACAACATTTCCTATAGAAATTAATCTTTCTGCTTTCTAAAGACCTCCTCATTCCTCAGGGCTAAGCAACAGATAACAAATTCTTTACTTTTACATGTCCCTTTTCCTTCCAGATCACTGAATATTCTGCAGCCACGCAAATCTCCTGCCTCCTCTGTTAACCGGGAAAAACACCAAGTATACCTTACATAAGTAATTAAGCGCGTCGCTGGTAAATAAAGATGCTGAAGTCATGACCGTCAGACTTCAATATAACTTCACTGCAACAGAGAATGACAACCTGCCTTTGGAGCTTTTCACACATCGTTACATAAGGCATATGAAATGTGAGGATATGTAAAGCCACATACATTATAAGCTACCCAACCATTTTCCTCCAAACAGAATTATCTCTGTATGCCCATCTAAAAAATAATACCTTGAGATTTATTCCTAGTGCACCAAAGCAACCATGGGCTTTGCTTCCAGCAACGCAGCAGGATTGGGGTTAAATCAGATATGCTTTAACACCAGATGAATATCGTGCCATTTACAGTACAAGCAAATTAGGCTGCAAACAGAGAAAAGCCAGCTGGGGGTACATAAAACAAAATGTTTTGTGGAGCACCGAGGCACCGGTCAGCGCGCGTGACGTGGGAGCAAGCACGGCAGCAGGCGTGCAAGGAGCACAGCACACTTGCCTCCTCCAGCAACAGCCACGGGCAGAAACAACACTCACGTGGCTTCCAAGGCAAGAGTTACACGGCAAAGACCAAATACTGCTCTCAGAGTAAATCTACAGCGTATCGATTTTATTTTTTTTCATTTCACAAACAAGTATTAAAACGCTGCTTATCTGCAGTAAGAGGAAATGCACGCACGTGCTTAAGATATAACCTGCTTCAGCAGCAGGAGTTAGGATGAGAAGAAACCTTTTGATTCAACAAAAATGTCGACTCTCCTGCTTCCTCAAAATTTGCTAATTATATTTAAACATTTTTCATAAAACACCACAGATATTACCCTGTAAGTAATATCCCAAGTTGTAAGTATATTATTATTTCAATAGGAAAATAAATACATAAATATTGGACAACTACCTAATAAGCCAACTTCTTACACCCTACTGCCCTTCCAGATGAAACTGAAGGACTGCACACTCAGCATGAGCTTGCACATACATTAAAAACATAAATTTTCTGAACACCTCACTGCAGCATTATTGGCTAAGAAAGCATCCCTCCCTGCTTCTGCTTGGGGCTGATGGCTCACAGCAAACTGTAATGCCTTTTGGGAACAAGCCAGGCTTTCCAAAGGGTCAGAAATGATGTTCCCTGCGGGCGTGCTTGGCACACAGAGAGGACAAGAGATCCCTAAGAGTATTTTATATAGAGGTTTTGTTGGCTTCAGTTAATCAGCACTTCTCCTGTGAACTGCAGAGCCTCGCAGCAGAGGTAGGAGCAGCTTAAAGCTAAGAGTGATGATGATACAGCCCGGTTCTCCCTTCCTATAACCAAAATGACACATTCCTGGTCACCCCTTTCCTATTTATTAATCCCTAATGAACTATAGTTGGAAAGAAAGTATCTGGAAGTGGCCAGTGAGGAAACCAAAAGAATGTGCAGAGAGATAGCACTGACCTGAGAGCAATAATTGCCCCTAAAACCCAACAGGTGAGGAAATTACAGGACAGTCCAAGTCTCTGAGACCTCCTTTAAACATCACTCGGTGTGCCCCTGCTGGGCCAGCTCCCCGCCACCGCCAGGCAGCATTAATAGCGACCGCCGTCGTGGGATTGTTTCTCTGACACGGACAGAAATAGCAAGATATAACCCTCAAGGTTCAGATGGACCCGTTTAAAAGCTTTAATGATAAAGAAATGCAGATCTCAAAATAACATAAAATGACTTGTCCCAGCACTACTGGGAAGCCCTCAAGTCCTGGATTCAAAGAGTTTTTGTTGTTTTTTTGTTTTGTTTTGTTTTGTTTTTTTCTGTTTTAGATGCTGTGCTGTCCCACCATCCCTCTTCCATGAAGACACCTGTGGAACTGCTGCCTGAGTGCCAAAACACAGACCAAGCTACACCTGACCCTCCTGCAGGCTTCTGGGGAGCCGCATCCCTCCCCGCACGGCTCCAGATTTGCTTCCCCGAGGAGTGGTTGCTGACGCCAGCCCCAGCAGGAGTGGGGGAAGAGGGAGACAAAAGTGACCTGCATAATTCACGCTAAAAAAAACATAGAAGATAATGAGTTACCATGACAATGTTCTGGAAAGCATAAAGAGATGACCCCAAGAGAAGAAAAATATTGGATTTGAGCTTATTTTTCCTTCTGTAAGAATCAGAGTGACAGGCGCATTGAGCTGGGTGATTCATGCTAAGAAGAAATGTATTGTCAGATGTTTATGAGAATGGTTTGCTCTCACTGCTTAGATTCTCACATTAGGAACACCTGACAAGTGGTTAAAAAAAAAATGGGCTGCTAGAAAACAAAGCAGCCTGATAAAGTTGAAATTGTATCGAATCTGCTAAAAGATTGCATCAATCGTGATCCCACTGCAAACTTTGGAAGTGACTTTTAGATTCATTAATGTTCTGCAAGGCACGCTGGGACTAATGACAGCAAAGTTCAGTTAATTCCAGAGAAATTGGAATGGATGGCAATCCATTGATCTCATATAGCTATGCTTCAGACAATGCTAAATTCATTACTTTTAATTAAATTTAGCTATTTTTGCAACAAGCATATAGTCATGGCCTTCGAAAATACTAGGGTAAAGAGCAATTCATTTCCATAATACTGCATAAAATAAAGGAGAAATATTTGTTACTGAAAGGGCATTCTAATTCCTCTGCATTATTTTGGTATTACGTGAACCAGGAATCTCTTAAGCTAATGATTATTACATCAACACAGAAAAAAACAGTCTACCCTCCTGCAGATCTTTCCTTAATTCTTTTAATGTAACATCAAGCCTGTAATAGCACAGATTAATCAGAAAGGATTGCAGAAATTGAAATAATCTCAGGAGCATAAGATTAGTTCTCTGATACTGCACAGCAAATGTAATGTCATTGCTTTTATGTTATCAACCTACCTAAAATATTCCATTCGGTATTTTAAACCTTAAGTGAAAGACGATTATTTATGGATGCAGAGACGCACATGCTTTAACCCGCTTATGCTTATGCCTTTTGGAAGCAGAGTTTTCCTACCAGAAAATGCCAGGAAAAAAGAAAAGTTAACAGTGCAACTAAATAGAAGGAAGCATACACTGAAGTTCTTCCATATTTCACATCATAAAGTTGGTTTTTTTTTAAGAGATTAATACTTTTATGCAAGGTATATATATTTCATAAATGCCTATCCTGTTTTCAAATGGGTGATACTGTATCCTAGTCTGTACTGTATACTGTATTTTATCTGTAAGCCTTCCAACTTGCTCTTTTTTTTCCTTTTTTTCTTAAAAAAACACACTTTGGTTGGTGCCTGCTTCCTTTTCTGAACGGTTTGAACCTCCTGTAATCCCCATATCCCACTCACAGAGCAGCATCCTGTCCTTGGTGCCTTCCCTACATGAACTCTTCCAAGGGCTACCCAGTGCAAGCTTCCACCTAAAATACTGTACCACGGTGCGTAAATGCAGAGTTTGACACTGAACAAACTGCGTCTCGCACAGTTAATTATCCTGCATTTGTCATCAGTGATCTTGTGTTTTGCCTCATTACTGAAGGAGTGCTCAGTCACAGCGACTGCATTCCAGATGTTGCTAGGACACTGCTCGTTCATTATTGATGGAGATGAGCTGAAGCACCCCGTGGTTTTGGAGAAAACACCACGAATGCCTTTCCTAAGAGCGCAGCACCACCGCCTCGACACGTTCAGATGGCCCGAGTGCAGAGCCAGTTGACACGGACACTCGCTGGGGGGGACAAAAGGAAAGGTCACAGAAGTCATTGCCCTGCTGGTGCTAATATAATTTGGAAAAAAAAAATACCCGTTTATGTTGATAAAATGCAAATTTAATTCTCATTTGTAGATGACTATTTGCAAGATTATACCTGCAACTTTTTCTGTGAGCATATCTGATCAATAGCTACTTGCTAAGCTTGCTTACCTGGTTCCTCTGTTACCCTTTTACAACATGTTCAAGTAGTTGAGAAAATGACTGCGTAGATTGCCTTTCCAAATCTGCTGAGGTCACCGGTTGTCACAGGAGGCGAACAGGATGGAAAAACCCTTCGGCAGTCCCTGGCTGACCAGCACGACACACCTGAACGTATGCAGTGCACAAAACATTCGGGCCTCCTCTCTGCTTACAGTTCAAGTAACTAACTATAAAACTTTGAATTTCAGAGGGAATTCCCAGTAATTTCTTCAACTTTGTAGTCAACCAACTTCATAAATTTGATTAAAACACACGAAGTGTAACTGCTTGAAAATAGCCTGGTGTATTCTCCTGAGTCCCAGCTGCTGATGTTGAGAAACAACACTGAGGTTGCAAAACCCACCGTCCCCACGTCAGGAAAGCCATAGCCCCGTTCCTCCTTCACTGCACGCACCGAGCAGAAACTCTGCTCCTGATGAACAATTCAACAGCGGGCTTCGTGTGCTGCTGTTGGGGTGTTCCACACGTACGAGCAATTTCACCCTGGCAACCTTTTTGTGAGCCTGGAAGCTGCATCAGTTTCATTTCAGCAGATGGTCTTTAAGGTCCCTTCCAACCCAAACCATTCGATGATTCTGTGATTCTGTGAAACACTGACCTTGTCAGTTGGTCAAAGCTGAAGGCTGCTAAGCACAGGGATGGGTAAAGCCAGCTAAAGGCACTGCCACCGCTGTTGCCTTCTTGAGACAGGAATGGAGTTGTGGCAGGAGAACAATAAGTGTTAAGCTCTAACTCCCGGTGTGGAAATGAAAAGTGAGGCATTTCTGTATCTAAACCACACCATAAACACTATTTTGATACAGAAAGCGCACCAAGACTACTCTTGTTTTGCTGAATCCCAGCACCTTTGAAAGTAAAGCTGAACTCAAGAGCTCTTTCAAACCCTGCAACAGTGAGCACGGGATGGTTAATCTTTAACAGGGCATTTTTCTCCTGCAGCTTGGCTGGCTTGAGATAAATAAGTGTAACAGCATGCAACACAAATCACTGCACCTCCTTAGTCCACTGACACTTCCTTGGTAATGTTGGTGTTAAACCCTGGGAGGGTCTCTAGCCCAGTTTTTATGCAGAAGAAAATGTTAACAGAGAGTCAAAATCACCAGCTGAGAACCACATTTGCCTTCTAACTCTTTGCACAAATTTCATTCCCACTAGGCAAGCTTAAAAGACCTCTGAAGAGAAGACTTGCAGAGTACTTAGGGAGAATTTATTTAGGGGGTTTGGTCAATATTTGGAAGTCACTGGTCTAATCCCCCTTTGGGAGATGGTACATAAAACCTTTATGGGGAATCCCATTAATGCTGTAACAAACGTGGTTGCCAGTCCTTAATCATCTGAAAAGCATAAATTAGGCTGCAAACTGTTCTAGTTTTACATTATTTTTCCTCCTTTAGAAAAGAGCTTTTGGGGATCCTATGCAATTCCAGCGTCTATCATAAGATGAGATCTTAGGGAAAACAGAGAGTGAAATTTTATGCTTAACATTTGTATTTACCTTTCTCCACATGAACACCCTAGAGCACGCTTACGGGTACTTGAAAGCACTAAGGAGGTTTTAAAAGAAAAACCAATATAGTAACACCTGTAAATTTCACCAAACTGTACAGAGAAGCGTTAAAGACAGCACTAAAAATAAAGCCTTATTAAATTACCTTTGTATCACCGCTGCATTTGAATCAATACATGTATTTAAAAACTACAGAAATGCTCTATTTTTGGCAGAGTATCAGGTTCTTGTCTTACTTCTCAATCACATTTCCCTCCAGCTCATCCCAGCTCCCCCACTGCTGGTAGTCCTTCCATCGCTGGTGCTCGCAAGGGTACCAAAGAATAGAAAGCTCCATCATCATTTATTTGAGCTCTGCTGTGTCAGCTCTTCCCCAACAATGACTCTCTTAGGGACACCGCTGCAAGGTTATGTACTTTCCTTGGAAAGTCCCTGGTAGGGGAACTTCAGGGTTAAATGACCTTCCTCACTTACGATCGTTGCCTTTCCATGCTGAGCTGTATTTTCATAGTTTGATCTTGTTTGACAGCTGTACGCATTTTCTTTTACCGTATTTTTGTTGTTTGGCTTTTATGCCTGTTCACAGAACTGAAATAGCCATCCACAGTTTTCTCAGTACGTGTTTAGGCTCCAAATACCTCTCTAAGCTTTAGTCTTATCTCACTTAATTGCAGCTAAAGAGTTATGGCATTAGTTTCAGAAAGACAGAGACCTACTCAAAGGATCTCCCACTTTTACCCTAAATTCAGCTTCTCCAGTTCTCAGAGCTGGAATTCACATTCCTTATGTTTTAACCTCCCTATTTTCCAATACGGGAGTCGTTCAGCATCACAACAGACTTTCCTTTCCAGAATCAAATTTCAGCTACTTTGTGATGTTATTTACCCTTTCCTTAAGCATATCAGAAAGTATCATGTTCGAAATCAAATTGTGATGTTATTTATCCTTTCGTGTTGGAACATCAAACCCTTCATGACACTGGGGCGTATTTTTGTTAAGGGGTATTGCCAAGATGGGAGTTTCCAAACTGTGCACTTATCTAACTCTTAATTATACAAGGAAATTTCTGTACTTTTAGCTCTTTATTTAGCGTCAATTTAGTGTCAACCCTGTTCCTCTCAGTTACTGCAATATTCATTGGCAGGAATATAGGAATGAACTGTGGGATTAAGAGTTACTTTTATACCAACTACATACACACAATTTATGTAATCTGCATTTATAAATAATCAGATAATCAAAGAATACAGCCAAAACCTGAGCAAAGAATAGCTGACCTTTAAGAGGTCGTGTGACTTTGGATCCTGGCGTATTCTGCATAGTTAATTACTTGGTTAGCATCCCCCAAACCAGCTCTATCTTGCTCTCTCAGAGCTTTTTAATGTTTATCTGTTATATAAAGGCCTCAAGTGCCCATTAACGTCCTGCCTAAAAGTATTACACTGCATATAAAAGCTGAGTGGAAATTAATACCCTAAGACAGCTCAAGCGGCCGTATTTTCCATGACACCAGGAGATGCTGGCTCCTGTTGATGTCAATGGCTACAAGAGCTTGGCTTTTCAACTCCAATTTGTCTTCAGCAGACAATAGTTGGGTTCAGTCAAAGAAGAGAAAGGAGAGTAAAATGACTCTCAAACAACATTTTGGAATCAGGTGTGTTTAAAACCTTCTTTCCTGATCCTTTCCGAACCACGCAGGCTTGCGCTGAGGCCTACAACGCACCTGGCCTTACTGAAACAGAAGAGCAGGTGAGAGAAGTGCAGAGCACGTTACTGAAATACTACAAAATGCACAACGGTACAAATGGTATTGATTTTGGTTGTTGCAAGTCTCACAAGTGGTTAATAAAGGCCGTGTAAATCCTTTGTTTTCTGAACAGCAACAGGCAATGCCCTCCACAAGTCCCACCTGCAGCTCTGTGCCTGTACCTGCGCCCTGAGATCAGCATGACCCGGCTCAAACAAACCCATCCATGTCCACAAAACGGTGTTTTTCAGAAAGACAGTGATTTTTTTCAAGGGCATCTCTTTATCCACATCCATCCTGGCTGTGTTTATAGCAACACGGGCATTAATTTCCTCCAGGGTATTTTACCACCTAGAGGGGAAGAGCATGGAGAGCAGCAAAACAGACAGTCGCAGACTCACGCAGCAGCATCACGGCCTTACAAAAACACGGAGCCTCTGCCAGGGGCACGCTGGTGAGTCACGCGAATCCCCAGTTGCACACGAATGTGCCACCAAACGGAGAGTTAAAAGTAACTCTAATTAGGGCAGAAGGGCTCGTGTGGCAATGCAAAACCAGAGGCTCGAAAATAGGCTTGCAGTGCAGCTGGGTTTTCTGTTAGCTTTTTAAAAATATTCATCAAGACAATAAGCTTGGGCCAAAAAGGTGTCCCCCCCCCCCCCCCCCCCGTTTTTAGGAAATTTATCTACACCCTTTCCGATGATCTGAAAATAGAATTTATGGGGACAAGGACTACTCGGTTACATTGCCACTGCAAACACGAATTCCCAGTGGGACCAAAATAACTGTATTTTTTTCTTTTTAGTAACTCGAATATATAACTTACAAGGGGGAAAGAAGCCAAAGTTTAACAAGAATGGTTTTATTTCCTTTCTGAAAACCACTGTTTTCTCTTTACTTTTTTCAGAATGCAAACTGTTCTCTTCTGATTCACCAGGAGAAACCCCCGTGAAAAGGAGGGCAGCCAGGTATTCGCAGCCCAAGCTGTTTTACAGCCCCTCCAACAACACCGCTGCTCCAGAGCACCGGGACAGGCATTGCACTCAGATTTATCACCACAACAGCAGCTTCTGCTGAGCGTGGTGCAGAGCCCACTAAAGATAGTGGGGATCTCTGCACTGACCTTGGGATCAAATGCACCGAAATATCAGCATTACGTGCAGGCAAGGAGATACTAAAAGAATATAGCTGGAAAAAAGACTTGCACTTTGCTTTGCTTTTTTCTTTCAAACACAGAAGATGTGCTTGCTAATATTTGCTGCGTGACACGTAACTCCTCTTTTCTTTCAGCCGCTTCCCCTGTGTAAGAGGAAAAGCAAAGGCTCGCAATGAAAGCCAAGGCTGTAGATCCAAAGAGCTTAGCGTGGGAGGACACTTGTGCCTGTGCACAATCCCACTGAAGTCAAGCAGCCCCGGGCTCTGCCCACACAGCTCCCTTTGCCACAGCTAATATTACAACTTTGTTTTGTTAAAGCTGCCGTTTCCAAATCCATCTCTAGAAGTGAACGCAGGCAGGGCTAAAATATGCAACCTGCCTTGCAGTCGATGCACGGCACACGGCTACGTCTGCCTGAAATTTTAACCAGAAGAGATCAGGGCACCGGTTCTCAACATGCTCACAGAAACAACCTTGCCATGAAGGCTGTTTTAATGCATAGCACTTAAGAGCCTTCTTGACAGACATCATGTCGAACCAGAGCTTTTTTTAGAAACAGAAAAGATGCAAAGGAAAGTTATCTAATTTTGGTTGACCTCTCATTCTCAACTCAAGGACGAGTGGTACTGAAGTAGAAATCATTTCCATAACTGAATTGCAGAGCAGTTATTTAACAATTAATGTGTGATCCACTCAGCATATGGGAACCAAATATAAAAATAAGCATGTGAGAATTGGAGATTCTTCTGCACAAAAAAAGGCTACAGCTCCTCCACGACAGATATTTAATTGGCTACTTCTTCCTTTCTTTCTTTCCTGTGACCAAGGGAAGGAGAGGGCTATGAAATATAAAAGAACTTAACCAGTTCTCCAGAAGAAAATGGAGATGAAGTGAATGACTCATTGAGCTTTCTGTGCCTTTGAAGCAGAGCAGAATTCTCTCTCTTTTTTTTTTAATCCACAGCAGCAACCTCACTTTTTCAGTCTGCACGCACGGTTTGGACACCAGCAGTTAGCAGAGGGGGCTCTGCCTTACACATCTCTCACTGGCAGAAAATACATCACGCTGCAGCCTCGTGCTCCTGCATCAACAAAGCCCCAGATCTGTAAGCGGTCCTCCTTGGCAGATGTGAGGTCAGGGGACTTTGCTTTAAGACTGCGAGGAATAGGATGCGCCTTGCATCCTCCCCATTTCTGTGAGAGCAGTAAGACAAAATTCAAAGTCATCCCTTCCTTAAGGAAGCAGGAAGAGGAGGAGGACGTGTAATATCAAGTGCTGGTGCCTGTTTTTAGACAGCTGCACAGAAGCGGATATATAACAGAATTTGTGAGTGGGCCCGTGTCCTTAAATGTGTTTCCTTCTTTCAAACTTTGAAACATTAAACCTTTATAGTCCTTACAAGCCTGCGGGCTTGTGATGATTCTTTCTGCTTCAGTCCTGACCAAAAGACACTAACAGAGGCAGGAATTTTGCAGACCATCAGTGCACCATAGCAACAAAAATGCTTGTCCCTGGTTTAAGTATCTTGGCTTTTTATTGTATTTTGCAGTCCCTGCTTACTGTCCTATTCAAGGGCTGGGTGGTAGCAAAGACCGTATGGGAAGATCTGGATGGTGTTGGGGGGCAAAAAGGGCACATATAAAGGCAAAAATGGTCACAAGAACAGGGACCATCTGCCTCCCATCCCTGCCACAGGATTTTCACGTCCCTCTTCTCCCTGGTCTACGCCTATTACATCTTTCTGTGTCTGTTACATCTTTTGTCAAGGTTAGAAGACATGAGCCAGCACAGCTTTTGCAGCAGCAGTAAGTAATTAAATTTCCAGCTTTATTTCCTCCCAGCCCTTTTGCTTGCTATCACAGGGCTCCCTTTTATCTGCGCCGCTGCTGAACGCTGAGCAGGGATGCTGGCTGGCCACTCAACGCTCGCACCCTGGCTGTCCCATCCTTTGCAAGCTCACTCACGGCTTGGAGAGGTTTACAAAACCCAAATGCCTCCTTCTCAGGGGCACCACTGCCTTCCCTCTGGAGATTTAAGAACTTATCTCAGCGGTATTAATTAGCGAAGCTGGGTTCTGCTCGTGTTAGCTGTTGTTTGCATGTACCACAAAAACCATAGTGATTAATTTCCTGGAGCCTGCCAAACCGTTTTCGGGAAGAAGGCAGAAGTGTGTACCAGCACTGCTGCAGACGAAGAGAGAGGTGCATTGGCAGGGCTGCGCGGTGAAGGCTGGAATGAGCTTGCCTGCATTATGCTTGACGCAAAGCCAAAAACAGTGCTTCATTTTCAGAAGGACTAAATTCGCTCATAAATTTGACAAACGGCTGAAAAGCTCTAAGAGAGAATGTATGTGGTGGCACATCAGGCTTCTTGCATTAATTCTGCTCTACTGTAGACTTGGTAATGTGCCACTGGCCACTATAGAAATGTGCCGTAATTTTCTTGGATAAAAAGATTTCCTGAGATTGAGTATGCTGGGAAGCAGCTTTACATTTGGAACTGCCTTCATCCCCACAGGTCCAATTAACAGTTTTTGAAAGAAGCCCATGAACACGCAAAGAAAACTTTGCTACAGTGGTATTTTCTAAAATATCAGCCTGGCTTAGGAATAGGGTGTCCTTGCTATAATAAGCTGCTAACATAAACAGGAGGCCAAAATGGCATTTTTTCCCTTCTTCGATTGATTCTCCAATACACAAGCTCTTGATCAGAACTCAGCATTCACATTTAATGGGCTTGTGCTACTTTTGTAAGCACCTGCCTAACAAAGGGCTGCAATTAAGCGCTGATGAAATACCTTATCTTGACATTACAGACCTCAGCTCCTCACTTCAAATGGCTGTGGTGGCAGCAATGGGTTTTTATTTGGTTTTGTTGCTGTTGAGGCAGCACAACGGAGGCAGGAGGACATGGGGCACCACGAGCATCTGCTGTGCTATGTCCCACAAGTAACTGGTCCGTGCTCTTGGGATCGACAGAGGACAGGCAACAGAAGAGAAGTTCACAACCAGACCCAGCTCCGCTGCTTGGATGAGTTAGGGGGCACCACTAAATCCATGCTGGCATTTCCCCTCCCTGCACGTTTAGATAAACCAAAAAGTAACTTCCACTACGACTTTTAACCCAGCCCAACAGCCACACAAAGAATGGAACAAGCACATCTTTGGAGCATATCGAACCAGGACAATACATCTCTGCAAAAAAAAAAAAACATCCCAGGGATGCTTTCCGACAGAAACTCTTCTGACAGGCAGTTGAATGGTATGATACTGTGAAGGGGTTGATACCGATTTTAGCACGCTACTGAATTTTGAACAATAAAATGGTTACAGACAACCTTACACCTGACTTTTTCTTTTGTAACCTCGCTGGGTTTATCTTACATTGCAAAAGATGGATGGAAGCGTGGACAAGCTGTTCAATGGTTTTCTCTGAATTTCTCTTGGGCCGGTATACTTACTCGGCGACCTTGGTATGTAGAAAACATTGCCTCACCGGATCTGAGGAAACTCTGATACAGCAGTTTTGGATATCATTGAGAAAACAACAACTCCCCAGACAAAAACCAAGGTTCAGAGATAGGTGAACTCTTTGGGAGGAGTAATAGCAAAGTGTCTGCAAAAGCTGGCAAAAGTCTGCCTAACCTTCCTTGCCTCTGCCACGGAGCATTGTCCTTCACTGGACTGGGGCTTCTGCATCCTTGACTTTTATAAATTTCACTGCGACATCAGGCGGTCCTGGGCAACTTTTGGCCAGTACTGACCTTACGAAAGACTTGAACACTGCTGATGTTGAAATTAGACAAACTTAGGAGATGCCCACAGAGGCAACACCCGACAGCGACCACCACTCACCCTCCACTTCACCCAAGTACAACGGACACCTAATTTCTCCTGAATACGACTCTAATAGATTCTCCTTTGTCATGGCTTACTGCCTCTTCTGGACTCAGGTGGCTAGTCTGTATTTTGGGGTATCTTAAGAGTGAAAGCTGACAAAGACTGAGAAACACGTGTCTGTGTGTGCACACGCTTTGTATATATATGCCCACAAATTTTTGTCCATATGGACACCGAGTTTTGTTCAGGTAGATATGGTAGGGCATCAAATAACAAGAACACATTTCCTTGCCACCAGTTCCAAATTTCCATCCAACACTATCTGCAAAAAAAAACCAAAGAGCTCTCCTCTGTTCCAGTCACATAACAACCCCCACGCCCAAGGTGCTGGTTTCAGTGCGATAACCTTTCCTCTGCATCAATCCACATAACATAGCAGAGAGAAAATCATGAGAGGAATGGTGACATGCCACACTTTTCAGAGTGTATTTCCCTCCCTACCACCCACACTTCAGTTATTGCATTGTCCAGTCCTGTCCACAGCAAAAAAACTTCTAAAAATAAAAGTATCACCTTAATTTACAAGCTGGGTCCCACTTACAAGACATTCTTGTCTGATCTTGGCTGATCTGCAGTCAGTGCGGACACAGGACAAATAAAGATGATTGTATTTAGAAGTTGGGAGAGGAGAATGGGTTTAAATAGCACGTAAGTGCTGCAGCACATAAAGCACCATCACCTCTGCTCCAGTTACAGCACCAGGAAACGAGTGCCCACGAAACGACAAGAAGCTAAGGGCTGGCTACACTTCTTCTATTTTAATCACAGCAACAACACATCGATAGACTCGGGCTCCAAAAGTACATGTAGAGAGTAAACAGAAAAGAGGAATATTTCAGCAGAGCACAAGCCCCACCTCCTCCTAAATCCCACGTCCTGTCACAGACTCCACCACCCCGCCCCAAATCCGAGCTCCCAGGGGCAGCATCCATCTGCTTGCTCCAGCTGAGGAGCTGAGTCCTGACGTAAAGTTTAAAAGGCACATGGGGATGCATAATTTGGAAGGAGGGGTTAGGAGCTTGCATGTGTTCACTCAGGGCACATGTTGCCCCACAGCACGGAAAGCAGGGCCGGGGAAATGTTTCCACACCGATCCTTGCGGCCTGCTCTGATAGCAGGAGGAGACCCAGCGGTGAATCTCGAGCAACTTCGTGGATGCATCTGGAGTTCAGGCAGGGCAAGGCCCTGCTGGACTTCCCCTCGAGGGAAAAACAAAGTAGGGATGAGAACGAGCCTGCCTGCTCAGAGCTTGAGAAAAGCAGTGAGGGACTTCCCTTACTCGAAACCTCTCCTGCATATTAACAAACCAAACTGTGCTCCTTCCTCCCTCGATGGTTCTCCAAGGCTGCTGTTGAAGAACGCATGAGATGAAATCTCCAACATGCTTCCAAGAAAGCCAAAGTCTTCCAGACGGGACTAATTGTGGTGTGCCCACTGAAGAAGAGCTTGAAAACAAGGAACTGTACGTGCAGTGCAGTTTATCACCTCCTGCAGAGGAGCTGGGAAGGAGGCAGTAGGGTCACTGCCCATCTCTTTTTCATGGGACAGGATAAAAAAAGCTCATTTTCCATCTGGACCAGTCCTTCAGTCCAACTCCTTTTTTATTACTTGTTTTTGGTTGCCTGGCACTGTGTGTCTCAAAACGGCTATTAATAGGAAATTATAAGCAAATACAACATCTCTGCTTATCCCTACAGTAAGTGATAAATTCTTCGTGAGCAAAATGACGTGGACTTTTAAAAATTGGGGGGAAGTATTTTTAACTGTTGCAAAACTTACAATGAGTCGTTAATGACCCGGGCACCAGAAGACTATTTTCTGAAGTTGCTTATTATTCACGAAAACAGTTAGTCAAAATTAAAAACGAAGCCCTAGAGCTTCCAGGAACTGGATACTATTCTTTGAATCATTCATGAACAGGATAAAGACAATAAAGGCCATCTGGACCATCCCCTCACCCTTCGTAATAGGCATAATAACTCGAGACATTTTCATCAGCACAGGACAATAAAAATGTAGATTCCCTTCAGAAGCTTTGGATGCAAGGGAGGGAGGGAAGGAAACGCTGAAAACCAATTCTTATTCACTGACCTGACTGAGTTAAAGCCCAAGCTACATGATTTTCTTAAAAAATGAAATAACAAACCAATGAAACAAACAAGAAAACAAGAGGAGACTTCAGTATCTAAAAATAATAGTCTGAGAAGAATACTTACACTGGAAAACCAAGGAAATAAGTTCTAATAAAAAGACCTAGTGTTTAAAACCCAGATTAGACTTTTTCCAGACAACACATTTAAAATATAGTGTATTACAAGAAATAGAACTGAGGCCATTTCTTGTCATTAAATAATAAAACAAGATACTTCTCTCCGTCTCTAACCCTTTTATCTGACTATAATGAGGAGCCAGCACTTGATGTTCTGATCTCTACAGGCTTACCCACTAAAATAAAACTACTGCAGGAGAAAAAAGACCCTGGTACTTAGGTCTCAAGTGCCAGGAGCACTCTCTGAAGATCTTCTGTCTCGGAATAGCTGCCTCCAAAACAACAAATGGACACTGCTCGCTGAGATTTACTGCTATTAGGTAAAATGACCAGAAAAACACCTTTTTTTTTTTGGCCAGGTAAAAGCTCTAATCACTGTCCTCATTATTTTCAGCTACAAAGGGTAAAGCAGAATTTGGTGTTTCTGTTTAGGGAAAAAAAAACAAAACAAAACACTACTATGTGTTTGGAGTTTCCTTTACGTCATCACCCCCTCATTCCCTCGCTGACCTGAGACATTCTGCTGCAGACGCAGACACGCACCATCAGCTGCCAGCTCCAAAACAGAGCCAGCAACAAGCACAGCATCTCATGCCGTTCTGAATTCACTTATGAAAAGAAAAATTTCGGTTCATTTCTCAAAGGAGGGTTGGGGAATCTGGTCTGTGGAGCCTACGGTATACTTTTCCCTGAACATACTTCTCAAGCTTAGTCTGTGATCTACTTTTTCCTTCAGTCACAGATTCTCTTCCTGATATTGCCTGTCTTTGTATGCCTCAGTGCAGGCATTTTGGGACTCTTCACTGCCAGCAGGAAGCACAATTTTCAGCCATACAAGTGGGAAAAGAAGCATCCTCTACAGAGCTGAGTTTCACATCTCTTCTTTAGAAAAGACAGTGTCAGTGCAAAAAAAATAAATCACTTTAACGTGGTACATTCAATTGATATTTGAAACACCAACCTTGATAGCTTCTTTACATTGAGGTCATGACTACACAATTGCTGACGTTTTCTAACAGCAAGCAACAGCTCTAATGCCAGTGTTAAAAGCGCAGAAACGTTATAAATATATAATGAAGCATTAGAAGAGCTGCTTGCTGTTCCTTCTGCTGACTTAAACATCACACTTCATTTTGCAATCTAGAATTGAGCGTAAGTAAGTAGCTGGCTGAGGATTAAATCTAACATTTCGGGTCACAAAAACAGCTTGGAAAGGGGTGAAATGAAGGAAAAGAGCAGTTACTGGCTTCAGCGTTCATTTTGCTGCTCTGTCTCGCTTGATTCATTCCCACACCCCAGTCTGTTCCTGACACCCCTGCTCGAGTGGCTGATCTACTTAAACCTATGGATTTGTATTTCTTTCCCATTCCTCCTCTTATGGTTTCAGCAGGCCCGTCGTTCTTACCCAAACCCAGGCCTGCAGTCCACAGATTCTCCTCCTTCATCTCACACCCTTCCTGGGCCACACACAAGGAGAGCAGCTTCCCCTTTCCCACAGAGGTGCAATATCTTTGCCCGTCTCTACCTCACGTCGTCGATACCCCAAACTTCCTTCCAATAGGTTTTCTGATTCATGCATCATCCACCTACACAAAAGTCATAAGCAAAATGACAAGTGGTGTTCACCACTTGCAATGCCCTTTCCTTGGGACAGCCCCTGGTACACTTTTTGCACTGGATCAGGTTTGAGACTTCTTCCCATTTCCTCCCCAGAAACGTCTCCAGGGGATTGTTCTTCCACCCAGCTCTCAGCTGTGCAAAGCTAGCTCTGAAATCCTCACAATACAAGGAAGGCATCTGTACTATTAAATCACAACACAGCCTTTACTCCTACCACGGTGACTATGTGATCACAGCAAAGAGAGCTGAAAGAAAAGCCCAATGGAGAAGAGTGACATTTATAATGGTGGAAAAAAAAAAAAGAAAAAGAAAAAAAGAGTTGTTTCTTCCTCTTAATCCTCCCTTGCTGCTTTCCATTACCAGTTTGATAGAGAAAAGTAACATTTTTGGCATGCCTAACACAATGGATTTTATCCCAGAATCCTTGAAGCATTTGCAAGAGATGAGGGAAAGCTAACTACAAAAACTGATCTCACACTTTTACTTTGGAGCAACCTGGGCGTGAAACTTCCCGAGTGCCCAGCAGCTCCAGCAAAATGCTTTGGGCTCCACAACTCCAAAAAGATGATCCTACACTACAGGCACCATCCCAACAGCCTACATTGAATGGGATCATGGCACTTCTATTCCTAATACTGCTGTTTATCATTTTGGTCCTTCATCCATGGATTGAGCATCTCTAGGTGCATAACAGCAGACTGATACCTCTCAAATGCAAAGCTGGGGCATTTAAAAGAAGTGGTGTTTAAAAAGTGGTCCTCCAGCTAGTAGCAGATCTATTGCTTAGTTTTTATACCCAGGCATCTTGGAAAACTTTTTCAGCCATACGCGCTAACGTTAATGATTAATCTGCTTCTATATGGAGACAAGAGGAGGAGCAGGTGTAGCAAAAAGGTAACAATTGTAGGAAAAGGGTTGTTAGGGAACTAAAGAGTAAAGGTCAACAAACGAAGAAACACGGATCCATCCTTATAGCTAGAATCATAAGTGTTGGAAAAGACCTCCAAAATCTTCTGGTCCAAGCATCACCCTACTACCAATGTCACCCACTAACCATGTCCCTAGCAAGTTTATTAGCTCACAGTGAAGGAAGGACAACACTCTTTGCTGTAAATATGGAAACATTTCCTGTTGGGAGGGAAGAAACCCTCACAAAACCTTTACCACTGCCGTTACCAAACTAACATCAGGCCTTACAGATGGAACTACGTAACACACATGAAAGATTTCTGGCTGAAAAAGTCAAAATTAAGGTGTACTTTCTCCCTCTTCCTTTTTGTGAGCAAGCAGACATGACAGGGCAGCTAAATGAGCCACCTGAGACTTAATTTCCATGAAGCACCACTTAGGATGGAAAAGCCAAAATCAAAGCAGCCTTTAAACTGAGTTACCCATCTCGGAAACACTCCTCAATACCATAGTCTGATTTTGAAGGTCTGTCATGTGAGTGGCTTAAAAAAAAAAAAAAAAATGTGACCAGAACTTTCGGCAGTTTTGCTCCTCATGTGGGATAAAACATGACTCCTGGCTGGGAAGAGGAGGGCTCCTTCCTGATGACCTGCTTTGAGGAAGGACTATGGTGTTCACAAGCACAAGGACAGAGTAAATGAGGGCCATCCTCATCTGCTTCTTTGAAGATTCCTCTCGATTAACCCAAAACAGCCTTAAAATTGCACTGTCAGGTGGCTGCAGCTCTTCGGAAGAGCACAGACGAGAAGCGCGGATACAGCACCCCAGTAATAGGAAGAGAGCAGTAAGGCATGGGTGTATTTTGACTGGGCAATCAAGGACTGGTTTTATCACCAGAATTTTATATCCTGCACTATTCATACGGACTGCAGAAGACAGTAAATGCCCCTAACTTAATAATGTGAATACAGCAATCCTTTGGGAACTACCGCAGCAAGGAAATTCACATGAAACTTCGGCTTCAATGCCTGAGCCAGTCCGGTTATTTGGAAGGGAGATGCCAGTTCACGGGGCAAGCGACCACCTTTAGAGTTTCGAATCCACAAATTTAGTAATCCACTAGCAGTCTGTCATCTTCCATTTAATTTCTAATGCCCTTACTGTTCTGGTCATGGATTATCCAGCTTTTGCTTTAAAAATGGTGTGCACAGCATTAGACTCGTATTACATAAAGCCATAATACGTTCAGCGTGAGAACAGTTTGGCTAAGAGCGCAAACCTGTTACATAAGCTTCAGAGGAAACTAGATTGTAAATGGATTTCGTCTTGATCAATCTATCCTGAACTATAATCTAGCTCCCAAAAATGCTGCTGTAGTTCCCTCCTTGTAAGAGAAAATCGTGAACATGTTTGAGACTAGCTGGTGAGAAAGTAGAGAGGCTATTTGTTGTGAATGCTTACATTGGTGACGAATGAATGTTAGCATAAATGTTTTTGCGACTCCTGTTTTTTCCCTGAGTGAGCTTTGCATTAATTTTATATGTATTTACCATCCATTAATGATGACACCTACAAAACCAGATCGATTTCCATTACAAAAACCCCACAAAATCCAGAAGAAGCAGGGAGGAATCACACAAATCGATGGCCTCATCAGATGACAAAGACTGGACCTGTTCCTAAGTCCTGGGTAGCGAGGGATCACTGCAAGCTGACAATGGCAGCTGATGGACAAATTCAGGTGCGGATTAATTTTCATAGCTGCTAAACAGGCTTTGTGCCTGAAAACGTGGCAATAGGTGAAGGGATGTGAAGGACCCAAGGTTAAGGCCAAGGAATCTTTCTGATCCTTAAATCTATGGATGAAAAATTGCATCTGGGAATTGCTAGCTTCAGAAAAAGAAGTCCTGGTAGCAAGCAATCCCATCCCTCCTCTCAGCCAAAACAAGGAAAATGCAAGGAACCGCTTTCTGAAGCTCTCTGCACCAGGGCAGGGCTATCACTGATGAAAAGGAAAAACAATAGGCAAAACTGAAAAAACAGGGCTGGCTCCGTCTGCAAACCCAACCATTGTTCGAGGAGCCTCCAGAAGCCTGAAGAAATTTTAAGTCCCTTTCACTTATATTTGATTTTTGTTTCTTTTAAGGCATGCCTAGCAGGGGCATCAGACTTCGTGAAGGAAGCTTCTGGCCTTACAAAGAGATTTCTCCCTTTTTTCAGTTTTTATGGTGCATGCTTTTGAAATCAGAGCTCTAACCTGAGTGGAGTTTCCAAATGAATTAAAAGCAGAAAGAAATAATATAAAATTAAGTCCAAACCTGAGATTACAAACTTCTGCTATTACTTCCAGCTATTAATTCGAAACTTGTATATCCTCTGTAGAGTAAGCACGTGCCAGTGCAATGTCTCACGCTGATGTGAAGTGCCTTGTTCGAACACATCTTACTCCCATTTGAAGTCTTCATTACCAACAATTTTTTGAAGCTACAAAAGCTTGTTTTTCCCCAAGCCTTGAAGTACCTGCAAGGATTTATTTTTTTTCCTCAAAAAGCAGTACACTTATTACTCGTACATCTCGGAAATTATTCTAGCAGGTTAAAGGCTGACGGAGCAAGACACTCAATATCCTAATCAATGCGGCACTCGATGAGCTAGCTTTCAAGATCT
The DNA here is from genome assembly GCF_964034855.1 of Anser brachyrhynchus. NCBI lineage: Eukaryota > Metazoa > Chordata > Aves > Anseriformes > Anatidae > Anser > Anser brachyrhynchus. The sequence goes on from NC_137696.1 coordinate 16,832,883, forward strand.
TGCCAGTAATCTCACCCCTGAACCATTAAGGCTGAGAATCTCAGCTAAATGGGTTAAGTGTATAAGGGAAGAGAAGAGAAACCCATAGTTTCATTTGATGACAGCACTTGGCCTGCAACTTGGGCTTGGGCCCTTTCTTGACTGCAGCCAAGTACTTCATTCTTCTGTACATACGACATGAGCTTAGCTTCACCTGAAGGCTTCAGCATTTCTTTCATATAGCCCTGTTTATTGACACCTGTCTAGATGTTTGTTCTTAAAATTTAGGAAATTGAGGTCTCTGGAATCTGCTAATGAAAGGTTTATTACAATTAGTTGAGGGTGACTTTGCATCTGGGTTGGGTTTATTATTACTTTAAACACAGACCTACCGCATTATTAGGAAATTATATAAACCGATCAATATTCTGTAACATAAAAAGCAAAGTTATTTGGGGTAATCAATGAGAAAAAAGGCACAATACATCTCCCCAGCCTTTTCAGCTTCGCTCCCTTGGTGCAGAACAACTTTGCTTTAGTAGCTTCCCTCAATATCTGCGTCCTGCATCTTGTCACAACTATGACCCGCAAAAAAAAATCACAGAGTAATGAAACACAAATTTCAAGTCACAAAAAAAAAGTTGATCACATTAGCTGGTAAAACAATCCATATTCCTGTCTGAATAAGCTCCAAAACACCTCTGTTAACTCGTGCCTCAGATAAGCTCTAAAAATAGCTTGCCCTTAAGAGAGTTTTGACCAAAACAAATAATCCAGTTTAATAAGCATCACTCCCTCATTATCCTCAAAGCGTTATGCCTGCCAAAGGAATTAGGAGCAAAAACAGCAGTTTTATCTTTCTCAAAGCTACCGAACCTACAGGGTCCTAACAGAGTTTCAGCTTGGAGGAGTGCACCAGCCTGAGCTATTTGGCTTTAGAAAAGAAAGCCAGGAAATGGTTAATGAGCTCTTCTAGCACCTTCAAGGGTAGGATATATTACAGTCAACACAACAGAGAACAATTCCACAAGTTCAACCTCAGCTCCTGTTTGTGGATGATCAAGTGTTTACACTTTCCTCAAAGCACAGGATTACAGGCATCACCCGTGAAGCTAGCAATTGAACTTTGTGAATAACCTCCAGAACAAACCCAAAATTGCAAGTACTGTAAATAACAGATGGCTGTGAAAAATACAGAATGAACACACGAGAAGACCGTACCTTTCAATGATGCTTTTCATTAAAACATCCACACTTAACAACCTGTATTTCTCCCAAGTATTGTTAAATGTCCACGTAAAGTTCCATGTTTCAAAAATCCTCTCTGCCACTACCAGGATATTTACTGGTAATAAAACCTAATGTTTTACTCATGCCAAATATGCCATAGAAACATTTGTTGCACGTGTTTTTTTCTACAGAGCTGGTGTCATTGTCAGACCTGAGCATCTCACCCAAAATCGACATCCGACCCCCAAAATCCTGGAAATCAACCTCAATTTGGAGATTACCAGAGTACTGTGTCTATCTGCCACACTATTTTAAAATAACATATTTATTGACTAAACTTCACATCCAAGTGCCTGGATTTGCTTACTTTGGCCCCAAAAACTACTGCTTGTACCGGACGACACGCTAACAAGAAAGACTCTTTTTGTGTAGCCATAGTCAAAGAACAACCCTAATTAAATCCCTGCGCGCACCCCTGGAAAGGTGCTTGCTAGTACTTTTCCATACTTTGTACATTTCTTGCTTTGAAAGACATGCATACCTTGTGCGTTTCTACCTAATACATTGTCAGAAACAGAAATTATTAACAGCAGATTCTTAACAGGACTTATGGCAGTATTTATAAACTGTCTCTGCAAGCGAGGGATGTGTCTTCCAACTTCTCCAGAAAGACCTAGAAAACCAGTAGAATGGCCAACATCTGAAGACGAGAATTATAGAGAAAGAAGAGACGCTTTTAATTAAAATGATGCAAAATGAAGTGCAAGTGGTTACACACATATGGTTAAAGTACTCACAGGAGCACTGGGAAGACAGCTGGACAAACACCTTCAGTGTCTCCCTCCTTAAAGATAGAGGATACCCCCAGGAAATAAAAAACACGGTTAAGAAATCACAGAAAGGTCCCCAAATGTATTCAACCCCCCCCCCTAGAAAACAAAGCCTATTGCCCCATGACAGGTATCTCATCAACCCAGGCACGTGTGGGCGCTTGCTGCCAGCGGGGTCTGGCCGGGGCACGGCAGCCCTCGTGCAGGGGACTCGAGCCAGCCCCATGCTGCACCGGGAGGTCATTGTGCAAGCCGTCCAGGGCTTGGAAAAAAATATCACGAGCTAAAAATAACCCGTAATCTTTATTTTTAATGCTCGTCGCTAACTTTGGTGATGCAAACTTTCCTTAACAGTTGGCGGATGCGTTTTTGAAGCAGATCATGAAATTTTGGGATGTTCTGATTTTTCTTTCTCAACACTAGTATCAAAACCTAAACATACACAAATGACTGGACACGGTGTGAGAGAGCATATCTGACCTCCAGTTGCTTTTTTTGTTGTTTATAGTGCACAGCAACAACCCCCACCCCGGGACAGTGATGGAAACAGCTTTCTAAGGGTCTGTGAGTGTTAACCTGCAGTGCAAGAAAATGGGTGGGAGACTTAAGGCCAGCAGAACCAGAGGGAAGAACATCACTGAAAGACACGTTGCAAAATTGTCATGGACGACTTCTAAATGAAGAGGCAATGCCTGGTGCCCAGGCGAGTCTGAGGTAAGTTCAGAAGCTGGCAATGCTCTGCATCTCACCAGAAACTGCTCGTAAATCAAAGGGCTGTGTAACTTCAAAGCAGAACACCTAATTGCTAATAAAATCCCTGCCACACCATTTTTGAGATAATGGCATGAAAAACAACGTTTTAGGATTTAGGACTGGTTAGGGGTACTATCTGCTGTTGTCATCTGCACCTAAAGAAATAGGAAGGACAATTCCACGCACACATAACCAGGATTTGAGCAAATCTCCTTGCACCTCCCTGCAACCCAAACCAGGGAGTCTCAAAACCTCACTGCAGCAAACAGACATTAATTGTTCAAGAGGAAGGGAAGCCTTGGCAAAACAAGCCCTCTCTCTGGGCGAACACACCCCGTCCCAAACCATTTTCCAAGAAGCAATTTGTAAACCAGAACAGGCACTTTGAGAGTTAACTCAGCGAGCAGTTGCTGGAAATAGCCCTGACCAGATACCAGCCTAGTCCTGACTGCGAAACGTTGAAAACCAAGTGTCCGCAACTGCTGCCCAGCTGGCAGGAGTGGATTGCTCGCAACGCTTGAGCCCTCTGCACTTCACCAGACAAAAACGTCTTTCCTGGGAGATGTGACTTTACAATCGGGCGCTGTAACAAGGACTTCAATTCAATGCCAAGAAAACAATAGAAGACCCAATCCTTCCCACGTGAACGAGCTGAATGCCTTATTTATTCAGGTCACCCTAAGGCAAACTAAGTTTTAGAGATCAGGCCTGTGTTTTTCATGTATCAAGGCCAAAAAGAACTAAATTTAAATACCACAAATAAAGGAGACACTGTTCCAGTCCTTCAGCAGATCCTCCTCACTGCTACGCCTCCTTCACGAGGCACCTGGCAAGCCAACGTGAGAGCAGCTGAGCTTCGGAGCAAAACACCTCCTTCCCTGCTGTAAGGAATTGAGAGAAGAGAGTGCCATCTGACCCACAACTGCACAAATGCTACAACGAAGGGGAAAAACTCTTATCTTCCCTCCCAGGCTTTGTGCATGCGTGCACACCCATGTCTTCTGAAATCTATGCCATCCAGCGACCCTGCCAAACCGAGCGTAACCACATGTAAAAAAATACATTACAAAAAAACATTTTGCAGAGTTGATTTATAAATGCTTTACTCTGGGCATTAAATTAACATTATTCAGCTGCAAAAGCAATGATAAATTGCTGCATGTGCATGTGTGACAGTAGGCAGAATATCAAATGACAGACATAACACTGTCTCCTTCATTGTTTGTTGTTTTTCTTCCGTTTTCATTTAAAATGCACCTTGGAGATAAGCACAAAAAGATTTCTTTTCCCAGGTCAGATACAATGAACTTGTCCTGAAAGAATTTAACTTTACTTTCTTGTGATTCCCCAGAAACACTACAAAAACAAAGCATTCTGCATGGTGGGAAGAGCAGAAACAAAAAATGAAGCTTTAAAAACAAACCACCGGGGATACCACCAGCGAACTGTAATTGTCCCCTGTCCCAGTGCCAGACACGAAGAATTTGCTTTGCTCATCCTCACATGGCTCTGCTGTTCAGCTATCGCCCATTACCTCACCACCTTTTTCTGTTTGGGGTTTTTCTTTGGCTATGCAAATACATGCACAGAACGATAATGCAGATAATTGGATTTTTTGGAAGGCAAAGTTAAATTCAAGGCTACAGCTTCTCTCTGAACACCTGGGTAGAGGGCTGAAAACAAAGCTGTGGCGGTGGGAGCTGGACGTCAGCACAGGTTTTCCTGGCAGCAATCTTCCCAGCATGGTTGGCAGCACTGAAATGTGAAAATTTGACAAGTCTTTAAAAACTGGTATCGTCTGCAGGGCAGGATTTTACAAAGCAGCTCCTTAAACTGAAAGCCCCAAAATGAAACCCAGCAAGAGTTGTTCCCTTACCAACATACTAGCTGATACGTGGTTTGCATATTTTGCATGCATTTTTGTATATTTTGGATTACAAATCACCCCATAATCAAGTGCATGACACACGTTCTCTGGTTTACTATTAAGGTAAAATATACTTCTGTAAAGTTACCGAGTTCTGATAGTGTTGACTAAAATCTTCCTCTTTTTGACTGACACATTTCCAAACAAAACCAAAATTAAAGACCTCATTGTTTTTGCAGAAGCACTCACATCTTTGGTTGAAGGTTTAAAAAACTACTTGCAGACACACAGAAACATTTTGTTGGCAACAGCAGATCAATTTTTGTGTGAAGGTTTTGTTTCATATGGACCATTAGAGGAACAATTCAGCCAGCTCTTTTTTTTTTTTTATAAACAGAAAAGCATCTTATCTTTCCATTATTTCTCTTACTATAAATGTGTAACCTTTATCATAAAATTGGGCTCATCTTGAATTTCCATCTTGTTTTAAAAACTGTCTGAGAAATCAAAGTATAAAAGCCAAACCAGTGGAAAGAAACAGGACTCCTCCAGCACCAGAGGGTAACAACCAGCAAACTCTCAGCTTTTATTTAAGGCTGATGTTACAAGCACAGCTACTACAATGCCAGTGAGATAACACGAGACAAAAAAACACCTCACTAAAAATTCCTTTCATAGCACACCCTTCCTTTCAACCCCCTTCTTACTGCTAGGTAAAGAAAAGATTATATGCAGTGCAACCTACCAAAAAGCAGCAGGAAAATGCTGCCACTTGAGGTGTGTGTACATGTTTGGGGAGAGTCAGGGTTGAGCAGAGGCAAGATAGGAAAAGATGACAAATGGTAATCTTCTCCAAGGACAGACAGCAAAGGCATGTGTTAGTATCACAAAAACTTCTCTTTACTGCATCCTTTGAACTTGGAAGGTGGCTTTCTGAGACGCCAGGTGAAGAACCAACAGTATTTTACAAATATTTGTAGAATGAATGCCTCTGAGGAGTATTCACATCATGTTCCAGTTGCTGAGGAAGGCAACCAGACTTTGTCAGGCTACATTTTCCCTCTGAATCCACCCTGAGTCATGCCCTGGAGAAGCCCCTCCCTCCACTGACGACACAAGGGACCTACAGAGACGAAACTCACCCACGCAGGTCAGAAGCAATTTGAGTTGCCAAAGATTAGGTAGGGAATGAATCGTCCCAGCTGTCACCTTGCACTTCTTGGAGGCATTTGATTAAATTATTATTTTTTGGGGTTGGTTTCTTCACTGTTTCGATCACATGGCCCATTACACCTTGGTCCATCAGGCCAAGGGTATCTCTGGCACCCAGGATACAAGCCCCATGAAACTATTCCCATTATGAACAACCTGTAAGGAACAGCCAGAAGGACTGTATGTGTACCAGGACCCATAAAAGCAAGAAAAAAAAAATAATCCTGTCTTTCAGGTGGGAGGGAAAGAACTAAAACCCAAGTATTTCCATTGATTTCACTGTAACTTGTGTTTTTGGACAATATCACAAGCCCTTGGGTAATAGAAAAAGAGGCATGCAGTGTAATGAAACAGAGAAGTCAGAACTGAAGTCTTCTTGAAAGCAAACATATCGGTGCAACACTTCCAAAATTCCTGCTACAACATCCCTGCACAACTGATACTGCCAGATTTCACCTACGTCTCCTCAGTGAATTACAAACCACTGGCAAAAACGGACCTGCGACCCATCAGCTAGACCTCTCTCTCTACTCTTTTACAAAAAGCACGGGCAGTCTTAAAGACAGAGCTTTGGGTGAACAAAAAAACCCAAGGGCTTTGCTCCAGGAAGCTTGACCCAGGTAGGCATGGCAAGCTCTGGCAGAGCTCCACGGGAGGGTGACTCAGAAGGGCTGCCAACATCTAGATACCGCTCCGCGTGAGGCTATTTCACCATGAAGTCAGCAGCTATTTTGTCATTTGAAATGCTTGGTTCTTCATATTGTAATCAGCGCGGTAATTTCACTGAAGCCAACACAACAGAGGGCTGAACTCTGGAGGTATTTCTCCAATGGCACTGGAGAGAAGTGTTTTAGACGATGGCACACTGTTTATTTCATGTGTTGCTATATTCAGTTGGTTCTTTGTATTCTGGCATCTGGTTTATTATTTTTTTTAGATCACTCTTAAGTTACAAATCTGATTATTTCTAATATGACTTCGCTTCACTCTTTTAAGCTCCTCATAAGGCCACAGCAAAACAGGGTCCTTTCTGTGAAATTCAATAGAATTATCTTCATGAAACCCATGGTGACATGCCTGTGGCCTTCTTTTAGAAGGAACAAAAAAAGAACAAAACAAAAAAAACCAACTATTTTGAATCTTAAATCCTGAGATCAGAAACAAGTAACCTCCTCCAAAATCAATAAAAGATCCCTTTTACTTTAGATACTGAGGATTAGCCTCTGTCATGCCAACATGACAAGCTATTTAGATACTGCAGAATCTTATTTTCTGTGTTTCGATGTTTATATTCTTAGAGTTCTCCCAGAAGAAAGCTATCCCACTCAACAGATTTTCTTTTGTGGTTTGGTGGTTTTAACTTTCTCTCTTTTTTTTTTTTTTTTTAAATCCCAACTTCCTGGTATGCAGTTTGTTAGTTCTTAGAGCTTCTTGCCACTTGGTCCTTATGTGACCCGTGAAACAGAAGGGAAAAAAAAGAAAGAAAAGAATTATGGTATGCTTCTGCAGTTCAGGTTTTCATTAACTCATTTGTTGAGTTTACCAAACTTAATAGACCCCAAAATAAATTCTTAGCTTATTTTGCTTGTTGAAAACAAATTACGCTTCAGGCCAGGAAGAACTAGTAATTACAGAACTGCCAGTTTAGAGAGAGGATGAACCACCCGAATCACGTACCTGCTGAATCAGGACCATCATGGCCAGCTTGTAAACAATACCAGTTGGAGCAAGTTTCCAGCAGAGCCTCCTTGAGTTACGCAAGATAGCCAGAGGTCTTTTCCCCCTTTCCAGAAAACCCTGAAGAAATACAACGCAGCTCTTCCTCCTCCAGCCCCCAAAATCTCGTACAAGCAGTTGTTTCCCCTGTGCCAGTTCAGGTGATCACTGGAGACTTCTGCAAGCATTAAGTGGATTCTGTCCACTAGCCTGGCAGAAAATTATCCCAGCGAAGAAAATGAGTAAGTTTTTGGGAGAGAAAAGGAGCAGAGCTAGGGGACTAAATCTTCTTTTAGTTGCAGAAGTTTGTCACTACAACCCCCCTGCTACCCAAAGTTAACATTTAAACACAATTTTGAGTCAGTTCTGCTCTCGTGGATGTAGACCTTAAGGTCCAAATGCAATACATTTTTCTGTGTTTTAGGAATTTCTGTTTTGTTTTTTAGAACAAAACCACTAAGAATTGCTTCCTGAACAACGGAGAGAAACTCGTAAAGTTGGGACAATACTGTGTAATTTTTACCGTGTCTTTTCCAACCTTAACGATTCCATGATTTTGTATGTCTGCTTTCAGAGTAGAAGTACAAAAGCGTTCCTTATCAGTAACCATTTTAAAAAAATTCCTAAAAGGCGGGGTCCCTTTCTATTTCAGTGAGCAATGGTTTTACACAGACAGATTCCTATGCCTGTCAAAAGTTGTCCTCCTTCAAGCTAAAGCAGGAAAAATATAACAGGCACTGATAAGCACTAAGCAAATCATTAAAGATGGATTTCTTCTAAGACAAATAGCATGACAACGCAGTGGGAATTATACATGACTGTTGTTTAATCATCTTGGAATCGATGCAATCTAACACTTACAAAAATTATTTGACAAGTACGTGCAGGCAGTGTGACAGGGTTTGAGATCACCATGGTACCTGACTGCAACGCTGCCACAATGACAATGACAGCAATCCAGAGGTGGAGGTGTTTCAAACAAGATAAGCTCTGAGGCTTCCTTTTAAATTCCAGATTCCTTGGCTGGAAAAAGAAAGGGGAGGCAAGGGCCCGAAGAAAGACATTCCTTCCTGCAAGAGAAGAGACCTTGCCACTGGGGGAGAGAAATATAGTTATTTCCATTATTTCCTTTAGCACTCAGGAAACCTCATAAAGTTGGGTTCATAGTCTATGGGAATGAAACAATTGCAGGGTGAAGCAACTTACACCAGTAATTTGCCACTTTAAGAACGGCATGTACTTTCCCCTTCCCACTCCCTCGTGTGCTTTTTGTTTTGCTTTGCTTTTTAAAAACATTCCCTGACCTCCAAATTATTAGAAAGGGGGAGCATCCCAAACAGGTTTAAACCACCTGCAACAGAAAAAATAAAATATGCTAGAGGAAAAACAAAATCTTTGCAGATTCACAGATACACCACATGACAGTATCTTTGTAAGGTTAGGACTGGAGCTGGCTGTTCACAAGCATGACATAATGGACTAAATTCCCTCTCTCTTCCACATCTAAAAAGAAATGAAGGATTTCCATTTCCTTGTACACCTACGAGGAGGGACACAAACAAAAAGAGAGGAGAGCTTTTAACAGGAAAGAGGTGCTACAACAAATCTCTCTGCAAAATGTAATTTTCATAAGGAAATGCTGAGAGCCACATTGCCACCATCTCCATCGCCAGAACGGAAACAACCACCCGGACCCCATCCTATGCCACAAACTACTCCCCACGTCAAAGTTACTAACTGCATTGGATGGTTTTGATATGAAACAAATACAAACAAACAAAGGTAAACGCTGATAGCATTGGCATTCACACGTGTCAAACACACTTTGTAAGTAAAGTGCCTTTACTTCTAGCGGCTTGGATTTCCATTGAAATGGCTAGATTTCCCTAGCCTTGCAGGAAGCGCAGAAGAAATGCTCCCTGGTTATCTCTGGCTATTTCCTTGTCCACCCTGCAAATTTGCCTGGATGCCAGCAGCTGATAACTTGTTCCTGGCAAATCCAATTGCAGCAAGTCACAGCCTTCAATGTGATCAGCTACCGATCATTTAAACACAGGTTTCCAAAAAACCATAAAAGTCCGCATACCAACAAGCACGTGTGTTTGTGAGGAGGTGAGTTACAAGAGCACCCAACACATTATAGTGCCATGTTCTCAGCTGAGAGTGAAAAACTCAGAGGTGAGAAGGTAGACAAAACAAAATGAAGGGCAGGAAAATCCAGAAGGGCCTGTTACAGCCAGACTTTTATGCAAATAGAAGACTGCACTTGAAACAAAACAGAATTTATTACAGGGGCATTCCATGAGCTTTGCAAAGCGTAACGTTTTCTTCCCATGAGCACATGAATCTAACCATGCCGTGCAGTACTTGCTGCGCATGAAGGCAGCGTTTTGGCGATGTAACACCCCTAATTGTAGAAGACGTACCTTTTCTGTTTAGGTTGTTACGCTAGCACTTCGATATCCAAATACACATCCTCCATGGACCTGAAAAGTCCTCCTGCTTATCCAGAAGTACCGACCATATCGGTGATGTGCTTCGCTTTGATCCAGAAAGGCCAAATCTTCTCCTCACCACTTGACTCATTGCTTGGTTTGCCTCTCGTTAGCACCAGCCAAGTCTGAAGTCTCAACAGCAAACTTGAGAGGGAAAGATGTGCTTGAGCGGGGGAGAAAGAAACGATAGACAAACCATGTCTTCATAATATTAAGTGTAAGAGATTTGAACATTTTTGGTTTCAGCACAAGAAATCATGTTCCGTCCGCTCTGCTGACCCAACCCTTGCCTCTGTCAAAAATATCAAGTGTCAACAGGATGCTGAGCAGGCGCTTTGCATGAACAATGCTCGTACTGTGAATTATGTTAACCACCGGGGAAAGGAAAAAATAAAAATAAAATCTATTTCAGTATGCAACATACAGAGCTAGTCTTCTCTAAGTAAATGGGCCCGTCTGTTCATATGTTGATCTTCAGTCCTCAGAATTTATTTTCAAATAAGTCCTTTTTTTTTTTTAACTAGAATTAGGGAGCAAAAGAGGAAGACTTTTGTACAGGCTCCAAACAGATGACAGATGAAGTACAGAGGGAGAAAAAAAAAAGATATTATGACCCATCAGTTATCTAACATTTAATGAGATGCCCAAAGACTTCATCCAGCGAATGCACAATTGATTCTCTTGGTAAATCTGTTAAAGCCCTTAATGGCATCCTGTTTGAAGCTGAGATTGCCACATGATCCATTAGTCCAAAGGGAGAAAAAAAGTCATAAAAAAACCCCAGCATCCTCACATGCTTTACAGCCACATGTCGGAGCCTCAGCGCGCAGTATCGTTTGTACAGGCTGGAGTACAATTTTAACAGTGTTTTGCATACCTTCGTGGAAGCAATTTCACTACAGCTTGCTTGCAATGCAAACATGCTCACTTTTATGCTGCCCCCTGCCCGACCCTGGCACTATTGCTCATCAAACCTCCAAAGTAACAAGCCTGGGTTCTGCTCGTGTCTTCCTCAAAGCTGATTCTCAGTATAAGCATCACTACGAACAAAATTATACAGCTCAAATATGTATACCTACGCAATAAAGCTTATTGTTTAGAATATATTGGAGTATGTGGGTGCCAAGAAATTCCTATAGGCTCCAGCCTTGTTTTTTAAAGCTCTACTTCGGTACTGCACTTCGCTCCAACAAATCCACAGAAGAAAAACCACAGACAAGGGGTTTCATGCAGTTTGAAAGGAAGATTTCATATACTGCTTTAAATTAAATAATAAGAAGAAAATGCACACACAGAGCAAGAATACACTGCTTCCCTAACACCACCTTGGCCTCTACAATAACACGGAGACACCACAAGTGCAGACAGTTTGCACACTGATGCCTTCTCCCGGAGAGTCCCCATCCTGCCAGGTGAAGCAAGGGTAGCTTTGACCTGGGGCAGGAGCTGTGCTCTGCAACTATGACAAAGCAAAAAATAAAAATAAAAATAAAAATATCTCTCAGAAAAGCAGCAGAGTGTCCTCGCAGCAAATCCTGCATGCTGGCGTGCTGCACCTTGAACAACCTTCGGCAGCTGTTCCAAACACAGCTACCTTTCTCTCCTACTGAAAACAACACACACCTCCTTGTGCAAACACAGTCTGAGGCCAATTGTCTTACAGCGTGGTTCCAGCCTCGCTTCCCCGTCTGCCAAAATACTCATTTCAGCCAAGGAAAAAAGTGGCAGCACCTGCCCTATGTGGACTGTAGCTGGGCAGCCTCTGGTTTCAAAAAGCACCGGTGTATGACAGGCACCCCACTGCACTGCTATAATTTAGACTTCTCTCCGTGTTTACCTACTCCCTTCTTTAAGCTGTAGATTCACTTCACTGATGAGACAGTACCCAATATAATCACAATTACACTTCACTATATATAAAGTGTCGTTGCTTAGCCCTTCCACATTTGGAAAAAAAAATGATGATAGGGAAAGGATGAGGCACTCACAAAGAGCACAAGTCTCTAAGGCAAACCACTCGAGATAAAAGTGGCATTTTACTTACACTCTAACAACAGGGAAAGAGGAGCAAAGCACTAAAAGCCAGGTTTTTGACAGGGATGCATTAATGTGCTCCACTAGACCTCCATCTCGGATATTCTTTGGCTGAAAGAAACCCAGGAATATTTTCTCCAGCGGCTCATGAATATCACGAATATTCTGCCTTTATTTGCATGGAACCATTAAGTAAACTTGTTTGCCCAGAGGTTCCTGTGTACATACAGGAGATCCAAGCGAGGATTTTCTGCACGCACCCTTAAGAAAACCCTCTTTTCAACACCCTTTTTAAAGAGGATCAACTATATTCGAGGAACACAAGCACTGCAAACCAAAATTTGTAAAATACAGAAGATGCTGGAACTGGAGTTGCCAGGCAACCTCCGATAACCTCCTGCCCTTTTGCATACACAACGCAGGCTGTCACTATGGGACCCAATCCTATTTTTTTCCACCAAACCACAGCATTCGGCGTGCCGGCCATGAACCGGGGCCGTGTGGCGAGGCAGGCTGGGATCTGCGGCGCGCCCAGGCTCGTTCATTGCAGGAGCTGGAAGGTGCAGAGTGGAGCAGATGGGAAACTGCAGGAAGAGAAAGAAGGGTCTTACGGTTAAGCAGCCGAACGATGCCCTGGGGAACACGGGCTGTCACAGGGAAGCCCGTGAAGTAGCACCAGCCACGTTCTCCCAGGCGGTCACTCCCTGTGCACCCTATTTTCTCCGTGCTTGGTCCGAGGCACCTGGGGCTGGATTTGCAGAAGGACCGATGTCCGTCACAGCTGCGGGTGTGCAGCCAGAAATGCACTCTGGCTGTGCTATCAAGGCTGAGGGTCCTGGAAACTGAGGCTGAGCATTTTTTAAACAGGGCGCCAAAATTAGTGGAAATCCTTATATTTATGTTTTCTGCATCTCCAAAACGGGAATTGTAACACCGTCGTAACTGGTAAGTATTTATGAGGGTTTTATGACAGTAAGATGGTTTGTATAACCTCCGCAGTAATAAATATTAAAATAAGCCATGAAGAAATTTGTATTCAAATCACACTGAAAAAGAATGCTCAATAAATAAGTGAGAATGAATGAAGACGACAAACTGCTTAACAGCACCCTTTCAACAAGCCCCTTATTATCCCGGGCAGTGAATGAAACAGAGACCGTGGGGGAGAGAAAACAAACACACAACCAGAGCCAAGCAAAGGGCGCAAAAAGAGCATGCAGAGGAACCGCATCCAAGCCGGGCACGCCAAATGGGGAAGGCAATGAGATGACAAAGGATGAGCCCTGCTGACAGCTCCCTGCCTGAAGGACAAAGCCCTACGGTGCAGCACACAGGGGGCTGCTGGAGAGCACGTTCCCTTCTGATGGGAGATCACCAGCCAGGCTGACCAGGAGCACCGTAAGCATCGAAAGTCGCACCCAAGGCCGTGGCCAAGAGCTGAATTCTTTGGCCCAGTTTGCATGTAAGCACGCTTGCAGCACTCAGCCTCTGTCCCGGAGCTCTGCATGCTGCCCTGTGAGTGAGGTGGCAGGTTGGGATCTCCCTGGGGCGCTAGGAGAGCTGGTGGAGAGCTCTGCACATTGCTCTGCAAGCACAGGGTTGCAAGGAATACACGAGAAAGGGAAAAAGCCAAGGTCGTGTCCCAGTCCTGGGGCACAGTATCACTCTCCTGCTCCCAACCTGGTGCGGGCTGCAGCCGCTCCTGCAGCAAGAGCTGCCACCACAAACATCCAAGTCACCTTCAGCTGCAAAAGCCCTCTTCCAAAATGCCCTGGCTAAGAGAAGCGGTGCCCAAAGCCTCGTCTCCCCCCACTGCAGACAGCAGCTTTAGGTCCTTGAAACCGATCTGTTTGTCCGCCGTGGTTCAGAGCCTTGTTCTTAGCTGGGCATATTGTCTTCCTCCTGTTTACTCTTCCCTGGTGTCCCCTAAGCTCGATTCAATGTGTTTGCAGAGGAAAGTGCTATGACCCAAAGCAGCTAGGTCACAAACAATATTCAGATAATTATGGTATTTCAGTGCTCTTGGGTCACTGCTTATCAGCACCAGACCTGTCACAGGTTGTGTCTGGCATGCTTAAACTTGTAAATGCTTCTGCTCTGAAACTCAATGCTTGTTTAATGCAGCTTTTAAAAAGCCACACGTTTAAAGAGGCTTTATTTGTCCTTTCACTTATATCTCGCATTCACCTTACGCTGAGAGTTTCAATTTAACCCAAGCAGGTCGCTGTCACCCAGCAGCCAGCACTGCTCCAGCTGACAGGGTTCGATGACATCCACCCGAGTACTTTTACCCCCGTGTAAAGGGAGGAGCTGCCTTTCTCCTCTGGTTCTGTTTCCTAGAAAACGAGGGCTGAGCCAGCAGCTTGCCCAGCTGCCCTGAGCTGAACAAAGCAGCAAGGTGTTTTTTTTTTTTTACCCATACTGTTCGTCCAAGGGGTTGTTGTCAAGCCACCACTTAATCATTATTCATTTCAGAGCCTGGGTGGGATTTACCTCGCCAAACTTCAGGCCCACAAACCTGAAGACCACAGTGGGAGAACAAAAAACAACAACAACAACAAAATTTTAGTACACATGAAAGTCTACTGGATTCAATCATTATCTTTTCTCCTGTTGTAGAAAGAGACAGTCAGCAGAGACATGACACCAGAAGACGCTGGTGCCAGTGCCTGCACCACAAGTAAGAGGCAGCACATGAACCAACAGCTCTTCTTCAAGTCCTCACAGCAGCAGGTACCACAAAAGCCAGTTCTGCCAAGTGTCACGTTTGTTCTCATTATATAATCAAGATATCTGTAGGCAGACACAGGTTCCAATGTAATTAAGTTTGATCAGACTCGAGCTTTTCCCAGGCAGTCGTACTTGATAGCAGCCTCTAAGCACCGCGCTGATATTTATTGGGAAACGCAAGTGCTCCATTTCCATAAAAGCAGGCGGCTTAAAGTTAGCTGTAGATAATTCAAAATGACTGCTTAGAGCAGAAATGTAATTTTCTGAAAGGGGTTATTGGTTTGAAAATGATGCGTTGCACTCATGATCTGTCATGCCTCATTACTTCAGACCAAATAAGTCAGACTAGCATAACTCGATCCATTAGAGGCTCCTCCATTCTTTTAAGATGCTGCCTTCCAGGCTGAACTCTTAAAAAAAAAAAAAGTCATTATCAAACTAATTTTCTCAAGTCCTGTGGCATATTTACAGGTTAAATGGAAAGTTTTTTTTTTTTTAATAATAATAGCACTTAAAGCACAGCTCCACTTTTGAGAGTGATTCAATAGAAATGGAATCAATTTGACTTGAAGTTTACTGCCTGTAAGCATTCAAATATCACTTCACAGGCTGAAAGAAACAGTTATTAGAGCAGCCCTGCATATTCAATGAAGGTTCAGAAGCTGTCAGAGAATTTATTTTAATTCCAGCAGTAATTTGCCAGTATCTCATTTGGTTAGGCCAGTGCAAACTAAATGGAGGGAGAGAGTATCACTGCTTTGCATTGGTGGAGCCAAGCCATGTCTGAACGCATGGAAACTTTGCTCTGTCCATGTGGATCTGCCCATCTAACTCCACCTAGTATTGTTTGGCAACTCAAGTTACAATGCCACAATCTTCAATAGCTTTCCATTGGTGCAGTTTATTACAATTAAATTGTCAGGAATGTGACCACGGATACGAGAAGGACGAGAATTCAGATCCTTTGGTCGAGCATGGTCACGGTAAAAAAGCAATTCTGTCACTAAAAGGAGGTTTTAGATGATCATTGTGACTTAAGAGAACTTTTTACTTTTAAATGTGGGACTATATTTCCAGCATTTATTAACCAAATTAAGCAAATGAAATTTAAATTATGCTTTCATTGTCTTATTAACATATTAATGAATATACATCAGTGAGTTGAACTAAAAATATATCAAAGATTTGCATGTCTGATTATCTTTGTGGAGTTTTGCAACTCACAATTTGAAAGGAGGACAGAAAAAAAGTTGTGTCAACGTCTCTGCAAAATTACAGCTTATAGAGCTTTCCTAATCAAAGGGTTGTTCAGTATCTTTTATAAGTTAAAATGAGAATCTCTTTCTGATTGAAGAGGACTTGTTCTTGGAATTATGCTCAAAGCAGTCATTTCCAGAACTTTTGAAGCGGTAAATGAGAATATTTTAACCCCAAGCACCCCCAGTGAGCTCCTCCCAACCATTTTCTTTCAGAGAAATGCAGGCAGATTTGTGCTTTAGCACGCTACCCTCTCGAAGCAGTACTCTTGAAACAAGCAAAAAGGAGAAAAAAAATGAACAGAGGCACACAAAGAGACAGGGAAAGCTATTTTGATGATGAAATTGTTGGGAGAAATCAGCTTGTAACCACTAAATGGAAAAAAAAAATTGTTAAAGCTGTGACTACTGAGTTAAGACTTGCATGGCTATTCAGCTCTGCTCCTTGCTGCTTTCACACTTTAGGATCGCTGCACAACTCAGCACAATCTGTGGTTCAGCTCGCCATACTTCCTCCACCACTGGAGAAAATAATTGGAGAATAGACAATAATAAATTGGACTGAAATACTTAATGACCATCGTGAATGTAATGAACTGAGAAATATCCTAGAAACAAAGTAAACTAACGCTGTTGTCTGAAATACCACAAATCCACTGCTATTGCAACCTTCCCAAGTTTCCACCTCCAGGTACCATTTCAGATCATTTCCAAATCTGACACCTTTTCCACACTTCTCCAGATTGCGTCCGCAATACCGAACACGCCTGTTGGCCACGTCTCTCATTTTCTATTAGACACCTGCATTCTTTGAAGAAAGGCTGGCACTACTGGAGGATATCCTTTGTGCTCAAAGCAAGCTGATGTACTTCTCATGTTCAAGAGAATGCTAGCAAATGTTTAAAATGGTTGATCCTTTGAACATATGAGTTCAAAAGAATGTTTTTTTAAAAGATGGCAGAGTTCTCAATTTCTTTTGCTCAGTTTTGCTCTTACCCTGACCTCTCGGCAAACTGATGCTCACTAAAAACAGTTTTAGGGAAAAAAGAAAAGGATGGGGAGGGAACAAAATATTTTAATTTGAGCTGGACTCACTCAACCGTTTCACTTTCAACTCTGTAAATGCGTAACTAGTGGGGTAACAATGGTGAGAACAGGTAGCAAGGTTCAGGAACGCCAAGTCCATGATGCTGCAATAAAACACTAACTCAAAACTCCTACCTGAGGTTGGCATGTGTTCTTCAGTGGTAGTTTTCTTTAATTGCTTCCTTTTGGTCAATGTTATTAGCAAGGTGAAGCAGAGGCCAGCGTACTCAGGTACACAAAGACAAATCCATTAAATACGCACACAGAAATGAGGTAAGTGAATCTGCAAATGCACACAAAGTATTGGAGCTTCTTCAGTGCAGACTGCCACCAGTCATCTGCTAAAAAACCTGACCTAAACGATGTGGAAGTCAGTGTCTGCAAAAAGAGCCTTGCTTCCTGCAGCTTTAATCTACTCCCTTGGGAAGGGGCAAAAGCCTCTCCCAAAGTTTATTTTTTCCTGGCATCTAGGATAACCTAGGTATCGCTGCTAGTATTATGCACGGATAGCAGTAACAACATCTTCAGAAGAAATGAGAGTTTGCTTTTATAGAGACAAGGCACTAGTTTTCCAAGCATTTCACGTGCTGATTAACTACATTTCTGTACGGGGAGCAGTACAGATACTGCAGCATCAATGCTCAGTTACTGATTGCCAAGGACAGTTTTGTATACCAACAATTTCCAGCAGCTGCAACTCGAATCCTTCAGTTAGCAATTTTATAATGGGAATGATAAGGAAAAAAAAAAAAAAAAAAGAAAATAGCAGTGATGTTTATCTTTTTTTTTCCTCCATTTTTAACTAGGACAAGACAGATGACTAGAGGCGCTAAAGGGACAGAAAGCCACAGCTTGCTAGATATTAGAAGATAAATATCTCCTCAACAAAAAGATTGTGCTGTGAGAACTGCCTACGAATCGCATTCTCCTGCCGCCCATGCCTTATGCTGCCTAGTTTATTAATAGAAGGCCTCGCCACGTGGCGATTCAAATTGTGAGTAAAGGTGAAAAAGCAAAGCTGCTGGCAGATAACATACAAGCTGCTCAGAAGAAATGACGCAGGCTCACTCTTCCCTCAAAAAAACTAAAACATTCAGAGAAGCTCAGCAAGTTTAATTGTACAGTTTGGAGTGATTTTGCTTAGCTGTCGTGCATTTTTTTTTGTTGGATTAATTCTTGCACAGCCAAAGCTGGACTCCAATTTTTTTTTAAAGAGTGTACGTGTGTGTATGTGTATAAACAGAATAAAAATAATTCAAAGGATTAAGCAGCAAAGAAGGGTATGAATTACAAGTATTTCACCCCAATTATGTACCAGCTTTCCAATTTTCTATCTTCTGATACCTTCTCCTGCAGCAGCTCTTCCTAATTAAAATAAATGAAGTACTTGTTCTTATTTACATCTCTGTACACTAACGTTCAGGGATCTCAAGAGAGACCATGACGAACCTGGAAGGATCTCCAAAGAGCTTTTCAGCAGCAATGTGGCATACTGTCAAGAGTGGGAAAGCTGGCCAACTGGCAAAAACAACAATTTTAAATGTACTTGGCCAGGCTAGGCCTGTAAAAACAAGATGCTTTGTCAGCCAATGTAATGGGCACTTACGTTCATAACAACTCCTTTTTTTGCTGAGTTTTCTAAGAACAAATCACTTGCTGATGTTGACATCCGAGTGCTCTGAAGAGTGCAGATGGCCAGCAACACTGAACACAACATGCTAAGACACAAGGAAGCCAGTTGCTTTGCTGTATAAAGGCCATCCAGCAAAAATTCTAGCCCACTTTCTTTATTTCCTTTTCTTTTTTTTTCTTTTTTTTTTTTTTAATTTTCTGGTGTGTGTCAAGAAAAACTTTCAACTTTGATTAAAAACAAGCTAGGGGAGATCACAAATCTTGGTCCTTCAACCATGTTCCCCTTTGTAAAAGAAACTGTGTCACAGAACACATTCACCCAAAAACCACATGCTGCTTGTTCTACAGAAGGTGGGCACTGCCAAACCTAATTACCAACCTCCATATAGTCACCCCTGGGAGGTCTTAAACCAGTAAATGATCTCTCTGGACCACAACAGGTGATGGACACCATCTTTGCACTGTAAGCTGCTTTTTAGTAAGCCAAGAATCAATGACACGGGCCAAGCATTGGTCATGCAGCCACATGCTGCCACTCCACATGCTGCATTTTGTGCTTTAACTTGTGTATTTGCAATCAGTCTCTATACAGATCTGTGTCCTGTAGTGAAGGAAGGGGCATTGCAGGGACAGTGGAGACACCTGCTATTACTTACATGACAGTAGTAGTTCAAGGTTCATGCTTTAGCTGCCCTGCTAACCTGCCTCAAACCAAACAAGACATTTGGTGATGGGGGGGGGGGGGGGTATGCGATTTATCGTCTCTGAATTAATGCGAAGCCCTGAGGAAACACCAAGGAAGCTCACAGCCATCCTCTGTGCTCATTAGTGACACAGGAACCCTTGTTGTATGCATGAAGTACAAAAGCAACAGAAACACTGGCTCAAACTTCCATGTGAGGTTCAGAGAACAGAGAAGGAACCAAAATGCATACAGCGACTGAATTACACAAAGAGCACTAACCCTTCTGCTTCAACCCAAAAATACTCAGGAAGGTTGTAGCACAGATTCCAATTGCATGTCTGACTCCAGTGACTTTATCCAATTTCACAGTTATGTTACTCTGGAAATCACAGACTCCAAAACACTAGTTGGCAGGGTTTTCTAGATATCCCCAGCCCTGCCTTCTGCTCAGAGCAGGACTTTCATAACCGTAAGACCAGGTGAGCCGTGGCTGAGTCCTGAAGATCTCAGAGCATCCAATGCCATAAGGTAACCTATCCCAGCCCTGCAGGAACAGCAAATAAAAGGTTGCAAAGTTACAGCAATGCTTTTGGTACGGAACAAAAACAAGATTTAAGGGCTGTAAGCTGAGGGCATGGTGCCAAAGGAGTACCTACCTGGTCTGGCAGAACGTAGCTGGCAGACAGACAGGGTGAGGATTTGCAGAAAAGCCATGAGCAGACGGGCAGAGAACAGGGAGGATGAGAAGAAGGAAAGTCCTTCTAACTAAACATAAATGTGTAGCACCAATTCCAGAAGAAGGTGTAGCTGAGGGATAAAACGAATTCGCTGAAAACATTTTTCAACAGCCACGTCTCCTGAATCCAGCTGCCCTCTTCCCGGACTCATCATAGTTTGTATTCCAAGGTAAAGTATTTCAAGGTTGAAAGGCATTAAATATGCATCATTACTATAACATCTATCTTCATACAGGTAACCTTCAATTAATCATAAATTCCCAACATGATATCCTAAACTTGGCTCCTATCAAAAATATTTATGTCTCACGTACGTTGTTCTATTTCAGTACTTCAGCAAATCCAGTTCCAGAGGAAGAACAGCTGACAAGAAATGTATGTGAGTGGGCGAGACATAAATATTTTTGATAGGAGCCAAGTTTAGGACAAATAAACGAAGATCGAAACTGTAAGTACCACTAATCATAAAATATATCAAGAGTTACTCGATGTTAGGAACATTGCTTGCTTCATAGAGGATGAACTGATGAGGTACACACGAAAATATAGTCAAATATATACAGTGTAAAAGCTGGACAATTATTTAACTACTATCTCAATTTAATGCTCTTATTTCTCATTCACCAAATTTCACTTGGCTTTCAGGAGAAGGTGACAAAAATCAGACTGATGAAGCGAAGGACTACAGAGGGTACCCCGCAGAGGATTAAGAAATAACCGAGTTAAGTAAGCCAACTGTGCTCCAGTTTCCTCCGTGCCAAGCGACCCATTGCCCTTTATGGTTTTTATTTGCTTTTCGCCGTACCGCGTTATGTAACTGTTCCCTCCGGCTCCTGGATTCCCAAGGTGAACAACAGCTCAAGTGATTACATTCGTCCTGGTCGCAAAGGTGATTTTTTTTCACTGACTTCTACTTACCGGATTTCATATTTTTAATCACATAAAAATATCGAGCCTGGTGCGGTTAAAGTGATCGATTCAGACTCTGCACTTCCCCACTTCTGGCGGGTACAAGGCTCCAATAACATTAACCACTACAGAGGTTAAAACAGACTAGGGCTGGAAAGGAGAAATGGTTTGGTGGCTGCTCTTCCTTCCCCTTTTCAGGCCGCACTGCCCTTGTTTTGCAGTGAGGGTATCTAGAGCTGTGTTTTATCTCAGTAGGCATCTCTTCTGGTGTCCTACAAAAGGCGATCTGTCTTCTCAGAACGCATCCTACACAAAAAGGACTGCAAGTCCACTTCCTGAAGTTATTTCCAGCAACATCTATGAAGCAGCCTGACCTGGAGTGCTTGCATCTCGTGTCCAGGGACAAAAGCCAGCGCAGACACAATCCCTCCTTCCCCACAGCATGGGTTTACTCATGACTTCTTCCTAATCTGATCTTGCTTCAGCAGGAAAATCTATTGCTGGAGATAACCGCAGCCTGAGCAAACCAAGTCTTTCACAGACTTGTGCTTACAAAAAGATGCACAGCGCCAGCAGACCCTCAGTGGCATTCAGTCTGTAATCCTGGCAAGGTAATGAGATTTGGAGAAGCTAAATCCTAAGATTTTTATTACACTGTGAAACCACGTTCAGTTTTAATATTGGTGAATGTGTATGAATTCAGCTTACTGTTTGTTTATAGCACAGTTGATGCAAATTTTCATCTAAACTTCTGTGGAATACACACAAGGAACACGTCAAAAACAGCTTTGGTGTCCCAAAAGTGTAGTTTGGGACCTACCTCATTCTTTCGCAAAACAGCAAAAAAAGTCTTCATAGTCTTACAAACTAAAAGTTGATCAGATTTCAAACTTCAGAGCATAATTTTTTGACCTTCAAAATTCTAGCATTTCACCTCCCACATAAGAACATGTGACAACTGTCTATGGTCATTTTGAATTCTCTGCTTCTCTCTGAATCATTAGGGTTTGGACCCAACCATTAGCAGAGAGCAGATTTAATACACCTCAGGTAAATTCTGAGTCACCAGTTATTTCTTCAGCATCTGCTGAAGAAATTCTTGCACTGGCAAAAGATTGGTTCATCTAAGCCCTTTAATCAGAAAGCATTTATCTAATTGGTGAGAATTTAAAGTGACATTCAAAATATTAGTAGATTTTCTATATTATCAAAATCTGTTATTAATGTTGGCCCATTCTTTTAAAAAATGCTTGTTTTATAATGAGGATGTCATACTTCATAAAATGATATGGGATGTGAGACTGCTCTTTGTCCTTAAGTTTGCAAGAAATTGTTCCAATTTCAAAACATGCTGTGGTTATACAGTAATACTCACCAGCAGTATTCATGCATACCGTTAACTAAGTTTTATGACACCTCTGTCAGATGGATACAACTGTTTTAAAATCAGGAAAGAGAAGAGATATACAATGTTTGGGGAAAAAATGCAAATCCTCATGTTGTCTTTGACACAAGGTATTGAAGGAAAAAACCTCTAATCCATAATCCTGATGCAATTTCCTCAAGTCTTTCATGAAGAATCCCGAAGCAGAATACCAAGCATGATGTCAAAGTAGCACAGAAAATGCTATTTGCCCACAAAACGTGCTTAACTTCCTAGAAAACTCCAATAACAGTGCTACTACGTGGACCACCACTAATTTCAACACTGAAAAGAAAGGAATGTGAAAACACCCACTCTGTGAATAAGTCCAACTGTAAAAGCCAAGAGCAGTAATTACGCTAATTATCACTTGGTCACTCTCAGTGTCCTGGTTCCAGTTAGGACAGAGTTAATTTTCCTCATAGTAGCTGGTAGGGTGCTATGTTTTGGATTAGGATGAGAAGAGCGCTGATAACATGCTGATGTTTTAATTGTTGCAGAGCAGTGCTTACACCAAGCCAAGGACTTTTCGGCTTCTCGCTCTGTCCTGCCAGCGAGCAGGCTGAGGGTGCAGCAGGAGCTGGGAGGGGACAGACCCAGGACAGCTGACCCAAACTGGCCAAAGGGGTATTCCATACCATCTGGCGTCATGCTAAACAATATATAGGGGTGGCTGGCCGGGGTGGGGGGGCCGGCTGCTCGGGAATAGGCTGGGCATCGGTCAGCGGGTGGTGAGCAATTGCATTGTGCATCACTTGTTTCTTACACATTATTATTATTAATACTATTATCATTATCACTATTATTATTATTATTGTTATTATTATATTCCTGTCTTAATAAACTGTCTTTATCTCAACTCACCGGCTTCACTTTCCCGTTTCTCTCCCCCATCCCAGAGAAGGAGGGGGGAGGGTGAGCGAACGGCTGTGTGGTGTTTAGCTGCCAGCCGGGTTAAACCACAACACTCAGGTATGAGACTGCAAAATATATAGCACTGCAAGGAAGTAAAATTCAATTATTTTGCCCAGCCCTTTAATGCTTAGAAAGAAGAAAACGGAAAAAATGATGACCTCCTTAAAAATCTGTCTTTCAGAGTCCTCACGCTGACCAGGTCTATTGCTCGTGACAAGAAAGCACTCGAACGCACCGTTTGCTCTCAGCATTTTTGCCCTCAGCTGTGCAACCAGTCTTCAGCATTACCTAAAACTTTTTTTTATCTCTTTTGAGAAACAGAAAACATGCACGCTGCTCTCCAGTTTTCTGTATAGCATATGATTGTCAGAGAAGCATCAGCAGAGCAGCTCCAGCATTTGTGACACAAGCAGTCTGCTTCAGTGCCAGTCTGCTTAGCCAGAGGGCCTAAGTGACAGGTATACACGATGAGCAACAATTGCTGGGTAAAATATTCCTATTGTTATTGATTTCCAATTGTACATGGACAACAACAAAGACTGCCAACAAATCAGAGCAGAATACCAGTGGGAAGAAAACATTCCCAAGGGCACATCTAAAATGACAAAGTCCGTAGAACAAATTTAAATACACCTTAATAACAAGCCAAAGTGCAAAACCAGATCTGTTTTTTTTTTTTTTCTCCTATCAATGACAAGGTCAGATATAAATCTGTGACTTGAAAGGCAGCAACTGAAACTGAAGTCACTGCAAGTAACCTGATGTGGTGCGGCAGCCAAGGTGCACCGTACGGTGCAGCGTTAATCCACCAGGGCAGGAAGGACGCGAGAAAGGCAACTCCCCGGGTCACCCCATCCCTCCCAGCAGATTCGTGTCCGGTTGAAATTTCATAAAGAAATGCTCAGAGAGGGAGAACAAGATTGAAAGGACGTAAAGAAGCGGGCAGGGAGCTACAGAAGGTTTTTTTTTTTTTTTTTTTTCTTAAATCAGCAAGGTACAGAGATGGAGATGGCTAAAACCATTGTGCAAAAATCAGATGGGCTGTTCAAAAGAAAAGAAATGACTGGCAGTGATGAGTGCCAAATATCACGAACTGATAAAGGAAAAGGCAGGCTAAAGTGCAACTATTTAAGGATTTCTTTTAGTCGGATTGTTAAAGAAAAGGGGCTTTCAAAGTAGAGTATTCATCACAGCGAGTACATTCATCTCCTTTTAACCAGGACATATACAGAATATATAACCAATATAAAGGAGACTTCAAATGTCACTCTAAAATCTTCACTGAAGGCTTCAAACTGCAAGTTACACATCATAAAAAAACTTCCCAGATTTTGGAGCGCCAATATTAATGAATGTTTCTCATCAGAAGTGTCTTTAAGTGGACTAAGGGTTCAGTTTTCTTCTACAGGATGGTAAAAGTTAATTCATACAAGTTATAATGAATACACAAAACCAAAAAAAATCTCTGTTCCACCAGAAAACATTCACAAGATTTGACATACTTAATGTAAACTTTGCCTATTTATGAACCAGTCACTTGAAACTGCCCCTCTCTAGCCACATTAGGTCTTACATACATATTCTTTCTTTCCATCATGGAAGAGTTGACTGATTAAAGTTCAGAGGTAGCAAGCTGAAAGCAAGGTTACTTACTGAAGCAGGAGGAGCAGACACTCCCCAGGGTGTCAGTCCAGACAGAGACACCGAGAAAAATCAGAGTGACTTTAAAGTCTGGAAAGGTACATTTTATACCAAACACTTCTTCGCTTCTGTTGAAACATATGAAACATTAATGCCAATTCACTACACATCAATGCACTTGTATACTCCCCTGTTATCAAGTGTCCAAATGAAAACGGTCTATTCAGAATACTGTTCTCCTGAATTATCAGCCAGCTTTCTTCTACAAATCTAACATATCTTCACTGTTCACCAAATTACATCTGTGACTGACAGTTTTTACCTTTCAGAAACTATGTTCTTTCAGTCAAGTTTCAGAAAGGCAGTAGCGTATTTATTTTTGATGTGCTACAAAACTTGGTATTGAGAACAGATATAAATGTGCTAACGATCAGGAGTACGTAAAAAGGCTATAAAACCTGGTAGAAAGAGTTTCAAATCCGGGGGCTGGATCCAGCATGCAAGAACAACCTGTTCACCCCATAGTAGTAGTCTCCAGTTCCATCCTCCCAGGAGTCCCAGGCACACATGGGAAGAGGCTGAAAGCTGGATGAACTGACCTCACAAACCACTTGCTGCTATTTTCGGTCCTGAGGGTCCCCCAACTGCCCTGTCCCAGCCCATCAAGCAATGGTGCAGCCTGCTGAAAGCTTTTCATCAGAGAACCTATTTAACCCTAAGCTAAAGGTTATGCAAAACAGCTCCTTAAAAAAAAAAAAAATGACTCACGTGGTGATAACCCTAATTATTCCGTGATTATTTCTTTAAGTACCAGTCTCTAATACCCTTATTTGCACCAAATGTCAGACTTACTGACAGCTTGCTACTGCCCTGTCTTCAGCCAAGGAGGTAAAAGTTACATCCACTGGTTGTTCAAAAAACACATTCACACAACTGCTTTTCCTGGTATGTTTGAAATATGAAACCACACTGCTAAAATAGTTCTTTCTGGTTTTGTCGTAGGGCTTTTTGTTACGAGAAACAACAAGATCTCAGAAGCATCTATTCTTGCTTCATCTTCACATCCCCTTTCTCTGCACAGAGTGGAAGAATTACAAATGTACTTGCTGTTTGATGTTACCGTAATAAGGCATTACTGGGGGAAACAATCTCAAAACAGGAGTCACTACCCACAGAATTCATTTAAGAAATACAACCGTGGTTCTGAGTTTAGGTGGTGTTTTTTGTTTTGTTTTGGTTCTTTGTTTTTACGTATACGTGGGTATTTTTCACACTTGCTCACTAATGTACTCACTCTAATCTACTCATATAACCTTTTTTTCCCCCCTTTTCGATTTGTTACTAATGGAATATAATTGTTTCTCAAGATACTGAGCAGAAAACTCCACTTTTCTTGAGGCTGGGAAAAAACTAAAAACGTACACCATTATTGTGTTGTTGGTCACTGCAGAGACACACTAGGGGAAGGCGGAGGAGGATCAGCACTTAAGAAGGCTAAGTTTTCAAAGACAGAGGAAAAGAGAACTAAAAAAGTACTTTCAATAACATATACCACCTCAGCAGGATCCCAGTTTATTTGTGCTTTCATTCTGGCCTTGGTAGAGCCACACAGTTAAGTCACTGAGTCTGCATGGGGATACTCCACATGCCTAATACAGGTACTGCTTTGCTATAAGCTACCAAAATATTACAAAATCAACTTACTCAGTGTTAACCATTAACATCAAAACCCTACAGTATGCTCATAGTATCATATGCAGTACCTACAGCTAAGACATTAATTTTTACAATCCACTAACACGTTGAAGAGGAAGAATATACCAAATTTGAATGTGGGAAGCCATGCCTTTAGGTATATGATCACATTAAATTTAAAGATTAAAAAGAAATGCAGTGTTCAGCACTGATAGCGTTCTCTCTCTTTCAGGCAGTTAAGACCAGATTGCATAATGCAAACAGTAATAAAGATCTACTTGTAAGATAAAAATAGGTACTATGTAAAATAAAGGAGAGTCTTTCCCCTCATTTGTCCTAAAATGCAAAGAATGCTTGATCATTTATGATGCGAACTTTACTCTTTTTCAGTTTCTACTTTGCAGATATTACCCAATTTTGTTATTTGATTAGTTAAGAAAAAGAAACTTACAGTGCATGGAATATAATTTTAATAACTGCTAGTATGGCTGATTTTATGTTTGATTTCAATGATTTCAGATTTTCCAAGTTTGAAGTAGAGAGCTCTCAACACACACACAAGCAAAAATTGCATTAATCTCACAGAATATATCTGCGTCCAAAGAGGGACCACAAGTTCAAGTACATTAAGATAAAAAAAAAAAAGTACTGATTTGATTTGGATGCAGTAAATTCAGCAATGTAAAATGTCTCAGTGCATACATAGCTAAATCAGGTTTACATAATTTACAAAATAAAGCTTACCTGACCATTTTTTCCCAGTTCCATTTCTACTATTGCAACCGGAGTATTTATCTGATCAATGTGTCTTGACTGTGACTTCAGATCCACTCTCCAGTTCATGTTTTTCAAGACGTTATCCCAACGGCTTTGATTTACCAGGCTTTCGTGGATCTTTACTCGGTGGTTCTTCCAAAATTTTGCGAGGACTGCAGCTTGATCAGATGTGATGCCACCTTGTTTTTTGGTTTGGGCAGTGAGAAAAGCCTCCAGCTGATTCAAATCCATGTCTGCTGAAGCAATTGACTGTAGGGAAAATTAGAGGAGAAAAAGGGAAAAGCTTGCTCAAAAGTATTTTTTAAAACTCTAAGCTGAACAGTCCACCAAAAGGTTGTATCTTTAGGGTTTTGCAAATACCAGATTTTAAAAGGATAGTGCAAACAAAACTCAGCTATGGAAATAACCTGACAACTTCTATTACAACTCATTTTGCCTACACCACTTACCCCACACTTCTACCCCAAGACAGCTGGAGGGTAATGGATCTCTAACAGTAGGAAGGAAGCTGGGAATGCCTTTGGGAATGCAGCACAAGATAGCGAGGAAGCTTTACACAGTCAGCTTGGCCCTTTTCCCCAGTATGTCCCAGGCATACCAACTGGCTTGCACTGCGTAGCTGGGACAGGCATCCAGTACGATACTGCTGTCCTGGTGGTCTGTTGTATGGGAAAGCAATTGTAAAAATGTAATTGTATCAACTGTAATTGTAAAAATCTCAAATTGTTAAAAACGCAGCCGCGGCTTCTTCTGAAGCATCAGTGGACTCTGCTACAGTAAAAGCCGTATGCGTGTTTTGCAAAGGGGTTGCAAGGGGTGAAGCAACAGAAATGATTCTTCCAAAACCCACTTTATTTAACAGACATCCACTTTTTCCACTGATCTTTCCAAAACTGGTAATCCTACAGCCTTAAATTTGCATCGCCTAACTGGGAATGTTCGCTAAATATGTCTCTGAAGGGAGGAGAAGAAAGGACGTGAAGGGAGGAAACTCACTAATTTCCCCATGGTAATTTCAAGCAGACACTTCTGTTTCATCCTCACCCAAAATGGACGCGACTTATCCATGCCGCCTCCGAGAACATGTGAATGCAGAGAGCAGCAAGGCAATGCGAAGCTAAAATCCTTGGGATTTGTACCCATTTTCCTTGACACTGTATTCCTACTACTGCACTCCACACATTACCAGTGCCAAATACAGAAGAAACAAAGCCCTCTGGTCTGAAACGTCCCCTGGCTTAACACCTTCACCACTTTCCAAGACAAAACGTAATATATCTGTGCCTTTTGAAGCCACTGCTCGAAAGGAGGCCTAGCGCTCATCCGCAAATGGCGCTGAGGGAAGCAGCCATCTTGCTCCCAAAGCCTCGGACTCCCCACAGATAGATACAAGATCTGCTGCTTCTCCCCATTGATGGTCTACATTCGTCAGCAGAGTGCAAAGCACACGATCTTAGTCACATCAAGAGTGGCCTGAAATACAACAGCAGATTAAAAAAAACAACAAAAACCCACACAAGAACTAGTCCCGGACAAAGAGCTCGCACGTCGTGCAAGTGACACAGAACAAAGGCAGATTTCCTGCGTCAAAGCAAGTGAAGCCAACAACCACCTCCACAAATACACCACATCCTTCTTAACCTGAGTTTTTTCAAGAGAAAATATAAAATAAAATCAGAAACAACTGCCCCCACCCTCCAAAAAACAACACTCAGCTTGTGATCTGCAACAGGATTCAGCCTTTTATCATCCAGCACGTAAGAGCTTTCTCCTGAAACTTTTGTACTATTTTGTTTTAAGAGGGAAGCTCTGCCTTCCCAAAGTCTCATGATGGATTGGCTGCCATCTGTTACATGATTAAGAAAATAAACGGCAATCCATACTAGAAGTAACTGCTCTGCTGTATCAGGATTCCAGCTTAATCAGAGTTCTGGTAATTTATTTTAAGATGTGAGATGTCTAGTGTACCATTGTCTTCTTCAATTCATGGTATCTGTGCATTGATTGCTTTTTATCATGAAGATATTTACCTGGAGGCACATTCAACTCTAATTATCTTGTAAGTGACAAAAGCATTTTTACTTTCTGTTTTAAAAGAAGTGTTTATTTAGACTCACATTCCTTTCATACATACAGGTCTTTCATGAAGAGGACCATCTTTTACAGCAGCGTGAAATATGTTCCCTTTTAATATTTGTCATATCAGTGAATTTGTGCGAGGACCTGTTTGTGCGTTCTCTGACACCTACCACCTTTCACCATTTTGTGCAGGTTTACGAGTTACATTTAAAACCTGTGTGTGTTCATGCAGCAGAAGCACCCTGATATAGCTTGCTAACAAAAGGCTATCACACCAAACAGAGGAAGGAAACCATGTGTCACAATTAGCAATCATTTACATCTCTTTCTCTTGCAGATAAGGGTGCACATTTACATGCAATACGGATCACTTAATATTGTGGATGCGCGTAGCTAGAAACCAGAAGGTAACAACCATACTGAGTTTTGGTGGAACATACATCATACAGCGTGTGTTATAAATAACACACTAATATAGTCCATCGTTCAGAATAGAATCTCTCTCAGCTTGCAAATAAGATTACTATCTAAAAGTTACTTTACATAAATACACATATAAGTGAAAAGAATATAAATGTTAACTGGAAGAGAATGCAAACAATCAATGAGTTATACCTCCCTATAACTGCACAAAGATATTACCGAAGACACTTTCTTGGAAATTCACAAGGAAACCCATCAGCGATAAAGGTCTTCAAGCAACTGAACAACAGCAACTCATTGTAATATTCTTCATCCTAGCTTGGAAACATTTAATTCTAGCACAGGAAACCAGATATAAATTACAAAGAATGAAAGAACAGTTAAGGGCTTCACTGATCTTCCATCTCTTTTCTTGTACAGATACTTGTACAATTTGTTTTTAAACAAGCACAGTTGTCCTCCCATGAGTGCTCATATGAATGTTGACTGTTCATTCTGAATTCTGAACTTTAAGCTCGAGGAAATGTCTTAATTTAACTTGGCTAAAAATTATAATTCTAGTTATATTCTGGACATCATTACGAACAGTTTTTTCCATTATTTTTAACAATGCTCCTACGTAATAACATAGAATGAGAAATTACAGTGAATACACCTTATTGCTATTTCTAAGGATTAATTGAAAAGTTAAAAAAATGAGTGGTTCTTCTGTGTTTATAACTAACAGCAGATAAAATGCATCTGATTACAGGTCTCCCTCTCATGCTTTTTAAACACTGGGAGCTTATGAGCGTTGAGCACCACCAGGACAGTGAGCAGCTGTAGTACAGCTCCCACTGCAGCGACAAGATCCCACTGCTGGAATAAACAGATACACCTTGGCACCATTACTGAAAACTCCTTGGGACTCAGAGGTGTTGAAATCTGCTCTATCCACCCACTCCCACAGCTGAATCACTTTCAGCATTCTTTCAAGAGGTATACAGACAGACCTTGAAGCGCAGGATCCACTGCAGCACCGTGAGTCACTCCATACCATCAGTGAGACACGTTAGGGTATTTCTAGGCTAAGTATATGGTACATGGAGATCCTGCCTTCTTCCCCACCTAGTCTCTTCGGCAGTGCTCCATAATCATATTTTTGCAATATAACATTGTGGCCCGCTTTTCATTTACAGCCTGTCCCCATCTCAATCATGTAACAAGAAGCGTCGTGTTAGAAGCATGACACCAAGGGTAGGATACAATTCCAGTTTGTATTGGCTATCACAAATGATTTACTACTTCAAGACAAATCTTCAGCTATCAAAGATTCCATTTACATTACTACAACTACTCATTCAAGTGACTAAGGCACCATGAAGTCTATTTTAAAAACTAGAGTCTCTAAGAGACCTTTTTTAGACATCAAAAGCTTCCTCACGTTATATACTCTGAGATTTGTAAAAACATGCACTTTTTCCTGGGAAGCACAGCTTATGCACATCAGACAATGAGCAACCCATGACAGCTTTACTTTCCAGAGACTGGGTAGGTGTTTTTAAGCAACAAGAAACAGATGTGGTCACAGACTTTTCTTTGTATTCATCTTCAGTAGATACCCATTATCTCTTTGAATATAATTCAGCCTATAAAAACATGACTTCAAATACTATTTCCTTAATGGAACAATATTTGATAATCTGGGGAGTTTTGTATTTGCTTAATTAGATCCATTAGACATGTGCTTTGGTACACAGAAAAGGAAAACAGACTTAAAATCACTCTCTCTTCTGAGAAATAGAGACTGACAAGCATGCAATACTAGTGAGAAACAACAATTGGCAAAATCCACTGGGAAAAAGAACACACTTCATTTCCAGAAATAAAACATGACTTGTCAACGATAATGGAAGAGCTCCAGGAGCTGGCCACGACGGTGTGTGCAGGCATTTTCTCATCCGTCCAAGTGACTTAGGCAGCTTCTAGGGCCAATGGCAGCTTCAGGCAGGAGGGCTACAAGAACATCTCTGCAGCCCTGTGGTTTCTGAACCCTCCTTTTTAAGTATGTACTAGCCAGCATCTCTCCCAAGCACTGCTGATGCACCCAGTCCCGTAATAAAACAGTTATTCCCACAGACATTCCCCGGATATTAATGCAGTAGACTTTCCCACGTTTCTTAAGATGATAGAGGTTTTGGACTAGTTGGTAGGCTGTATCTCACAAACACTGTGTGTCAGAGTCTATGAGCTCTCCTGAGAACTGGAATTAAGACAAAATTAGATGCAACAGCCTGTTTGCTGCATTGGAAACAGTGATCCATCTTTCAAAAAAAATACAGAACTAGAGGCCTGTCCACCTCACCATATTTGTCATTCAGAAATCACAAGTGACTTTAACAATACATTTAATCAAAGTACAAAGATTATAATTAAAATCTTTAAGTCTTCATCCATGGGATTTCTTTCGTTCAAGCTCCATACTACATCCAATATTACTTCAGTTTGCTTTGTATTGAGCTGTAATACAGTCAAAGTGAATATTAAACCATTTGCTTACAGAAAAGAACTGACAATCATCAGGAGCATAATGTATTTTGTTTATACACCCACTGTTTAATTTTTTCCCAGCGGGTAACAGAACTTGTGCAACATCTCTTTCTTATTCTAACCCGTAGAGCCTTTTGATTCATTGCCCAGGAGACACTAACCAAGTCAATGAATATCCAATGGACACGTAAGTATTTTTAAGTTTGGGTTACCCTGACTTTTATTTAGCTGTCTTCTTGGACGGCACTCACAACACAGTAACGAGAAAATTATTAAACTGATACTGCAGATGGGGGAAAAGAAACGTGCTCGTGATGAAGTTTCAGGCAAAACTACATCCTTCCTGCATTTCTAATCTTATTTAGCTTGATTTCACACACTTATCAAATGTGCACAAGGGAAGATAAAACTTTTCTGAATGGATCATTTCTGTGCTCCTCCATTTCCTCCGAGGTTCCCACCAAGCAGAAATCCCCAAAACCCAGTATCTTATTTTTTTTGCATATAAATTCACATACTCCAGTGTTCTCTGGTAAAATTACTTTCTCATTTGAACATGAAACTCAGTAACAATAGGATAGCATCTACGCAGCTATTTTTGGCCTACCTTACAGCTAAATGCCAAAGAGATCTCAGCATTAGTTTTTAAAACTTTCTGAAGTTACCACAACATTTTTTCTCCAGCCTGCCCCTACCATTAGTCTGTACGTCTGCTAGAAGTGACAGTTCGGACTCGTAACTCCCTAACACACCACTTCCTAAACTTATTTGCAGGAGGTGTCTTTTTTTTTGTGGTATGAAGGCTAGTTTGATGACAAAGGGAGGATGAAACGTTGATTAAAACAGCCAGTCACCACATGAAGTGCAACCTGAGCCATTCTCCTGTGGTCAGAGAGAACTTCCTGCAAACCTACAGCACTGGCCTCAAAACAGCATCTCACCCCAGCCTAAAAACCATCTCTGGCAGAAAGGAAACTGAGAATCATAGGGATTACTCTGTCTGGACCTACTTAAAGATTCTGCCTGCGCTTACAGAACCAGAATAAAAATTAAAGAAAAAAAAAACACAACAAAACAAGCCCACCCACTAATAACATTAGTCATATCTAGATCACTAAATGATGCCTGCATACTCAGAATATGAACAGATTATAAAAACTTGGATTTTAAGCAATAAGCATAAAAAAGAAGCACCACCCCCTTCCTGAGTAATAGTTTCCAAATTACTTGTATTATTTAAAATAGAAAGAGGAAGAAATGCATAAGAGAAAAAAAAAAGGCAATGGAAAGCACTCCTCAGAGAGCAGACAAGCGCTGGACAGGCTGGAGGAGAGGTAAGAGGGAACTGAAAAAAATAAGGAAATGTTCTACTAATAGCAGATAAACATACATCTACGAGGGTTATAAAGGAGGATGAAAAATATGAGTAAATTGATTCAGTTGAGTACGGGCCAAGATAGACATAGTAAGCAACAAAAAAAAAGTATTTTTAAATGAGCTTTACTACCATTTTTCTCCTGACTTGAGTCAAATTCTTTGCTATGGTTTAGAAAGCATTTTGCCACATGGGGCGGAGGCAAAGAAATGTCACATTTCCAGTAGTTCTTAAACACACAGCCATGCTATGGACAAGTTTGACAGGTTCAACCTTTTTCAAACAAATATGCATACACATGTGCTCCCTGAGCTATGCTTCAGTAGAGCCATGTTACCTTCTTGAAGAATGTATAAACCTTTGCAGGTTACATTATTCAGCCCAAAACAGTTTCTTCTTCAGTCCCCATAAAGGAGCCATATTCAGAAACAAGAACGTTCAACAAATGGAAGCCATTCGATGCAGTATTGCTAAAAAAAAAAAAAAAAAAAAAGAGAGGAAAATAAAAGAGACACCCAGATAGGGCAGAATAAACGGCAGATGGTAAATACAGAGAAATTCAAGGGCAGCAGCAAAAGAAGGAAAATAGACAGACGGACAGATAGAGAGACAGCCCCGGAATTGGTGGCATGACCTGTCCTTCTCTGAAGACATCACGTGATGGGCATTTTTTCCTCCTCCTTTTTCCTCTTAAAATAAATGAGAACTGTGTTTATCAGGTTTCTACAATCATTCTGGGAAAATTACTTGCTGTCGTGGACTATTGCTTCATGTTTAATCTCATTTCACTTAGGAGAGTTAAAAATAGACGTTGGATCAGCTCGTATTTTGAGGGCAATCGGAAAAAAAAGCCGTAGCCTTACCCTGCATGCAGTAATGGGGCAGACATTAGCAGAGCTTACCGCAGTGCTTTACAGGCGGTGTTCTCGTAAGTAAAATCCAGGTTTGGGAACAAACAGCTGGAAAGCACTGCAGCCTGTCTCTGCCTTAGCTCCTAACCCCGCAGACACATTTCATAGCAGCAAAGCGACCGGTGCGTAAAGGAAACAAGTTTACAGACTACTCATTTTCAAGGGCAGCAAGCAAGAGTGCTTTACTATCTGGTCACTCGTCACGTATTTTGACGACTCACGTTACATGCTGACAGGCCCGACAGGTGAGAGGTAAGCTTCCAGTCCCAGGATACCAGACGGCAGGTCTTCCTTTTGGCACGTACAACATGCTTGTTCCTCCTGTCAGCTCAGTGAAATACAAAACACGTCCGCCAAAACCAGGAGCAGCCTTTGTAGTAGTTAACACCTGAGCCTTATGATGGCAAGGGGGCAGCAGGTCAAACTGTTCATTTTAAGAGTCACAACTTCTTAAGTACGGATCCCACTCCCCCTGAGGGGCTGGAAAACACCACCGGAGCCTGGGAGCAAAACCCAGGCTGGGATGCTCAGCAGAAACCTTTCCTCGCTTTCCCATAAAGATTTAAATACCATTTGCTGTAACAAGAATGCTCTTAGAACTAAATCTAATAAATGTTTTAGAAAAAGAAAAAAAAAGTTCAAGACTAAATACCCATCTTAAAGCGTTTTCCAGTGGAATCGCATTAAGTCTTTATGACTGTAATTACCCCAGAGGGAATTCTCCACTTCAATCACATTAGGATCAAGTCATCTTTTGGTGGAACAAGCCAAGTAATCAGGTTTTCCAGCAAATCTGTAGAAACAACTCTCCTCTTCTTTGCCTCCACAGACCGTTTGTGTTGCTCTCATGAGCTGGACATGCACGGCGGCGGTCTGCTATGCTTGCATACACACAGCCTGTCAAAACCTGGTGCGTAACAAAATCCAGCTTTAGATTTCACCATCATAGGCCTCAACGGCAAAAAACTTCAGCCCTAAAATGCCCCAAGGCAGCACAGTCTCTGTCATCAGAAAGCATCAATTCACTTTTCCCATGGCTTTCCTAGCCCCTGTTTGACTGAAAGCCATACCCATGTTTGATAAGCCCCTTACTGTTTGTCCACACGGGCTAGACAATTTATCTAGCACTCACTTTCCATTACAAGACTGGTAAGAGATTTAAATGATGCGTAATAAAATGAATTGAATAACGAGCAATGAGCAACCACCACCCTCCTGGCCACAGCCAGATCCCTCGCTTTCTTTTTGGTCATGCAGGAGACTCGATGCCAGGGTCACAAACAGAGGCACGCGCACGGTCACTTGTCAGGTACCAGCAGGCACATCCAGTGACTGGTGGGGGAAGAGCCTTTCTGCACCAGCTGCACGTGCCTTCTGGCTCCTTACAGCTCTCAAGAGGGTTGAAAGGCAGCGTAACAACCCCCAGTCTCGAGGGCCCACCAGGAGAGGCCAGCACCTCAGGAGAGAAAACCACAGACGCACGCTGGCAATGCTGGGGGTGCAGATGCCAAAGCAGGCGGTGTAGAAGAGGGGGGGGAGGTCTCAAACAACAGGGCCTAACCTCAAAGCCCAAGGCTGACAGGCTTGCACGTCACAGAAACTCACAAACTTGAGCAAGTCCCCGACAAGAATCAGAGCTGCAGCTTATCACCTCCATTGGAGGTCCTGGTGGGCAAAGAGCTCGACGTGAGCCGGCAACGTGGGCTTGCAGCCCAGAAAGCCAACCACATCCTGGGCTGCACCAAAAGCAGGGCGAGGGAGAGGACTGTCCCCCTCAGCCTTGCTCTCGTCAGACCCCACCTGGAGCCCCGCATTCAGCTCTGGGGCCCCCAATATCAGAAAGATGTAGACCTGTTGGAGCAGGTCCACAGGACAGCCATGAGGATGATCGGGGGCTGGAGCACACCTCTTAGACAGACAGGCTGAGGGAGCTGGGGTTGTTCAACCTGGAGAAGAGAAGGCTCTAGGAAGAACTTAGAGTTGCCTTCCAGTACCTGAAGGAGGCTACAAGAAAGCTGCCTAAATGTCCTGTTTCTTCTTCTGTGGAAAAAGGGGGTCGTACATGTTTTGTTCACTTAAAAAAAAAAAACAACACAAAAGTTAAATAAAAAAATACAGAAGAAATCCTAACTGCTACAAATCTGTAAATATTTGTACCATCTTCGATAATGTAAAACCAAAAGGTATTTATATAACCAGCCTGGTAGAACAGCCGATCACTTACACTCCAACCAGAATTGGCAAAAAGAGCATGAATGAATCATGCATCAGACACGACAGTCCTGAGTCAACCAAGTCACACACAAACGTCAGACAGAAAAAAAGTGTCTGCTGCTCCCTTGCCTTTCACCAAGATCCTGCTTCAGGGCCTGCGTGCATCTTAAGAACATGTTTCCCCATCCTGACATCACGGTTTATAGAGAACTGCAGAGCACAAAAAGGAAAGACTGAGTTGAGGTAGGAATCGCTTGGCAGAGATCCAGATACATCTCAACATGAAAAAAATCTCACCTTACGTGGAAAAACAGAGAATTGCACTCAAAGCATATTTGTATTGCAACTTTTACTGTTAGAAGAGAAAGAAGAAAGCAATTTTTCCAGAATATATTACCATAGCAAATTAGAGAATTATAGAAACATTTCTTAAAACAACTAAAAAGAAATCCCAATTTTAAGTCCAAATAAAGGTGTTTGGCCAGGCTGGGTATTATTTCACATTTGCTCTACGCAGTATATTTTATGATTCCTTTCACCAAGGTTCAGCTGTAGTCTGTTTTTATTTACGTGGAGTCACGCATCAAAGAGCATTGTTAACAGGTAAATGTGGAAGATGTGGAAGATGCCAAATAAGAAGGAGGAGAAAAAAAACATGTTCCAAGATCACTGTCATCTTTCCAAGTGAAACATGCTATCCTGAAGCAGAGCTGGTACACAGACACTAAACTCCATGGGGAGCTGGGGAGGAGGGAGGAACAACTTTGCTGTACAGCTGCAGAAGTACCCAATTTTCTAAGAGATCGAGTACTCCTAACTAAATCTTGGGCCGTGAGCTCTACACAGGTGTTTGTGCACTGTGAACACAGTGAAGGGCAAATCTCAATTTGTGCAAAGGGTCCAGTTTTAAATCACTGGATGGTTAAATGTGTAGGATGATTCGTTTTCCTTGTACGTAACTACTGGTAATCAAACAACGCGATAGAAAACCTACTGTCTTTAACCTTCAGGAGTTCAGAATGCATAACGAAAATGCCTCGGAACAAGATACCAGTTTGGTCTTCCCAATAATGAATACTCCTAATCCTGTGCCATGGAGGTTATTGCACCTTCCAGGCAGATCAGGCTTATTCCACGTATCTATTAAATGCTTTTTAGAAGTTACTGTGTAGAAGTTTCCATCATTATCCATAATGGTATATACAAAATAAAAAAGCAGAATATTTAAGCCTTTTCCTTTAAGGAAGTCACTCACTTCATCTTGCCCTAAAGACAGGGCACCTCCAGGGATGAATTTGAGAGCCTCCTCAGTAAGCTGTAAGCAATCCTTCTACCCGAGGAGAGCCCCCAGGGAGCCAGGCAGGTTGCTCAGGTTGGAACTCAAGTCCTTGGAGGGTCTCACCTGGCAACTTCTGCCCCATGAGGCTCAATGAATAAAATGCAAACGAAGAAAAGACATCACATAACAATCGTGGTTCCTGGTATTTTTATTTTTACTTTTTAATAAACTATTGCAAATATCAACATCCTCTGAGCACACTGAAGAGTTCAAGGCTCCACCCCACTCAGTCACCACACTGGAAGAAAACTCCAAGTACAAGTTATGAAATGGAATAATTCCAGCAAGTCCCATAGCACTTTCTCCATCATTTGAGTTTTTGGTATTGAAAGATTTTTTCTGTAAGTTGATCTAAGCAACTGTATTCAGTTAACACAGCAGAAGAACTATTACACATCACACCCATACCATGGTGGCTAAACCTTACCAGGAATGGAAAACTTCAGCTGCTTAGCAAGTAAAGAGATGACGTAAGTGTCACCTGAATTTCTTTGTAATACTAACTGTGAACTTCAGTGGCTCAAGTGACCACCACAGTTCTTCATCTCCGGTATGGTGTTGGTTATCCAATGCATGAACAGCTCTTTCTGCTGCTCTCTGCTTGTTCTGAACTTTCTGCGAAACACGGATGTGTGTATGTTAGCAGAGATGATGGTCACTCCAAGATCAAACAGTCTCTTTCTCTAATAATATCAATCATTACTCACAGTTTAAAAGTATGTATGTGTGAAAAAAAGAAGTGTTATCTGCACAGCTGTGCTGCATCTTGACACTGGCAAGATTGGAAGAAGAATTTTTCCTCCATTGCCAACTTTAGGAGACTCCCAGAGCAAGAAAATATTTATTCTCCTTCACAACAGTAGTAACAGGCACAATTTTAAAAGTATCATATCACAAAGAAAAAAATCACAAAGAATACAATTTCAGTGCAGTCCTGGGTAGAGTAAAAAAAAAAAAGTGTTTATTACTAGAAACATATTGTACTTAAAGTGGAAAGAAAGGTTAAAACTGGACTAAACAGAGAAAATTCGAACAGTTGAACTGTGTCAGCCCAAACCTCCATCAAACCCAGGATCCTTTCTAACACCGGGTATCTCGGAATGAGTGTAATGAAATGGTAAGCAAAGACAATTTCCCTGGTAAGCACTCCCAGCTTCCACATACCCAGTCTGTGGACTTCACGAGCTACACATCACCTCCGAAGCTCTTGACAGAAAGCATCCTTCCCCCCTTAATCCCACTGCCGATGGGGAGGAACCTGGTGCTTGCTCCCTTCCTGCAGCTAAGCTTTAGGCTCCAAGTAAGAAGCTATCAGTCCCTAAAGCTTCAAAACCAGGATGCAAAATAAGTAATGCTCCTACGTGAAGGTCTGATCACTCTGTCCAAGATGAAATTAATGTAAATGACAAGAACAAACAAATCACCAGCTTGCTCTGGATGGTCTTCTGGTTTCTCAGTCTTTCATAGAAAACAGAGCAGTCAAGACTCACATGTAAATACAGCCATCCCTTTTCCTTTTAGTTCTTCTTCAGGCACCAAACAGAAAGAAAACGAGAGACAACTCAAGTTCCCACCTTTTCATAGGCCACATTTAATGCAGAAAGACGATTAATACTAGCCCAGGAAACCACCAGAACTGAGACAGAAGGTGGCAGTGACTTCATTGTCCTCTTCAGCATTTCCCCCAGACTTTTGGGAATAGGAAATGGAGAACTCGTGTTATTGAAATAAAGGCACAAAACCACACCTGAAGCCTAAGGGGGTCTTTTTCCCTTTTCAGATATACTCCATATGGCACGTGTTGGACAAATACTAATTAAGAATAGTAGAAGCATTTAATTTGTAGCAATGAACTTCAAAAGCAAGATCGAACTCCACAGTCTTCAGTCAGACTAGACTCTTCTTAAGGTCAATGGAAAGACTGCAGCAATGAGATGGGACTAATGAACTCCAGCACAACCAAAATACTTATAGAATCATAGAATCATAGAATATCCTGAGTTGGAAGGGACCCTTAAGGATCATCAAGTCCAACTCTTGACAGCGCACAGGTCTACCCAAAAGTTCAGTACTTTCCTTCCTGTGCCTTCGTACGGGCACGCGCAAGCACACACACATATGTGTTACATGATAAACTCACCTGTGGGGTTTTGTTTCTTCGCTTTTTTTGATGGAAACATGTTATTGATGACAAAAATACTACTTGCAGAAGTCCTACAGATGTGATTAAAACTATGTATTTGGATGGGAAAAAGGAAATGAACGGGACACAAAACATCCTGACCACCAGAGAATCCAGCTTTCTCACCAGTATGCTGCTCTGGAAGCCCATTGGCGGGGTCACCAGATTTTTAGTACGGCATTTTTAAGCTAAAACATAACGCACCATCAGTATAAACGTGAAGAGCTGGCACTGACCTGTCTGCTCTAGACACTAGAGCGCAGCCACCACCTCCACAGCTGGGACAGAGCACCTAGATCTCTAGAGATATAATCAGAAATTACCCACACCAGAACTGAGGAAAAACCGAGAGAGGCTTGCTTCTAATTTGAGCAATACAGAGCTTACCACATCAATGACGCAAGTTTGCCTACTTCTTTTAATTTACCACTTGTCTATAGATAAGGAGATAGATAAACGATGCGATGCAAAAGGTCAAGTAAACCATTAAATATAAAGTGAGCCCTTTTTAATTAAATGGCACGGCTGTAGTATATCGGCACTTTACAGCCTCAAATGAAATGAGTGTAGGACCACTCTCATTAGGAAGTGATCTTTCATCTCTGTCTCATGCCTGAGTTACAGAAAATACTCCCGATTAAATAAACTATATTAGAGTCCTTCTGTTTCTGCCTGCCTTCAGGAGGTGCGCTCATTAATGCCCAGCAGCAGGAGTGCTAAAATGTTTGTAATTTGCAGGTGCAGATGAGAATCCTCGCTCAGGCCACATTGTTCAAATGACAGCCCAATTTGTAGAAAACCGCTCACGCTGCAAGAATCCGCCACCTTCATGTCCTGTAGCTCCCAGCAAAAACACTGCCATCTAAATGCCTATTCTGGAATTAAAATAGTAATGAGAACAGAATATGAAAGGCTTGAACTTAATACAAACACTGAGCTCTGCAATTGGAGAAACTGAAAAAGAATAAATATTAAAGAAATCCAGAGTGATGAAAGTGTATTGTTCTTATTAACATACAAGCAGTAAACCGCTGCTCTAGGCAGTGAAGCACTGAGCCTACGGCTACTTGAAGTGTCCTTCAGCCACGCAGCATCCTGCAGCCAACCCTCCTCTCCAGCCCATTCTCTTGAAGAGCTTTTCCCCTCCAGTTGGTGTTATTCCGACACTGCCAGCCCCACCAGCCCTTACTCGAACTGACCTCACATACATGTACTGAGATCTAAAACAATTCAGCGTGGAAGCACTTTCACCATGAACGTTTTTATCGCTACAGCATAGCGGACGGTATTTCAAGCGAACAAGCAATTTTCTACCCTCCTAAGATGACGTCGAAACACGACCAAAAAAAAAGGAACAAAAAGGAACAATAACTGTAGGCACGTAAAGGAACAGAAAACGCACGCTGCGACACCAGACCCGCAGAGGTGGCAGCTGGGCTATGTAACAGCTGTGTTTCACTGGATTAAAAAACAACTGGGGTTGTTGTTCAGTTGTCCCAGGCAAACATCAATTTAGATAATCATCATTTTCCCGTGCACATCCTGTTATAACACAGCAGACATGCCCACCCTCCCTCACAAAACTCTGCACAGCGTTGTTGTTAGCACATTTCTGCCTAGCCCAATAAAATCTCTCAAAAGAAGCACACTGGTGGGAATGAGAGGTTTCACACCACGTGGGATGCGTATTTGGGCAGAAAGCATCTGATACGGACACAGCACTTGTCGATGCCCTCTTACAGGCTAACTTGTTGCCTTTTACCCAAATTGAGAAGAACGAACGTATCTAACAGGCACTCGTTTTCAGTGAGTAGACACAGGCACAAGAGTAATTCCAGGCATCAGAAAGCAAGCAATCTTTACCGATAACTCTTCCCAAATGATTTCACCTCCGCCTTCGCATTGAGGCTGTTCTGCCTCTGAGAAGCGTGGGCTTCCAAGACAATTGTGAAGCATTCGATAAAATGAGCCCACGACAAAGCCCATGTATGTGAAGAATCACAAGTTAGCTGAGAGAGGGAAGAACAGCAGCTCTCTTGCCATACCAGAAAATGCAAGAAGTTTGGGTTTTTCCCCCCCATCAATGGCTGTCAGCAGAAACCCTGAAGAAAAGGCCTCTACCCTCCCCTGAAGAAGACAAAAAGGCTTCCATCCTCCTCAACTGATAGACTCCACGACCATCTTTCTGCTCTGACTTCTCACATAAAGGCAGACCC
The DNA here is from genome assembly GCF_964034855.1 of Anser brachyrhynchus. NCBI lineage: Eukaryota > Metazoa > Chordata > Aves > Anseriformes > Anatidae > Anser > Anser brachyrhynchus. The sequence continues at coordinate 16,875,753 of NC_137696.1, forward strand.
CTTTCACCAAGATCTATCGTCTCTTCCCTCCCAAGCAGCAGCAGTAATGCTTTGGGACCCCTTCTCCAGGTGACAACGGCGACTTGGTCAGGACAGGACCGCAGTCGGGTGACAGCCTGTAGGGACCCGGTGTGCCAGTGGCAGCCGTCAGCCCTCAAAGCACCCGCAGGTCGCTGCTGTTCCTCCCCAGAGCTTTGTGCTCTGAGCAATTTTATCTGCCGGTGGCACTGAGGTTTTCCCCCGCAAGCCTTTAGATCAGATTTTGATCGAATGGTTTCTTACCCGAAAAACATCCTCCAAAGGCGCAATGACTAATAACCACCAGCAGCAACGGGGCACTTCGCAACGTAGAAACAGCTTCAGGATGGGGTTTCAATAAACTGTGAAGGCAAGCAGAGCCAAACTACAACGGTACCGCCAGCTTCTTGGCTTAAACAGCAGGGAAATGAAATACTACAGTCGCTAGAAAAGCTGGTAGGAATATCAGTGTGATTTCTAGTGGAAACGAGAGGAGGAAGAGGGCTAAGAAATGCTTTCCTGTGCGATGTTTTGGGTGCATTTCCCGTGCTGGATATCAAATGCTCAGTTCTCCCACAGTACTTATGTACATCCTGATTAATATTTTACCAGGGACATACTGCTGTATTCATTACAGATGGTAACACCCTCACTATTCGCAAAAAATAAATCAAATACAATATTTATACTCCTCGTGATGAATTTTCGTTGTCATTTAGCCAACGTACAGTTTGTTCTGAAGCAGAAGAGTGAGCGGGACACTTCCAGCACATTCGGTAAATTCAAGAGCCTGCCGCCACCAAAAGGAAAAGAGTGGAATTACTCTAGATGTAACAAGCCTTTTTTTTTTTTTCCTGAAACCACAGGAAGTAACTCAGCAAATTAAATTTACATGAGGAGGAGACAAATTTAGTATTTTGATCAGGATGAAGATGTCTTTGAGAACCGAAAACGCTCAGGGTGAGAATTTGCAGGAGCGGATCTCCCCCCCTTTCTTAAGGCTTTGTAAATGTCTGGGATTGGGGCTGGGAAATATGCGAGCAGAAAGTTAAATGTAATTGACAAAACATTGAGATGATACAGTTCTCCCCGGCCAGCCTTCCTGGAGTTTTGTTCTACCTTCTAGGAAATTCCACACAAGAAATGAAACGTAAAAAAAAGTAAATGTCATTAGAGACAAATGCAATAAGGAAACGCTGTTTCGCTATAAAATAAAGTTGGGACTTTAGAAAGAGGCCAGATTATTCATGCACATTCTGCAGTAAAACATACGCAGATCTATGGGGAGGAAAAGAAACAGCCAGAAGAAGTGGATTATCAAGACAGCTTTTATAAATAAAATAAAATACAAGACTATACAAAGACCAGGAAAAAATAAGTCTTATTGCTCCAGTAAACGGGATACACTTTTGGGGACTCTATTCATTTCCACACATTTCACAGGTGCCGTGCTTTTCACATGCTTGAGAAGTTACCATGCTTCGTACACACGGAATGCGGGAGAGTACAGCAAAGTCCTTCACCTTATTTATATAAGCTCTAACAGAAATAAGTGGCTGATTTATGCATGGACTCATTCAGAGTACTGATTTATGATTACTACTTAGAGGACGTAAAGTACTACAGCAATTAAATAGTCACAAGGCCAATGAATCTCTCTGCTTCTCACAATGAACTGACAGCATGCGTATGCGTCAAAAAAAAAAAAGAGAGAGGGGAGCGAGGTACTGTTCATCCCATCCAGGTTAGGCGTTTACAATTCCTACAGAGACAACAGAAGACAATAAAAGACATCTTATCTTCTCCATATCGACCATGTAAAGAACCTGGGCTCTCAAATGAGTTATCTGAAAACAAACAGCATGGCTACTGCCCAGCACAATATATTTGGTGTGATTAAGTATTATCATTAATGGAGACACAAAAAGTTATGTCTTCTTCTAAACTTCAGGTACAGATCACTGCTACACAAGGGAATTGGCTGCACGAGCAAGTTCTCTGACTCTCTGCTCCTGTTCTGCTGTTTGTTGCCCTTGCCTTACCCAGAGAAAGAAGAAAAAAACACAGAAAAAACACAAGCATTGGTGTTAACACTTTAATCATGCACATTTTTCACAATGAATTAAATATAAGGACTGGAATAGATTTACTCAGCCATTGACAAGGAAGGGACAACACATCCTCAGGGAGAGGTTGCTCCTCCAGGTGCTGGGGAGACACTAGCATCCAAGATGTGTGTCCAAAGAGTAAGATGTTACATATAAAGGAACACTTTTCAAGTCTACACAACACATACACTTATAATCATAGAGATACTAAAAGTATTCCAGGCAACTCCCTGACGTATGCAAGGATGTGTTTTCTGGTTCTCAGTTGTTGAAGATTTAGTTCAGCAACTTGAAGGGCCAAGGCAACTTTACCTTCAAGTCTCTCCATGCCACATTGTTCAAACAACAGGGAACGGCTCACGCTGTATTTATTCTGTGTGATGGCTTCAAATGAGACAATCAATGCCACAGGCAGAGATTTGTAAGCTAGCTCTGAGAACTGAAACAGAAGCATCACAAATAATACCTAGGCCAACGGGTAGACAAAAGCTTAAGCCTCCCTACTTCCAAAGCATAACTTCTACCTCCCCACACTGACTGAAGTGGGAGAGACACGGCCCTCTAAACAACCTAAAAGCCAAGGGACTTTTTCAGGATCTCTGTGATTCATCATCCTGAAGTATCCACAGGACTTACACGTTACTTCCTTTAAGTGCCCCACTAGAAATAACCAAAATCCATGCCTACTCATCCTGAAGTTGTGCCTGAACAAAGTATTGCTTATTGCTTAGCTTAAAACTTCAACTTCAAAGTGCACCGATCTGTATAAAGTTTGACTGTTTCCCAGGAATTTCACCCATACGATGAGCATACTTCTGGGCATGAAGGCAAGGAGACACACACCTGATAACAACGAGATGCTACCTTGAATTGGAAAGTGTCACCTCAAAGACCACAGGTGTTATCAGTTTGGGTTCTTAAAGCAGCACCTGGGGAACATGAAATCCTTTCCCCAGCAGATTGCCATCCTCCTAACCTGCATGCTGGTGTTACAACAATGAATAAACATCACACAATTTTAATCATGTTTTCTGGGGCCTGAATTACCATTATGTAAAGAACATCTCAACTATGTTTGAATAAGACTTGTCTTTGAGAGGGAAAACAAAAGCACACACAGACACAACCAGAAAGTCTTAAGTCCTGCAGGAATCAGACCTTCAGACTCAGACAGCAATATTCATTTCAGCATTTTCAGGGTATCACCTGAATTTGATCATTAAAGAAACTATGGACTCTACATAAAAGCAGAAAATAAGCGCTAGCATCCTCATCAAATTCCAGATCTATCAGCTATGTTTGCCTAAGTTTCTCTAGCTATGTCCTCTGGATGTGGCACTGTCTTTTCTTCTGGCCTCAAATACATCATTTTGGCTGAGCAGCTGTCAAGCTTCAGTCATGGCTAAAGAGCTAAATATTCCTGTAAAGAGAAAAAACAGTGCATGCACAGAGTTTGGAGAACATTCCTATGAAGTTAGCATTTATCTGAAGTTACTACACTACAGAACTGCATTGAAATTAGTAGAAAAATGCTACTTGTATTTGCTGGTCATCTGTCAGAGGTAGTCAAAAGCACCTCAAAAAAAAAAAACACTCTACCACCAAACAATCTACAAAAAAAAAGGTGGGTCAAAAATAAGAAAGGGACATAACCATCTGAAAAATGGCCATCAGAACAGAGCACGGTGAATAATACAGTAAAATCTAGCTTACACAAACTTAGAGGAAACCAATTTCAAAAATAAAACAGAAGAGTGAATCAGAAATTCTAATCTAGAAAATCTAGAGAAAAAGTTTGACATATCAGCCAAAATACATAGTACGGAAAAAAAATAGAAAGCATTCATCTATTTTTTTTTAGAGAATACCATAGAGCAGAAAGTTCGGTTTTTATGGCTTTTTGTTTTGTCTCCCACTGGTCCTGTGGCTGTCGAGTAGAACTCGAAACATCCTGGCTTTGAGCCAAGGATTCAGGCCATGACACTTGTGGGACATTGGTAATGCCAGTCACCATCACCCCCTAAGAGGGAACAGAGAACAGACAGTGGGTCTGAGGCACTCCAGTTTGCTGCCCACTGTACAAACTGACACTGATTTTGTTTTTCTTCAGTGAACTGATGAAAGAACTCACCTCGCTCCCTGCTCCCCTTCACTCGCTACTCCTGGCTACGCAGTCCAAGCTGCCTCCTTCATTCACTTCTGACACTCAGCTGATCTTTTCATGAGACAATTTAGCCTCAGGAGCTTCAGTCGTTCTGTTTCTCTTCCTCCCTTTGAGTTATTCAGCAACCTGACAGCCAACTGTCCGCTCACCGAGTGGTCCAGAAAGCACTGCAGTTGTCAGAAGGAAGCGGCAGTGGGTATGGCCAAAAGGGGGCAAAAACAACCACTTTTTGAATCATAGAATGGTTTGGGGTGGATTTTGGCAATAATATACTTCTCAATTAGCATACTGCATCTTGCAGGACACCAGGCAGATCTGACTGCTGTGGCTATCAAGGCAGTTGTCTTCAGGCATGAACGACAATAAAGAAATTACAAATCAAAGTGGTATGTTTCACATACACATACCTGATGGACAAACTGGGGGATGCTGCTGCTAACCATGCTGTGAGCACGGTGTAATTATGAAAGACTAAGCTGGAGTTGGTGACTGCTGCTGTGTGGTCAGGAATTAGAGCAGCACCTGCTGTGCTAACACGGGTGTCAGTGCTACGATACCACCTCCTGGTACAGAGTTAGGGACGGAGAAACAAAGACGTTTTACAGTCTTTTGAAATGAATACACACTTTTGACCTTGTAAGAAATAAAAATACAGGGAGAAGTAAAGCCAGTATCTTCTAGTTTTTTGGACGTTTTCCTGCCATACAAAATGATCTAAGGTAATTCCAAGTATTTCTTAGAGGGCTGTAACTTCACATATAATGGTTTTAAGGAGAGATGAATAATCTTTATAACACAAGCGGCATCCAGTAATAACAGTACGTACTGACAGAGGACAAAGCAGATGTTGCAGCTTTACTTAGATGCCAAGGAACGTTTCAGAAAGAAAGCCCCCCGCAATACAAGAAGTTCGCTGCTACATACTGGGATGCGGGCGTCCAACACCCAGATTAACACCCCACTCCCGCTCCTCCTCACAGGAGCACCCCGAACAGCTCCGTGCCGAGCCCCGGGACCCCTCGAGCCCCCAAACCCGCGGGCGGTACCTGCAGGAGGCCGCCCATCTTGGCGCGCAGGGCCGCGAACTCCTCGGGCGCCGCCTCGGGATAGAGCTGCCCGCGGAGCAGCTCGGCCGTCAGGGCCGCGTTGCCGTGGTAGGCGGCCTGCGCGATGCCGCTGAGCAGAGCGCCCAGCGCCTTGCAGCCCTCCGATCCTGCTCCCGCTGCCTGCTGCTGCTGCTGCTGCTGGTCGGCCATTTTGGAGGGGCGGCCCCAGCGCCTCGGCCCGCCCCGCTCCGGGCTCTCGGCTGGCGCCTGGCGGCCGGGGCTCGGCCCCGCGGTGGTCCCCGCTGCTGGCCGGGGCTCTGCACCTTCCTCACAGGGTGAAAGCAAGCTCTGTCCGTGAGGAGGAGCTCATGTTTTCGTGGTTAGAGCCGACACGCTTCCACCTGCAGCGCAGAGCCGTGCCTGAGGTAGCATTCACGCGTTGGGCAAGGAGAAACGGAAGGCTGATTTTCTTCTTCACGAGTGTCAGATGGATTATGTGCTCCGGCAGGCTGATGGTAAAGATCAAGTACCAAACAAATCCGTGACTGGAAGAGCAGCAGCTCTAAAAGCAGCAGCTCTAAAAGCAGCTCTAGCAGAACTTTATTTAACACAAATGTTTAGGCACATACTACCAGGTAATCGTACCTTTGACATACCAACACAAGTAGTGACAAGTGTAATGACACACACCACCGTGGATCCTTCACTGTTATCCCTTCACTATAATAAATTCACTAATGTAATTATAACATTCACTATTCTCACCACTATTTTTCCACGCCCTGACAATTACATGCGATGTTTCAAAGTTATCCGTGAATTAAAAAAAGAGCTATCCCCCAGAAGCCACAACCAAAGAGGAATGACCCAATGCAGTGCAATAAATCTCTGCGTTTTGAACTGTACTTGAATTAAAATATTCCACTTTTAGTAAATATTCAGGTATTTTAAGGGAACTTCCATAGGATGTGCTTTGTATCCCTTTGTTGTAAGACACAAGGTAAACCACAAAACGTGGGGACAGCTCAGAAAGAGGCACTAATAAAAATCAAGCGTTTTCTCTGTGCACCATTCTATACAAGTTCAAATATAAAAAATATTAAAATGTTTTATATATACAGGCATATACAGTCACAAAAGAGACTACGTGCTCTCAAAGGAGATGCCTATAGCAGTGTTCTTCTGTTAATACAGTGGTATCATATACCACCTGATTTCAGTTAATTAAGCCTTTCATTGTTGTACTTTTATGACATACAAGAAATACCACATGTTCCTCTAAAATATAAAATATAAATTATGATCAATACAGTCTGTTCTGCCCCCTCGAACAGTCTGTTCTTTATTCTGTATCTTTCTGAAAGCATAGAACTGGCAAAGAACACAGATGAGGTGCCTGTATCTGAGTGGGATTGCTGTATACCTCTTGAAGCTGGAGGAACAGGAAAAATCAACAGGATGTGCACCTATAATTTTCTTTCAATTTCTCCATTAATTTGGACAATTGTTAACACGCTCACTTTCTCCAGTGGAGCTAGAATTAATGGCACCTACACAAGCTTTAAAGAAACTGGAGACAAAGGAGATGCAGTCTGCTTCGATCACTAGAAATTAGTAGTATAGTCAGAGGAGTGTATCTCCATGCCTAATTTGGCTACAGACTCTCCAATGCACAGCCAACCATTCCCAGACTCAGAACACTTCTCTGGTGAGAACACTTGCTCCTATTTAAAAATAAAATAAATATGGGCAGAGGGGAAGGGGCAGGGGGAAGTAATAACCCTTCAATGGGCTACCCATATCACCATGGAAAATGAAATAACATTTGCTCTCACTCCGGCTTAAATTTCTAGAGATTCTGCTCCTCGATAACATTCTTTCTTCTGCTGCAAGCTGAAATGTGTCATTAAGTCCTAATAAGCAATGCTGCTTTATTGACTTAGGTTGAGGTACAATTTGCTCTTATAATTGCTTTTTCTTCTCAGATCTGTTCAGTTCATTGCATGAGGATGGCAAAACAGCTGCGGAAAAGTGCCTACTTCTGACTTCAAAACCAGTATAAAATTACTCAAAATGCACATGGCAGCAACCAGTGACCTGTGTCTTTAAGAATATTATTTATTTGATTTTGTAAACAACCTTAATTTTAAACAAATTAAAAATACATTGAAAATTCTCTATTTATATACACAGTACATGTTCAAACTTCACTTCATTGTGATGCCATGGTTTAAGCAGAAAAAACAGGTTTCTATCCAAAAGCCCAGTTGCATTACAACCATCTTCTGCAGTACAGCAAACCATCCTGCCAAGGCACGGTCCTTTCAATAATACTTCATTTGTTATTTATCACCTGAACCGTTTTCCGGCCGTAGTGGTAATAGCTATACGCAGATGTTACCGTCGTGAACGCTGTGATGCACCTTTGGGAAAAACAGGTCCTGTAAGTCAGGTGAGTGCGAGTACGACAGTAATGTTAACACTTGTTTTAAAGAAGGGAAGACAATGATCTGCTTCGGTATTTGCAGCCTAAAGAATTTTTACCAGCGTGATAAGTGACTGATGTGAGAAACCATCCCGTGGTTGCACAAAAGGGGAGCATTCAAATAATAGGAATGACTTGAACTTATATTTTAACAAGCACCAAAGCTAAAGCACAAGTTTTGGATTCAGCCTTTTTTGTTCCCTTCCTGGGCATATTAGGTATTTCTAAATGAGCAGTGCTCCTCTCTGTCAAAGGCTGGCACCATTCACGCGTGAGTCACTGTTGCAGTCCTGCCCCTCGCTACCACTGCCAGGCTCGCTGACATCATTGTTAGAGCATTCCTACAGTATCCTGGTAAGTTATACCTCACATTTCTTCATTACTCACTATGTGGGAACTCTCTCAGAATTCCAGAGAAATAGCAAGGTAAGCGTCTTTCACAGATGCAATTTCGGGTTCGGCTTTCCAACAGGATGAAAACCACACTTGACTATTAAGATAAAGGTTCCTAGTTCCTTAAAAGCTTTGTGGCTGTTTTTCTGTTTGTTTTTTAAAAAAAGACAAGTAACACTGCATCTTCCACTACTTTAAACCAAGTTAGGAAGTAATGCAGCTATCTGCAGTCCAGCCTCTTTGTTCCAAACTCTTGCCTAAGAGCTGAGGATAAATAATGCCACAATTAATTGTTCAGGTCTGCAATGACCGTGACGGGAAAGGTCATTATTTAAAGAAGTACACTCCCATTGGCCTGTTTTCATTCGATCTCTCCCCTTTCCTCCCCTTCCTTTCTATAGTCCAGGAGGAATCAGTGCCTTCTTCAGGTGCTTTTCAAAGAGGCTTCAGAAACCAAGATTTCAAGATAGTAGGTAGAGCATAAAGCAAAAGTAAGAAAATACCTCCTGTCTATTTTGACATCAAGATTGCTTTTCCAGGGACACTAACGGCATGAACATACAAAGAACACATGCATCCTTTCTTCTCACTCCCTTCTTTTATACTGATCTGAATATACACTTTGCCTGTGTACACCGTCTCTATTCTCAAGACTTGTTTCTTAGCTGTTATTCCTGGATCTTATCTGGTCTCAAAGTAAGTACCAATAAATATATAGCTGCTGTGTCAGTTAAGAATAAACGTGCAAAAAATTCAGCCATAAGGGGTCTATGACATCATTTGGGCACAGTATTTTTGTTCCGCACAATTAGGTTAATCTCTATTACCAGTTTCTTAAGGAGTACATTAAATTATCGGGAAAAAAAATGAAGAGACAAGTTACCATAACGTCTGCAGGTATATGCTGTCCACATAATTGAAAACAGGTGCTGCTAAAGAAGCTGCCACCAAAATTAGCTGAACGGCTGTATTCATCTGATAAAAGCAAGATTAGAAGTGTGATCAAAATAAAGTGCACTCTCTAAGGAATACCAATATACACTTTTATTACTTGTTTAAGTAAGAGTCTATATACTACTACTTAAAAAGTACCAGAAAAAATATTTTAAAACATCTTTTAACGAACCATCTTACGCGTTTGAGGTTGCCTCCAAATTAGTTGGCACTACTTTGAAACTGCACTCAGCAGCAGAAGGAAACAGCCCCCTCCCTCCAGACTACGCCTCGCCCCAACTATGGGGAAATTTATCTTTTCTAATGACTTACTACTCTTACCTTGCTAATGAACGTTGGTTTTAGTTGGGCTGTAGCATAACAGGGATTAAAATACCTGCTGAGTGTTCTCTGTTAGGAGAGAAAAGGGGAAAAAGGGCAATTCTAGCAAGTTCAGTCTGATACACCTCTTAAGCTATCAACCCATTTTTTGAGCAACCATCAAGAGGGAAAAATCTATTGGTTACAACTTGTTAAACGCTTACTCATGTTATATACAAGTAAAGTATGTTAAAATAAGATTCAATCACAGTAAAAAATGATTACATGTTCATAGAACTTTGTTTAATGCTACAAACTTACCGGTGGAGAAAGAGTTTTGTATCGCACATAAAAAACAGCAGCGATAAGTGCTACATCCCTCAGAATGATCATGGAAGTAAGTGAAACTGAAAAAACAAGCCAACAGGATCTAGTGAAAAATCATGTCCACGACTAAGAACAAAATAAAACAAAGAGAGCACAACACATGAAGCAAGAAGAAATAACCACCTTCAACTTCTAAACAAGTTTTAGGTACGACTGAAGATTTTTAATGTGACTTCTGAAAGGGTTTCATGTGAAGTCTTAAATCAATCCAGTCTGAGAAATGTTTTGATGTAACTGCTAACTACTACTGCTTTGAAGAAATTACACTTGAAAACAGCAGCAATGCTTTTTGTTTTGTAGATCTTGGGGGGGGGGCAGAGGTGGTTTTTTTTGTTCAGGTATCTATCAGCAGCAAATAGCAAAGTACAACTGGCAAAACAAAAGTTTTGAGCAATACACAGTTTTCCTTCCAAAAACAGAAGAAATATTATCATACATAGGATTAACTTCTATACCTAACACAGCATTGGCAAGTAATAACATTTTCTCACCTGGGATAAGATTTGCACAAGTTAGGCTTACGTAGAGCACGCTGATGAGAATTTTATCTGCCAGAGGATCAAGAGCACTTCCCAAGGCTGATTTCTGATTAGCCCAATTTCGTGCAATAAATCCATCCAACTAGGAAAAACAAAATTCAATGTTTTTGTATTAAAGAGTTAAGAATATAGTAGTTTTTATATCTTCTGTTACAGAAAGATTTCCTGAATGACATGACACAGGACAGCTAGTTTAACTTTGATGAGATATGACACCTGTTAGCTGACACTTGTATCACTTTTTTTTTTCCCCACATTGCATTCCAGATTCTGGAAGCCTTCAAACGTACTCAACTCTCATTATTTGAAACAAAAATGAAAAAGATGTTTTAAAGTGCACACCTCAAATTGTCAGTTTTTGCTCTGATGGGTGCACTAGGTGCGCCCGCAAACCCGACAGACCTCTAGGTGCACAAGCGCTGGCCGGGCAGTGCCCACGTGGGGATGGGCAGGGAACCAACCCAGATACCCTCAGTGCTCCACCAGCACCAAGTCCCCTTTGGGTGCGAGAGCTCACCACGGCGTCACAAGGGACATATACAGCATTTCTAGAAAATGATGAGCATAAAAAGGTGTCTGTTCCTATAGTTTGCTCATTCCCATTCTATGCTGACTCTCAATTCCAATGCACATCGATGGGGTCACCACAACCCACGCTATCCCCAAAGCATTTCCAAACGAATGCAAACACACCAAATCCGTTACTCCAGCCAAAACGAAGACACCGAGTGCCACATTGAAATTTTCTTCAACGATCAAATAGCCTAAGACCGGCGCCAGACCCATCCTCGCCATTGACAGTATGTTTGGGATCGTCCACGGGTTTTCATACTGCAACGCAAGAAAAGAGAAACTTCAGGACAGGAAGGCAGAGTCTAATTAAGCACGTAACGACAGCAGCCAAGGTAAACAGGGGGCTGAGGCAGGGAAGCCCTGCAGATGTTGGCAGCGAGCTGCCATTTGGGCAGGACGCAAAGCATCTAACTAGTGAACATTAACCAAGGCTTTGGGTCTGAAAGTAGGGCACCCTGACAGAAGACCCCCCTGACAGAAAGACCCCCATGACAGAAAGACCTCCCCTGACGGATTTCCCTGACAAAAAGACCCCTCCAACAGAAGATTCCCCTGACAGAAATACTCTCCCTGACAGAAGATCCCCTGACAGAAAGACCCCCCCTACAGAAGATCCTGTGACAGAACGACCCCCCTGACAGAAAGACCTCCCCTGACAGATTCCCTGACAGAAAGACCCCCCCCAATAGAAGACCCCCCCCGACAAAAAGACCCCCCCGACAGAAGATTCCCGTGACAGAAAGACCCCCCCCGCCACCCCCAATCCCCTCACGCACCATCTCGGCGCAGCGCCCCGCCCCGCTCCCCTGCCGGCACGGCTCCTGCGGAGCGGGGCCGCCGCTGCCGGCCCTCCGGTGCCCGGCCCCGCTGCCGACGAGGCTCCATACGGCGGCGGCGGCGGGGAAGGTCGGCGGGAGAGGCGGCGGCGGCGGCGGCCGCTGGCGGTGGCGCAGGAGCCGCTGGGGCTGCCCCAGGGCCCCCCCCAGGCAGAACCCGCCGCCGTTGCCATGGCGCCGCCCCCCGGCCCCGGGCCGGCTCCCCAGAGGCCTGGCCCCGCCGCCGCCGCCGCCGTCCCCCGGTCGCCTCCTCCCCGCGGTGCGGAGGAGCCCCCAGAGCCCCCTGCCGAGCCAAGCGGCGGCCAGCATGGTGCGAGGCGCCCGCTACTCGCGCTGCGGCCCTGCCCGCCCGAGCCAGCGGCCTCCCGCCGCCGCCGCCACCGCCGCCATGGGCCCGGGGACAGGGGGCGGGCGGCGCCGTGCGGCCGCGCACCGGGACGGGGGGGGGCCGGGGCTGGGGCCGGGGCCGGGGCGGTGTTTGGCGGCGCTTTGCGGCAGCCCCCGCCGCTTTACGGCAGGCGGGGAGGCGCCCTACCTGCGGGCGGGAGGCGGCCATGAGGGGGGCGCCCCGCTGCAGCGCCCGGGGCTTGGGGTGCTGGGGGGTGGCGGCGGTGCTCCGAGGGCGAAAGCGGGGTTTTGTGCTCGGTGCGGGCTCGTAGCGCTCTCAGCCGTGTTTGCTTTGGCTCGAGGGAGAAGAAGAAGAGTTTACTTTGCCGGCTCCCGTAACGTGCTTGTCCCTGCCCCCTTTCCCTGCGAAGAATGGTGATTTTAACTCGGTGCTGGGCTCGGTTCAGCCCAAATTAAGGCTGGAGCCCCTGTGCTCACACACTTTGATTACACACAGTGGTCAGGAACTGGTAAAAGAACTGAAAACCCCTAAAAAAGCAACCTGTCACAGTAAGCTACTAAACTCTTTTCACCACCAGGGTGAAAGACAATGGAGAAATACCGTTTGCTTACTCTGTGACCTTCATAACTTATTACTTCAGTCACACCAACGGAGAGGTGCCCCTCAATAGAAGACAGGAGTGAAGCAAGATAATGTGGAGCCGGCCCTGTGAATGCGTTACAAGTGTGGAGACGACACGAAATGGCTATAGGGCCAGGCAGAGGGACCCCAGCAGGCTGGAGAGTTGGGCTGGCAGAATCCTGATGAAGCTGAGTAAAGAGAAATATCAAGTCCTGCACCTCAGAAGGAACAAGCCCACGTGGAAGCACTGCAGAAGTGAAAGATGCACCTCGGCAGTGAAGCAGACACCAAGCTCACCCTGAGCCAGCAAAGCATCAGGGGCTGTGTTAAACTGGGTGCCTGTAGAGGGAGAGAAAAAAAGCCTCCTGCCTTGGATCCAGGTCTCCCCTGTCTGAGAGGGACGTACAGGAGTGAGTCCCATGCAGAGCTGCAATGATCAAAGGACTGGAGCTTATTTGATAACATGGGGACATGGGGCTGGGACTGCTGAGCCTGGAAGAGAGAAGGTTGTGGGCGATAATATTAATGTGTATCAACAGCAGACTGAGGGAACAAAGAAGAGTGAGTCAAACTTCTCAATAGTGCTGAGTGACAGACAGGACAAGCAGCAATGGCAATGAAACTCAAGGTGGCCCTGCTTGAGGAGTGTGGTGGGTCCAGATCAACTCAGAGTCCTTTCCAAGCTCAGCCAGAACTCCAGAGAGCAGGGCTAGGTGAGGCAGAACCCTGCCTCTGAAATTCCCATTCTGTGTTTTATCCCTTGTGCCCTACTACCCTAGGTTATAGTGTACGAAGTTGAAGAAAAGTCACTTAATGGAAGAGGTGAAATCATGAAGCTTATTTTCTTATACATCTTTATACATCTTAGAAATAGGAGGGTGGAAAACAGAAGCTTCAGCAACACATTCTTGATTTTTTTTAAATGCTTACATAAAGCTGAAAAAATCTGCCATTTTATTGGACTAGACCATGATCCTGATTTCATAAAATTGTACAGAGCACTTTGAATGCGTTATGGAATAGCTGTTAATACTCACACCCCTGTTCACCGTTACTGTATCTCTTGAATAAATAACAATAAATTCAACATTAATTTAAATATATTTAAGTTTAATGAAAAATAAAAATTCAATTCCTGTTTTACACATTAAATATTGTAAGAAGGAGAGCTTAAATTAGACTTGCACTTCAAATAAAATCTCAGAAAGACCAATAAATACAGAGTTACAAATCAGAAAACTAAAGCAATTTCAGTAAGGTATCACTTTTTACTGCTATAAAGCTGCATTGGCTCAACATGATGGTTCCCAAATTTTTGGAAACATTTCTACATATTAAATTCCTCAAACCAACTACAATGCTAAAAACGTAACTCACGTTGTCTTCTCGTGAAAGATTCCTTTTCTAAAATGTGTGGGTTGAACATCACCAAGTTTAGAAGCAACATTTGTTACTGTGATCATTTGGGCTAGCAGACCTACACCTGCAGGGTGAGTCAGGCAGCAGTATCACACAGCAGTTTGTCCCACCACAGCTTCAGCCAAGCCTGCTGGCATTACCAGTTCCCAAATAGTGATCTTGCACCTCAAGTAAGCAACAGTGCATCAGTTTCTGTGGTAGGCTGCAATTCAGGGTGCTTTACTGCTGTGTGTCCATCAGCCCGTTCCAGATACTTGGGTTACGTCTCAAAGTTCAGAGACAGGCAGTGTCTCTCTTCACATAGTCTGAAGCTGATAAACTCTCAAGCCTTTTTTCAAAAGATAACCCTGATCATTTAGGGATTGAATAAAGCTTTCAAAATCGAATACCTGGAGAAAAAAGACAAAGAAATATCAGACTGGAAGAATTAAATTTTATCTGGTACAAAGCAACATAAACAATTTAAAAGAATTGCAGTATTTACACATTACTTAGTAAACTATGCAGAGTAACATATGTTTATCCAAGTTCTGAAACACAAATGTCTACCAAATATACGAAACTATAATTTCTACAGTTCTCATTGATTTCCAAGTATTTATTCCAAGTCTAGAACATTGAATGGGCAAAAAGTACCATATGAAAGCAAAATTAGAATTAATTGACTTAGCTACAAGTAACTAGTTGCTAAATGAGCGTTCATTTGAGAAGTGTGGGCAATAATGCATTCTGAGGGCAGTAACATTCTGTCAGACAGGAATCACACCAAATCTACTCTATGTATAGCCAACACATGGACAAGTTTGGAAATGAAGTCATCTTGCCCCAGCAGACCAGGGTAGGTTGACCAGGTAAGAGAAGAACAGCATTACTGGCCACAGTAAGTTCCATACAGAGAAATTCCTCATCACTACTCCTCACTTTATTAGGCCTTAAGCCAGTTTCAAAAGTTTTACGTTGGCATTTAAAGCTTTTGACCATGAAGCCAGAAGTAGAATTAACTATCAATATTTTTGTTTGGCTGAAACCTCCCTCACAAGTACAGAATATAAACCTGTTACGGGATAAAATACATCCGTGGCCACGTGTCCTACACGATGTTCCTACCAAGTTACAGCATTCGGATGCCTGAAGCAGAAACAAAAACCCAAAGGGCACATCTGGGCCCAGTGAAGGCCAGGCAGAAACCTCACTGCACAAGTGGAACAGACACCACAACAGCCTAAATAAATAATAAACACACAATAAATAATTTTGGCTGCTCTTGTTGAAGAAATGCTCGATTCCCATACTTACTCGTATCTGCAGCTCCTTTGCAATCTGTCGAAGCTGTTGCAATTCAAAGAGATTGTTGTAAGTTCTTTCCGCAATACTGTTGAGGGCAGAAATAAATCTCTTGGCTTGTGACCGATTGCTCATCCCAGACCCATGCTGGGAACGTTCAAAGTCTAGTTTCCCAAACTCATCCGAGTAGGTTCCCAGCATGCTAAAATAAATACATGAACAGGAAGTAAGAGTAAAAATGCATTAAGTTCCTTCCTGAAACATAACTGCTTGAGATGCCTTTTTCCTAGGGGATGATTTCCTATCTAGGGACCTTAGATAAAGCATCTGTCCAAATCACTTTTAAACTTAAGTTGTTTAACAGCAACAATAGGCAGTGAGCACACAAGACTAAAATTTGTGGCAGTAACTCATCTCTAAATTACTGTGCACTGATATTCATAACTGCTTTGATGACACAGCTCAGAAGTTGAAGTGATGGTATTCAACTTGGGGCTGTTGTCAATTTTTAAACAAGAGTTAACAACTCTGAATGTTAGTACCACGGGCCTAAATTCGGTCGAGTCTTTTCTTCACCGTGTTTGCCTATCAGTATTAAAAAAAAAACTCTTTGAATAACACCAAGATGCTTTGTTTTTAAAGCACTGTATGTTACCTGTATTTCATTATTTCTATTACATCCTCAGCATCTTCCTTGGTACATTTCTCCCTTAATTCCAGCCTTGATCGTGCCTTAAAACAAAACAAAACAGAAAGGTGTATTTAAGATACTACACCTGATGTGAGAAAAGGCTACAGCCCTGCCCCATGCACTCAATGACACAACAAGCACAAGATTTGGGAGCACAGAGATGGAGCCTGAGCTCACAGGCTTTAGATGACGAGCCCTCTACTTTTTACAGCATTTCAATGTCACGTCCTTCAAACACACATTATCACCAGGTGAGAGTTTATTTTCTTTTTAATAGCGCATTCTTGGGAAGCAGCAGAATAACACAAACAGTGTTATTAAGGCATAGTGTTATGGAAAGCAGGAACAGTTTGAGTTCAAGATGGGCAGCAGCTTGTCCCTGCCTGCACCTACTTGCTCTCCTTTTAGGAGAGCATGATAGGTTTCATTTCTACCCCCTTAAGGGTGCTTTACCTCTTAAGAGGCTTTAAGCAACAGTAGTTCTTAAGCATTTGTAAGTCTCTTATACCTTAAAAATAAGGCGGTAAATAAGCTGTGAGAAAATACGGGATATCAGTATCACTTTAGGAATAATCTCTTTGCTTTCGATCCTTAAGTATCACAGCTTGAATTTACCTCGGTAAGTCGAATCAGTGACTCCAGCTGCCTCGTGGTGATTGGCGTGCTGTCTGCTCCTTGGTTCTGCTTCCGAAGCTCAAGGTAGAATTCCTGGAGGACCTGAGCAGCTTCTGGAGATAACTTTGGGTGAACGTACTGCCGAGCGTATCCGACGTACTTCCTCAGCAGCTGATGTGGAATGGCATCAAAGTTTTCTCCTGGTGAGATCTAACCCAATTACAAACAGAAGTCTCAGATTTTGGATTTTCTGTCAGAACGCTATAGAATACAAGTTTTAACATAAAAAATTCATCTTCTAGGCTTTATCTGGTGAAATCTTCATGAAGCTCGGAACATGGTGCCACATGTGAGCCATGTTCTTTTAAAGTCCATACACCGTGTTAAGACACACTTTGCCGCTTCAGAACAAGCAGCAGAAGCTTGTAATTTCCACTTCTTAGTGTAAAGGGCACCTAGCTATGTCAGGAATTCTCTCAAAAAGGGAAAATACAATTTCCCAATTGTTACAGTATACACCTCTACAGAAGTTTAAGCCATCACATTTCCCAAAGTGCAAGGGTTTAGCTCCCATAGGGGTTTATTTCTCCGAGACCTGGCATTTAGCAATATCAGCCTTCAGACTAACCACTGAGGTTTAATAACAAAATATCACTTCCCTCCCAAAATCCTCAATCTATCTCAGTCTGCAGATGTCCAAGTACCTGTCCAAGCACTTACACTGCTTTATATCGATTCAGTATTTCACAGCACATTATATAAAATTATTACACCCAGTCTAGTTCTGTAGCTCCTTACTGAAATCTAATACAGTAAATCTGATTTCACACAAAATACCTTCCCACTATCCAAACAAGAACAAACAAAAGAAAAAAAGCAACCCAGCTGATAAACTCTTTCCATGTGAATTGGCACAATTTTAGCAACTCCAACATGGTGGATGATGTTAGCTACGATAGACAACTTGCAGAAACTGGTGGCTGCGGCCTTAACACTTCTTGAATTCAGAGCCAGTTACCGTGAGAAGAATGGGAGTGGGAGACTGAAGACATCTAGCAGGTTGAGGTTGCCAGGTCCCACTGCAAGGAGCACGACAGAAACAGGCACAGCAACGGTCACAGGCCAAGTCCTACCTTTAGTCTTTCAAGCAGTGGCCGATCAGAAACAACTTCAAGAACAGAGTGATCCTGCACGTTGGCACGACTCACAACGGCGCTGCTGCACGCTGCCTGCTTTCCAGCTCGGATAGCCATCACGTGCTCAGACAGCAAGTGATCGTGATCTTCATTTGGGGTGTCCAGCAAAATGAAAACCAAATCAAATCTTGACAGCAAAGCACTCCCCATTCTGGAGTAAAGACAAGAAAACCAAACAATGCTTGTATCAATGTAGAAAAACAACAGCAACTCTGCTCTGCTTCAAAAATATTTAGAGAATTGTGTCCTTTTCATTCAGGATAAAGCAAAACTGCAATTTTTCTCCTAAAAAAAGCATGAGAAGTTATTACAATAAGCTTGTGTTCAAGCTCCAGGAAACTAGAAGTCAATTAAACCCAACTGCAAGACTGCCTGAAGCACCTGCTCCCGAATTTGGATCATATAAGCAGCATTTCAGAAAGTGCTCACTTTAAGTTCTCAGACACCGTTTTGGCTTTGTTATAATGTCCTCCAACTGGGTTTGCTGCAGCAACGATCGATGTCCTGGCTGGCAAGCTGCAAACAATGCCAGCTTTGGCAAGGCTGATACTTTGCTGTTCCATGGCTTCCAGCAGAGCCTGATGCTGGCTTCCCATCTTATCAAATTCATCTATTCCACAAATACCTGGAAACAATACAGGACAAGGGCTTATCAGAAAACACATTAACTAATGGACAAGTGTATGCTACAATCCAGTGCAACATCAGAACTCCACTCAGAGCCTAGGTACTGCGGGAGATCTTGGACCAAGCCTCCATTTCAGCAAGGTCTGTTTCCATTCCAAGCTGCTGCAGCTGAATCATTGTAAAGCTGGCTTGGCTTGCAGAGGCAGTGTCTTGGTTACTCGTTAAGGTGCCAAAACAAGCTGTTTGTAAAAGTAGAAATAAATGGCCAATCTCATAAGCAAGCTATTTTTCAAAAGCAGTAAGACTCCAGTAGCTGCCCTTAAGTCAAAGATTTCTCACAAAGGAAATCCTAGTTCTTTGCCACATGAAATAAGACTGGTATGCGAATTGCAGACCTCCAGTTTTATGCACATCCCAAGCCCTAAGAAAGCAGGAACCACCTCTGGAGGTCACTGGAGAAGCTCAGAACTTCCCAGATGGGGAAAGCCACTATCATACTTCAGATTTACATTTTTAATCCCCAGTTATGCAAGCACTGTAGTTAACAACCTCAGACTCCGCAGCACCCCCCACCACCATGTTTGTTCATACGAAACCTATGGCATTACAAGTATTACCTTGATCTCCGAGCACTAAAGCACCAGCTTCCAAGGCAAAATCTCCTGAAGCACCATCTCTAGACAGTGTAACAGTCAGGCCAGAGCTGGTGGAAGTATTACCACAAACATACACACCTCGAGGGGCAACGTTACACACTGCCTGGAAGAAGAAAATAGTTTTTTCTCATAAGCCTTATTCTAGAGAAACAGTACAAAGCAAAACCGAATCTGTTTCTTTCCATTTAACATGGTCCAACAGTAAAGCTGTAACTCCTTGCAACCCCAAAAGACATGTTTCTGCAAAGCAGTAGGAATAACTTTTGTCACAATACTTGCACTTAGCCACATCTACTGTGTTATCAAAACTACTAGGGTTTGGGGCTCAACATCTGCATCCAAAGTGTATTGAAATGGATCAGAGGTTTCCAAGCATCACAGAATTGCAGATACATAGTTTCTGTATTTTTAGGCCCCAGGGCTTATTTAGACTAACATCTTCTCTGGCTGGCCAACACAAGCAGCTTCAGAGGGGGGGAAGCATCGTTTGTTCCACAACTAAGGGATGAAGGAGAGCCCTAGTCTTTGCCGTGCCCCTAGTATCCAGAAAACAGCTTGTGTTTTGAATGGACTGGCAAAAGACAGACAGTGTTGCAGTTAAGTTTGTTTAGAAAACAGTTATCATTAGAGATTTCCTGGAAAAAATTCACTTTGGTTACTGGTGCTTGTTTTATTCAAAAGGTAACACCCAAAGTATATTTGCTCAGTACCAGAGAAGTGACAGGCACTGACAATTGAATTAAAAAACAAACAAACAAAAGACAAGAACAACAACAACAAAACCCACCACAAACTGGCTTCTACATAGCTTTTTTCTTGTCCTTGTGATTTTTTTTCTGTGGCAGTGATGACAGAAAGGAGGTTTGTCTCAGGGTCTTATCTGAGGAATAGGCTACCAGCACTTCTCTAATAGCATTCTATTACTTAGTATTATGTGGGGGGGAAAAAAGCCGTGAAGTCACTTATTATATGCCAGATACGCCCAATTCAGTGAAAAAATAAAAAATCATTTATCAGAATGCTTGCACATGCACCTGTCACTTTGGTTAAATTATTTCAAGGCACATCGTTAACATGGCATATCCATGTTTAAAAAAATCTGAGTCTTTTTAATGAGGTATGGAATACTGCAAGTCCAGGAAAACTCTGTCCCCTTTCACTCCTCTGTAACCACAGGCAAAGACGTGGAACTTTAAAAACCATTTGGTTCAAGATAAATTCTGCTGTTAACTGGCTTTGCAGTCATGCAAAAAAATGCCCACCAAGACTGAGATGCAAACATAGGAGCAGGTTCCTTCCCTGAAGAGCAGGGATCTGGGCCAGCCACATAGAAGTAGGATAAGAGAACAGAAATAAGCCTCGCAGAGGTGAATAGCATGGTGGTTCTAAAAATGCCCTTATTTTATTTGACAGTAGGATAGCTACATGAATAAAGTGAAACACCTCACCGAGAAGATAAGTTGGTGAAAGGAGCGAAAAAGGGCAGGACAGCAAGAGTACAAAGTACTTTAAAGTCCACAGGATTGACTGAGTATCTCTGCTTTGAAAACGTTTTAACAGGCTGGTTCTCTTCTGCAAGGCTCTCTGGAAAGAGCGGACTGCAGGGAAGCCATTTGGGTGCTATACACTACGTCTGAGGCATGCCGGATGAAAAGACGTCTCCAGCACCGCCAAGAAACCCCTTGGTCTTCGTGCAGCTACCCTACAATGCTCACAGGAAGTAAAGGTAGCAAGGAATTACTGAAAAATACAATCATGCAGTAGTAAGAAATCAACTCATACTTGCAGCATTTGACTTTTTCCTAATCCTGGATCTCCAACAACCAGAACATGTGGATCTCCTCGAACCGGGATTCTGTTCTTGTCATCGACAAACTTCTGACATCCTCCAAATAACGCCAGGGCCAAGCCTGCCTTGACAATCTGTAGCAGCACACACCGATGTAGTCAGTATTCGGTCATTGTGATCGGTACTGACAGCTCCCCAGAACTGCTTGTAATAACCCTTCTCTTCTGGATGGCTGAACTTAAATCCCAGAAGGAAGTTGCAAAGGTATAAGGCTGCCACCTCCCTGTTAGTTCATGCACTGGAACAACACTGAAAAGTCACCCATAAATACAGCCCCTGCCCCTTCCCTCCACCCCAGGTAAACTTCACAAATCCTGTAGGAGTTTACTGTGGCATAAACATTTCAGCCCGAAGTTGCAAAGCAGAGCTGTCAAACTGCTTACCTCATGGCCATAGATGGCAGGACAAAGAGAGCTGAAAAACAAAGAATACTGTGACACGGGGGGGGGAAACACAGATCTCATGTTACTATTAAATCATCACGTGTTCTGTCTCTCGTCCCAGAACACTTTTATAAGTATAAAAATTTTGCTTAGTTGTTGAATTCTTAGAATCAGTTTGAATGTAAAAACAGTACCATATTTCCAAAAATTTTTAGATAACCAGATATACTTGAAACAATATGAAAAGCCTTTTGAGTTTGCACAAATGCTAAGAAGGACCATTTTCCCAGTGGTTGCTGCACTGTTCTGACTTTTATCAAATAGCTACCTGTAAACCTCCTTCTAAAGGTTCTACAGTTTTGTGTTCTTTGATTCCACTGGCAGGACCTGAGGGACAGTCCGGCTAGAGAAATACTTCTTCATCTGAACTGAGGGTCTTTCACACCCACTAATCGTTACCTCTTCCCTCTCTGCTGCAGAAAAGCATAGCAGAGAACAAAACAGTGCTTGTGAGTTAAACTGGTCAGTGAGAAGCACAAATTAGTGAATTGCTTTGTTTACCTGATGCTTTCTGTCTCAGGGTTGACCTGAAAAACTTGGAACTTCCCTGTATCCCAAAGTCCTAACAGCCTCAGTTTCTGTACGCATTCCCCACTGCAATAGTTCCACTTCCTCCCACGTCCTTTGCCCACTTCACTGAAACCTCAATATCCTATGTTGCACAGGCCTCAGACATTTCACAGCTTTAAGGCCAGCCGCCAAGTTAGACGGGGTTTGGTCATGCTGATTCAGAAGTTAATCGAGCTCTGACACAACTTACTTCACAATGAGCCTGAAGAGATTTTCCTCAGCTTGGATTTCTTGAACAGCATAGAGGTCCTTAAGCGAAAACTCCATGAATGATCTCTGAAAAGTCTCATCATCAAAGTTCTTTGTTTTTTGTCCTTTACTGTTGCTGACAGAATTCGCCTCGATGTACAACAGGAACACACACTTGTCATTCTTATTTTTAGAAGCTCCTGGTAGAAAGATTGACAGACAATGAGGAAGAAATTTTGCATTTTAAATAGTGATGTTATTTACAGATGTCACAGGGCAATTCCGAAATATTTAGCAGACATGCGTACAGCCTCTATTTGCATATTTAAGTAGTTGGACACCTGCATTTTCAAAAATTGATGCAAAGTGAGTAAAAGCTTCTAGCTACATTTTTTCTTTAAGATCCCTGCATTTAGGTCCATAAAACATTTTACTGGACTTTGGGGGGGGGGAACACAATGTGTTTATGCATTTTCTCCCAACATAAGTGAAGTCTTCCAGGAATTTTAAGTTATATTACTCCAGGCGAGTAAAAGATTGTACACAAGATTTTCCCACTCAGTATTTACGGAAAAAAAAATTGTAGAGTGCCGAACAATTGAACATATACCTTAATAATTAAACGTTTTCTGTATGCTCCAGAGAATGATAACTGAGCAGTGAACACAGGCTCACAATAAATCACGACTGCAATTCTCTGCAATACGTTCATTCTATTACAGCTACGCACAACGTGCTTCTTCATTTTTGGGGAAAACAACGATTCTAAGATTTCTCTAGGGAGAACTATACTGAAAAAGGTAATATGCCTTCACAGTCATATGATGGTTTTTCTGTAATTTGAAGGAGACACTGAAGGAAAAAGGTTAAATGAATAATGAGCCTCAATGAGACTTCAGGAAATAAGGATGTCTCCCCACATGTGAGCAGTTCAGAGGAGGCTTTCCTATCAGCTGACTCACCATAAAACACTACGTGCCAGGACTGGAACTTGAGGACTACAGTTAAATATAGACCAGTGGGTTGCAAAAGACAAACTCCCTCTATCAGTGGACATTTGAGACAGCGCTCCTCTTGAGCAGCGGGCAGATTGCCTTTTCAGTATGGCACCTTGGTAGGAAACTTTGGGAACTTCTTAAATACACTCAATGCTTTTACAACTTTGAGAGCTCAAATGAAAGAGGATGACTGTTCATCCTGTTGGGAAATGACTAGAAAAAAAAAACAAACACAAAAGTATCCCGAGATGCGTGTTTTACCTTCCTCAGTGCTCGACACCTTAACTATCCCTGTAATTGTGACTACATCTCCTGGGACGCAGCTGTCCACCAGATCTTGAACCAGTTCACATTCGATTGTGCGAGGGATTCGGCCTGCTTCTCGCTGATCGTCCGACATGAGCTCCTGAACCCTGCAATACACGTGGTAAGCACGCAGTCCGTGTGTAACGTTATATGGTAACACCATGTGTTACCAATTCCGGCACACAAAGAATGGCATACATCACGAAGGGAGGCACCAGAAATGTCCTGATCAACACTAGAAACAGTGGTGCTGGATTTGGAGAAACAGGCTTTTTCAACTCAGACTTGAGCGAAAGGGCATATAACATACCTAAAACCCCAAAAGACAGTAACAATGTACTCCTGAAATAATAATCAATGTGGAGTTCAGATTTTCTAGCGCTGGTGAGTGCATTCATGTAGAAATACGTACGGTATGTGAAATAAGATGGCCTTTATTTACAAAGTTAGGAGGTCAGACATTATAGCCCTGATGAGCGCTTAATTGTCATTTTAACCCTAGAAAACGCCACGAAGTTCCTCAGACCACAGCAAGAACAGTACTGCGCTGTGTAACTGCAAAAGGCCAGCAGCTATCAGGTTCTTTAAAAGGTTCTGATTTTGACTCTGCACATAGAGTCCTGCAAATTTTCCTAGCAGCTTAGCATAAAGCTTCTCTTAAGCTGTGATGAACAGCACCCTCTACAGCTACTAACAAGAATGTCAGCACTGTGTTTAATGAGTTCCAAATCACTTATTGCAGAAAGTTCTTCAAAAAATACACTTGGATGTCATTTGGCACAAGAAGAGCACATGAACTTACAGAATCTGAGCACAACCAGAGGAAAGCAGTAAGAGTTCTGTTTCTGTTCAGGTAAGCTTACTGCTTACCTGCAGTAAGCTAACAGGATGACCAAAACACTGAGCAAACTCTCCTGCATGTGTATTTTGGGACAACAGCAGCATGGTCACAGTACAGTAGAGCCAAAGAAATGATAAGAAACATTCAGTTCGTTCAAATCAAGTGTCACAGCTGACGAGTAATTTAACAGGGCTTTCGTAATTGACTTTCTGTTAATTAAAAGGAATTATTAAATATTAGATGCAACTGAAATAATGCAGAAAGTCTACAAAGAGCACAGACTTAACATTTCTCAAGGAACTCACATTAGGAGGAATGCCCAAGAAACTATTACATTGTTCAGGGTTAACATACAAAGTACACTATTTCTCTGATAAAACAACTGCTTTGCAACACAATATTTGAAGAGTGCTTACTGCAAAAGGATAAGGAGATTAAAATGACAGAGTGTAACACAGAATGGGCCATCCTGTTGCTTTTTGGCTACTGCGTTTACGACATTTTTGTGCAGGAGGGGGGAGATGCTTACTTAACAGACTGCCAGTCCACTGTTGTGGTTAAAGGAGAGCTTCTGTCGGGTGTGAATGACCGGCCACGGCACTCGGGTATAAGGCACTGTAATAGAATTAATTACAATTCGTTCTCAATCTTTTTTTTTTTTTTAAAATAAACTGCCTTTTCTATTTTTCAAAATGAAAGCAAGACAACAATATTGATTACCACAATTTAAGGAAAAAAATCATTAAATTAAGACTACAGACTAACACATAATTAACAAAGAGATAACAAGCACAGACAGCTGATCCCTGAGTCAGTTGTTAGAGCAAACACGGGTAATTTGTATGATCCCCTGACTCACAGGAGTTTCTACAAATTGCTTTTGTTTCAGGAGTATACATTTTTTTCAAGGTTATGCACTAATTCAAAGCTGGATGATAAGTTTTTTTTTTGTTGTTTTTTTTTTTTGTTTTTTTGTTTTTAAATGTGTGACGTGTCACTCCCGCTCTACTCTGCGCTGGTGCGGCCTCACTTCGAGTACTGTGTGCAGTTCTGGGCACCACAGTACAAAAAGGACATGAAACTGTTGGAGAGTGTCCAGAGGAGGGCGACGAAGATGGTGAAGGGCCTAGAGGGGAAGACGTATGAGGAGCGGCTGAGGTCACTGGGCCTGTTCAGCCTGGAGAAGAGGAGGCTGAGGGGGGACCTCATCATAGTCTACAACTTCCTCTCGAGGGGGAGTGGAGAGGCAGGTGACCTATTCTCTGTTATCACCAGTGACAGGACCCATGGGAACGGTGTTAAGCTGAGGCGGGGGAAGTTTAGGCTGGACATCAGGAAGAGGTTCTTCACCGAGAGGGTGGTTGCACACTGGAGCAGGCTCCCCAGTGAAGTCACTGCACCAAGCCTGTCTGAATTTAAGAAACGATTGGACTGTGCTCTTAGTCACATGGTCTAAACTTTTGGGCAGACCTGTGCGGTATCAAGAGTTGGACTTGATGATCCTTATGGGTCCCTTCCAACTCGGGATATTCTATGATTCTATGTTTAAACTAGCTTTAAATATCAAAACTAATTCCCCTTTCACCACCCTTCAACGCCCACTGGTATTGCCATTTTTCAAATCCCTACAGGAATGCAAGAGGGAGAAGTATGAGCTTAGGCAATTTTAACTTACCTTACTTGGAAGAGTGTATTTTCCATCAGGCAGAGGAACGCTCTGAACATCTCCGCATGTGCCACAGACAAAGGCTAGCTTAGTGCACAGAGGCTTAATGTTACTGACGCGCACAACAGTACCCCGCAAGGCGATGTATTTCCCATAGCAGTTGGCCCGGACGTTTTTCAGCTGAGTTAGCGGATCGTAGTTGTAAATCCTACACAAAAGTTAAGCATGAACATTTCGAAAGCCTACCACATTTAAACGAAGAACCAAAAAAACAAACCAAAGCAAAACCCAATCAATCAAAAAAACCCACACCCAACAAAAAGAGGCTTGCAAGCAAATTATGAACAGCAGTCCGGAGCAATGATGAGAATGACTGCATCTGTGCACTCACGGCCTAGTCTTTGACAGCTGTTCTTGAAAGCAGCACATTTAACATTCCCCAACCGTACATTTTGTTTGTACCTCACCCTGGAAACAACCAAGACTACTGAAATCACAGAAAATACTTAATAATCATGTATAACTGCCTTTGAATTATTCCCAGTTAAGACCAAGGTTTAGACTTGTGACAAAAGAATCAAAGATTTATGTCTGTGCTCCAATAGAAGTGGTGGATTTTTACGCTTCAGGGATTTAACAATGCTGTCACCCAGTACGACACATTGCACCTCATAAACGAGGACAAAGAATACCCAAGCAAATCATTCTGAAGAACAAATTTCAATAACAGAACTGTTTAAGTGAGAATGGACCTCTTGAAACTGTCTAGTCCAACCCTCCTCTCAAGCAGAGCCCCTTTGAGCTGGTTGTCCAGGACTGTCCGGTTGGGTTTTCACCATTTCCACAGAGAGATTTCACAGCCTCTCTGGGCAACCTGCACCAGTGTTTGATCACCTCCACGGTATAAAGGGAAAGAAAAATGCAGAACAACTAAGTTTTCTTGTACTCAGATCACCTCTTGTCCTGAAATCCTGTGTCTGAGTACCGCTTTTGTTGCCTTGCTCCTTACTCTTAAGGTCCTGAACTCCACCAACTCACTGTTCAACCCTGCCCATTGTGCTGCAGAACCCTTTTAGGAGCATGGTATTTTTATGGACTTCTCAGAACTTTCCTCTAGAGAATAAAGGTCCATAATTGTCCCTTATAATTTGAGAGCTTGCATATGCTTTTTTTGTCTACAGGTTTTCCTAAACACTGGCCAGTATCTAATTAAAACAGTGCAGTTTTGTAACAACAAAACTTAAGAATATATCATCGTCTGGCAAACCCCCCAATGAATTCGAACTGCTGTGTCAAAACATGCTGGGACCAGCAGAAAAAAAAAAAAAATTAAACTCAGATAGAGCTAATACTCCCAGTCCCCCTCAGAATCCCGAGGTCTGAGACGCTTTTCTGAAGAAAAAAATGCACCTAGGACTTATTTCATTAGGAAACCAAAGGAAGTCACATTTTCACAGTGATAACAGCAATTAAGATTCTTGAATGTATATGCTTATTCAAAAATTGGTATAATTTCAGTTTCTTCATTTCAAATTAAAGGTTAAATAATTAGAAATAGTATTCTTGAAGCTTTCTATCAGTAATCCTTTAAGAGACGCAAGCTAAAATGAAAGAACAAATCTTCCTCTACCACTGTCAAATCATACATACAGGGAATAGTAAATATTGCCCACTATAGTTTAGGTACACACCAAATCATCTCCTTTTTGAAGGCAAGCCTTTTACTACCAGAAGGCTAGATTCTTTTGAACCCTTTCCTAATTCCCCTAGTAAACATCAGAAATATAAACATATTTCTGTTTTTGACGAATACATGTTTCACAGAATAGTTGCTCTACTTCTAAGTTACTTCTCTATGTATAAACTGTTTCTTCAGCTTATAAGCAGGTTTCCTTTTGCCTTTGCCTTCACCGGGACAGCTTAGCTTCTGTCATTGCAAAGATAAAAACGTAGACTGTTCTTCTGGAAATATCTTCACAGGGTCAAGTCTCTTGATTAAATAAATAAGCCTTCAGCACCACGCACGGACACTGATGATCACTACAGAAGAGGGAAAAGGATCTTCCTGAAAACAAAACAAACACTCAACACCTATTACCTGGCATGAATGAGAGGCACATTTATTACAGCTTCTCCATCAAGCGGTAATCCTTCCTGCACCTGCAGCTCTGCAGCATGCCTTTCAAGGTCCTTTGTTAGCACCTAGACAGAAGAGAAAGGCAGGCACAAACTTCATATTCCCTTCATATTCCCTGCAACATGGGTTCAACTGGCTACCGTTTGGTTATTGTCAGACCCACTGGTGAAGTCCAAAGAGCTCTCTGCTGTCCAGCAGTGTCCCACTAAACAGTGTTCTCCTACTTCTTAACAACTCTAAGATTCATTTTAAAAGGAATTTAAGATTGCGTTTCTTGAATTATAAAATGAATGCTTACAATAGTCTTCAATCCTGGTCAAGGCACGGAGTTTTGTTTGACAAAAACAAAAGCACCTGAGAATTTGCCTTTCAACAAGCAGTGAAATACTCCTTTAACAGACACTGAACAGAGCCAGGAATTCTTGCACCTGCTTACCACTCACCCATCAGGTATGGCTCTTCTGTGTGAGGTCAGATAAATAGCACAAGTAACTCTCAGCCCACTGATCAAAACAGGAATTAGAAGTCACTACGGCATAACTGTTAGATCTACGTTTAGTTTTAGCCAACTGCTTTGACTACGACTAAGCAAAACACACTAAGACCAGAGAATTTCCAAAACAGGATTTTGTAGACCATACAGAAATGGCATAGAGATGGAAGTTATTGAGTTTTGATTGAACAAAAGATTTCCATGACACAGAAAAGCACAGAAATTCGTTTTTATATCATAATTGCCTTAAAGTCCCCCTGATTCTTTTCATTACAAGGGGTATGATCGCATGTATTAGAACTTCACATTTACCTGGTGAATTGCTAGACCCATACACTGTAATGTTTTCTGAGGCATATCCCGTAACTCCGCAGATACATTTGGTATTGATTTAGTTAATTCTCTATCTTCTATCAGGTCCTTATAATCCACAAGGATACTTCCTTTTCTTTCTATTTCATCCTGCAAAACATTTAAAGTTACCAAATACAAGTCAAATTATAAACACAATACATCCAAATCATGTCATAAACATTTCACATCTGTGATGGAGATTATCTTTGATAGAGAAAATAAGATTATCTAATGTCACTACATCAACAATATATATATACATATACACATATATATATATTTTACCTTATCATAAAGGTCAATGCGTTGCATGAAAAATTTTTCAAAGGCTTGAGTCTTCAGGACAAAAGGAGACTTGTCAGCATAAGCTAATCAGAAACACACTACGTTAGTAATTGACAGAAATACTTATTTCAATTTCACAAAATACATGAAAAGGCAATTTTTGTTCCATTCTTTTTCTGCGTTCCAGAACCGAGGAAGATGACTGATCTCTACAGTCCCACAGTAACGTCCTGTTACAAGGTGTGTTATAAGAGAGCTGTCTCTAGGATGACAGAGGTCAAGCGCATCGGAGCAGGAAAAGTTCAATAGAGGCACAGAGATTCCAGCCTTTGACAGACTCTATGCTTTATGTAATTGAGCAACTTAAGAAAGATCTTATTTTACACTACTCAGGATTTCTTTCCAAGGTTTGGAGTCCACAGAGATTACAGCGTGCTATAATCAGCGTACAGATTGAAATCTGTATCACATTCATATAACAAACACAAATGCTTTCTCTTCCACTTATCCTGTCTACTTATAACCCACTCTAGAAAAAATGGAATAGGATATTTGCTATATGTAATTTTGGTCTAAAAATACCTTCAGAAAAATAAAGTTTCCAGCCCTTATACGGAATAAACTGGTCCAATGTTGACTGAACTAGTCGAGATGTTACTGAAAGAGATTGAAATGGGGATTAAAACCATGTAGACACTAAAACTTTACAAATTTTATTGTCAGTGACTCTTTAGAGCAGCAGAAGGCAAGCAGTGCCATTGTTCGGCGCACAAGCAGGCACAAGAGGTTGCCCAGAAAACAGTGAGGAACCAGCTCACCAGGTTGGGGCATTCTCTTCCACTCTGCCTTTTGTCCTCCTCGTCCTCGCCATCCTCCTCGCCATCCTCCTCGCCATCCTCCTCTCCACCCTCCTCTCCACCCCTGGAAGCCTCTCCCCCGGGCAGCCCCCCTTCCTCTGACATCCGCGCTCATTTTGCTCTAGGGGCATCAGCTCGGGGCAATGACGATGGGCAGAAAATTCACAAATTACTGCTGCTGACCAGGCGGGGAGCGAGAACCCGGGGGGTGGTGGCCCCTCCAAGCTTTGGGGCCCCCCTCCAAGCCCCAGGGGGACCCCCTCAAGCGCTGAGGGACCTACTCAAGATTTGGGGCCCCCGTCTGAGGCCTTAGGGTCCCACTTATAGGACTTTGGGTTCCTCTCCCAGCCCCGAGGTCCCCCTTCCAAGCCTTGGGGTCCGCCCCCAAGTCCCGGGGGGACCCCTCGAAGCCCTGAGGGACCCGCTCAAGACTTGGAGCCCCCGTTCGAGGCCTTGGGGTTCCTCTTATAGGACTTGGGGTCCCCCTCCCAGCCCCTGGGTCCCTCTCCGAGCCCCAGGGGGACCCTCCAAGACCCGGGGGGTCCCTCCCGAGGCCGCTCCGTGCCCCGCCCGCAGCCTGTCCGCCTCAGCCCTCACGGAGCACGCCCCGCCACCTCCTCTCCCCTCAGGAGCCGGCCCGCTTTGGCGCCCAAACGCCACTTCCGGCCGTGCCACCAATCCTCGCGGAGCGCGCGACGGCCCCCTCCCCTCCGCGCCGCGTTGCCATGGAGCCGTGCGGGCAGCGGCGACGCGCATGCGCTCTCGCGCGGCGGAAGGCGCTCGGCGGAGCGCTTCCGGTGCGGGCAGCGGGAGGGAGGAGGAGGAGGAGGCGGTGATGGCGGCCGGGCACGGGCCGCGCATCTGCGAGGGGGAGTGCGCCGTGCTGAAACGGGGGGACGTCTTCAAGGCGGTGGCCGTGCTGCGGAGGAGGTGAGGGGCCTGAGGGGGGGCTGCGGGCCCCCTCCCGAGGCTGTGTGTTGTTTAAACGCCCGTCATGAGAGAAAGAACGGAGAAGGAAAGGGGCGTGCTGCCGTGGGAAGTGAAGGGACTTTTATGTTAGAATTGAAATAACTTGAGTTAATTCTGTACTTTCTGTAATACGATGAGATTAAGGACGCTCCACGAACGCACGACAATCATTAGGATATCAGGGGTTGGTATTCTATATAGAGAGGTTACCAAAATGAAAACTGAGTACACATACACGCAATTTTTCTCTAATTTCTTTTTAGTCACTTCAGATCTTTTATAATTCCCTTCCACTCTTTCAAAATCTGCGTTGGCAGGTATTAATAGACTTCACGTGAGCAAGTTAAACTACTGGTAATTTTTTATTAAGTGACTTCGGTAAATGTTGCTGACAAAACCTTTTTTCCCTAACCTATATAACCCAGCCTAGACTTTATATATTTTAATTTTATTCCTCGCTGCATTCAGACTTTATCGTGTCAAAAATCACGCTGTGTAAAGTATGTTCTATACGCTTAAGTTTTACTGGTCACTTTCAGATTTCTCTTGAACTGAAAACATGTATTTTTCATACCGTA
Organism: Anser brachyrhynchus; assembly: GCF_964034855.1. NCBI lineage: Eukaryota > Metazoa > Chordata > Aves > Anseriformes > Anatidae > Anser > Anser brachyrhynchus. Next base: position 16,907,549 of record NC_137696.1, read on the forward strand.
TGCTTGATTTAAGTTCTCTGTTCCCTTCCTATCCATTGTCAGCGTAATGTGGTTTTGTGGTTAGCAGTAGTTGGCATTTCAGTTCTTACGCTTGTCCTGGTTTCCTCAAGGGCTCAGGTAACAGTGGCACGTCTGAAGTCACATATTCAGCTGTTGTGTGTTTTAAGATCCTGCCACGTGGTCTTTTGGATGTAGTTAAAATGATGCTTTTAATGTTATTAACGCTTTTATCGTTTCAGAAAAATTATTTTTGAGAAGCAGTGGTTCTACCTGGACAATGCCATCGGACATGTTTATGGGACTACGTTTGAAGTAACCAGTGGAGGAAACCTGCAGCCAAGGCGAGAGGTGGAAGAAACTACCACAGGTATTATGGAGTCGTGGCTGATGCTTGGAAGAACAAGCAGTAATTATGTTCTCTTTGATAAGACCAAAGATGATGGAAAAGCTTTCTATTAATCATTTGTTAACTTACGTTACTTATATTCTGTGTCACAAACGCATGGTTTTGCCGTGATCCGCTGTTCCACTAGTCCTGTAACAAACAAACTTTTTAATATGGGAGAAAATTTGAACCTTGTTTTGGGTGAAGATATATATGCTGAGGTGTGTTTTACATACTACATTTAATTGATTGCTTACACGATACATTGCAAAACCACAAAGCATGTGGGTTTAATGCTGAGAGTCTGCTTTCTGTGAAACTAAAATCATGTGTTTCTCCGACTTAAAAGTATGTAGAGCTAGATTTTACAAGTCTATATCCTTTTCCTTTAGAAACAAAAGAAGCAGGTACAGATAATCGTAACATAGTTGACGATGGAAAGTCTCAAAAACTGACTCATGATGACATAAAGGCTTTGAAGGACAAGGGTATTAAAGGACAGGTAAAAATAAGGTTTTGGTGTCATTTCTGTGCTACCTTGATGGTTATATTTTAGTTTATGGAAGAGGCTATTCTTTTAATGGTGCAGAAACTTCAGTGCTTTTTCTTTGTTCTTCTGCTCAAGTCATGTTTTTCCTAAAGATCTGATTTTACAAAAACGCGAGGGCTATTTTCAGAGAAAACTTCATGTAAGGTTGGCAACTTCATCAGTAGAGAGGCAAGAATGACTTCTTACTGCATCACAAGTCATAACAGACATTAAAAGGAGTATTAATCATTAAGGAAACCTACTATACGTAATCACCTTTTAATTTGGTTTCCTCGTAAGATTCAAAATGTTATTTCTGTATTGCAGACGTATTCAAATTTCACAATAATAAAACTGTCAAAGGTGTAGTGAAGGATTGCAGAACCCTTAACTAATAACACTGTGTAACAAGCACACTAGCAGTGTGCTTCCAGGTGCTACCTACCTACCAAACAGTGATGCGTGTCTTTTATCTGCACCTTAAAAGCTAAGAATATTCCCAAGAGAGCAGTCCTGGTAGAAAAGGCATTGGTTTTTACCCCACACTTAACCAGCAAAAAGTGAGGCCTTCTAACATGTTAAGAAACCCCAGCAGTAAGTTCTGTTCTGCGCACGTTATCAGTCGAAATTCTCTCTCATCTTTGGTTTACCCTTTGTAGTAAAGATAAGGAATTGCTCATGCTTACATCAAGTTCATCTCTTTGCATCTTGCTGTGTGCTGCTGCTACTTGAAGCAGCTGTTCTGCTTTTGCCTGCTTAATAATGGATGGGTCTGAGGAGTCTAGAATGGTATTTCCTCTTGTTAAGGTGGTTGTGCTGCTCTTGGCATTCTCTCTTTGATAAGAATGTACTAATCAGTCTGATAGCTTGGACTTTTTCTGTCAGTTCTCATTATCTGTGGCAAAAGATCACTCTTTTCTTCGTCCTCAGCATGTCTGTGCCATTCGTCTACCATACTGTTAATTTAGGTTATTAAAATAGCCTGCTTTGTTAATTAACTGTAGCTGAACATTCATTTCAGACTGTTATATTAGCACTGTGAATGTCTGGTCACATTTGAATTCGTGTTTGTGAATGGCATGTGTCTGTGATGCAGGCTTAATTGCAAGATGATTGCTCTTTGAATTAAAGCAGCCTCAGTGTTAGTGGGGTTTCCTTGCCCATCACCTTCCCAAATTCTTCCCAGGTCCTGAGGGATAGGTGCGTAGTGTAAGGCTACAGGCGTAAACTGGTAGGTATTCCTGGGGTACTGCAGAGCGCCACACCTTCCCTTTGGCTTCTTGTGCTTGCCCTACAGAAATATTCCCCAGTTTCTTCACTAAATTTTACCGGAAAAAAGTAGATGCTGCGTTTAACTCTTCCAAGAATAAGGTAAAGAAGGAATGATATGCTGATCCACCCCATTAATAATACATCCTAAATGTCTGAAGCACTTTAAGAGATAATGGCTTGAAAAAAAGCAAGCGAGAAGTACTGGCACCAATATATTTGGAGCAAGTTCTCAAAGTGCAACAGGAGGTGCAATGTCCATGTTGAAAATAATCCTTTTGGCATTCCCCACCAGCACCCTCTCCGCATTGCTATTAGGCCAGATTACACTATTATCCTCGTACGTGTTTATAGGAACACACGATTATATCAGTCAAATTATTTTGATTGTGACAACCAAGACAGCATTGTGCAGCTTTTGTTCTTGTATTGCAGGCATGCGGACAAACCCTGAAAAATGAAAGATTTTATCTTACTTTATTCTGTTGGAGGTCTTAATGCTCACTCCAGCTGGAACCTGAAAGCGTGAGGAACAGGAGTTGGATTGGCAAAGGGAGAAGATTAGAACAAGGAGATTGGGAAACAAAAACAGGAATTCTGGAAGAACTGGAAGTTAGAGGAGGAAGAAGGCAGTGAGAGGACTGTAGGAAATAAATGCTAGAGTTTGACATCACGCAAGGAGCTGGTATAGGAGTCTAGCACAATGCTCCATAACAACTGCTAATGAATGTAACTCATTCTAAGTACAGGGTAATTAAAGATAACTAATCACCTTGAGGAAGCAGGATAGTTTCCTTCACATTCAGCATGGGATAAGAATATGTTGGTATTGAGGCTGCCCAGTAAGAGCTGAAGTAATGACTTGCTGAAAGGAATGATCCTGCTTTTCCTTCGTTTCTGGCCATTCAAGTCTGCCCTCTCTCAAAAGTTAGTTCTGGCACTTAGCGGAGTCCTTACTGCCCCCAGTATGCCCTGTTTTCAGGACCAGCATTTTCAGTTTTGCCACTTTTACACTAGCATTATATAGTTCTACTTCTGCCTCCAAGTGTTCTGTGTGGTTCGATTCCTGCACATAGTCAGGGTAGTGCCTCACTTTCTGTGTTGATTGGAAGAATTTTGCTCTGCCATTAATGTCAGTAAAACTTAATGATACACATGCCTACACTGGATTAAAATATTTTCTGTGTTTGTTTAAAACAATACTATATATGAAATGAATAAGAAGTACATACCAGCTGTAGTAAATATAAATTGTCTTTTCTAAGGAAATTGTTCAACAGTTAATAGAGAACAGTACAACATTCCGAGACAAAACAGAATTTGCTCAAGATAAATACATAAAGAAGAAGAAAAAAAAGTAAGTGAATTTTAAAACGTGGAAAATATTTAGTAGTTCTTTAATTTGTTGACTTGAAGTAAGACTATTACTGTGTGTTTCTTACAGATATGACGCTGTTATTACAATCGTAAAACCATCCACTCGCATTCTTTCAACAATGTATTACGCAAGGGAACCTGGAAAAATTAAGTAAGTTTTCATTTTGTTTCTATTCTCCAATGATGAAGGTATTTTAACATTTTTCAAAACACGTGTGTTATACCAGAGTATATAATACCACTTTTTTCCAGTTAATGGAAATACTGTAAATTAATGAAAAATAATGTGATATAGAAAATTAATCAATGTTCTCCTGTAACGAAGAAGAAAAAACTGTTGCATGCAGCATTAGCTTTTACCATTTTCCTTGCACCACCATTTTGCTAATTACCTCTGTTGAGTAATTAGCCACTTCGGTGGCTCTTTACATTTTCAGAGGGCTCTTATCTCCTGTTGGTCAGTTGCATATCGTCTCTGTTTTCTGGCTTAGCAGTCAAAAAACAAGCCACCTACCCAAAACAGGAATTCTAATGTTCAACATGTTAAAGAATCAAATCTTCTTCAGTCAGAAACCTCCAGAATTTAAAAACACGTGGATAACGTTAGAGGGGAGCAGGTAGAGATCTACATGCATTTATTTTTTTACCTACCTGAATTAGATAACTTGTTCCAGACATTGTTTAAGATGGACGGATTTATGGTTTTTTAAGTAGGAAAAGTTGACCTAAAATATTGAGACTAAAATAAAGAGCATTTTTTTCAAGGCTTCTCAAACCTTTTTCCTTCTTTTCCCCAGCCTCCTGCATTTGACTTCAATTATCTGTTAAGAATAGTTGTAAGTTCCTTGGCCATCACCGAGTCTCTTCAGTGCGTGTATACTGCAGTCAGTAGACTTAGGTTTTGGTCTGGGATTGCAGGCAGTGTGTACTGCTGCAGAATAACTGAAGATCATAGACTCGTTGGGTTGGGTTGGAAGGGACCTTAAAGAAGGCCTCCCACCAGACCAGGCTGCCCTAAGCCCCATCCAGCCTGGCCTTGAACACCTCCAGGCATGGCCCATCCACAGCTTCTCTGGGCAGCCTGTGCCAAATGCTTTGCACAAGTCCAAGTAGATGACATCCTTTGCTCTTCACTTATCCACCAACGCTTTAACTCTCTTAACACTGTTTTTCTAACTCTAAGAAAACTGATTTGATATTTCTTAAAACTTTCTGTTTTCTAGCCATTTGCGTTATGACACTCTAGCCCAGATGCTGACTTTAGGAAACATCCGTGCTGGCAACAAAATGATTGTAATGGAAACATGTGCAGGCCTTGTGGTGGGCGCTGTGATGGAGCGAATGGGAGGTGAGTAATACAGTAGCTTTAGCAACATAGGAAATGAGGGCTTATGTGAAACTTAAGAAATACATTTGATTTTGATACTTTTAAAAGGCACTACTACAAAACCATTTCTCAGTTTTCAAAATCTGCTTGGACTGTCTCCAGTATTCAAAGGCATAATTGTATTTCCATTGGAGGGAGTTGTGTTTTGCGTATTTCAGTTGCATTTATTATTTGCTATTTTAAAAAAATATGAAGTTTAAAGTCTGTTGTATGTAGATCTATTTTAGTGTCCGTCTTGTGTTAGCGTAAAGACGTTCAGAAAAGGCTACAGAGCTTGTATGCAGATTGTTCTCAAGGACTTGGGAAGAGAGGAAGGAATGGGAGAAAATGGGAGTGGTAACACTGGAATCCAGACAGCCCACAGCACTGCAAGTGTTGTCACTCATCTAGCTCACTGTGCTGGACATTTAGCATCAGCAAAATGTATATTTTTAAAAGCAATATATGACATTTTCGTGAATAATATATGACATTTTCTTCTAGGAGAAGTTTGACTTGCATTTATTTCTCAAACTCAGTTAACTAGTTTCATCTCAAATCATTCAAAGATACTAGACAGAGGTGACAATTATATTCCAGAAGCCTGGAAAGGTAGGAAGTGTGATGTAGTGTTGTGCACCCAGATGAGCTGTCTGTTGGCTGAAAAGCACACAGGCAGTTATACTATAAATTGTTTTTGTTATAGGAAACTGTGCATAGGGTTAATTTCTGAAGTAAATGAACTAAGTTGCAATTACAGGACAACTATTGAAAAGTTCTTGTTGATATGTTTACTATTTAAATTCGCTTTTACTTTTTAACAAAACCACTCAATAGTTATAAGAAAGAAATACTACAGAAAACCTGTCTTTTTAATTCTAAACTAAATTAGTTTCTCTAACAATTTGTCACTGCTTACATATTCTGTGCAGATTCTAAAAATGTTTAATACATGCATAGTCTTTGAGTTACCTTGTCCTTTAAATTTGCAGTAACTGCTGTCCTTCCAATAAACATTTCCACCTTGAGATGTGTTTAAATTTGAAGGTTAGATTAAGATAAGACAATTTGCTTACCTGTTTTTAAATGTATGTTCATTGATCCCAGAAGTTCTGACTCTCTGGTAACTACGTTTTTGATTCTTTGGCTTTCATAGGCTATGGATCCATTATTCAGATGTATCCAGGAGGGGGACCTGTTAGAGCTGCCACCAGTTGTTTTGGGTTTCCAAAACATTTTTTCAGTAATCTTCATGAATTTCCTCTCAGCAAAGTGGACAGTCTTCTCTCTGGGACGTTTTCTACAGAGATGCTACCTTCAGAATTTGAAGATAATGCACTAGTGGAAGAAGAAAGCAATGGACTGGTTGATGAGAAGCAGACCTCTGTACAGGAAACAGAAGAGGAATCTATTACTGCTACAGCTATGGAGGTCAACCAAACAGAAGAGCAAGAAAAAATGGACATCAATGCTGAAGATATAGAATTTAAAGATAACAAAGAAAAAGATAATAAAGAAAATGTAAGAATGTTTATTATGGCTATTTTTTACAATGTTCATATGATTTGGCTGATTTCAGACATGCCCAAACATTACCTTACTGAGGTGTTAAAATTGACTTCTGAAAGTTGCCTTACATTGAGCCCTCTAAGGTGCACAAAATGAAAATACAGCCCGTGCTATAGTGATTACCATTTTAAAGTGCAAAATATTTGTTTCATTGTTCAAAGGTTCGGGAAAAACAAAGAAAACAGTGGGAGAGAAGGAAAAAGCTAATAGAAGCTGCTGCTCTCTTGACAGAGAAGAACGCGGATGGGTAAGTGTTTGTGGTTGGAAAGGTGTTCTGGTTGAAAACACATCTACAGAAAATAATTGCCTTTGAAATGAATAAAAGCTTAGTTTTTGAAATAGCCTATTTTTTTCTTAATATTTAGTAGCTAGCAGTCAACCCAGATGTGGCTTGGGTCTTGTTTGGTTCTTACCGGTTGAGATTTTTTTCTGTCTTTTAATGGGTTTGAATTTTCCTGATCAAAAAGTGAGGTTTCCTGATTAGGTATGAATAAACATTTTTAAAAATAAATAAGTCTTTTCTATTTACCAAAATGGAACTTGAGGTCATAAGTTTAATAAATTGTAACTACACTTGATAAAAAAGAAACTTTTTATTTTCTTACACAGAAAAAAAAAACAAATACGAACGCATTTTACCTCCATTAGCCAGGATTGGTTTTTCCCAACAAATAATTTTGCATGATGATTTAATTATCTAGTGCTTGTGTGCATTTTAGTATGTTTCATCTAGTATGGGTAGGTGGTAGAAATAAGGTTTTCTGTGAAGGTGCCGAGACAGGTCACCCTGTGTTCTCTGAAGAAATACAATGGTAAAGGACCTTTCTAAAAAGTGCTGCGTATCAGTTTGCCAGCAGCAGCACCCTGATGATGCCTGCAGATGACCATTAAACTGCCTGAATGGTGGCAGTGTTCTGTTGTTGTGTTTTTACCACTCTACTTATCATAATAATTAATCTCTGCGTGGACTGACAAAGCAAAGATTAATAATTGACTTTACCTGATTCCTCCTGCAGTGTACAGTAGTATTACCGGTTGTTGATTTTTGAGTTCAAGGACACCTAATTAGTCTTTTGTCTCTTGCTCATTTGTTTTCAATCACTTGCATATTTCTTCTTTGTCCTTTGTAAAGAATGAACACTAACAAATGAGATACTTGAAGTGCTTCCTCTAGGAAGTTTTCAGCATGAGGGGGGGAAAGAGAAGCTTATGGATGCCTGAGGGCAGCATTCCAGATGGCTCAGTCAGGAGCACCTTTCTTTAGTCATATGCCATTTATAGGCCACCATTTGTTTAGGTCAACGTCCACAGGGTACGTGCTGCTAAGGGAGGAGAAATTGGCACGGAATAAAGTGCTTCAAACTAACCACTTCGGTGGCAGGTGAGTAAAAGCAGGCCAAGGAAGTCAGGATTCTGTCTTGTGTTGCAGGAGAGAAAGGGGGAAAGGATAGGTAAAAGCTGTTTAAAATCGTAGGTAGGGAGAAAGATTAAGACGTTGTCAGAGTAAAGAGACTGGTAGTCAGGTGAAGATGAACACCAGCTCTAGGAGGATTGGTTCTTGAGGCCCTGACTTTAATAATATTTACTACTTGAGGCGGAAGATACGCTTAATAAAATTTATATTTCTTCTTCGCTGTACTTGTACTAGACTATTTGTTCAACTCCATTCATGACAGCTGAAGTCTGTAGGTCTTTGAGGGGGGAAAAAGGAAGGCATTCATTATGGATGTTATTTCAGTTTAGTTTAGTTTTAAAGGAGTAGACAGCGATGGACCGTTACATTTTTCTGATACTGTGAAAGTGGAAATTGGTTTATAGACACCCCATGTGTTCAGAATTAGACCACACACCTTCTCTGTACCCTTCCCTGTCCTTCCTCCACCTCCTCCTTCCCCCCCTCTCACTCATTATATTAATTTTGAGACTGGCCAGGCTACCCGCTGACAGCAATATGTGCTGCCACATGAGAGACCATAATTTGATTTTGCACATTCTCCCTCATCTCTCACTTACCTGCCTCTTGTCTGGCAGAGCTCCTTTCGGTGTCAGCGCAGTACTCTAACCCTTCTGGAATATGGTTTGGAGTCTTTTTTTCTTTATAGTTCTCTTGGATAATTACCGAGCACAAATGTTTTGAAATTTGGATTTGAGGGAAACCTGTAGCCTGCAAAAGCTCTGTCCAGCAGGAAGTCAAAATGTAAACAACTGTAAAAATAATTGTCTCACTTTGTTTTTAAAAAAAAGATCGAACATCAACTTTTACGTCCAGTTTGTTAGACAAGTTTGGCAGTGTATTCAATGCTGAGAGCAGCTGTTGATTGACAGGTCTTTGTATATAAATGTAAACATATACTCCAGTTTCATTAAGCTATTCTTTTTGTACAATTACAAATTATTAACTATTTGAATCTTAACTATTTCCTGACCATCTTAAACTTTCTAGTTTTGCGGTGATTTTTTAATTAAAATTCTGGCTATCTGTAGGGAATCTCAAGCATCTGTAAACACAAGTTACACTATGATATTAAAACTATGATAAGGAATAAAATATAAAGCCTTTAAGTTGTCAAGGACAAATTCTTTTTAAACGATCTTTAGTCATGCCCACTACAGAATCGTTTTCTCTTTAAATAATAACATATAAAAAATGTGGGTTTGATGAAGATGACCCAGGTCAAAGAAACATGACTGAGGTTACTTTCTAAGGAACAACTCACAATGACAAAACTTAACTTCTATTTTGACAGTGGTCTCAGGGTAGAAAAAGGAACATTCAAGTTTTGGGGGTTATAAGAATTATTGTGGAGTTCAAAACAGCTGAACTGAGTGCTTCTGCAATGTATTTAATATATGGCATTTTAGAAAACAAGCTTTTTAATCCTCTTAATTATGCAAGCAGGAAATCAAGATTTGTTTTTGTATTTGGGGAGTTGTTAGAGCCATGAAAACATGCTGATTAGCAACATTTAAGCTGTAATTGATGCTCAGAGCTAAATAGGAGAAAATGTCACTTGATGAATAGGTTTTAGAAGCAGAAGACTAATGTGCGTGAAATTTCTTTTACAGCTTAATTGTAGCCAGCAAGTTTCATCCCACTCCTTTATTACTTTCTTTATTGGAGTTTGTTGCTCCTTCAAGGCCTTTTGTTGTCTACTGCCAGTATAAAGAGGTAAATCCAGTACATTACTCTAGCTATTATTACTTTAAGTCTGAGACTGTTTTGCTGTATAACCTATCATTTCTTTTCTTAAGCCCTTATTAGAGTGTTACACAAAACTGAGAGAAAGAGGCGGTGTTATTAACCTAAAATTGTCTGAAACCTGGCTACGAAACTACCAGGTAAGGATTACAGTAAGCGAAGGATTACTTCAAGCAAAACTGCATGAAGTCAGGGAAGCAAAACAACCTAATGAAAATTTTTTTTTGGATTGATTGAAATTATGTACAAGCTCATGAATTTGTTATTCTGCTGGAAACACTATGCTGAAGCAGTCAGCAATACAGTAGCCTGTATTCTTAGGTGTTTCTGTAACTGGCTTCTGATACGTAGATACCTTGCCCTTCCAAATACACTCACTTTTCAAATGTCTGTGTGTTACGGTGGCTGGGAAAAAACCCTTCATCTTATACTGTAAGCTTAAATTACACAATTTGATGTGCACGTAAAAGCATGACTCTTCACAGATGTTTATTTTGGGTTTTGTTTTGTTCTGTCTTAAAGGTCTTACCAGATCGAAGCCATCCAAAACTGACAATGAGCGGAGGTGGAGGGTACCTTCTGTCTGGTATAACTGTTGTGCTGGATAAGGGCAAATCTGATTCCAGTAATTTAGAAGCACTGAAGATGGAAGAGCCATCATCTAAAAGATGCAAAGTTCAAGACCTTCAGTGTTAACATTTGAAGAATTGATTTGTTTTTTAGATCTCAGGAGATACATGGTTAGTAAAATAACAAATACACTTTCTGTGCTCTTGACAGCACAGGAACAGTACCTGTCACACGTCTGTCAGCAAAAAGCAGAATTGTGCGGTAGGGAGAATCGCCTCCCTCTCTACCAGTTTACATGATCAGAATGAGAAGAAGAACCCGTGAAAGCAAACCTGTGTCCGGCACCACAATGAAAGCACTCTAACTTCAAAAAGACCTTCTGCTGTTCAGGATGAGATGTTAACATGGAGATAAGACAAATCATCAGTGAAAGCACTCTTTTTGTTTGTTGCCAAAAGTGGATATGATTAAAAAGGTTGAGTCCGAATCAACCCACGTAATTTAGCTTCCATTTTCCCAGAACAGCACCAGGGTAAACGTTCTACGTAGTGATCTCCTCCTTCTTTGGATACTGAAACCTGCAATGTTCAGTAATCTAAGGAAGTGGAATAAATGGCAAAAATCATGCATTTTTCTTTCCAAAAGAACAATAGGAAGACAATACCAGAACTTTACAGCATGACTCCACGTGTCCTGAAATAAATACGGGAGAAAGTGTATGTTCATAAATTAAATACCAAATATTTAAACAGTGTCTCTGTTAGTATTGTCTGTCATTTTCCTGAGAGGAGTTATGTTTTTAAGATATGACAGTTTTGAAAACTGCTATATGAATATTTATTTTACAGTTCTATTCTTTCATGATGCATAGCTTTTTTATTTTTTAACTTTGCATTTGACGTTTTAATTAAACTACAGGATGTATTTCCTAATGAGATTTCTTTTTCTTAAATTTCCCTCTTTTAGGAAATCAGGTAGAGGCTTTAGGAGAAGAATACCCTTGCAGGTTGCATTCTGTTAAACCCCTAGGTGGGAGCCAGCAGGACTGGGCTTCCTCTCTTGAACCTTACTCCTCGATCAAAAGCTAGAGCTTTGGGTTGAAGTTCTTAGACTTCATGAAGCTATAATATTCTGTGTATTAATAAGATAAATGCTCTTTTAGGACACTGATGTGCATAAACTGATCTGAAAAGTGTGTTTTGTCCCTCCTACCTTTCACTACAATTTAAATATTTTAAATCATGCATAAGGAATAGAAATCTGATGCGTGGCTTTTACTAATGGAGTTTTTTAAAAAATGCTGAACTTCTCAACTTCTTTCAAGAATTAGTTGATTAGTGGGAAAGGGCCGGGGGGGGGAGGCAGTTTTACATCACTTTATGTCTGCATGTGCATACTGAAGGTAAACTGGGGCTTTCAAAGCAAAACATCCACTATGTGATGAAATTCTGAGAACCTAGCTTAAAGCAGTGCCTAGGAGCCTGAAAGCCAGTCAAAAGCAAGAAAATTATGAAAGCAGCATAAACCAGGAGGTAAATACTAAAAAACTATCTTTTGGCACAGTTCTCTTACCTGTAAGGCAGACATGGGTACTTCTCTGCCACTCCCATGGAGCTGGTTGGTACTCAGATGTCTTATTTATAGAACCACAATACTTAGACAGTAAAAAGTAGGTTAAGCAACCAACATATGTTTTAAATACTTGTTATCATGTCTAACTTGATAAAAATAATAAGCTGAGGAAAGTTCTGTTGGATGTTTTATTTGTATAATAAAAAAAGTTTTGAAAAGCAAACAGTATTTTTTTCAGGTGTTACAATACTGTAGATCAAATCCCAACTGGCTTCATTTGATACTAACACCAGCACTCTTTAAATATTAAATGCTGTCCCACATTTTCTAAATGTGTCATAATGCTTGCAATAATGAAAAATACTAAGAAAGGAAGTATCAAACAGTTTGTGTGAAATATTTCAAATTGCTGAAGTTTCAAATTGATTAAACATGCTCCATGTATGCCTAGGGGAAGAGCAAATCCTGGTCTAACAATTCCCAGTTTAGTTGAAACACGAGTAAGTTACCAGCCTAAAAGCTATTGAAAATAAGTAATGCAATAAAGAGCATTTCTAAAAGAAAATAAAAATAAAGAGCATTTCTAAAAGAAAAGGTGGGGGAAGGAAGGTGACGCTTGCATACCTATAGATAAGTCTCCGCACAGAACAGCTCAGGAACATCATAGTTGCTAGAGACTTGAGGCAGAACACTGAAGAGCTTTCATCTCCAGAGGTACAGAAAATAACAAACCACTACACTTTAAGGTTAGTCAATGCTGTGTAGATAAAGAACAGGTAAAGATTGTGGCTGATGTATAGATAAAAAATAGGTCAAGGGTGTGGCTATTAAACTAAAGATGGGTTCCTGAAAGCAAACCACCGAGTTCTGCAGAAGCCATCCCCTCAGCAAGGTAGAGAACGTGGTTTGGACAGTCTGCCAAGGCCGACCTCTATTACTCTTGGGCTTATTTGCTGTACAAGCAGCCATCGCTGAGGTGGCACAGGGCGTTGCTGCTGTAGTGCATGTGCTCAGCAGGACTAGCTCAGCTGTGGTTACTTTCAGCTTAGCTCAACTAGGGCTTTTTTTTTTTTTTTAAATACACAAAAAACCACCACAAACTTGCCCACAGCTTAAAATGGGCCACTTTCATCAGAAAAGTGCAGCTGTTATCTGTGGAAATGAGGGTATTGGGTTTATCTGCCTGCATTTCTGGCTCCTGAAGTACTCACCAAAGCTTGAACTCTGCACAATGAAGGTGACAAAGGAGATCCAGGTGTTGTTTACACCTCAGAGGACCCTCAGCCTTCCTCTAATAGTTAGCAGTGTCTGGTCTCAAAATAAAAAAAAAAAAATAATAAAAAAATCACAACTGAAATTCTCAAGCCAAAGCTTCTATAACACCCTGAGGATGTTTGGCAGGGCGAGAACCTGGTTTGGTAAAGGTATTGCTGCACAAGATTTGGTAGCTGTTTTTATTTCCATCTATCTTTACTCACGGAACAAAACATACACCTGCTTTCTCCCAACAAATTTACCGGAAATATAAGCAAATTAAAAGAAGTAGCTACCTAGCTTTCCATCGCTGTGCTTTACTAGAACTACACACCAGATTCACAATTTCCCAGGGGTACACGCACCAGGAGCCAGGAAACATTATTTTCAGAAGCCAAAACCACTTAGTTCGGCTTCATTTGATTTGGAACAAATTCATGCATCTTGTACACCACTACTTGTTTAAAGTTGTACCATTCAGCTTCAAAGCCAAAAGCGTACAGTATTCCTTTTAAAAATGCAAATTAATGTAAATGGTGTTGGAGGACTGCTTAAAAAAAAACGATCTAGTGTCACTCGTCAAAAAGTCTTGAGGAGGCAATGCAAATGTGGAGCTAAAAATGGAACAGGCGCAAGCAGCCAGAAGAGCTACTTGGCTCTCGGTGCTTGTGGTGTCAGCCCCACAGAGGAATGGGAGCAGAACAGAGAAAGATGACAGCTAAAAGGGTTGTCACAAAGCTCTTGGAATCCGTTGAACAATACTTGGGTTTAACGCAGCCTCTTTCAAGGCATATGTTTTTAAGCAAAACATTGCTGATTCATGAATGTGTATTTCCGGAAGATGAGCCTTAAAAAAAAAATAATCGTTGTTAGGATTACGTACTTGAACAATTTTAGAAAGCTTTCCATGTGACAACTAAAGCTATTTGCTTCCAGGTATTTATATACTCCCAGACATGCCTTCTCTTGTACCAGCTCAGAAAAAAACTACCATGTTGGAATAATTATTGTATGGTATTATAAATTTTTCAAGCAAATCTCAGACTTTGAAAACGACCAAGTATTTCTGCAGCTGGGACACATTCTAACCGTCCTTACTGGTGCTGGAAAAGCCCGGTGAAATCACAGTAAGACTGAAGTCAAAATTCTGTCAACTTCTGTGAGCCAGGGTTTGGTCTTGGTATACCTCAATGAAACAAAATGAAACATTTAAGTGCTCTTATCAAAATCCCTAGGCATTGGACATGCTCAGACAGTTCATGGATCAGCATCTCACTGAACATTTTCACTTCATAGCGCCTTACAGTTAAAATTGAGAGCATATTTGTGTTTTAATGAACAGGTGGATTAAATGGGTTAAGCTGGGATGAGAGATACTGCACATTTATCGATAATGTGGCTCAGCTGAATTCTTTGTATAGCACCTCCTGTGTTGGTGCTACACAAGCAGCTGATACAAAGACATTGTCACAGCAGAAAGACTGAAGAAAAAACACATTTGGAGAAGCTGAATTTAATTGAACCCCAGATATTTGGAGTAATTGAAACTAATTATGGGATTGTTTCTTTTACTGCTTCATAATGTCATAAGATTACCAACTGGCTCCTTCCACAGGCCGCTTATTATTCTCCGTAAGGCATCGTACTGTTTATTACACAGAACCCATCCTGCCCTCAGCTCACTAGCTGCTGAGAAACGCGCTTTTGGCAAAATTAGCACTGCTCTAATGTAGCACAGAGGCTCTGCAACACTGTCACCACTACCTGCTTGTCTGCACTAGACAAAAAGAACGGCAGCAAAGCATGTTCACTGGGCGATTAAATTTATGGAACTACTTCGTCTGAATGAATGGCAGAAACCAGCTGACTGCAATGCAAGGAATTCCAAAGTGCCACATACTTTCCAAATTAACAATCAGCTATTTGGTGTTGCAACCTCCTTGCTGCTTTAATGATTAATTTCCAGAACTAAGTAATTCACAGGCCGTTTCTGAGTTACTAAAGCAAATTAATCATTAACATCTTTCTTACCTGTTGTGCTTCTCCTAAGTGGCAAATAAAAGGCATAGACAGGCTCCTTGTAACTTTAAAAAAATAATGGTGAACGAGTCAACATTTCGTGCACAACCTATTCATCTGATACAGCTTACTTTGAAATAACCCAATCATTCAAATAGGCAAGGAGAAAGTTTGCTCCAAGATCAATGTTTTTTATTATTTCAAACTCAGACATATATTTCTGAAGAACACTAACACAATTATTTTCACAAGCATATTAAAAATATCTGCCTCGCATGAAAGGTTATAATATTAAAATTCATGCTATTCAGATTTCAATAGCATAATAGCAAATTAAAGACATTTTCAGCTGTATAAATCACTACACTATAGTGGACAGTAAATAGTATTTCCTGTTTTTAGGGCAAACAATCCAGTGGCCGTGAATTTACCACAAAATACAGGTATTGTGAGTGAAGCTACACCTAGCTTTGAAACACCAAAGCAGATCATCTTCAGCCTCTTCTGTTGTCATTCAATGTCTCCGCTATTTTCTGCATCTCCAAATCCATAGCAGCCAGGTTTTCCAGTTCTTTTTCCTGTGAAAACATACAGGGCATTTTACACTTCAATTAATTCAGGGACAGCTGCTACTTTTTGGTCCCTGGGCAGCTTCTGGGGTGGAGAAGCGAACAGCAGTGCGGCACATACTTCAGAGATCTGTGCAACTTTCTGCTTTTATCAGAATTAGTGTTAGAGAAATTATCAAAATACTCATTCTGAGAGCTGGACAGCTTGATCTTTTTAGCTACAGAACAGCATTAGCTCGTAGTGACTTCCTGCTGTCTCACAGT
The DNA here is from genome assembly GCF_964034855.1 of Anser brachyrhynchus. Lineage (NCBI taxonomy): Eukaryota > Metazoa > Chordata > Aves > Anseriformes > Anatidae > Anser > Anser brachyrhynchus. The sequence continues at coordinate 16,923,491 of NC_137696.1, forward strand.
TGCCGCTCCTGGCAGCATGAATTCATTTCTGCCCAGGTGAAGGTCCCTTAGGAGACTACAACCTTTTGCTCGCAGTGCTCCTGGCTTATGACGCACAGCAAGCGCAGTGTGCAGTAAAAGGAACTCTTCCAAGCTGCCAGATGCTAGGGGAAAAAGTTATGCGGTCAATCCTTGTTTATTATGCTAACTTGCAAACACTGTTACACCTCTCGATAAATTCCAATGAAACCTCCACCGCTTCCAGTCCAGCTTAGTTTTGTGCAACAGGAACAGCGAGATACAAGACAAGCACCTAGCTGATGGGCGCAGACTCAGTTTTCCTGAACAATGAAGCAGAACAGGAGGTCCAACAAGAAAAGGGTTCACGTACATGGGAACTGCATGCACAAATCAAGCATGCAAGTGCTAGCCCGGTTCTGCTCTGAAATTAGGACATCAAGTTAATGGATAGTTGAATCTCTTCCAATGCACAACCTACTTTCCACCTGCATGATTTAAACAACCCACCAGACCAGCTGGTGCTTGCTAATTATTACCTCTCTGCTCCCGCTGGAATGGGCATCTTTGGTTCATTAATCTGTAAGACCCTAGAGGGAGAGGTAAAGCCCAAAGAGGAAGAATTTCCTCCATCTCCCTGTCTTGCTGCAGGATGCACCTCCTCTTCAGTTCATAAACCATGCCCTGGGGTAGGCTCCACTGAATTCATTCAAAGACAGCAAAATTTTTAAATCACTGTAGATCTGGCTTTTAATATGATTTAATCGTCTTTGTGTTTTTTCCAGTCACAGTTTACCAGCTGTCTTAGGAATGGATTCAGAAATGTGCACGTAAAATTTATTTCCCCTGGCTCTTCAGAGGAACACCTGTACACATACCTCCTCTTCTGTCAGAGGCCTCTGGCTCAGAGCTCCTTTGTCATTCCTGACTATGTGACGTTTTTTCATGTCTTCTCCAGAGCTGTACAACTCTGGGAACTCAGCTGATTTCTTCCTGTAATTCAGGAGTTGTGCAAGTTGATCCATCTTGTTGTATTGCCTTTTTATATCATATCTGTTCATTTTGCCAAGGTTCCTCTTCTCGGAGCGTCCGTGGTTCAGAGCACTTAGAAGCTGCTTTTTTTCCCACCAGTCATAGTCAGTGTAATCAGGGAAAAGGTTCTTCTCGTTCAGGGTGGGCCTGCTCTCCTCTTTACTCTCCAGCAGCCGCTCTCCTGCGCTGTTCCTTTTCTCAAAGTGCCGGCTCTTCCACCACAGCAGTGGGTATAAAGAGCTGTAGGATGCTGCGGTTCTCTTGTCATTCTCTGCAGGGAGATGGCTTCTGTACTCTTCCCCCTCGCCATATCTTCCTTCCTCCATATTCTCCTCTTCATTTTCCGTCTGATCACTGCTGTAATGCTTCTTTTCTACTTCCTCCTCCTCCTCCTCCTCACTGTTGCCAGGGTAGCGCTGCTGCTCTACACTGTCCTCAGTGCTGTAATGTGTTCTGGCCTGCCCTCTGTGCTCTTGAGCGTACGCTTTCTGTATCTCTTCATCCTCGTTGTCCCACAAGCGGTATCTGCCTCCAGCACGATGCTGCCTCTCCTTGTTGCCACCGCTGTGATACCTGTCTAGCTCTTCCTCACTTTCACCTCCACGATACGTCCTTCCCTCAGAATGGTGTCTCCTTGCCTCATGCGATCCGTCATGGTGCCTCTTCTCCTCGCGCCATTTCTCATCACTTTCTTCACCGTGGTGATGCCTCTTACTTTCTTCTTCGCTGCTCTCTTCGCTCTGCTGCCACCTCTCTCTGTACTCTGCACTTCCCTGGCCTGCATGCCTCTTCTCCTCTACCTCTTCAGACCCGTGCCTCCCACGATAACCACTCTTCTCCTCACGCTGCTGCTCAGATTCTTCACGGTGGTGTTTCTGACGGTGGTTCCTTCTGTCCCAGAGATGAGTCTCCTCTGCATTTGATTCCTCAGTTAGTTCTTCTTTCTCACCACCGTGGCCTCTCTTCTCTTCAGAGGAGTCATCCATTCTGTGCTTCCCATGGGAATGTTTTGGTTTGTAAGGTTGCTTTTCCTCCTCTGCTTCTTCACTCTCATCAGATTCTTCATGCTCTTGCTGACGGGCAAAATCACGTACCTTAGATTCATGGTGGTATTTTTCATTTCTTTCTTCCTCTGCCTCTCCCTCTTCACCTTCTTGAATTCTTTTGTAAGGGCTCTGCATTCCCTCCTCCGAATGCCAGTGGCCCACGGGGCGTTGGTCATTCCCCTCGGGGAACTCCTCTGTACCCGTGCCTGCCGAGTTGGACTTCTTGTTGAGAACAGCACTGTCTACCTCTCCATCATGATGCTTGCTCTCTTTGCTTTCTTCTTCACTGTGGTAGCTGTTCTCCTCCTCTCTTCTGATTTCCTGATAGTGTTTCTTTTCTTCTGTATGAAGTCTCTCTTCATTAACAGGTATGTGGTGCCCCTCCTCCTCTTCCTTGCTCTTACCTTCCTCGGGAACCATTTTCCCTTCATCACTTCCTTTCATGTGCTTTCTAGAGTCATCTTCTACCTGACTTTGTTCCTTCTCCACACTCCCAGCAAGATGTTTTTCCATCTCTGCTGGGTCTTTCAAATGCCTTGCTTCAAGTTGTTTCTCTTCACTTCTCTCTCTGTCATTTTTACCACCTACAAAAACAAAAGCAGCCTAATGAAGTAATCTAACTCTCCATTGACATGCTGCATCAGTTTAAATAGATAACTGGCTTCCAGAACTGATAGACACAACTAGTTTTTTCACTTCCACCTTTAAAATTTGTTATTTTCATTAATCTTGTATGTTTGCCTGGAAAAGCATTAAATATCATTTAATTAGGCACTTTAAAAATTCCATTAAAATTTCCAGAAACATCTTTACTCTTTGGTTTTTTTGTTTATTCACGATAGCATTTTTAGCATTGATTAAATTAACTTTTATTCCCATTAAAACTCAGTGGGATCTGGAATTGTGTTCCGTTTTTTGAATGTCAGTCCTTAGCCACAATATAAGTTCACTGACAAAAAGGACAGCCATCTATTTCAAGCCACTCAGGAATATCTGAGGAATAGTAAAAATATGCTTTTAGCAAATATAAAACTTTCTAAGTTGATTGCACAAAAATGAAAGAAACCTGTTAATTTGCGATCGTTACATTTAATCAAATCACGTACCTTCCACTATTTTCAAAATCCTAAATGAAAGGCTGACTGACCTCATCGGTAACAGTACATTTCTGTGAAGGTATTTCTGCTTCACTTGTGCCTGAGTAACATTGGAAATAGGTCACAAATCCTAAAAATTTTCAAACAGCTTCGCAGATTTAAAAATAGCTTGCTCTTTCTGAAAAGCTGCTCATTATCTGATACTCTTGGAGAAGAGCTGCCTAACGGCAAAAATATGATTCTTATTCTCTCCAGCCAGTAAGTGAATTTTTGTTTACCAGAAGATGACAAATGGACAGGTTGATCTGAAACTAACACCGTCATAAACGAAGCTTGATGCACGATGGCATTCAGCATCAACTAGAAACTCTGGGCTGTGTTAGATGCCAAGAGATGTATTCCTAAAGCTTGGAAACCACCTTCTTCTGATGACTGTGTAAGGGCCACACGTTATTTCCTTTATAAACAAGCAGCAGACAGATGGGTTTCATTATTGCTTCTTGCTGGCAGGTAAGTTGAAGAGCCTTTTTATTGTTTTGTAATCAAATAAATATATACTGGGCAGAAAAGAAATATGTGCATTTTGCAATTTGGCACCGTGTCAGACTTAACCGCACTTCACTACAGACTGAAATCAAGCATGCAAACAGCCTTGTACTTCAACATCGAGGCAGCTGTAGGCATGAGCTCATCAGAAATGAGGACTCCCAAAGGGAGTTTTCAGCACGCGTTACCAGACCTCTCGAATCAGCATGACAAACTTAATCATTTCTGGGCTGCTTACAGCCTGAGTGAGAGTCCCTCCCCTGAGCTGGGCACAAATTCAGTTGTCACTGCGTGCAGGAACCTTGCTGATGTATGAGGAGGTGAGCTGAAGCCAGTTTGGACATGCTGGGATGCATTCAGCATCTGCTCCAAACCCAGCCGCATTTTTTGACCTCCCAGGCCAGATGGGAGCTTGTCTGCTTCTCTCAGACTCTACAGGCAGCTGAAGTGGAGAGCCACACACGTCAGCCAACAATCCCTGAATCACTGACAGTTACCAGGTAAGACTGCTTGCTCTTTGAGCCAGACAGACTAAACTGAAGGAAACAGGAATTTTGACCCTGAAATTAGGAGACGCTAGATTGACATGGGCTGAAGTAACAGTTTACTACCTCCAACCCAAGAGAGAACCCATCTGAAAGTTTATTTTCTCAAAGTTACCAACAAGAGGGTCTAACGCTGAAACCTGTATTTTTTGAGAATATTTCTAACTCACCCATGTCACTCCAGGCTAGTCTTAGAAATAAAAATGAATCACCCAATGGCCATTGCAGGATCAGCTTTAAGATTCAGGGAGGGAAAAAGATCACTACTGATGCTACTTACACTTGGCACTTATGACAATTCTGTGGCTTAAATTTAGATGATGAGCTTACAGAAGATGACAAAAAGAGTGGCAGATGATTAACAGCACAAAGCATTTAACTTCCAAGACATTATTCTTATGTGCATGGAATTAAAATAATGAATCTATCCTGAAAATGAGAATATTGGTTTATAAAATTAAGAACTGTATCTACCAAGTTCCTTTCACAATTTCATGTAAGGTTGTACTTACTCTTTTTGAGGATTTCTTTACATTCAGGATTAATTGGTGGTGCGTTTAGCTTAGAGAGAGCATTGGACAGAACTTCCACTATGCACCGTGTTACCTAGAAGAAACAAAATCGGGAAAAAAAATCTCATGGTGAAAATGGGAATCCTGCTTCTGGCCCAGTCAGCGAGGAAGCTACTTTAGGGTTAGAATTCACGGTTAGGATTTATGGGTTTTGGGCAACCCCCAGCCCTAGCAGAACCGTGCATTTGGGTAAGACGTGCTCAGCTCCTCGCTCCCATAGCAGTAAGAGAATAGTCATTGACTCTCTTTGTTCTCCTCTTTTGTTTGCACAGGTAACAGGCTCCTTTTGTATGTTTTTAAATATTAAACACCATATTCAGTACAAAGGAGAGTCAAACAACATGTGGCAACCCAGCAAAAAAAACACCTCCACAATACATCCAAAATATGAGGAACATCCTGTACAATCTGCCCAAACGAGGACCAACCAAAGGTATTGCTTGGATTGTGAATAAACCAAAAAATGCCTCTGTAAGTGACACGCTCCACAAAGTACTTCAGGAGCTTACTCTAGGAATTTCAAGTATTCTTTCACGTGTGTGTGCTTTAAAACACTGCTGCTTTTAGTACTTTGCATTCAACCGGAAGCAGAGGACGTTGTTTTAGGAAAGTGGTACAACCACCTCTAATCCTAACTGCACACCAAAACAGCTCATCTACACAAGCAGAAGTACTGCACAAGAGATCACATATTTAGCACCTGCAGATATTCCCCACTATTTCACTTTTCCTCAAATTTGCCTCCTCACTTTCTACAGTCTGATTATAGGTACTATCAAGTAATATTTCAAATCATTTTTCAGGCAGCTGCAAAACGTAGAGTTTCTGACACAAGAAGCCAGCTTCCATTTTCATCAAATGCACTGAAGTGCATGTAGTTGTCTTCTGACAGCTAAGGGGACTCTGTGTTCCACATCACCAATGATCTCTTAAGAGTTTACCCTTAGGAAAATAATAAAAAAAAAGCATTATCTTGGGAGTTTAAAAACAAAGCAGGAGCCAGAACACTGGAAAGCATGTGACTGATATTGTCTGAAATTTGCTTTGACGTATAGCTACTCACCATTTCCTCCATATGGTCTTTTTCCACTGGAACTGCGCTGACACCTGGAAGAAAAATAAATTATTGCAGACCCATTAATCCTAGCAGCCCCATAAACATCACTGACAGAAGACCTCAGTCAAATTAGTCTGATGAGGCTGCTTGAGTTTTGGGTTGGTAGTATAAGAAAATCAGGTGCATTTTGCATTATATCTTTTCTTCCTCAGAATGGAAAAGCACTGAAAAGCTTCAACCCAGCTCAAGAGACATGTTGACATTTCCAGCACAAAAATAATATACACCAAAAAAAGAACAGAAAGCAACGCTCAAATTCTAAGAATGAAGCTTGATAGCAACCTGGGTCTTCATGTAGATGTACCTGTTTGGTGGTGAAAGAAGAAGAAACAAACAAGGTCTGTTTTCACTCCAAGAACTCTTTCACCTTCCACAAGAGGCTCAAGTGCCCCATGACCACCTCCCCAGCAGAAGACCACTTCAGAGGTGAAAACCAACTACTGTCCTGACCCTACAGAGAAATCCTGTCTCACCTGGAGAGGAGGGAGCTGCTGGAGGGAGGACAGAGCCAGAAGGGATAGGGATTTTTCCATTCTCAAAGCAGTCCATTATCAGCGCAAGAAATGAGCAAAAAGTCAAATCGCTGTGGAAAAAACAACTCTAGAAGAAAGTGGTACAACTTCTCTCTATCATGAGGACACCTCACGGCACCAGCTCTACTGCTGGTCCAAGGAATTTGCTTTTGGAAAGAAGCTGCTGCACATGAAACCTTCATGCTGCTTTATTTTTGCCATCACTGCTGCATTGTGTCTCCAGCTGGTTAATGAACTCAGCTGCTGAGCATTAATAAACCTCCTCAATTCTCATCCACCTCAAAACTTGCAGAAGTGAAGTTCAGCAAGTCTGCCAGCCACACAGGAGCATGTCAAAGCAAGGGTTATTGTACCGCTGCTTCACAGCCTTACTACGTTGAGCAGAATCACCATGCATAAACGTACAGCTTGGGGGCAGTTCTGAAGTTCTTACAGAGGTCAGGATAGTTTTAAATTCAAAGGTCACCTTGTCTACAATACAGCTTGGGTGGGACAGCAAGAGATCTTCTGCAGCTGAACACAAAGATTATGGAGACGATGGGAGCCAATTTGCCTTACAGCATCAGGAAAACTGACAGTGTCCCCTGGAAATTTCCTGCAAAGCAAAGGAGTGTGTAACCTTAGACTACGGAAAGCAACAAAACCTCCCTTCTTTTCCATCTGCAGAGGAAGCAGACATCTCCTTGAGCATTGGCTCCACGTGTAGTATCTGAACACTAATAACTCTCTTGATATTCCCACTGTCTTCTATTTTTGCTCCCTCAAAACACAAACGTAGGAGTATGCTCCTCCAGCGCTCTACTCTCTTCTGCGTATACAACTGCAGAGCAGGGAACCCGCAGCAGGGTAGCACAGAAAGGATTCCCCTAAAATAGCACTGCATGCCTACCAAGCCACCTCCCCAGAATGCCTGGTGGCGCGTGAGGGAGATGGTGCTATGCAGAGCCAACACTCTCTCCCACCGTTAGGAGCAATCAGTGCTGAACAAGACAGGCTTTGGGTTACTTTATTTACTAACCTAGTTATGCAAATAACTACCGCGCTATGTAGTGCTGACGCCGTTGCAGTCCAGCCTGCCCACATCTGAGCACGAAGAGTAAGGATGTACGCACATGCGGGGGCAGGAGACTGGCAGCAAAGTCCCTTCTACTAAAACAAAAAAAAAAAAGGTGTTATCCACTAAAAAGACATTCTCCCAACCCCGTAAGGGCTAGAAACACTGCTCTTATGGCAAGCAGCGGGGATGACCTGCTGCACTGCCTCTCCTTGACATGGCTCCTCCTGTCATCCAGCCCATGAGAAATCAGGACAGGCACAAGGACAAACACCTGACTGTGTCCTTTGTAGTGGTTGTGCCGCACCACATCTCCTGTGAGGTGCATCCAGTTGGCGTGGCAAAGCTGAACAGAACCTTCTGAACGTCTTTCACTACTCGAGATGCCACCTTCAGGTTGCCTCTCAAGTGCTACATCAGTGCTGTGTGAGTATAAAGTCAGGCTGTGCTGACTGCCTTTGCCCTGTCATTCCAAAGCTCTTGTCTCTTCAAGAGACAGACAGATTTAAACATAGCTGAATGACCACCAAGCAAGCGCTCGTTTAATGATGAGAGTTGATATGCACAGACAAAGAGGAAGCATCTGGCTATCATAACGTCAGAAGAAACAGACAATATTGGACATACGTCAAGTTAGCCTGCCCGGAGGGACAAAATGAGGATCCAATCTATCCCAGAGCCTGGAATAACGCACTGAGGCGGTTGCTGTGCCAGAGCTGAGACGGGTAGCCCGTGGTGAGCCAGCATCCCTACCTTACACCCGTGCCAGATGGCGAGAGCTCCCTTGGAGCCTCCTGCCAGCTGTGGCTGGCCGGCCAGCACCTCTTGGTGTCCCGCACCTCTGCCATCCCCTCCATGTGCTCAGGGTGATCTGCAGGGCGAAGCCATCGCCCTGACATGGCTGGGCAGCAGAGCACCCACCCGCAGAGCTGTTGGGCAAGTGGGGATGCAGCAGATGGCACCACTGCAGGGTTTTGCAGCAGAAATAAAGTCAGAGCATATGCCAAGAGGGAAAACCTTGCCTTGTCCATACTGAAGAATCAGACCACAGACCCGCAAAGGAAAAGACAGCTCTGGGTGTGCTACCCCCTCCAGAACCAAATCTGCCCAGGCAGTTCAAGTCAGCCCATTTCATTTTGCAAAAGAGATGAGATGAAGATCACTACAGAGAATGAGAAATGCAGACTCTGCACAACTTTGAAAATAGTAACCCAGGACAAATTCATGTGGCTTTTGCTTGCATCTCCAAGACTGGGACAGACCTTTTGGTGGTCCCCATTTAGATCCTCCTGTAAAAATTTTTTCATTAATGCCAATGACCTAGTGTAGTGTCATTGGTCCTCAAAATTTCAGCAAATACCTTTCCTAGGAAAGATCATAAACTTTGGCATATTGATTTGAAGAAGGAGCTCCAGAAAGTTCCCAAAGGTAACGTTTCACTGATTCCCAGCTCCAAACTCCTTAGTTCATTGATCCTGGATGACATTTGATTGGGCAAGACAGCCAAAAGGGACTCAAAAAGGTGTCTGTCCAGTCTGATGGCATAAACATGAAAAAATATTTGGTAAGAAGTTCCCATTGGGTCTGTGGAATAAGTCTGGCAAGCTTCTGTGAACTGGAATCTCTTGCCGTCTTCCACTCTCCCCTGAGATTTATTACTATAAAGACCCTTGAGGGTCTGCTGTGACTTGGATGTGTTTTTGCACAAGTCCCAACAGGCTTTCCACCCTAAGACTTCCAATACACATACAGCTGAACTATTCAATGAGAAATTACACTGACTTTCAACAAATGATGAATTATGCATGAAAGGCTATAAAGCCAAGCCTCATCCTACTGTCTACTGAGGCTATAAAGCCTCATCCTACTGTCTTTAATTTTAATTTCTCAGTTTAGTTTTAATGCTTCTGCTGTACACAAACATAAAAATTGTTCATTAAAGCTGGAGACCTGCTACTTTAAAATCCTCTCACAATGTAACAACTAGCTGGCAAAAACCTAGCGGTACCGCTTGAATGAAAGTCTGTGGAAGGAAACAGCCTTGGTGTACAGGGGGAGATAAAAAAACAAACGAAGACCAGCCGCATCCTCACAGAATGAGAAGGAAGAGGTTCATTTTTCAGTTATCCACAGCAGTGACTACGAGGGCTCTGCGGGGGATCCCTGACGGTGCTGAGGGGAACGGGGGGGACAGGCAGCGTGAGGGGCGGCGTGGTTCCTGTCAGTGAGGTGAACGCTCCGTGACGGGGAGCACCCTGTGTGCTTTCCTCTCTTCGGTGCTACCGCCCAAGCCTTCCTCAAAGCCAAACGGGAAAGTTTCACCGCTGGGGACCTGTGACGCCGGCTGCTTCGCCTCCCTAAACCCCTGCCTCGGGGGTGGTGGCCCGAGGGGTGACCCCTGAGCTACAGCCACCCCGCGGTGACGCGGGAGGGACGGGCATGACGTCACGCCGCCACCGATGGCGTCACCCCACCGGCTTCAGAAGGGAGAAGGGGGGGGGGGGGGCGGAATGGCCAAAACACCGTTATTCTCCCCAGAAAAACGCCGAAAGATGAAAAATACAGTAATAAAAATAAAAATTAAAGAAATTAAAATACATAAAAAATAATTAAAAAATTGAAATACAAAATTGGAATGAAAATTTAAACGAGCCACCCAACCGCTGGCGGGGCTTTCGATCCGCCTCTCCCTCACCTCCGGGCGGCGGCCGTCCCTGAGGGCGCCCAACGGCCCCAACCGCCGCCCCCCCCTCAGGCGCCGGCCGCGCCCGCGCCCCCCCCCCCCCCCCCGCTCACCTGCCAGGGCGGCGGCCCCCAAGAGGCCGAGCAGCGCCAGCGGCCCCATCGCTCCGCTCCGCTCCGCTCCCCTCGGCTCGGCTCGGAGCGGCGGCTCCGCCGCTATTTAAAGGGGGGAGCGGGGGCGGAGGAGACGGGCGGGGGGCCCCGCCGGGAGCCTGCGTCACTCCGAGCCCCCGGGGCCGGCGGGGGAGGCGCCGCCGCCGCCGCCACTGCTGCCCGTTGTCCTCTTCCCCACAGAGGAGCTGAGGGAGCCCCACAGGCACCCCCCGGTGCCCCCAGCCTGGGGAAAGCTCCCCGACAGCACGGGGGAAGTTTTTCTTCCTTTGTAACTACCGCAGCTCTCTGCCTCCTCGCCCCCCCCCCCCCCCCCCCCCCCAGCAAACCTCTCTTTTCGCCCACCCTCCGAAAAAAAAAAGAGCGACGTCCCCTGCCCCTTCCTCCCTGCTCGGAGGATGCAGCATCATCCCTAGGTCTTTCCCCTCCTCAGAAGATGCTGAACGCCTACCTACAGGCAGCAGGGTAGGGAGGAGGTGCAGCCATCTCCCCCCCACACCACCCCGGCATCGCTGCATTTCCATATCCAGCCCCGATCGAAGCCTTTTCGGGTGCTGCGGCATCCTTTTTTTTTTGTTTTTTTTCCTGCAAGGTTTCGGTCCCTGCCATCCGAGTCGCTGCTCCCGCTGTGCAGAGCGAACCCAGAACCGGAGAATTACTGGAAAGTGATCCCCGTGCTTCCGTCGTCTGGCGGGTGAATGACACGCAGTGTTCCTCAAGAGTTTTACTGGGGAAATCACTGCTCTCAGCATCCATCGCCACACGCAAACCTCACGTTTATTCTGGTGATGCTCCGGGGACCGTGAACAAACCTAGCGAAATGAAGTTTTACATCATTTTCTGAAGCAGCCCCGAACTGTCCCGATTAGTCCTCGATGGACTGGGAGGTGTAAATGACAAACTATGATGAGTTCTCCGCAGAGCAAGTCTGAACACTCCCCACTGCTCCTTCAGAGCCAGACAAAGGCATTGTAAGACGAGGATTTGTTTTGTTTTTCCTTCCATTAACTCTTAGATGGCTGTTATAAATTACTCTTTTAGCCAGAAAGAATTAGTTTATTGAGTAAGCGATCAGCAAACATGCTTCATACATCACAATGGCCATCTCCGATTTATTTGTATTCTTTGATTGCTCTTTTTTGCTTGTACTTGGTGGTAAGCAGGTGGCCCTCTAATTGCCAGCAATCATGGAAAACAAAGAATCTACACATGAAAATGGCAGGTATCTCTGTAATTGATTTATTATATTGTATATTAGCAATGCCAGGCTGCTATAACTGTATCTTTCAAACATATAAAGCAGGGCAGAAGGACACAGCGCACCAGTGGAACTCATCTGCAGCTTCATCTGTGCATAAAGAAAGCCAAGAAATGGCTGCATTTTAAGCTTATTTCAAAAGACAGCCTTCAGCTCTAGGAGGTAGTGCCAGATACCTCCTTCACCTTGCATTCACATCACAATTTCTGCAAAATAACAGAACCCGGCCACCTTGAAAAGCAAAACAACACTGCAATACCTTCCACACTTCCTCATCCTCACCCTACTTCATGCTGTTCCTGTACAACCATCAGAAGACCCATATCAACAGGCAGATACCTCTTCGGACATCACCAGCCTTGACTCTAGGAAGCTGAGAGTTCGATTCAGAAGACTGTGAAGAGTTTCACTGGCTTCAAGGCCCCCATCATGTCCCCACTTGCCTGAGGATTCACCTCAACCTCCTCATCTGCTCATGACAAAGAATTTTAGGTGAAATATTTGCCATTTAAGCATTCTCTGCTTCCCCAGGCATATAAATCGTACTTATTGTAGACATGACGGTCAAAATGGGCAAGCAATACAAAGATGCTGAATAAAAATAGCCAGCTATTTTAGTACCTACGAGGTATTCAATTCATAATAAGTACCTGTTTCACGCAAGTCCTGTTGATAGTCAGTACAACAACTACTACAGAAACCTTCTTGCTGCAAAAGAGGCATCTGAGATTAAAAAATCCTGCACCCCTTGCTCATGTGGCTTCTAATCCATCCCTTGCGCTGCAGCCGCAATCACTGGAGCTTCACGGCTGTTTTCTCTATGCCGGTAGGTTTATTTATATTTGGACTCGCAGGATTTCTCTGAAACACTCCCTCACCTCAGCACTGTGTGGGCTGATCCTGAAGAAGTAAGAAGTCCTATATTTGTGGTTGATAAGAAAAGATGTTAAAGCACTGCTGGGTCATGTTCTGCCATCAGTCACACCAGGATCTACAAGGGGCAAATGTCAGTGCCTTCAGATTTGATTAGAGTCGAGGTTACAAGGAGATCACAGAAGATGACTGCAACAGGAGCACAAAGACTACAGGATGGAGTCCATCTAATTCCATCTTCAGTGTCCAGGGGTAGCATTTCAAAACATGATCCCACGAACATTTCTGCCAGTGCTGGACAATCACCGAGAATCCGAGCACCTTGCCCACAGTTAATTAGCTCAGCTCGTATTTTCAAAACAATGTCACTTCACGTGGACTTCTACAGTCAGGTATCGGCTGGCATAAGCTTCCCCTCAGATCAGAAAAGAAAAGCGACTACATTAAGAGTCAGGATTACAGCAGGCGGCACATTTCACTCGATCGGTTGTGAATGGCACACCCCAACCTCCCTTCTCAGACTTGTCAGAACTTTCATTGCAATGATATACGTGCCTCATAACGTTGTGACAATCTATCGCTCTATGAATAAACAGTATTTATCCTGCTGGATTCTCTCAAATACAAATGCTTTAAAAAATATACATTTGGCTCATCCTAGAAGCTAGAACTTCAAAAGATGACAAGCAAATTTTCATGTCTGAGCTCCTTCTAAACTTAGAGGAAACTGCTTGGGGAATATGGGGATTGTTCTCCTCTAATTAGATGTGCTAGCAGGATTATCTTCATTCTTGGATGCCAATTAGTTTTCATGGAATGAAAATCCTGCAACCCATTTCATGAACAAACTCATCTCTTTCATTCAGAACGTGCTAAGGGGACGGATCTGGAAAACAACACCAATCAAATCTGAAAAGCCAGCACCTCAAGGGACTTCATCCATTCGGCTTCATTAATGGCAGTGAAAATCCTTTCAGAGGTCCATGTTTATGCAATGCCAATTGCAACTTAACGGGTAATGCTGAGCCTTCGCTGCCGTTATGCATTACCATGAATGTATTTACCCATAACTCACTAACACCAACTGTTACAGTGGCCTAGAGCTGGTGTAACATGTAGTTGAACCATGCCCCAGGAATTCAATTACCATCTTAGCTCTACGGCAAAGCAGGATCAGGTGCCTGACTCATCTCCCTTTTTGTACAGTAACGGGCTTTAGAGGAGTTACAATCCATCAGGTACATCCACTGGAGGGGGAACAGGCCAGTGCTCTGCTAGATTTCATCTGCGCTCTGTCCGGAGAGGGGGCCTGGCAAAGCAAAAAGGACAACACTTCAGGGTTGCATATGCCTGTATACACACAAAAAAATCTTTGCACGCCTCCAGCCACAGCCTCTGTGAGAGGTGGCAGACAGGCCCACGCTCGGATCTCCTCCTTCTTACTGAGCAAAGACTATTTAGCTCATACCAGGCACCACGGCGATGCTGATGAATGGAGCTTGCTTGTCGAGCTGCTGAAGCATTGCTCCATCACCCAACACCTGACAGCGTTCAAAAATGCACCATCGTAGCAGAACTGAGCCTACAGGATGCAAATTACCAGAATGCACTGATGCATATATGAAAGCACTTAAGTCTATATTTACACACTGACCAGCTTCCAATTTAAATCTAAAATGCACATCTTTTGCTTCCACTGAAATATTTTGGGGGCGTTTTTCCTCTGTATCCACAGAAGGTGAACGTGCCCATCACTGCGTGTGGCTTTAGTGCATGGACTTTGCCACAGGTATCTAGGAGACACCCAGAAAACTGTTCTAGCTGAGAGACAGAGGAGCTGTGAAGAGACCTGGTGTGATATACACGTGTAATTTCTTTAGTGTGGGCAACTATATATTTTTCCCTCTCTGTATTTATACAGTACCTCAACACAGTAGTTTTCTTTTTCATGCCATGTGCTCTTAGGCAGTACTGAAACAACTGCAGGAAATGACCACCAGGCTTTAGTCTCAAAGACTTTCTGCAAAGAAAATCTAAATAATCTGCAGTTCAGTTCTGCTTCTAAAGCAAGAGAACCTTAAAAGTTCAGGGTAACTCTTCTTGAATTTTAACCTCTGAAAAGAGGTTTAAAACATGCCTATTATACATCACAGATGTTAAGGGATAATAAAATATATGCACAGACACTGCCTTGGTCTTGAAACGACACACACGTTTCTTACCCTCCTACAAGAGGAAGTCTGAGTTTGCCTAATAGCAGCGCACCGCTGGGATTTTGAGTCACTGGTCTCTTTGTTTTATCCACGGTGCCACTTCTCACCTTGGTATAGATTCTTGATTTGCTGTCAGAAAGTGATGTAGTGGAGTGCCAGTCAAAACCTGCCACTCTGGATTAACTGATCATCAAGGTAAAATGCAGCTTTGAATCCACCGGAGCTCAAAAAGGACTTAAATGATTACTCATGGCTTTATGAATTTGGCTATGACTAAAGCTTCTCCAAGCCCCAGCTGTAATGAAATTGCCTTGTGACAACAGGAGCGACATCCGCAGCTCCAGTCACCTCCTTCCCTGCAAGGAGGGAGATAACAGGAACCCAAAACCATCCTCACCGGCGAAGAGCCCCGGACATTGAGCAAGAGCACCCCTGAAAGCTGCCGGTGCATCTCCCCAGCCTGCCTTTTGGATATTCGGCATCGCTGCAGGACTGGAGCTTCCAGACAGCGGATGCCCAGAGAGCAGTGCCTTTGGGGCACCTCACCCTCTGGCCTGGGCACGCTGGAGCTGCACACCCCCCAAAAAAAACCCACCCCTATACAACCCTGCCAAAAAAAATCCACTTTTTTTCAGGTATCCAATTAACCACGCTCGTAACCTCCTCGGTGAAGAAGTTTGGGGTCTGTGCAGCTCCCGTAAAACAGGATGGAAATTTCTTTCTGCGACCCAAGTGCTGACTTAAGCCCTTGTATTTCGAGTGCTGCTCGTCATTAAGGAAAAATGACTTTTACAGTTGCCTTTGCACTGCAAATAATTTCATTTAGGCAATGAAACGGGCCCATTCAGTGTTTCTGCCTGCATTTTCTCAACTGCATATGTTCCATTTAATATTTACAGACTGGGGCACTAGTCTGGCTTACATACTATTATTTTTTTTCTTTTAATATTTATAGCCCTTAGACTCTCGGCAAGGGTTCTGTTTGGTAAGAATAATATTGTTCTGTGGTTGATAGTGCCATGGAAACTTCACAGAGGAAAATTTCAATTTTGTAAGATAAAAATATATAGATTCCTGCAACAGACCATAACGATTTCAAAAGAAACTTTTCATTGCTGACCATGCATGTACTAGAAAAATCTTATTATGCCCTTGCATGTAGTTCCAGACCAAAAGCACAGGGCTGAAATATCTAGTTTGTGACAACAACACACACATAGCAAAAAGAACTGCCAAAGAATTGTTCAATCACTTTTTCTTCCCAATCACCACTTGTACAGAAAGCAGAAACCCAGCTGCAAAAAGACGCTATGAAAGAGGGAGCAAAGCCCACAAAATCCAAGAGGAGTCTTCGCTAAGATCTCTTCCCATTGGAAAATCCTTTTTTTCTTTGCACACCATGATTTTAAGTCTTTTAGGCTCTCTGTGTGAAACGCTGTGTGCTTATAAAAAAAGGCTTAAGAGGCTTAAGTTTAAAGGCAGTCTTGGGAGCTGAAAGTACCTGGCAGATACTCTGTCGGTGTAAATTATTCTAGTTCCAGTGACTTCAGAGACTGCCTTCAAATGACACCAGCTGAGAGCCAGGACCAGAGAGCACATCCCTGGCCTATCATTTTAGGCTTTACTGTAGATGCACGAGTTTTCAGGCACTCCCTCCTGGGTAAGAAGATAACTACCTATATTTGTGATGTAAGGACAATTTCCCAGAGGATACCAAATGATAGTTATAATTCCTCTGCAAAATAGCACACCGACGAGGCAGGGCTTACTGGGGATGTGCCTTTCTTGCACAGAGCTTCCCGCTCACTGGACACCACCACACTTTCTGCTCACCAGTTTTTTCTTGTCTCCTCCATTACGACTCCAGGGACTTCAGATAATTCGCTCCGACAGTGAGGCAGGGGAAGTGGAGGAACTGCATTTCAGCGCTGACCTGACATTTCACAAAGCACCTCACCTGCGACTGCAGCACGGCAGCTGGGAGAGCAATTCCTACACCTCTGGAAAAGCAGCCCTCATAATTTGTAAAGTCAGTGGGAACGAGCTGCTAGGAGTGAGGATGATTAGCAGGAAAAAGCCAAACGCAGAGTAGCTCTGCAAGCCACACAGCAACCATTTCTCCTCACGGGAGGAGTGCTCCGAGCTCTGCTCCCAAAAAGCAAAGGCTTCCAAACGCAACCTAAATCTTCCCACCACCCCTGCTATAACCCAAATGCACCCTCTTAAGGGTAATAAAAAATTTCTCACAGCAGAGCTGCTATTCTGCAAGGGACAGAATTAACAACACAGGAATTCAATGATTTTGTGCTCTCTCCCCCTAGGGCTCCCGGCTCACTCTTGCATCCCAGCACGGCCACCCACCGGCTCCAGCGCCTCGTTCCAACCTCTCATCCCACCTGTTTTGGCTGGGCACAGCGCAGCCTGGAGCTGTGCAAGGGCTGACAGGCCAACAGGACACGTGCTGGGTGACTGGCTGGAGGGATGGACAGGACTGACTTAGCTCTATTTATCTCGGAAAGGCATTCATTTAGGTCTCTCTTTTCTGCCCACCTGCCAACAACACGAAATTAGGTCCTTCTCTTCAAGCACAGATGGGCACTAAACTCCTGGCTTTGCCACCTCTGTACCAAGAAGCCGGGTGGCACCAGCACGCCAGCTCCAAGCGCAGACATCGACCCCATGGCCTGACACCAGGGCTGCCACTTGGTCCCTCCTCCAAAAGAGAGATGATGTCTCCTGATGTCTCACCTTCACGCTGCCTGGCACTCGCTCACCATCCCACCCGCCTAGCTGGTCTCAACGAGAGGTTTAGGAATTTGTGGCTGCCAGAGAGCAGACAGCAGGCTCCTTGGAGAAGCCTCCTTGGAGAAGCACCAGTTCTGAACCCAGGAGCAGCACTTACCGTGAGCAATGGAGGTTTGCTGCCATTGGCACTGGCAGCCTATGGGCGGGACTGGGCTGAAGGCAACGGGGATCTTTGTTGATGTTCAAAATACCATCGTACGTCTGCCTCTGCAGCTTTCCAGCCAAAAACCATTGCGAAGCACTGCAGGCCCCTCGCCAGGGATGTAGAGCCAACACAGATCCTGCCAGGGGATATGGAGAGAAAAAGCTCTTTTCAAGATTAAATGTCCTCGCAAGGTGGAAACCAGCAGTTGCCAAGATCCATCCCCTGTTGCTCAGGGGGAATAACGTGGGAACCTGCCACCGCGTCCTTCTCCACACCTAGCAGAGGTGACCTTGACCAGCTGGCAGCTCGGCTCCCACGTGAAGGGGGTGCTGCCAGCTCTCCTGGGCACCTTTGCTGCCACTTGTATTGGGCATTATCTGGTCCTCAGGTTTTTCTCCTGAAAAAATCGTGCATGGAACATTCTCCTTGGCACTACTGCCGCTGGGCTTCCAGTCAGTGGCCATGCCTGCTCCGCTGGGCATGGTCCCAATACCACAGCCTTTAGTGATGCCCCAAAGTTTATTGAGCCTTTCTGCTGGCAGTTGGTGCTGGCCACACTCAGACGAGAAGCCCTCAGGGGTAACTCAGACCAGCCACTCCATGTGAAGCGTGACAGGCGGAGCAGAAGGCATTTTAAACACTCTGGGAGCAAAAATGAATAAATAAATAAAGTGCTGGCACCAGCCCCGATGAAAGGCCCAGCATTCATTTGTAACCCTGGAGGGCGAAGCGGTGATGCAAGCAGAATAAGCAGAAAAAGTGACCCTGAAAGAGACCTCTGCTACCCTGGACATGGGGAAGAGCAAACCATAGCTCGCAGTCTCACCGGCTCGCACACAAGGTGCATCGAGCATGCAAAGTGTCAGCCTCTGGCTTTGGGAAGAGACAGTTCCCGTATGCCTCTTCCTCCAAGCAGACCCACACCAGGCGGCCATCTCAGGAGGGGTATTTCAGCTCAGACGGGTCAGGTGTGGCAAACGTACAAGATCTAGAAATCAGGAGAACACCTCAGTTCAAGGCTGGGACTGCCAGGAGCTGCCCAGCCAGCACGACAGTCCCATCCAGGCCGAGCTGCCCTGAGGACACCCTGAGACCACCCAAACACGCAGGACTGCTGCCCGAAATAGCCAGCTTCCATCGCCCCCAGCCCGAACAGGGCAGCCACGTGGTAGATCCTTATCACAACGTGCTGCGCTCTGCAGGGCCTCGCGAGCGAGGCTGGCTTGGCCTAATCACATTAGCAGCATCGCTTCTGCTCGGAGGACACGGCTGGCGAGGGTGCCTGGTGCCCCTGACTTCTCCAGCACAGAGCTGGATTTTCCAGCCTGATCTCTGGGAAGACTCCCTGCCTTCAGGATAGCTCTTAGCCACAGTCTAAGGTCACACACAGCAAATTCAACCTGTGTGCTCCAGAGAGTTCACCTGCTCAGGAAGATCCTCCTGGTGGGTCCCCCCTTTGCAGAAGAGGTGCCATTCACCATGTCTTAAAGGCTGGGAGATTACAAGCACCGCCAGTGCTGCAGCCTCTAAAGACCAGGGCCCGCAAGAGCCCATCTGCCCTGGCAGAGGCTTGGAGAAGCCTCTCTCCCCGAAACATTTGTAGTATTTTAAAAACTGGCAACCAGGGTACGTTTTCTAGCACTGCTTTTTAAAAATCAAGAGTACCCTTGTGCAAACTACTTTTTGTCTTTGCTTTTTTTTTTACAAAACACGCTGGTGTTGTTATCGCTCCACAGGTGAACAATTGGCTTTTCCTCATTCCAGAAGATTTTTCTCAATAATTCACACCCAGAAAGTTTACTCCTGAACGCCAGACAACCAGCATTAAGTCAGGCAGTCAAAAACCCAGACGAGAGCCTTGCCTGTACACACACTTCTCATCACTCTGCACAGTACTTGCCTCGCACTCCTCAACCTCCCGTTGTAACTCAACCTCTAACTGCAGCCTTTTTAGGGGAACTGCTGTTGGGCAAAGATGTGGGTGGAAATCCCGTCCTCTCCCTCCTCCTTTGAAGCTCTCAGCTATCCAGAACAAGCTGCGGGGACTGCAGAACAAACAGATTTGTGAAGGCCTCACAGAAAACGGCTTGCAGGGCACGGCACTGAAAGCAGCCCTGCCGTACCCCCACCTCAGTACTTCCAATCACACACTCGTTCCAGTTTCTCTGGCTGGTTTTAGCTGCTGATTCCAGCATCCATTTAGCAGCATCCCCTGCCCGTGCACCGCATCTCACCCAGAAATGGAGTCATTAGAGATAACGCCGGATTGGGTTACCTGCCCTGAGGCTGGCTGCTGTCTCCCATTACGAGAACCAACCTCCTACTGCCAGTAAAACTTCGTTCAACTGGAGCTGAGGTGAGATTTTCCATGCCAGGTGTTCGTTCGTTACAAGACTTTCCCTTTTAATTCACAGAACCTGCAAACAAATAGGCCCTTGCAAAAGCAATTTAAATAAAGGTTTGACCTTTCAGCCGTGAGTTTTTTGGCTTTGGTTAGCTCCAGCTACTGTCTTAATCACTTCTTTTTCATTTCATGCTCTGCACGTTATGTGCCGGTTTTTACTTCTAAGGAAGAAATGCTGGCATCTGGTGTTGGCTAATAGATGTGTGGGGAAAAATACTCATTAGGGAAAACCTACAGAACAGGGTATTTTTAAAAATGAACTTTGGTGTTGTGGGAAAACACATGCCCCACGCAGAGTCACCTACACTCAATAATGAAATAGATCCATCCCGATACGACGTATACTGCCTGTTGTACGCTGATTTTAGAAACCATATGTCCCGATATACCCACGCATACCAAAACACCTTCAACTTCTGGGGAAAGATCCTCTGATGGGTGTAAATGGCCCTGGCTCCATTCACAGGCGGGGAGCTCCCTTGTTGATGCCCACTGAGGATCTGCTCCAGCGCCTGCCTGATGTCTCCCCGGCTGCCGCTCGGCTCCAGGATCGGGCAGGTCGCTGGTGTGAATCAGTGCCTCCCACGAGAAGCTGCGTGGGAGGGAAAATAAAAATTGTCGGAGTAGGCATCAGCAAGGCCATCGATACTGAGCATCCTGGAGGAGCTCCGAGCGGAGGAAAGTGGGGAATGACTTAACAGCAGGAGGATTCGTCAAGGATGACAAAATAATTTGGATCAGGCATTTATATAAGGCTCGTTGTGGGAACAGAGAGGCAACGCTCGCTGGCTGCCGGGCTCAGACCAAAGATGAGTCCCAAGGTGGCTGGTGCGCATGGGCAGGGGGATCTGTGCCTGCAGCAGCATGAGTCACCCCAGTGAGGGATGCTGGCCCCGTTCAGCCAGTAAAAACCCAAGCCAACGCATCAAGCACCCCTAAGGAGAGCCTGGGTGGGCTTTGGATGGATCTTTATTTCAATTACACATTTCACCTGAAGTTCTTGAGGGATTTTGCTTACACACGACCTTGAAGGGTGCCGTGGATTTTAAGTGTTGTCCTAACCCAGGCTTGTGGTGCTGCTCTTCTGCTGCAAGCCAGGAGACCCTCTTGAGCAAGCAAAAGGGAAAAAAAAAATCCCTTGGATGTGTCCTGCATTGGAAGGCACCAAATGAATTTACCAAAGCAGCTTCCACACATTACAGGGACAACCGGAGGTGTCAGTGGGTGCATGTGCAGCTCAGGCTTCTCGGGAGGAGCTTGGGGATGGCACAGAGTAAGAGGCTCACGCTGGGAGATGGAGAGAGGAGACGGGTGGAGGAACAGGGGGCTGTGGAGGGGGGCACCTTCCCAAGTTCAGGCAGGGTCACTGCAGAACAGGAGGAGAGGAATGGGATTTGCATACGTGCAAGATTTGTAATAGGAATCAAGGATCCCCGCTCTCCCACCTGTGCAAACTGCCAGAGCTGCAGCAGCACGATTTAGGGAAAACCACGAAAATCCCCTCCTGCAGTTTGTCAGGAGGGCAGGGGGGTGCTGAGAGCACATTTGCTCTGGAGCAGGGGAAAGTCAGCAACTCAGAGGGATGCTTCCTATTGCAAAAGATGGGGCAACTTGCAAGCAGTCCTGCCCAGAGCACACACACAGCACACACAACAGAGAGGGGAGTTTCAAGGAGAATATAACCTCGGGTGCATTTTTTTTTTTTTTTGCCTGTGAGCTGTACCTTCAGTGCTTACGGTTAAGTCTGCTTTTGAAAGCAGAATCAAAGCAGCCCAGCTGCCTGCTGAGCTAATGGTAGCGGAGCACGTTTGAGCACAAAGAGGTCCAGCATCAACTGGTTCCTTGCCTCAAGGGGAAGCGGTTATTTCCTGCCTTAAATAATATAGCAGAGGAAAAAAAAAAAAAAAAAAAAAACCAATGGGGTGGGTCACAGAAACAAAGCAAACGGAGAGAAACCAACAGGGGCCATGGCAAAGGTGGCAATTTGTGCTTCACCGAGCGCCAAAACTGAGGGTGCTTCAAAACTGAGCCAAGTGCGAGCCAGGCAGAGGGGAAAGCAGCCTTCGAACGAAGTGACCGATTCCCCAGAGGTTGTTTCACAGCTTGGGAAGAGCTGTACAAAACATGGGACGTTTTGGTGAGGGTCAGCAGAATCGGGACAGGACCGCTGGGACCAGACAAGCCTTAAGGGCAGAAACATCTGCATGGGAACTCTCATCCTTTTCTAAACATGCAGACGGGGCAGGAGGAAGGTTAGATCATGTCAAAAGCATTGGGTGCTTGGATAAATAGCATGGGTTGATCCGTCTTTGACCTCAGAAGGGATGAAAAATAACCAGAACTAAAGGCCCTTCTATATGTAACTGCTACACCTGTCTGAACTTAAATGAACTTTCACTTGTTTTCTAGGAAGGAGCCGCAAGCAAATCATTTCTAGTTTTACTCACAGGGGCTTCAAGTTTCTTCTCTCCTTCACTTTGTACGCAGTGTGGGTGCTCCGTCTGTGAAGTCAGTGACCTGGAAGTGCTTCGTTGCTCAGAAGACGCACTGCAAACATTTCCAACCATGTACAGGGGTTTCTTTGCTGCTGTGGCCAACTATTTCCAAAGCACAGCCCAGGATATCAGATCATCACACACCTAAATCAACTGCTGAACTGAGAGTTAACCCCTGGGTATCCCTGAACTATCCACTTCCTTTGTAGGTATTTCACCCTTCCTCTTAAAAACAAATCCTCTTAATCACCTGCTGTGCTAATCACTGTGGACGCAGGAACCAGTCTCATACTCTAGAGAAGAAACCAGACACAGTTAAGAAAAGGAATCTTCTCCTCTAGCAAGACCTGCATCACATTTATTTCCTTCTCCCAAGACGTTTATTTCAACGGGCTCTGCCTTTGCCCTTTCTTCCATCTCAGCGTGAGACCTACCTCTATTTTTGGCAGCCTGACTGCCATCAGCTGCACACCGTACCTGGCAGCGAGCGCTGCACAGAGCTGCAGGTGCTCCTGACTGGGAGAAGCGCAAACTTCCCAAAAGACTGCGTGTTTCAGCAGCACAGAGCTCACCACATCTTCTCGGAGACGCCAGCCAGCTTTGTGGCTGTGAGTCACCATCCCAACACCTCAGCTGCATCCAGCCTGCTCTGCCTACGTCGCTCTTTAAAATCGGGGAGTTTGATGCTCTCCTCTGCTGGTTATCCATCTCCATGCTCTTTCGGCAACCGCCTGTTCTGTTTTGTCATCGCTTGCATCTCGTTTCCTAAAGGGCTGAAGAGAAACGCATCCCGGGATTCTTGCTGCACCAGAAGTTCCTGATAAGGAAGCTGGGATGTTGAAGGCAGTGACTGCGCAGCCCCAAGAGCCGGGGGGAGCTGAAGCAGAAGCCCGACCTCTCTGGGGATGCCTCCTCTCCCCTCTGGCACCCAGTGATTTGGGGAGCAGCTCAATGCCCCCATGGTTAATCTGGGGTCCCACTCCCTGCACAGACACCCACCTTCCAAACTGAGACAGCCTCATTTTGCAGTTATTTAAAACCATCAGCAACGAATAGCTATTCCAGAAGAACTCTCCATATCCCTTGAACATTTTATAGACCTAACTCAAAAAGTGGCAGCTCATTTTTGTCCAGGCCCTGGGGGGGAACACCCCTCACAGCCCCAGAGAGTGGGGTCCTGGTGGGTACCTCACATTTGTTACGAGTGGGGAAGGCCACATCTGGCTCGGGGGCTGATCTGGGGTCAGCTTTTCTCTGTTCCATCAAAACTGTTTTTTTTGCAAGATACCTGCTGGGTAGCAACAGGGCTCTCCTAAAGAACAGAAGCCTCATATTTTGCTCTGAGCTTTCTCAGCAAAAACTGTGTGGGCTTGGACATATTTTTACTTCTTATTTTTAAAATTCTGAACAAGAAACCAGGTGGTTTCAGAGCTAATCCAAAACAGACCAATTCATCACCAAACCAAATCCAGCAACCGAAGGTGCTGAGATGCAGTCTGCTGACTTGAACTCCTTCAGCTCTCCTCCAGGGAGGTTATTTCCCTTAAAACTCCAGTTGCAATGCTTTGTGTGGCCACTCATCCGACCAAGTGGTACATCAGAAACGCTGACAAAATTATAAGCAACATCTGATTCACACCGAACACTTTCCTCTCCAAACCTCCTCAGCAAAAGCTGCCTACACCCGTCAGTGTCGATGCCCTTGTAGCTGGGACAGATCGGTGCTGGATAAGCAACGTGAGCTGGCAAGGAAAGGCCAGTACTGTTACTGTAATCATCGACAGCACGCTCGAGAGCATGCTTGTTTTTTTCCAGCTGCATCTGGTGCTGCAGCAGCTGGTATTACCTTTCTCCATAATCTTTGCCTGCGGGACGCTATTCTCTAGACTCTGACAGACCAGCACTTGCTGGAAGGAGATATTTATTACCACAGAACTGATGCTGGATCCCCTCACACGCCAGATCCTCTTCTCGATTCATTTTTTCCCCTAGCTCTATTAACTTGAGCAGCTGGGGGAGCAGCTCGAGGCCTGTTTCAATGTTTTGTGTGCCCTCTACCACACATACAAGTACGGCACCCCTGCCATAAAAAAGTGGCAACTGTTCCTTTGACCAAACGTTGTCACCTTCTGCACATTCCTTCTTCTTGCTCTCAGTGCTTCCTTGAACACGTCCACAGAGAAGAACGGGTGGCCTGACCAGTCAGTGAGCTACAGCACCACAAAAAAACACCCCTCAGTGGACATGCCAGAGGGTGGAAAGCAAGCTCAAAGGCATGTCTCCCTGGCAGATGGAGTAAAGTAGCAAAGAAGCAGCTGAGCCAGGAGATGGGAGGCCTCGGAGAGAGACCTGAAGTGGCTGCGCGTGGGTTTGTTGCTCTGTTGCTGACTGACATCAGGCTCTTTGGGCTCACAGAGACCTGTTTGATTTTAAAGCGAAAACTCCTCCAGGGATCTCATTAGCACCATCACGGAAGACAGAAAGGAACTGGAGGTTGGTGGAGGGGTGATGCTGGGGAGGGAAACAGGCCAGAAGCACGGCCAAACTGCGTTTAAACAGGCAGGGGAAGGAGCCTGGCAGCACGGTGCCCTCGCCACCCCATGGTGGGGCTGCCTCCTTCCCCTCTCTGCAGGGCCAGCACCTAGCAGGGCTGCTGCCCAAAAGCTCTGCCCGAGGCACCCACTCACCTACTTCCTCCTGCCAAATCCCTCCTCCTCCTCCTCCCTGTGCTCTCCCGCTTCCCAGGGCGTGCTCTCCTCCTCCTCCTCTCTTCCACCATCAGCTGGACACCGTTGTTTGTGTGAAGCAGCATCTCTGACCGAGGTTTGTACTGCACCTACATATGGCAGAAGACAACAAGGCACCTGGGGCTGTGTCTGCAGCCGTGGGAGACCCGCCAGGGTTGTTACACAGCTCTGCAATGGCAAGGACTGCTGTGACAAGGATCCCTGTCCCGACAGCCCATCTTCACTGCAAGGAGGGGTGAAGTACTCTGTGAAACAGCAGTTTCGTGGATCCAGAACAGGGATCGTAACACAACTGTCCCAAAAGATTCCCTTCTAATCCACCTGAGAAAAGTTACAAAAGCAACACATCCAGAAAAACCAAATAACCCATAAAAATAAGAGGAAAAATTAAATCCAATGAAGTTAATTCCACTCAACACCTTAGTTATAACTGCAGATCAGCTCAAGAAATTGAAACGCAGGCTTCAGTTAAGCCCCCTCTGCTATTACTTAGCAGCACTGATATTTATTATCACAATCTCTTCTATGCAGCCCCATAAAATGCCAAACAGGACCGTGCTTCTTTCAAGTGAAGTCTGCTCAGAGCAACGGGGGAGTC
This sequence comes from Anser brachyrhynchus, assembly GCF_964034855.1. Taxonomy (NCBI): domain Eukaryota; kingdom Metazoa; phylum Chordata; class Aves; order Anseriformes; family Anatidae; genus Anser; species Anser brachyrhynchus. The sequence goes on from NC_137696.1 coordinate 16,949,421, forward strand.
TGGCTCGGAGCACCTGGCAAAGGGGAGGGACGCATTCATCTCCCCACGTCTTGAAGGAACCGAGGAGATGTTTATCAAGGAAATGAGTAATGCAAACTGTTTGGCTTTCGGCAGGCTTGGAAATACATACAGCAGGTTCCAGCACAGGTTTGTAAAAAATTAATTAGCAGCGAGTAGGAAAAGGAGCAATGGGTGTTATTCTCTGTGCAGCCATCTTATTTAACTTAATAATAGGGATTGAACTGTAAGATCCCAGTGAAACACCTCCTAACATTGTTTCTCCAGATATGGAGACGTTCACTTCACATAAGTAATGATCAGGTATTCTAAACTGAAATGTGTTTAGGCTCCCAACACCACAATTAGGTGTCTAGCAAGACTGTCAGACTCCCCTAAACATTTATCTTGCATCATTACCATTAAAAATCAATGGGATTTTGCAGCCTACTTTACCCAGCAAATTCAGCTCTGCTTCTTTAAGCACCTAAACCACAAAAAAACTGTCATAAAACAAAGAAATTTTTATTCCAAATTTTAATGAGAGCCTAACAATAATGGTTTCGAGAAGACAAAATTTTTACAGCAGGCTTCTTTGCTCTGCAAGCTCTCCAAGCAAGCTGAGAAGCAAAGCAAAAGCTACATCAAAGCAGTGGGCTTGGCCACCCCAACAAAGACTACTACAAAACTATCTTCTCCCACCTAAGTCTCTTTTGGAGCCTGAGACATCACTCAAGAACAGAACATTTACATGAATAATTGCATATGGTGAAGTGTGGCTTTAGTGACTGATAACCAGTCCCCAGGGGCATCAGGAACTCTGCTTGCTCCTGACTGACCGCTTCAAAGGGCTCCCACGCGCTGAGCAGAGGGGGCTGAGGGCCTGAACTGCAGCCCTGTGTGAGGGCAGCACCCTTCAGCAAGGGAGCCCAGACCCACATCCTTCGTGAGGTTCTTCTCCTTGGGATTCATCCCGGTTTCCACGAGCACAAAGCAAAGAAGAATGAGGCCTGCTAAATCCGTAGCGATGCATCACGCCCAGAGCTCTGTAAACTCCCCAGATGGCACTGACGAAAACCAACTGCTGGGAATTAGTCCTTCAAGTCACCTCTTCGAGCAGGGCAAGCGATGGAGTCACTGCAAGCCCAGCTGGGAAACCAGCACGCTGGGCCAGCTCTCGCTGCAGCCAGCAGCGGTCTTGCCAACTAAAACCAGAGAAAGAAAGTTCTGGGTATAAGCAGCAGCAGACAGCGTTGGAAGCAGCAAATCTCTGCTGCAAGCAACTAGTGCCAGCTGATTCCTAAAGGACAGGAACCGTCCCCGTGGTTCAAACATCGTACAGAACGTTTTCCCTCATCCATCAGCACACCAGGAAAGGAATCTCAAGGTCTTGTGCAATGCCAGCCAAGATAACAAGAGTGCTCTCGAGCACTGCACAGTGGCTTCCTCTCTGTGAAAGCTCGAGGGTCATACCCCAAGGCAGCAGAAACCAGCAGGGGCTAATGGGCAGGGAGAGAGCCCTACAGGAACAGGCAAGTGACACACGGTCTTGGGCATGCTGAGGTGCAATTTCTGCTTTTCCTAGATACTCTGCATCTCACAGCAGGCAGATACCAGCACAGCTGGCATCGGTTCTGCAGGTTCCTTATGAATATGTCTGCAGAGCCCCTACTTACGGATCTATTTCAGGTTGCTCTTAAACCAGCTCATAGAGATACGGAAAAAAAGCCACTGCTCAGCTGGTGCATCTGAAGTGTTAGAAAATTCTCTGTGATAAAGCTTTGCTTTTTTTTTTTTTTTTACCCCCTCCTGTAAAAAAATAACCTACTCTGTAGCTGTATTTCCTCTTTCGCTCACTTTTCCTGTTGAAGCTGCTCACCCGCACTGCAACGATGATCTGTGGGACTGTGTGTCTGTAGGTAAACACCGCCAGCTATCAGCCACCCCCGAGGAGGCAGAGGCCTTACGGTATCAGTCAGGTACAGAACCAAGTCTCGAGTTTCCTCCCCAGGCCTGGGGCGTACCACACCAAGCTCATTCGGTTATACTCAACAGCACGTGGACGTACTTCCATGCCTGTGCAGGGGCTAAATTTGGGCTGGGCCTCTGTTCAGCTGGGGTGGGGAGATAGGCCAGTTTAGCCAGTTTAGAAGCCTGGTAGGTAGAAATGCTCGTGTCTGATGCTCCAGATGCAGATGCTACCACCCTTCACCCAGCTGGCACTCATCCCGATCAGCTAGCAGGGACCACAGATGCTCCTCATACGATGCTACCCCGAGGTCTGCTCCAGATGAACCCCTCCTGTAGAATAAGCGCTGTCAAAGGCGGTGTGAAGAGCAACAGTGTCAGGAAATCACCTCTTCTCAGTAAAAAGCCAAGCTCTGGTGACAAACAAACCAGCATCTTGATCACTTCTCATGCAGCATGTCAGAGCTATGTTCTGTCCGTGTCTGTTTCAAGAGGAACTGCAGGACATCATCTGAGAGTCCAGGTGTTCTCTTTGTATCCTCCAACACGACTTCTCCCTCAGCTGGCTTTGAAAAACAAGCCGTAGTGGGATAGTTTGGAAAGATCTTACATCCATCTCTGTTCAAGACCACCTGGGCCATTTGCAGGCACCGCAGCGCGTATTTGGTCCCGCCCCGGTTTGCTAGCTCTGAAACCTTCTGTGAAAGACATCGCGATGCAGCCTCACAGGTGGGATCAGCTCTGCCTGGCCCATTCTTGCAATATGTTTCGTAGAAGCCATCAAGAGATTTCCTGATGCTTGTATCTTCTCTATTTTCATGTTCATACATACTTGAGAGAGAAGCATCGTTCGGTTCAGTGTGCTCACAGAGCCCTGCTTCTGGATAACATCTCACATTTCCCGTCTCAGAGCCTCCAGCAGAAAAGCTCTCAGAAACTGCAGAGGGTGGATTGCTTTCTCCTGCAAGCACAAGATCAATGAAACTCATTAGTCACCAGGTCATCCCTGTAGCAAAATCTTTTTTTGTCCCCCCTCACTGCAGTCTGGCAAACAAGCTCCGTGCAGGAGTGAGCTAAGTGCTGCTTTAAACGCGCTGTTCTGCCAGAGGGGCTTGCAGCACAGATTCATAAAGATTAATCTTGTATTTGGGGATTTCACAGGTGTCCCAGTTTCGTCCCTCTGCAGTGACTGAATCTACTCCATGGTACAAGCCTCTGGGCTCCTCTCACTCATACTTCCAAAGAGGTGGAAATTTGTTATCTGCTGCTGCTGGAGACAACAGCCGACCTACACTAAATCCCAGTTTGCAGCTGAAACAGTTTTGCCTGTTTCTTTTCGCTTCCTTCACCACCTGGTCCAATCCTTCCCTTTTCGCAGTCCTCAATTTTATCGCTACAGCACAACATGCAGGCTCGCCCTCCAGTTCTCAGCCAGACCTAAAGCCTCCGAGTCGACATCGTTACGGTGAGTGCACGGGGTTTGGGAAAGGGGCCTGCAAAAGGGGACCTTGTGCTTCCCCATGAAGCCCCACTTTCACTGCCCAGCTGCGCTACAACACTCTCCCCACATCCTGCAGGGATTCTTACAGATAATCTTTATCTAAGAGCCAAGGATTTGCTTAGCCCTTCTCCTTTGCTCTGTTTTGCTCCAGTGCAATGAAGGGGGATGTACCTCTGCCTAATTAACACACCAGCAGCACCAAGACACTTGGCAAAGGCGTGACCAGGGTGATCAGCAGGCCACATACACCTTCTTGTACAAGGAGCCTCTGTAAAGGGACCTGAAATTGGGCTCTGGTACCCGGGGAGCCCCTCTGACTGCAATCTCATCTCCGAGCCCGCCTCGCCAGCCTGTTTGCCAAGCACCTGAGTCACCGGCAGGAAAATTTTCCAGGGCTCAGCCAGAGGTTGCACAGCCCGTCATCAGCAGGTTACATAAGCAGGACGCAGGGGATCAGCAGGCAGCTCGGCCTCTCCTAATTCTGTAAAATACGAGGCAGAGTGCAGCCCTTCGGTTCAGGAAGAGACCACGTTCAAAGGAAATCTCGGCACCGTGGCAGAAAGCTGCTCCTTACCTCCCGGTACACAGAGAGCTCCCCTCCCTGCCTGAGTGGTCAGAGAGTCATTAAAATGAAATTAAGATGTCTGTGCAGCCGTATCATACATTGCCTCTCTCTTCCTCCCCCCGCTTTCTATCTTTGATCAATTCAATTCATCTCTCAATTTCACTTGGTCTGATTCCGCAATTTTAAGAAGAACCTCTCCTCTGGCGCTGTGTCATTTCCAGTGCTCAGTGGCCTTCTTTTAACGTTGCTATGTGCCATCAGAGCAGCAAACCAGAGCTAATCAAAGAGAACAGGCCCATTTTGCCTCCATCCCTCAGCCTCGGTGCCTGCGTTAGGTTAGGACCGAAGCCTCCTGCATCTCTGATAACCCAATCAAGCACCACTTGTGCTCAGCCTCCGGTGGCAATTGCAGGCCCCTGCGTGGGGCTGTCTTCTTGCTACCAACACTCAGCTCGCTGGCCCAGATTGTAAAAGAGCAGCAGCTGCCTCCAGCGACATCTCAACACTACTCGATCTGGGGAAAGCAAAATCCCCTTGGTTTCACGGCATCAGGGGAGACCTTTGCAGTACTGTTCTGCCTCCCTCCGCAATTACAAGGCAGCAGAACTATACATAGCTGCCAGCCTCTGCTGAAGCACAGGCCATACAACCACCAAAGGGATCAGTAAATATCTCAGGGGTGTACTGTGTGTTGAGATTAGCGAGAAGGCACTCAATTATATTACGAGGTGAGTTTTCTTTCATTTACTGATTTAAGTTTACATGTGTCTATTTTTCCCACCAAAGCCTTCTTAAAGCAAGACGCGAAGACTTCGAAGCAGAGTTCCCAGAACCAGTCTAACTCCCGTGAAGCTGCACCTTTCCTGATCTCTCCTTACAACATCCTGGCACCTTCTCCAACTATGTGCCAAGACTGATCTTCACAAATACGTTCCACCCTTTCCGTCTCTAAAAGAGACTGGTCAAGGAAGAGGTCCTTCTTTGTCTTGCCCTAAACTGTTGATACTGCTGGTCTAATGCACAGACATCCTGAATGATTTATAAACCCCAGGGCACAATCCCAATAGCTGGAAGCCTGCAGGGTCCAGAAAGAGCTTCTCACCTGGGACACACGTACAGCACAGGAGCACGTCATACTGCCCTTTCTTGAGGGTACCTGCAACCCTACAGAAAGCCAGGATTCCCCGATAACGCACAGCAGCGTTGCTTCGAAGCTCGGACCTCCCTGGCCAGCTCTCAGCAGGAAAAATGTCCTTCACAGACTGCTTATCCTTCCATGGCAAACTTTATAGCACAGCTGTCACGCACCTTTGTGTTGGCTTGACCCAACACATGCAGAAGTTAATGGAGTTTCATCACCAGAGAACCTGGCCCCAATTATTTTTAGCAGTTTTTACTCATTTATATTACGAAGCAGGTATTTAAAAAAATGAAAACCCAAAACAAGTAATTACTCATGTCTTGATTTCACTCTCATATGATGGATAATCATCACTAAGACCATACATTGTTTCATTTGTGCCCCCACTCCACGCTAATTGAAGACCAGCATTTGCAGCTTATTAGCGCGAGACCTGGGGGCCAATAAAAGGATATTCTTTGTGTTTATGAAGCTGCTGATGAAAATTTAAAGTCTCCATCTGGTACATGCACACAACCCTACCGCCCGAAGCACACAACCAAATCCTGGTTTGGACTTGGGCCACTTCCACTGATGCAACAACTCCGCAATGTTATTACTTGCACACCTACAAAGGCAGCTCACGCAGCGGTTTCAAGTCCGTATAGCTACGTTCAGGCACGTGTAGTCAGAGGATAAAATTAGAAATCCCTTAAACAGCAGAGCTCCTACACTAATGGCTTCCTGGGGAAAGAACTCACCCTGTTCCAGCGGGCAGCGATCCCTGCAGCTGCTAGCGGTTCATCAGGGCTGGCGTTGCCATAGTCTCTGTCACTGTCCTTTGCAGGGGCTTAGCAGGATGCCAGCAGCTACTTATTCACCAGGTATGTCTCTAGCTAGCTTTGTCCAAGCCTCCACCATGCTGTCCTACTGCCTCCTGGGGACCCTGCATGTGTGGGTTCCCCTCCTGCCCCGTGCACAAAGGCCCATCCCATTATGAGGTCTGGAAGATTTATTCTGTAGATCTGAGTACAAGAGCTAAACCAGAGTGTGTGTCATCAGCAATGTTATGAAAAGGGCAATTATATCACTTGTTTCAGGGTCGGAATGGTTTGTTCCAGAGCTTTGGAATGACTCATCCCTGGCACAGCTGCACACAAAATGTAGCTCAAGCCCACCAAAGCCCATATCGACCCATCAAAGTGAACCCCGAGCCCATATCGACCCCAAACTGCTCTGGTGCTCTCAGGGGTTATATGTGACCCCAGCAGCCGTGTCCAACAAAAGCAGCAAGCCCCATCTCTAAATGCAGAGGACTGCCATGCTGCTGGAGCTGAGGTTTGGTTTGTTTTTCCTCCAGAAGTTCAAAAGCCCTTGACCCCTTCCAGCAATGTCATCAGCCACATACTGTGGCTAAGCTGGAACAAGGGCTGAATGTCTCTGCATCGCCTCTGCTGTGCCACTCTAGATAAGTACCAAGAAAACCAGGGGATTGGGAGGCACGAATCATTTATTTGAACAGAACTAAATTAACGACACAAATCACCCCTGTGTTCACAGTGGTGACTGAGGTTCAACCAGACGTTGGTGAGATGACGCCAGAGCACATCCCTGTGTTGTAAAGTCTGTGACAGGATTGTAAAGCAGAGTCACGGATTATTTAGGTGTTCAGCTATGAGATGGTACACTGATAAAACACATCTGGTTCCTTCTAGAGCCACCGTGCCTGCTCTGAAGGCCAGAAGAGATTATCAACACCAGGTCGTTTGAACAAACGTCCTTGAACAACAATTACTACAGAAGGGAGCAACGCAACAATGGAAAGGAAAAACACAGTAGAGGAGAGGGTTATAGGAGAGACAAACTCCTTCCTTGGGTGGGACTGACCCAGAAGTCACCAATCCTTTGCTCAGTCTCCCTGGGAGCAGACAGGACTGAGCATCCTCCCTCCTGGCTCAGCGCCGTGGCAAGTTAATTCATGCTCCCAAGGAGGAAGACTTTCCAGCCCTCCTGTGACAGTCCCCAAATCAGCCATTTCTTGCCCAGGATGCCCCACTTGCCCCGGTCATTGTCATTTTTGCATGCTCCTTCTACGCACGTGAGTCTTCTCCCCACAGAGACCTGTTACAGCTCGAACTGACACATTCCCTGCGTCCACGGGCAGAGATGAGTCACACAAGAGGGACATGAGTTACCAGTTGTTTTGGTTGATTGTGTCCGTTAAAAAAAAAAAAAAAAGGCCATTCAGAAGTTTCAACAGATTGCATTATTCCTCTGTGTACTTGGGTGAAAACGATCATCCCCAAGTAGGAAAGCATCTCTAATTTTGTGGTTGCTATCAAGCGATGCAGCAAATGCACACAAGCGCCATCCTGGTGGGTTGCCATGGCCCTCTCACCACTCCTAGAAAATCCCTTCTTGCCTCTCCATCAGATCTGCAGACGCACAGGAAAGCTCAGGTAGAGGCAATATTACTCATGACCACGACCGACATGACCATGCGCCTTACAATTACATGTGTGGAGCACTTGAGGAAGCTAATGCAGAAAACAACTGTTTTTCTTCCCACCTGGCTGATTTCTAGCAGCAATAAGCATGTCATCAAGGCAATGCGATTCCACCCTGCTCTGGGAAGAAAGAAGAAATTTGGGGGAGGATTTAGCAGGAGCTCATTATTCCCCAGTCTCACACAACACCTTGGCTTGCTGGTAATCACACTCCAGAGTGCTCATGCACTGTGAAGCCAGACATTTTGGGATCACACCCTATTGCCCTTACCTGGATCAACAAAAACTCCATCGATTACAACAGTTAAAAACCCATATGTGAGCTGATTGCATCCCTTTATGTGAACTGGAATCTATCTGCACCATATTTTGCATGATTTCCATTACTGACATTTAAATTGGAATAGCATCAAAGAAGAAAAATTACTATCAAGCCTAGGTCCTTGCTATTAGGTGCTGTACAAACACCTACATTACCTGACAGATCCTAAGTCTTTTGTGTACAGTACTGAAGAATGATGGTAGAGTTTACAGTTTCTCTGCACACATCTCTGCCTTGCAGAAAACAGCTGTTTTCTACTTGCTTCCTTGTTTGGGAAATCTTCCAGCACTTAAAGCAAAGGCAAAATGTCATTGAAAATTCCATTATAATTCAAAAAGGCTGTTTTAAGCAGAGAAAATTTGTTCCTTGTGGGTATTTAAGTTGTGAACTGAAAGTGAAAACAAGAATATAATAAGCCCTGCTACTTTGCTGTGTCCCCCATGACACAAACCAGCCTCCTCACGCCACGGTAGGCAGTAGGCTATAGCTCACAAGACAATTACCTTTGAGACCCTGCTTTACCCAAGCAGCGAGTTTGCTCGTCCACCAGCCCAGGGGAGAGGCACACGGTGCTGTGTCTGAGTGCTGAGGAGCTGGCCAGGAGCTGCACAAACGCTGGCTGCTCATCCAGCGGAGCTGGAGGCGGTGAGTGTGGGAGGGTAGGCGATGGGCAGCAAGAAGGGAAAGCAGAGGCTGGAGGAATTTTGGGGTATGGAGTAAGAGGCAACAGGTAGCGATGGAGGAATGGCACCGGATACGGCCCAGTACTGACTCAGGCTTCCTGCCTTTTTCTTCTACCTGCTTGTGGCGTGAAAAGTTGGAAGGGCTTGAATTCGCGTGGGGTAAGACGTAAGCAGCTATTCTGGGGGAGCATCAACCTTTCCCTTTCTGCCTACCTCCCCTAGGAATCTTAAATTCAAGAAAAACAAAAAGCCTGGCAAATAGTAAAGCGCTTTTGAAATACAATAAGCAGACGCAGCTCATCCCCCTAGATGCTATTCCAAATGTCACACTTGGTATTAAGCTCTGCCCTGCCCCGAGAGCTCGCGGTTGATGCCTGTAGCGCTGTGCTTTGAAGGCAGCTGGAAAAACTCAGGTAAATGAAGTCTTCTGGAGGATGTGCTAGTTAAACACACTGGATTTAATAAACACAGAGCTGGTCAGCTACAATATAAACAGCTGCAAATTAACAGCCCTAATTTTCTGAAGGCTAAGAGATGGGCACTGCTGTCATCTCACCAACCTGTTCCTAAGCAACCAAGCCCCACGGTCCAGGGCAGTGGGTATAGGCAGAAGCCATGGCAGCACCATAAATACCTCCACGTACGGCTGTGCTCCACTAAGAGCCTCGTGTGGGTTTATCCTCAGCTAGGCCCCAGAGCAACAGGCATCAGATGCAGCTGCCTGTGAACAGGCTGCTCTAAGTAGAAGAGCATACAGGAACACCTCTCAGTGCAACAACCTCAGGTCTCTCTGAAGAAATGGGCAGCAACGTCGCTGGGGTGTCTATGCTTTTATTTTCACATGGCAAGTTCCTGCCCCGGAGCTCATCACCATTCTAAAAATAGAAATAGCAAAGTTAAGAGCTTTTCATATAAGATATTTAGAGTGGTTTAATTTACAGGATTCTGTACCTAGTAAAAAACAAAACAAAACAAAGAAACATCCTACTTGTCTCAGTGCAATTAAGAACAGCTTCATAAGGTTAAAGATTCTACACCCAACAGCAACCTTCTCTGGAACAGAAATAGTAAGAAGCATGGTTATGTAGCTGAAAACATTAACTGTCAATTAAAGTTATTATCCAGCAGATGAGGGCATCGAGGGGCTTCATTTGAACTGCAGCTATCTGCTGCTTTCCTATTACGTACACAGTCTGGGGAAATGACAGCCAGGCTCACCTTGTCTACAGAACACTTACGGCACCGATTTCCAAGAAGAAACTCTGACAAGGTTTCTTAAGCTAACTCTTCTTAAGCTAATTGCTCAGTTTCCAATTAGGCATTTGGAAAGCATGATCACAGGCAGACCCAGCAGTGCTGTGCTAACCAGCCTCTCCTTAGCCACAGCAAAGCATCCCAACAGGCTTAGGGTCTTTGTCAGAGAAGATGCAACAGGAGCATCCTCGAACCAAACCTCTGCCTGCTCTGGAGGTGAAGCAACCTCTCCTGTGAGGTCTCTTCCCCACCAGAACCACACTGCTCTGCCCATGGGTAGGTCTTGCACCTGTTTGAGATCTGAGTCAAGTTCGACTTCTTTCATGATATGAGCAGGCAGAAAGCTTCTATGAAAAAGATACTTTCCTTTTTTTTTTTTTTTTTAATCAGTAACTTGCAGTGTCATTCTTTTCTGCGTAAAAGGCTATAATTTAACCTCAGACCACATTTTTCTCTAAGCTCATTCTGTTTCAGAATAAAAGTACAAGCCTGGTGCTTGAAGCCAGTGAGAAAAATTCTGCTTGTCTGATTTTCATTGCTTAAGATTTGAAAAGAATTTTATGAAGGAAAACTGGGGTTTGAGTTTTATGGTGCCTGAAGGAGCTTTCTCACTTACTCACATCACACAGCTAAAGCGAATAGGGTTGTTTCCCTTCGTATTTTTTTTTCCTGCCTAAAGATTATAAATTCTGGTCTCGTCTATTCTCTTTTTCCAGCTGACTCTAGAAGCCCTTCATGAACTGTTCACTTTCTGACAAGAATTTTTCAAAGAACCCTAATTAAGTGAGAAGGAAGGATTTTTTATTCAGCCCCTGGGTTTGGTTACCAGCTAGTGAACTCCAGAACTGGGAGAAAGATTTGCTGCGCCCACCTCTTTGGCTGAGAGGTGCGCCAGTCCCTGGGGAACCTGAGTCATCCAAGGAGATCTCTCACAGAGACAAAAAAGGACGCATCAAAGACAACATCCTTCACAGTTCCAAGGTAAAAGATGAGGAAAATAATAAAGGAAAAATAGTGCACTTACATGTACTCTCTAGATGTTGCCATGCAGAACTGATGAAGCTGAGAGCTTAAATTAAAAGTGGAATTGAATATTTATCTGGATGACAATCTGTGATGATAGGCGAGTCTAGCAAAAAAAATCTGGCAGAATTATTAAATCCCATTCTTTAGGGCTTTAGCAAATCCTCTGCTAGAGGCAAGAATGGGGCCCAACAGGCAGCATATTGTATATTGCAGACTCACATTTTGGAGGATGGGGATGAAATGAAGAGAGGAAAACTACCTCTTATCCCAAAACATTGAATAATGGCCACTGCCAATGACAGGAAGCAACTCTAGAGTACAAGTCTTAGTGAGTAATACAGTATCACTGCAGTTCTAAGTATTAAAAACAAACCTATAGCAATATCCCTCCCTGATATATTAAATACTTGGTATTTCATTCAGAGTCACACGTTTTCAGCACTTGAGAGGAGCCAACAATGCTCAGCTGATGCCTTTGGCAAGAAGAGGAACAAGCAGACGGCTCTCGCTGGTGATCAATAGCTCAAGTTTCAACATCACTGGAAAAAAAATTCTACCCTCTGCATCTCATTGCAAAGTGACAGTTTGCCTACAAAAAAAAAAAAAACAAGAATACAACTCTATTCATACAGATAAAATAGAAGGAGAACCTATCACTATGGTGTTTCTTCAGTGAGAAAGACAGCAGAGAAGACCACACCGTTATAAAAATTCAGCAGGTTTGCCTTATTTGCAAACCGTGGGAACATGGAAAAGGAGACAGGGGTGGGAATTGTTCTGTGTACAGTGCCTTCCTCTGCTATTGTAACACTTCAAAGTCCAGTTCATTACAACGTTAGCACCCACAAACACACACGTAATTCACATCACAGAGATTCACACGCGTTTCAGCTCTGCTTCCAACCTGCTACACACAGCTCTGGACACAAGCAATTGAGAATCCATTTTTTATCCAAAAAGTCAGGTTTTAGACCAAAACAATACTGCAGAGCGAGATATCTTCAATCATCCCTCTTGAAATGTGGTTAAAAGTATACTATTTGTGCATGTTTTTGAGAGCAAGAGACGGATTATCATCTAATACTACCATTACCCATCTTCATGGGAGGCTTTAGACCTGGAGGCCTGAATCCTGACACGGAAACGATGCCCAGATACCACAGGGCACCTGGAAAACAGAAAGATCTTTAAGGAACAGTGGAGGTTGAAAACTGAGTCAAATAAGGCAGATGATGGTAAAGCCCAACCTGAATGTGACTTCCCCCCAATTCTTTACCCCTCCATTTACTTATTTTATTCTTTTTACCTTTTGTTCAGCTTTCTACCAACTTATTTAGGTTCAGATCCTAAATCCGTGGATCGATTGTCAGAAGTGCTGAGCACACAGATGCTCTTCCCAAATTTAAAAGAAGCCAGAGAGACTTTGGCTGTTTTGAACATGGTTATGCCATCTCAACTTTAACACTACTGATTACAGAAACAGACCACTGTACAACAGAAAAACAGACAGGTACCTCCTACCTTTTGTCTCTCAGATCTGGAAGTCCTCACCTTTCGTCTTTGCCTAAGGCCAAACACATTCATGTGGGCATAGCAAAAGAGGTGTTTACAAACCAACTTATTCTCTCTAGGTGTGAAAGAAATAGCCGAGCATGTGCAGTCTGCCTCTCTTCACGTCAGTTTTATACCTCCTGTCGGGACTGATTTTCACTAAGAACAACAGAGGAACATGGCAGAGGTGCAGGTTTCCTGAAGTTACTTACAGTAAGATTAATTTTAAAACCACGTTTCTTGTCTTTGTCACACTCCTGAAAACATGCTGTAAGTCATGCAAAGCCCTTCTTTTAAAAGCAAACGTAGAAAAAAAAAAAAGCACAACGAAATAATCTTAAAAAGCGGGCAAATAGCACATACAAAGTTAAAGGAATCTACTGAAATTTTGCTGAAGGTTTGAATGTAGAGTGAGGCATTTTCCCCGTCTCCCCACAGGCCTGGTGTAGCTGTGTGCATGGAGAAGGCTATGCAGAGATGTAGCCAGCCCCTGAGCACCTTGGCACTGAAAGAGCGGAGCTACAGCTCTGTCCTCCCTCCAGTCCGGCTGTGTGGGATGTGGAACCACACAGCTCGGGGCTGTTTTTTCTTCCCTTGCCAGAGAAAGTTTGTGCATCACATATTGATCAAAATTATTAAAAAAAAAAAAAAAGAGACTACTCGAAAACAAGGACAGAAGGTTTTTTCAGTATGGAAGCAAGATAACAATCTCCATCTATGAGCTTTCCACAGGCTAATAAATGAAACATCCTCATATCAAAGAAAGCAGAGAATCAGATATATCAAACAGTCATCAAGGAAATTTTCAAGAGACAGAAAATGCAATTTCAGAGTACAATGAAAAGCAAGCAAGATATACAAGTTTAATAACTTAGAGGTATTTGTTCATCACTAGTCTGGGGCATTTTGGCTTGCCAGTTTAAAAGTACACCAAATAAACACTGGAGCCATCTAGTTCTCCTGCAATATTACATGAAAGCAAGTAATGAGCAAAGAGATTATTGGCCTAGAGTGATGGGCACATTTACAGACCATTCACAAATGCTGGAGGCTTAAGAACCACAAGGGCTTTTTCTTAATTATCTGCATGGCGCTCGGGGAATCACTGAAAACCTCTTCCATCAGAAGCAGCTCGATAGAAAATTAGGTTTTGAACAGAAGCGTTTTGCCATTTAATCAGTCAGCTTTCCGCAGGAATTGCTGTGCTGCTACAAAACCGAGCACCTGAAACCCGAAATTGGAAGTGGTTATCACGTAAGAAATACATCAGGAGTGAAATCTTCGGGTCCTTAATGAGCTGCCCTCCCCTGTCAGACCTCACCTCTCAGGCAGTGTCATAGCTGTGGGCATCCACAAGGCTCTGAACGGACTGAAAAAACACAGGGACAGTGCACAAGGGAGAAAGTCTTTAAAAAATAGTATGACTTTAAAAAGGAGGAAAGGGAGAGAAGTCACTTAGCAAGCAACTGCAGCAGTCGACTCGGCTATTTCCTCCCTTGTCCTCTCAGCCAGCCCTGAGGAAGGCTTGGCATTTCCCTGCTCCAACTCAGCTTTGCCCTCGAAGACCAACCAGTAAAAGCTTTCCATCACTTCAGGTACGTTTGCATCCCTTCAGCTGGCTCCACAGCCTATCGGACCTGCTTTTTAAGTAAATTCCTTAGCCGTGAGCACTCACACCTCTCAATTCTGCCCCAAACCAAATATTTCACCTCAATTACTCGCGGACGCAATTCTGTGTAAACTACGAAGGTCAGCGAGAGCCCGGGTCTTGTTTAAAAAGCAAACCAAGGGGAAACCCACATTCCCCACACCGCAGCGAGCACTAATGCAAGAGCCCGACGCTGCGTGTTACCACTTGCTTGGACAGCTTCTCAGTAACACCTTCAACTACTGACGAACTGTGGTTACTGACAGTTACTGCAACCACACGCTGATTATTTTTTTTTTCCACCACACTTACGACACGGATGTTTAAGCGACACGAAGAGTGTCCAGGCACATTAACATCCTGCGTTACTGAACAGCTTAAAAACATTGACGCAATTACCTGTGAACAAAAAAATGAATTCCTGCAAAACAACATAAATAAAAGGACGGATAAGCCAAAGCAAGGTAGAATAATTCAATTTTTCCTTTAATAAAGATAACATTTTTCACCCACCTCGGACCATGAGCTTGCTTAGCTGAAAATAGCTACTTTATTCAAAATAATCATACAAGTAACAAGCTAGGGAAAAAAAATACAACCCCTTATAAAGGGAGAGCTAAGGCTTGTAGATCCGTTTAGTTTATATGGAAGTTAACAAGTGCTGCAGCATGGGGTTTTCATAATCCAGCTGATATTTTAAATTGTAAATATTCACATCACTTACAAACAGTAAAGAACAGCACTCCAACTATTTTCCAGGTGTTTTGTATGTCTGTATGACTTTCAGAGTAGCGACATGAATTATGACTGTTTGCTTAGAATTTCTACCCTGAACATGGGCTACAAGGACTGCAGAAACAGCCAGATAAAGGGAAACACCAGGGAGTTCAGAATTTGTGGTGTATTGATCAGAATCTCAAAATTGCCTGTCTTGTCATTTCAAACGTGAAACAAACCACCATTACTGGGGCATTCGGTAATTCCTACTGCCCTTCTGACATCTAAATGAGGACTCGAGTCTCCACATGCAACCATTCCTCCCTCCAGAAGTGTATCAGAGGGGAGAAAAGATAAAAAAAATAGAATTGATGAAAATAAACATGAGTAAAGCTGAACAAACAGACAATCACCACATAAAAGCAGCTCTCTCGAGTGTTTTTGAGTCCAGGCAACCAGTGGAGGCGTTAAATGCATAAAGATGATGTTCCTAAAGACAACACACAGACTAAGAATAACCCTGAAATCTGGGCATGCAACCGGCTTTCTGCACCAGTAATCCCGAAACAGATTGTCCTTGGACAAGTGATGGAGACTGGATTAGAAAGAACAAATTCCTTCAGTATGATGGTCTTGCTCAAAGTTGTTTTCTTTTTTTTTTTTTTTTCCCCCTATGATCTCAACCAATGAAGGTACCTCAGGTATCTTGTTTTTGGACTTGCATTTTAAAGAGCAAGGGGAAGGTCAGCATGCCTGTGAATATCGCTCCACTTACGGAGAATTTCAGCAGTTCCGCACTGTTGGCTCATATGAAAAAATAATGTCTAAAAGCCTGTTTTGGAATTAGCCTACACTGAAATGGAAGGGAAAGATTTAACTAAGCCCCATTGGGATTGTATTTAGTTAGCTTTAGTTCTCTGGGAGCTAGTTCTTGTCGTTCCTGGCAAATAATGATGCAAACAGTACATCATATTAATGCAGTACTTCATCTATTCAAGGGAAAAGGCAAATATTTAAAGTAATGAATGCCTCAATAATGGACATTTCTATGTAATGATAAAATCAAATATGTACGATGTGTATGACATAAAGCAGATCCTTAACAGTGAAGGTAGATGAAATTTTTCAAATCAAACTGCAAGTTAATCAGTATTTAAATTTTAAAATCTAGGCTGGAATTGTTTTCTGACAGTTGTGTTCACATGTAAGCTAAAGGGTCCTGGTTCTTACTTGAGACTTGTTGGTGGGGTGGGATTTGACAATCCAGATAAAAACTAAAAGAATATCACAGATCTGTATTATCAGATTAATTTTTACCCCCAACATCTATGATCAGCTTAAGAATCTTGTTTTAAATGCCCCAAAGAAAGCATAATTCAAACAGATTGGGTTCTGTAATTGCAGTAAATACATCTGTTTTACTTATAAATAAAGCAGGGAATTCTGAAACAAAAGATTTCAGTGAACATTTTCAACCCAAGTTTTGAAATTGGTCTTCAAAGGCTAGCCAATGTTTGTTTAGAGCAAGTGTGGACAACTTAAGGAGACTAAGGATGTAACTAACAAATTTGCATTCCGCTACCTTGACAACCTTCTTCCTCAAATTCATTTTCTCAGTGGATTGATTTTCTTATAAGCCATCCCCACAGCCTTGGTGCCCCCATGGAGGAGGGCACTACCACAGCGTGTATGGACACTTGCATCCCTTAAAGAAGGTGTAGCTACAAGGATGAAGCATGCCAGAAGATGCTCATATCCAAAAATGACTTTGATAGGGACATTATTAATGTACAAACAAGGTGAGCAGGTGCATTTCCCATCCACAGAATTAAATAAGGAACATCTGTCAGAGAATAAAATTGATTTCTACAGGATCCTCAGCTCCAAAGTTTTAAAACCTGTAAGATCACAGCACTAGAACCCTTTTCCTCCACTCTACAAATAAACCTACTTTCCACTTGCACATGGTTCCGGTTCCTCTTGGTCACATTCACTGCTGAAGGTTAATTGTGTCTTTTAAGACACCAGCAGATACATCTAAAGCTTCCTGTAGCTGGAAGAACGTTTAATGTGTTAAAGGCATGGAAAATGCTAGAGTCCTTGAGTGAGCAACTGAATCAGGATATGATGAAGGTCACTGAGAATTAAAATAAAACAAGTACCTGTCTGTCTGCACAAAGGCTCTGTTGTGCCCTTAGTGCCCCCCTCGCAGAAACCGATGCTTATTCTTTGCAATAAAAAAGAAGTCAGCCTGCTGTCACACAGACCTGAAAGAATTCAGAGATTAAGGAACTCAGAGGTGGAGATAAATAATGGTACATTTTAGTGACAGCAGCACTTGCGACCGAATGCCAACATGGAAGCCCAAACAGAGCACAAAAAGCTAACAGAGTGAAGCCGTCCTGAACAAGGCACACACGGTTAACCATGGGGTGTGATCCTGTTCTCTTTTAAACACAACTGCAACATCGCAGCCACACACTATAGAATGAGTTTAAAAGGTCTTGGTGCTTTGTTTTGTTTATTTCTCAAACCTCCAGTGCAGACACAAAAGGCTTACTCCCCCTCCTGCCAAACCTTGGGGAAAAGGAGGCACAGGAAGAGTTGTTAAAATCTGCTCCTGATCTGCAGAACCAAGCCACCCTGGGCTCAAAGCAGGGACAGCGAAGGAGAGGCCTGCCCTGGAGGAGCCCAGCTTGTACGAAGCAGGGAGAAAGACAGGATGTTTGCTATCTTGCAGAAATGATCTCAAAGCCCCGCTCCCCGTGGCAGAGTTGACGCTGTGTGGTCGACTGCGTGCCGAGTGTTCCCATGGTGGACATGGCTCTTGCAGGAAGGTGGGATGCTCACCTGGTGCACGCTCCAAGGAAACTTTCTGGGCAGAAAGCAGGCTCACCGCAGCACCCATTTGTGCCCTCCGGGGCAGCTGCGACCCAGGGAGGAAGCTGGCTCTGCTGCTCTGAACCACAAGGGAAGCAGCGATCGCTCTCCAGGCCCGCCAGCAGCCACCCTGCACAAGTCATTTCAGCAGCGAGAGGGGGGATTTACCCCACACTAAACCACAGGGGGGTCTTGAGCCCTACTGATGGGCTTTGCAAAACACACGAGGGTGTCAGAAGAGCGTTAAAAGGAGGAGAATAGCCAAACCACACGAAAATGCAAGGAAAGTTAAATATCACTTATTTCTCCTCTCAAAGAAAAAGCTTTGCCCAAGTCAATACAATTCAGCTCCCAGCTGTGTCCAAGCCTGCAGGACACCATCTGCCCCACCACATCACCCTGACCCCACCTTTTGCCTCCCCAGAGGTCACACTCCCAGCTCCCATCTTCAGAGATGGCAGACGAGGTGGTAGCAGCATTTATCTTCCCGTTGCGGGACTTTCCGCCCTGTCGCAGAACATGCATTTAAATAAAATTGGAAATGCATGCAAATAACAGCAGTTCGTGTGTTTCGACAAAGGCCCTGAGCTTTTTAAATGCAATTTACATGAACGGAGACAAAAGGATTTTGTACTCTTTAGCAAAAAACAGCCCAAGGAAAAAAAGGTGATTGAAAAGAAATTACATGCTGGCTACAGGTAAATTGTATTACAGACAGCTAGTTGTCCAACAGGAACACTTTGGACCGTGATACACATCAAAATAAATTTAATTACCCTTAACAATCAGAGAACCTGTAAGTTTACCTAAAAAAATAAGAGTTGAGCTTTTAATTGTTTTCCACTGCAGACACAAACAAAAGACGCTGATTAACTTACTGGGCTCAAGAGGTAATTATTTTGCAGCAGATGCATCTGTAAGAGCAATTCTGTGACAGCTCCAGATTTAATCTGCCTTTGTTTTATGAAGACCATCTGCACAAATTATTTTTTCGCCTAGATTTCGGGTTTTGAGATGAACTCTGCTCAGACAGAATGCAAAACTCAATTACAGCC
Source organism: Anser brachyrhynchus (assembly GCF_964034855.1). NCBI lineage: Eukaryota > Metazoa > Chordata > Aves > Anseriformes > Anatidae > Anser > Anser brachyrhynchus. Next base: position 16,968,215 of record NC_137696.1, read on the forward strand.
CCATATCAGGATCTTCTGATGCTACAGGGACAGGCTGCAGACCAAGCTGAATGGAAGCTCCCAAGCTGAAAACAATTTAATTTCCTTTAAAAGAAAAAAAAAAAAAGACCACATTCACCAGTTTTTTTTTTTTAAATATTAAAAAGATTAAGGAACAGATGAACAGATTACTGAGCAAATATGAAAGAATATTTTTTAAGTTTTGGTTTTTAATTTTAACTGGAAACAAGCTAAGAGGTATTTCAATAAAATACTCTCTCCTAGCTATTGTGCTGTTTCATTCTGCAATGTTACCCGAAGAGCAGAGCATCCAGGTCGCGATATGCTGCTGTAAACCTACGGACTTGGAAAAAGCATTTAGCAAGAGATGCCAGCATCTGCACAGCAACTTTTCCAAGGCTGCTTCTCAAGATCCCTGCAGGCTGCGGCACCAACATCCCACTCTCCGCGTGCCCTGGGGCAGCAGGGGAGGAGAAGAGTGCAGTGTCATCGTGCAACGAGCGCGGATCAGCGGCACTAACAAAACAGACCACAGGCTGAAGAGCTGCAGTCAAGAAGGTGAGGAGAGGCAGAGGCCAGCACAAAGTCAGGCCACAGCTCAAGGTGTCAGGGCTACAAACTGGAGCCTCCAGAGCAGCACCCCAAACGCCCTCCTGGGATCACCTGCCTCACCACAAGCTATTTAACTCGAACGGGTGGCTGCAGTCCAACAAGCTGGCTCGCTGTCGTGCTCATGCTGCCTGGCAGAGCCTTTTCTTCCCCTTGGTTTTGCCACCACTCTGACCTTGACTGTGCTAAGATGTTCCTCCTCTCGGTGCATTCTTTGTGCTGTATTTCATATAGGGCAGCGCTGGGCAGCAGGCAGCCTGCCAGCCCTCACCTGCATCCGTTTTACGATGGACCTCTGGAGTGGCTCAGGGTTGTTTGTCTGGCTTTGACACTGCTGCCTCCCAGCCAAGAGACTTGCCATACTCAACCCAAGATTTGACTGTGAAGAAAAAAAAGCAGAATTGCAAGCAGAGTCTTCATAAAAGCAGAGAAATCTTGCTTGGGCCAGAAAACTTTTGGCCAGAAAAATCCACATTCATTCTCGGTATCTGCATCCCTCTGTCTCAGGCCAACAGCTTATCGCTACAGCACCTGTCAAACAGCCCCCCCAAAGACCTGAGCTACTTTTCAAACCTCTTTGTCTTCACCATCTTTCTAAAGTGAAAAGTCCAAGGCTCAAGGCAAGGCAGAACACATTGCTTTCTGCAGCTTTGACAAACAAAAGCAGTGGCTGTGTGCGACCACCTTTCCCAAATACGTTACCAGCTGCTTCTGAGACACCTCGTCATCTCCCAGGCAAGGCTCCAGCTCTCCTCCAAGCACCCGTACCCACGCCTCCCCACCTGGAGCTATGCATCGACAGGAAAAGTTCAGCAGGTTTTACTTATTCAAATTCATCCACTGAATGACTACATCATCCACATCAAGTCTTCTCTAATGGGTACCAGGAAGTAGGATTTGGGGAGGCATCCACACACTAAGACACTGTTCAAAATGAAGCGATCAGTGCTCGCTTCCACGCTCTCCTGTGCGTGCACGTGCCGTGCGGCACCCAGCCCCAAGAGTGCTCTTTGCATCAAGGTACAGCTAACGTACGACAGATGGTTTATTGCATCTCCTTTGTCTTAGGGTGCTGGGTGTTTATTTTTTGCCTTTAAGCGGGACTTAACGTGCAACAATGCCCATTTGGGACAGCGATATTTTTCACAGAAGCTCACACTGAGCTTCAGGGAATAATTCACGTGAACGTTAGTGAAACCAGAGACGTTCCTGCAAACGCTCCCAGAGGGCAACAAAGATAGTTTTGTGTAAAGTATTATAGAAAAGGACAAAGTAAGGAGTTAAATCAACAGTCATATAGATGATGCTGTAACAGATGCAGAACTGAGGATATTAACCTCTTCTCTAATTTGTTAACAGCAGCAAGAAGAGGCAGAGACAATTATACTCGAGTTTTACTGAGTTATTGACAAACAGCTGTAGTTCTAGACACCATTTAAGTTCCATGAATAGTTTAGCTCTTGTCTGATTAGTTATTTTCTGCAGTAGCACACAGTAATGGTAACAACATATCCAGCAAGACTGAGAAGCACCCGGATCCACAGTCATAGTCCAACCTCGAGAAGTAGCAGAAACCAAAGGGTGCTCCTTGGCACACCATCTCCTTTCCCATTTTGGTTCCTCGCGCTGTCGCAGCCTTACTCCCAGAACAAAGGCTTGCTGAAACCAGAGGTAAACACAAAAAGCCCTTCCAGGTGTATTTCTCCAGAACAACTGGACTCCAAGTAAAGTGTTCTATATAGGAGAGCATCTGGAATATTGCGTTAATATATTCATAATCCCAATCATACACACTTTATAATCCCTATAGCGTATATTCTCACAGCATTACTCCTCCTTGCGAAGGAAGGAAAGGCACAGAGGGAAAGCCTGGCAGATAACACACATGTGGCAAGCTGTCCAAGCAGAGCGGCAGAGTGCCTGCACTGCTCACCCAAAGTTCAAGTGCTTGTCTGGTCCCTGCACCCCTGAAGATGATGGGCTCTGCTTTCTGCTTTGTTGCTTGCTCTTTCATCACAGGTGGAAACAATATTGGAGCTAAAACACACGGAGCGTAACTCTAAAGCAAGAGCAATCAGGGACACTATTGTGTCCAGAAGAGAAGTAAAATCCAAAGGAACACGTTTGCTCCTCAGAGAGGAGCACAAACAACCTGTTTTCAAATTATCAGCAAACAGCATCTTACAAAAGGAAAACCCCAGACGCATTATCAAATATAACAGCTTTCAGAACAGGAGTGAAGCTCGCTTACTGTCCCATGCAATAGTCAAGGGGGAGAACCAGATTCCTGCAGCAAGCCAGTATCTTGCTGGCTGAGAAAAGCTAGGGAGGTCTGCTTGAGAGGTGAAGAGAAAGGGAGGGCCCCGCTACTGCCTGGCAGGGTTTCAAGAAGCTTGGAAGATTCAGACCAAATCTGTTCACGGAGGCTGCTGAAGCAAAGCAACCTGCCTGTCTTCTCTCAAATTTGCCCCCCCCATGGTCTTGGGACCACTCTGGTCTTACTAATATCTACTCCAAGACCGCAGAAGGATTGAGATGAACAGGATCTTAAAGCACATGGAATTATAATATTTATAAGGAGGTCAAATCTCCCCCTAGTTACAAGCAGTTCAGCTCTGTAACACTATGTTCTTTTCTGTGGCTCAGCTCTAAGGAGAATTTGTCTCCAAGTCTGACCACTACGTTCATTTAGTACCAGTTTGGAAAGACAAATTCTGTTTTTAGTGCACAACTGAGAAAAGATGAACTGGCAGCAAAGGCTCCTGCTAGATCCTTTAAGAAGGATTTCCTTCTAAAATCATCTTGTTCGTAAGAAATGGCTAGACTGGTTTGCCTTTTTTTTTTTTGTGCAATGAAGGAGGGGAAAACCATTGCTATGACCCCAGAAAGCACAGACTGCAACACTTCAACACGAATGCGGTCAGAAATACTTTAAGTGTGCTTTTATATGTTTGGGATATTGATGTCACTGTGATACTGGCATCTAGAAACAGCACAGTGGTTTGGTTCTATGCTACAGGGAAGACAATTTTGGCAAACTAAGAACGTAACGAAGCAGGTTACTAGTTCAAAGTATTAAAACCAGCCACGTGATGGATTAAAGGTGGACTATTGCCTATATACCATATGACGTTTTATCATCTCATCCTATGACCAACTCTTCAGCATGGTGGACAGAGAGAGAGCAGTTGACTAACCCACGATCACTCAGGAAGGTTCATCTAGAAAGGTTTCATTGCCAGGTATTGTTAACGCAAGGCAAGTCATCAAGAATTTAAGCAACTGAGTATTTCGTGTGCGTGGGAAGAGCAGAGGCAAAAACAGCATTTTGTTTTCTGTGTGAAGAAGCGCATTTGCCAACAACGCATGTTCGCCCTCTTTCCCCACATGGCTTAACTCATCCGTGTGGGTATGCACCTCACAGCTGTTAAGTTACAGAGCACCATGCTTACATTCTGAACGCGAGATCCGACTTTCAGCCTCGTTTTTGTTTTCATCCTCTGCAAAAGGATGATTCCTCTTTTGTAAGAGGGGGGGGAAAAAAATTAAGAGCTACAGCGGACCGTTAAGAGCTAATAGCAAAATAGGATTTCTTAACGGTACAAAAACAGGTTCCTTTATATTCCCAGACTGCTGGGCTGAAGAATACTGATATTTCCTCACACTCAACTTAATGTAGGAATGAAACCCACTGGCGCAAACTCGGTGACTCAGCCACTAGAGCCAACTTCACTTCTGGAATGCTGCCACAGGCTCTGCAGATGATTCACACCCTCGCACATGCTATTAGACAAGTGCCTCATATAAAATAATAATTAGCACCAATAACAAACATCCTACCACAAAGCACTGATGCAACATGAACTGGATTTTCTCAAACTATTTTATTTTGCATCTTCTGCTGCTTTCATTACATTTTAATTAAAACCGCATCAGGAGAAAAATTAACCTAGGAATAACCTCATTAGACATCCAGAGGAAAAGCAATGTAGAGCAACATTAAATTCAGCAGGGACTGCAGATGGCGGATTTGTAAATCAGGTTCTGCTTCAATTCAGCACTTGAGCAGAAAGCTCACCTCTTCAAGAAATTACAACTAAATGACAAGATGTCATGAAGTGGATCCAACTTGTGCCACACCATGACCAGGAGTACAGATGACATATTTCTCTGCAGTCTTTATGCAAAACATTTTTTTTTAATTGTTAAACTCAGAACAAGTTAATACCATGGACAGCACAAAAAGTCTTGGGGCTAGGCACTGGGTCAATGCATTATGTGCGAGTATTCCTTAGGTTGGCACTAGTTACTGGATTTTTCGTGTATGCCACCTGTGGGTTACCTATTAAAAAAATGCCACTGTAAAATTTACTCACGCACAAATATAACCTAAGCTGCGGACAGAAAAACAGGGAAGTTTGTCCTCTTCAACTCCCCATTGCCTGCTTCTCTACTCCAACAATCCCTTTACTTCAGCTTCCCTCCTGCTTCTGGGCAGGTTATCCCAGGAAGTAATGGCACTGCTGAAGGCAAGAGTTGTACCCATTAAAACATTGGTATCGGCTTTGCCATCTGCACAATCAGAATCTTTCTTCCTCCTTTCTAAAGGGACAAGGAAGAAGCTATGTCCTTGTTTTTCGCCAGACCAGATCAGATCACAAGTGTTTCTAGTCCAGGATGGCCCCTCCACTTGTGCTCTGTGCTGGGTGGCACCAGGGAGATGTGGTGATGGAGATACGTGCGTGGGACCTGACACTTCCAGCCAGGCAGCGATTATTACAAGTTGTGAAACGCCACGCTAGGTATTCAATATCTCAGCAATGTTTGTGTCAGCAAGAACTATTTGACTTAGATCATTCTTATTATCCAAATCAGTGTATAATCCCCTTTCTTAACATTAGCAAGTTCTGAGCCTCGATGATTTCCCGTGGCACTGAGTTTTGTAATCTAATCACCTGCTGGGTAAGAAAGTGCTTAAGATTGATTTTACTGTCTTTCCTTTTCCTCATCTTCTGAGGCATGCAGATACTTCTCTAGATCATTACTATTTTCTGGACTTATATGTTTTCTTCCATACAAGTTTTGCATAACTCTTTGAGATAGATTTATACATACAGAATGGGTCACTAGGACACTGCCAGAGCCTTGATTCATCTTGAAGATGTTAGAGTGTACCTGTTTTCCTGTACTTACTCTTTCCTGGTTCCTTTTGTCTTGTCTTTTCAAATTAAAACCAAAAAAAAATTTCCTATCGGGTATCAACAGGCTGTTGTACAAAGCTAGGACCTCCTATTTTCGTGGCAAACCCAACTAACTTTTGGAATAAGATGATCTGTATAACATAGCAAACGCTATTTTCATAGGAGTCAACCTTGGAAAAATGAAACCTCCACTTACCTCTACCCACCAATGAACATCAGAGCACAGCTACAAATCCTTCAACGTGCTGAAAAGAACAGCAAGCAGCACATAGCACAAAATATTGTCGTTTGCTTGCCAGTGCTTATTACGGCAATAAATAACCAGCTGCTTGCTACTCTTCACATATAACCTTAGTGTGGAGGCTCACTGTAAACACAGAAGCACTGCTCAGCCTGACAGCCTTCCATCTGTCTGCGGAGGAGATTTTATAGACGGATATATGTGCATACGTAAGCTAGCCAAGGGACATAGCTGCTGTGAAAATCCACAGCAAGTGACACCAAGGAAGGGGGCTGTTATGAAATGAAGCAAGAAATGGAGGCAGGAGGGCTCCAGGATAAAAATTCATGTCCTATAACCCACACTGATGCTGAATCACAGGGCTACGTTGTTTTGTTTAAAAAAATATTGCGGATGATGAAAGTGTGCTATATTTTATACTCACAGTCTGCTCCTAAAGGGTTCTGAGTCACTATTTTGTGTGCTTTTATGCTGCAGTCTCGTCAGCTGCACACCAATGAGCTCAGTTAAGCAAAACAGAGAAATAGGCCAAAAAAAAAAAAGCCTGGATTAAGTCACACAGAACTAGTTAAAATCCAGTGCCAGACTGCCCACTTATGTCATTTATTTTTGTGATAGGTGCCTGAGCTGTGAGGCTTTAGGAGTATTCATCTGGACCTGATCCACGTGGTGCAAGCCGCAGTAGACGCAAGGAGCCATTAAGATCTGCACAAGAATTCAAAGGCCAGGACTAAATAACTACAAGGAAAAGAGCGGGAAACAACTCCGCAGTGATCCCCACAATCCTGGGATTAATCCAGGCCACATCACTGCAGAGAGTAAGAAGTCAGCAGCTGCTCACAGCTGTCCAGGCAGCACCACGACATCCTACCTTGTCACAGAGCATCCCCTGCAAGGCTCCAGGCACTGGATCCGCTGCAAGCTCTGCTCACGCACGGGAAACAAAGGCATCCCTGCCCACAGACAGCCTCCTGCTTGGCTCTTGCTCCAAATTTCCCACAGCAGCACTGGGCTGGAACAAGTTGCCTCCTCTCACAGCAGTCAGCCTGGCCTCGCTGCTTAGCCAAGCCCAGGGAGCGCAGCAAGGCTGAACAGCTTCCCTCTTTCCTCCTCCCTGCCGCCAGCCACAGAGGATTCCCCAGATGTGTTTCTCTATTGCCAATTTACAGCAGCATCTAAAAGAAGCTATGAGGTCAAGGAATCAATTCAGAAGCAATACGAGATCGCAGCAATCAGGGCAGATGCATCTCGTCTCCTCTCGCTGCACTTCAATGACAATTTTCAGTGCGCAACCTTTTGGGTCCAAAAAACTCTAGCTCATTTTTCTAGCATACCATATGCCTGAGAAAAGGTTTGAATGATAGAGATGGGTGCAGTGAAAGCCTCCAGTGAAAAGGAGAAAGCCAGACTGTGCAGAAATGGTTGATTGCTTAACAGATGCCTAAAAAAGGCTGAGCTTCATACAGAAGATTTAGGCCTCTGGGGGGGTCCTCCAAGGTGTTTTGTGTTAACAGGATACGTGACTGACAAACCACAAGGCAAAATTCTCTACTTTTAGAAACAGACTGGGGGGGGAATTTTAAAAAAAAAAAACAAAGTAAAAATCTTGCCAATACAGTAACAAGGAGACAGCCTTCATTACTGTACAAGCTCAGTGGCTCAGGCCTTGCAGGTACTTCACGTAGGCTCATACAGCTTATCTCAATGACATTCAGATGAGCTCAAGAGACATCCGTATTTCTGCATGTGGTGCTCTGGCACATGTTGCTTACATAAGCTATCCCTGTAAATTGGAAATAAAAGAACATCCCTGATTATTTATTTATGCAGCTCCGGGAGACTGTTTGCTATCTCAGCAGTAACCATGACGGATTACCTAAAAGCAGCGGCAGAGTGGGAGGAACTCACGCACAAACATGCTCAAACATGGGGCACGATGCAAACCTCTGCCTTTCCACGGGGTGCAGCGGAAGGCAAAGCTTTTCCGTGGGAGCAGCAAGGCCGGGTGCAGGGCAGCTAAGATATGCATCCGTCAAGAAGGCACACGCTGGAGAAAATCAGAAATCAGAAAGGAAAGGCACTGCCAGCAAACCAGCAAGTTTAAGAGAACAAAAATGGAAACAACAGCTTTCTAAAGAGATTTGAAGATTCACATTTGTTACCTAAGCATATGACTGGAGTATTAAATCTCCCTCTAAACTACAAATGCTACTCAGAGCTGGACCACAGGTGATGCACCCCGAAGCATCTGAGCAAATGTGCGCTGCGTGAAGCTCAGAGAAAACTGGAAGCCCTGAAGCATCCTTACGGGGGGGGGGCACAGCTGCATTTCAGGCCGATGCAGCTGCACTGTGCCCCCAAATGCCCAAACTAACCTGTGCCAGGCACACGAGAGGAATAAGCTGGCTGGCTGGGGATGGCTCCAGTATGGCTTTCCAAGGCAAACTGCTCTTTCTCACTGTTCTGTCCCAACCAGACACATCCTTCATGATTTAAATTGGTATTTTAAGCTGTTTTCGCAGAACTTCGCCACCCACACACGGAGTGATGCAGCTGACAAGCTGAGAGACCAAAGTACGCTCTGCAGACAGCAGGGAATGGTAATGCTGGCTTTACATAACAAGGTTATCACAGCCACTTCGTGTTTTGTCATCGCTGGCTGCTCAACGCAGACACACGTCTTCGGTCATTTTTGCAGTATCTGCACTGCAACAAGACCGTTAATGCTAAGCTGCAAAGAGCAGCTTTATTATAAAAGAAAGGAACCAACATCTTAGGAGCCCCACAAAAATGACTAATAAAGATAAAACGACCCCATAAAGCGTCACAAAAACAGGAACAGTCACACTCCCATACAACTCTGTCCAGTTATGTCATTGGCCTAAGGATTCAAGGTATGCATTTTCATTTTTCTTCACTGAAAAAAAAAAAAAAAACCAGATTTGGTGGAAAAGTTTCAGTTGTACAGCAACTCTTGCGCTCCAAAGTGATTGGAAACTTTCACATGTACACCAGCACGTTTCATGGCTGCTGTCATTGTACCACTGTAGCACTCCACTACAAAAAGCACAGGCTTCCACTGACTTACAGGCTCAGGACTGCTTTGTATCTACTCCTCCCCAGTTGTTAAAGAAAATTGGAGTTCCACTGAAGTTGTTTCCTGCAAAAGATGCTTCTCTTAGAAAAACTTTTTCTCCCCAGTAGCAAAGAAATGTGCTGCAATTAAAATGGTGTCCCCCGAGGTGACAGGGAAAGAGGAAGTGCTGGCCAGCACCCACCGGTGTGTAAAATATTCCCTCCATCACTGCTTTCAGTCTTCCCGTGCCCCTCCTGACCAAAAGTAACATCAGGATTGTTCCTAGAGCTTCTCGGCTTTGAAATAGTGAGAAAAATGAATCAAACCTAGAGACAGATTAAACAACAAAACCCTTTTTCCATAGGATCCACCTGTCCTTCAACCTCATGGATACTTGAATTTCCCGTTTCCCTTTCCTGAATTGTGCACTTGGTTTCACCCCATATCCTTTCTATTGACACTTCAGCATCCCTGCATAGAGCCACAATATTGCTGAAGGGATGGAGTCAGGCTAGGATGCAGATGAGACTCTCTGAAAGAGGGCTTTCCATCCTAACCATGTGAAGACCATCCAAACCACGTGAAGAAATGGTTCTCCTTGCCTGTGCAAAGCTCCTCGCCTGAGTGAGGAGCAGGTGGTAAAAACAGTCCCTGGGCAAAATCAAGCAGGTGAGGCAAGGCAAGGCATTTCTCTTATAAAATTCAAGGGAATCTGATGGCACAGGAGAAACAAGAATCTCCAGCCCCATCTCCCTGCCTGCGACAAGCCAGAGGTTCATGCCATGACAGGCCAGACTCCAGCACTCTGGCGCATTCAGAAAACCTCCATGCAGCTAGGCATTAAATGCATGGAAGAACAACAGTGCACAACACCGGGACCACTGATGTTAACGTATTCTGGAGTCACGCTCCTGAGGAACTAGCCAAGAAATGATATTTGCTAGCTGAAAAACCATTCTAGGCTACGGCTTCCATGCTGGTTACCAAAAACATACCAGATGCCTCACAGATGCATTAATACATCAAGTGCTTCCTTGAAGATTTTGGAGCCCAACTGAAGATCATTTATAAACAAACTCGTTTCAGATGGGAGCTCAGTGTAGGGAGGGCAGCCATCCCAAGTGGACCTTCGTCTTTTGGGTGACCGTTAACTTCAGTAAATGCTTTGCTCCTTCCAGCAGCATCAGTCCACTGCCAACGTCTGGCCTCCAGTTGCTCCAGGACAGATCCACCTCCACTGATGGCTCCAAGGAACAGATCTAGTGATTTCGGAAAAGCTGAGTAGGACTGCAAAAAAAACAAGTCTTCAACACAGAAGAAACTCTGTACTACATACTCAGCTAAAAACCTATTTACAGAACAGGGAAGCATCCATTAAGGAGGAACCCAAAACAAGGATGAGCTTTTTGGCCACGTCCACACCGTGTTCCAGAGCTTTGCATAGCCAGGAGCATGTGGCTACCATCCCGGCCTGGTATCAGCCTGGATCTTTGTCGATAATAATTATTCAGGTCTTCTTTTATTTAGAAGTTCTGATGTGCCCCCACAATATTTAATGGCAGCACAGTGGTTGCAAGTGACAGTTGAAAGGGACAGGCTTTATACAGCCTAAACTTCGCTCTCATTCTTCTGTAAAAAACACACTCAGGTGGCTTCTGCTCCTGACCTACAATTTTCCATCTCGAAGTCCACATTTGCACTTCAGAGGATAGAAAACGTTTCATAAAGAACTGAACGAAGTCTCGTTCTCTGTCATTTATGTCCAGGACTTAATTCCTTATTTAAACAGCTAAGGCTCACTAGGCAGTCTGGGAAGATAAAATAGCATTGGCATACATATGTACAAAATTGCCTTGCAGCCACCTGAGTAACAATTGCCATAATGAAATTACTGCAGCTGGAATTCGATTAGGTCACAGCGATAGACAAACACAGATAGCTATAATGAGAGAAATAAAAGCCCGGGATTGGAATGACAGTTTAGATAAAGATAAGGGAGAAAAGGCCCACGGGGACTATTACACCACTGCCACAGAGCAAGGCGAGATGAAAAGAAAAGCCCCCAGTCCCCGAGGTTTGCAGACGCAGCTCTGTGTGCCTCTCTATCTGGCACTGACAGCGCAGCTGGCAGCAGCAGCAAGTCAGCCAGGTCCCCTCTCACACCACAGAACTGGTAAAAGATTAATGAGACCTAATATATGTCAGACACACACATATATATGCGTATATATCTTTGCATATGCCCTGTGTGCCCTCTTTATGAATTAGATCATCCATAGTTAACAGCCAGGCTGCTGTCAGCGCAAGGGAAAGCATCCATAATCATTTGCCTCCAGTAGATGGAGCTTTAAGTAAAGCTACAAATGCACGTTATAATCATGAAATTAGCTGCGTTGCAACCTGAAAGCAGGTACAGCCCTCACGCAGTCTCCTTTCTGAAACGCACACCAATAATGGCTTGCTGTCCTGGCATTTTATACAGATACAGGCTGCCCTCCTCACTCGACATTCAGTAAATCCCTGCGCTTGCTTCCGAAGCAGGATCACATTTAATTTCCTGAACCTGACTCCTAGGCCTGCCTGACCTTTGAAAATCACTAAAACACTGTCTTCACATTTTCGTTTTGCCATTTCAAAGCCTAAGCCGGACCCTAGAGCCTTATAACCAGGAAAAACCAGAAAAGCACCTCAGAAAACACAAGGACTACAAGCACAGCAAACATCAAAGGCGTGTGCTGAGCAAACATCTTATTGAAAACTGTGCCAGCAGGGCTTTGGAAGTAAAGCCAATAAATCCATGAAGTTTCCCGAAATAAATATCCAGCACTAACGCTTGACTTAGGATCAAGCTGAAGACCCAGCACACAGCAGAGGGTAAGGGGATGGCATTTAGGATTTCTAATCTTTAAATATAGGCTGACAGAGTAAATATTTCCATGCTGTTTTTGGATGATGGCGGGTTCATGGCAATGCACACACAATGGAGGAATGTCGGGGGAAAAACACCATGAGTTCTGAATAGACACTGAATAGACAAGGGAGTGAAAGCACAAAAGCAAGGGATGTTACAAGGGAAGGAAAGAAGAGAGCAAAGCATGTGAGCAGACTGCAGTGAGCGAAAAGACCAGAAAAAGAGCAAAAAGGACAACTCTGACCTACCTGCAGAGCTCCTCAACTTATATTACCAGCCAGTAAGAGACCTTTCAAGAGAGCACCTTTTCAGATCACTGGATCAACTCAGGCACAGCTCAGCGCCCTGCAAGGAAAACTTCTCCTTCCTCTAACACAGCTACCAAAGCAGGGAGGCAATAAAACCACCAAGCAAAACGATGCACAAAGAGCTAAAAGCAAGGACTACAGCACCTTGATAGGTTGCTCTGAGCCATGTCACAGACATTGCACTGTGCACAGTTCTTGCCCCATGTCCCTACAAGATCAATGAAAAGCTGGAAAGGACACAGTAAGGGACAGACCAAAGATAGCTGAAGTCACAGGATGGCTTTTCTGTGACATAAAAATCTAATACACCAGGCTGCTTTAGCCTGGAAAGAATTCTGCAGAGAGAAACTGTACGATGTCTGTAAGATCACAAATGGTTTGGACAAGGAAACAGCAGCCATCATTCACCGTTTCTCAACCTGTAGGAACTCGGGAGATTCAGGGGGGCCAAGGAAGTCGAAGACACAAAGCCAGTGCTCCCCCACAGCCCCACTCCCACAAGGTGAGGTGGTGTCCACAAAAAGTCAGACAAATTCCATGAAGGCCCATTAATCAGGAGCCACTGACACAGTGATGTGTCTGTGGCTCCTAGATCAGGAGTCCTGGCAAGCTACAGGCTTGCAGTGACAGGATCACTTCTGCTTGCCCTGCTCTTCCAACAGCACTGGTACCTGCTGCTGAAGACAAGGTACCACCCGAACAATCTCCACTCTGACGGCTCTCATACTACCCTGTTCAGCATTTCACACTTTCAAGATGCTGCCCGTTCTATTGTGCATCAACTCTAACTGACCAACCTGCATAAATCCAAAGGTCACTTGTGTGAGGCCTGTTCAGTCAGACTGACACCTCATGTCTTCTCAGCAAGGTGGCTCAGCACTTGTACATGAGGAGTTGGAAGCATTTAAGAGAAATTTCCACAAAGTGAATGGTGTCTGAAAAAAATAAAATAACCCCACACGCTTCTGCACACAGGAAGACAAAAGCATCACTAAAAAGATATTTTAGTAGTATAAGGGATGCAGAAACGTGCATCCCTTTCCTAAGCCTTGCTTCGTACAAGCACATTTGGCAGCTCGACATCAGGGCTCTAGATCACGCAGCGCACCACAACAACCCCACATCATCTTTGTGACATGTGCACTTTACATTTAAAATTGGAAAATAACCCAGAGTTACAAGCTACTTCAGAAACACAGCTTGTTCTCAATGGTGAATGGGATTAACGTATAACCTGACTCATGCCTTGCTGGTTCTGTTGGAGTACTTACTGTTCCCTGCCCTGCACCTTGTTTCACCTTCTCTGGCCAAACAAGGACTAAATGAACTTCCTTCAAAAGTTTAAGAGAACAATTCTTTGTACCTGGCTCAGGGAGGTGCACAGCTGGGCTCTTCTGTTATCCTAGAGGAAGGACGGAGACACCCTGTCCTCGGCAGCACGCAGCTTCAGAGCACAGCACGGTCCCTCGCCCGCAGAGCTCACCAGCCACCCAAGTGATGCACAGGGACAAGAACAAGACACCACAGCCTCTTGGCAGGCCTGTGCTCCGCAGACCCGAACCAGCAGTAGCTGCCACCAGCTGGGAGATGCACAGAGCTCTGGATCAGTCCTTACCTGTCAGAGTAAATTTCCTCCAGGTCTGAAGCCGTAAATCCAGCACCACAAGCAGATGCATACATACAACTTTAAAAAAAACAGCACCCCCATCACCTTCCACAAATACTCTGTCACACTGAGGGACAACAGGCAATTCATTAAGTAAGCAATTCCTTACAGGTCAGGCCCACTCCTACAGCTGCAGTGGGGATGGGCCACCAGCACCCAGCTCTGCAGTCATCGCGCAGCAGTTCTCAGTACAAGGAATAGCACCCAGCCGTAAAACTGATAAGCAACTTCTCAGAATTGGCTTTAGGGAGGAAACGAAATCTTCTACCACTCTGCCGTGCAAAGTTTAACGGCAATACTGAAAATCAACCCCTTCTGTTTTTTCCTGTACACGGAGAGGCTAGAAAGGGTTTCATTAACCTACACATGTAATTGAAAAAGATGAATGAAACAAACAACACTTATGGTCCCCCGAAGTCTGTGCTTTGCCAGCACTTCTGAAGGATTCAGGGATAACACACAGAACACATGCTCCTTTCTATACTCAATAGCTTAGTAGTTAGATAGGTGGTACAGCTGAAACTCCGGGCCTAAAGAGCAAACCTACAAAATCCTCTAATTCTGGAGGGAAAAAAAAAAATAGATGAGTAGCTGAATAAAACTCACTCTGAGCATAAGATGCAATTCCAAATAAGTCAACAGAAAACCTCGGACCACAGCACTAGTTGCACTAGAGTTGTTCCTCAACACCTCTGACAGCCAAACCTCCGAGCTTTCCTTTAAGCACAGAACCCCAAAATCTAATCAGAGAACTTCAGTGTGTGAGCAGCACTCCCTGTCTTCCTTACCAAAACGCTCCTCTGTACTTGATTTCTGATTAGTAATGGTTTAGCAAAAACAGCTGATTTTCACAGAACACAGATGTACCCTGAGACACTGAAATCTACAAGGCAAGTCACGTGCCCCAGTTTTTCTTCCCTTACTTATAAGGAGAGTGCTTTAATTCTCCTTAAAATAGGATTAGTTTTCTTCTCCAGTCTGTGCAGAACAAAGCACCAGCTTTTTCTCATCCAGGATTTATTTTTGGCTGGATGCTTTATATAACATGCCTGAAAAATTAATTTATAAAAGATGCAGAGACCTTCAGAGTGGTGCTGAGCACTTCATTTTGTGTCATGAAGTTCCCCTGTATTCCTTTTATGTCACGTAGCATGAATTCTACTTTGCAGCTTCGTCCAATATTCAACACAACCGTGCCACAGAGCTAACCCTGCCAAACTCACTGAAGCTGCAGAGTTACCACACCTGTGGGCCTGGCCACGACTTCAGAGGAGCTGGATAAATTCACATCAGCTGAGCATCTGCCCCACTTGATCACCAGGTCTATATAAAATTATTAGGATCTGAAACATTTCCCCGTGGTTTTCTATTGAAAAGAGTAGGGTTTTAAGAAAAATCTAATATTTTGATTATATTTGAGTGTACGTGGTTAGAAATCATAAATAAACAAGTACACGTTCTTGCTTGAACATGGGTGCTTTTTTGCTTTTGCTAAGCTAAACAAATCACCTACCTTGACAAACAAGTTGATGCTTACACCAGTATCAGGGATAAAAGAAGAGCAAGTTGCTAAAAACAGAACCTTTGGGAAGGCAAAGAAGTGACAGCTACACCCCAAAAATAGTATAACCACCAATCTTTAAAGACTCTTCTTTCCCATAACAGAATCAAATCCTGGTATGGCTGTAATAGACAGATGTAGGAAGGCTATTCCTGGACAAAAACAAATATTTCACCTACTGGCAAAATAAGCCACATTATGCCAAGGACCATGCACTAAACAGTGAGCAGCCAACCCTCCTCAGAAGTATTCCCACATCTGCCTTGGGAACTGGTTAGCATCTTTTCTCAGTGGCAGACAGCTGCCACAGGACTGAGCTCACTACAGCAGCATACATCTGCACCAGGTGAAAAAAAAAAGCCTTCAGCCCATCAGCTCCAAGCACGTTAAGGTTGGTAGCACCGTAAATGAGTAACACTGCTCACTAGAGGGCAGCAGGAAACAAAGCATAACCGATGAAAATCCAGTAATTCTCAAAACAGGGGCCACAAGCTTCAGCCAGGCAAAAGCAGTTCTGCACAGGTCATCCACCTAGGAAAAAAACAATTATTTCTGAAGGCGTTTGGGCTCACAGTTCAATCGGAAGTGCATTTGCAAGTGGGAGAATGTTATCTTCCTGCAGTCCAAGATGACTTTTCATACTAGCACAAACCCCCTTTGTACAGTACCCTTGGCTTCATCTTCGCATCAAGCCAAAAAGCAAGATACTCTCTGGGCAGTCTGCGTCTCTGGGATAAAGGGAAACTGGCAGAAGTTTCTGTATCTAACTACGGCAGCCAGGAGTACAAGAAAAAGCCTTTTTTTAGCACAGCTGTGGAACCTTCTGAAAGTGATTCAAAAGATCACATATGTTTGGGATATAAAAAGCTAACACTGACCTCTTAAATGAGACCTTATATAAAGGTCTTCAGTCTTCTGGCTGTCCTCAGCAAGGGCAGACAAAAAACCATTCTGGAAATTCTGCTACTTCTGGTAACAGTGGTGGCTCGAACAGCCAAGCTGTAATTTCTATACCAAACAATGAATGAATACACCGAGTTCTGGGCTGAACTCTATCTCCAAGCACCCGTCAAGTGCCAGCCCTGAAAGGTTGCTGCTGACATGAAAAGTACAGCCTGCCCCTTTCATTTTCAGCTTCTACGTCAGCACTTGTGCACAACTCCCGTACAGAAAAAGCATAAACCATGCCAGGCTTCTTCAGTAAACACAACCCAGCTCTGCAAAAGAGATTAAGCAACTCTTGACAGGCAGGTAGACATGGTAAACAGGGGGGAGCATTTAAGGACACATCAAAACACATGCACTGACATTAATGCGACTCCTCGGTTGCTAATAAAAGACACCACAACTCGCTGCAAAACTAAGCATGTAAATTCAGTGGGATGTGTAGCGTTTCTTCAGAGAACTCACAATTGCCTAGAGAGCTGAGAGCTGTGTCAGTCTGGAAATCTCTGCTTTGATTAACACGTGCTTGGTTGGCTAAAAAATAAATAAAAAAACATAACCCAAACAGTCCACAAACCATGATTGCTTTTATTTTTAAAACTGGGGTATCATCATGCTCAGGTCTACCCTCCTCAGGATTTTAGCACAGTAGCAGCAGCAGCGCCACGGCTCAGACTCACCAGTTTCACCCAAGCTTTTCTGGATCCGGGCCACAGAGAAACGCTCTTCGGTTCCGCGCCGCTTCCCCCATGCCCTCGCTAGGAGTTAAGAACAGCCTGTGTTTGAAGGAAGCCTAGGAACAACATCCATCACAAGGAACATACAGCCCGGCTCCCCACAGGGGAAAAGCGATTAATGCCCTAACATTACTTTTTCCAGAAGCCACCACTCTGGGAAGGCTGTAACCCCACATGAAAGAGAGGGCACGCTGCTGACTGCTCCGTCTTGCCATATTCCTACGCTGCTGCCAGCAAGAGCAGCTGTCCCCCCCATCTCAGCCCCACAAACATTCCCGTGGCTGCCAGCTGGGGACCGATTCCCTGAGCTGCCTCCTCGTGTGGCTTCCTGAGTAGCAGTGCCAGCGCTAAGGATGGAGCAGGAGCAAGAAGCATGGCCGCTTTGGGATCCTTGCTGTCTTTAGAGAGCTCGCAGGAGCCCGTGGAAAATAACCAACACGTGGGCTCAAACGCGAAGCAAACCCTAACAAGAGAAGTAGTGACTTTGGAGAGGGTAACTAAAGGTTGGAAGCCTCTGTCCCCCAGACGGGCATTTTTCTGAGAGCTAGCCGTTATTGAGACATACACGAGCCTCTCCAACCACACAGTGAATTATTTGTCTCCCTGCTCTACTCGATTGCTTCAGAATCCCTCCTTCCCCTTTTACTGCCATCCTTCCCCTTCTACTGTCATCCTTCCTCTATTTCCTTCGTTCCTGTGACACCACATTTTCCACCCATCTTTCCCTTCCACTGGGTGACACCCTCTACCCACCCAGTCTCCTAAGGACAGATCTTTCCAACAACTTTTCATGACAAAGAGACCAAAGGAGAAGCTACAGGACACACGAGGAGGCTCATCCCTCCCCAAGGCCACACGCTCTAGCCAACAGCCACCCAGGCAGAGTGATGCAGAACAGAAACACCATAAATAATGAATTTCTTTTTTCTTTAATTATTTTCCAGCGTAAGGGGGTGTATAAGAAAAAAGGAAGCATGCCAAAAGTTCACCGATCCGATTTAATTTTCTCAGCTACATAAACACTTGAGCTCACAACAACAGTCAGCTAAAAGCAAGCTTATCTGTTAGGAGAACACAGCCCTCACTCCCACACTAGTCCTGAAGCCATTCATCCATCCATAACTTAGATATTCAGCAGTTTTTCCACAGGACTACTCCGTTCTCGCCTAGAGATACCTGCTATCATGAGGCCCTGTTTCCCTGACTAATGGGAACCACCTTCTGCTGTCACAGGTGACGCAGACTCTCCAGATTAAGAAGATCAATTACTAATGACTCAGGCAGTAGGCATACCTCCACGTTCACTTCCGACTCCCGGGGCTGGGATGCCACAATATTTTGGTCAGTCTCAGTCCGGCTTGTGACAGACGTCAGGTAACACAGCTTGTGCTGTCACTCTGCTTCTTTGCTAAGGGAAGCTGTCACATTCCCGGAGACCTAATGGCCTTTTGGAAGTGCTTTTGAATCAGAGGAAGATCCCCACCCCTAAAATACTCTTTCAAGTCTGATGAGAAGACCCGTTACCCATACTGTCCAAGTCTTCTGATCCCATAGCTTATAGGGGTGCAAGCTATAGCCACAAGGGATCCCCATTTATTTCGTGCCACAGCAGCAGTTTACAATGTGAAAATACAAACAAGCAAAGGAGCTTCCTTTCCCAAGACAGAATTTGCTTGTCCAAGAAAGTCTGCCAAAGGCAGATCGTTTTTAAAAGACTCCTGCTTTTTTCTGCTACGCTGACCAAGCACAATGGATTAGACAGCTGAGGTGGCATCAAAAAAGAGTTTCAGCAGGCACGCGTAACAGTTTGACGCTGTTATAAAGGAACTGAGATGTTCAGAGCACGAACTGGGTCTGATGTGACGCTTGGTTATTTCACTACCAGGAGCACAAGGTAAGGAACCATCCCACAGTGCGCAGCCCACAGTTACCACAATTGTGGTGTGTTTTTTTTTTTTGCGTGTGAGGGGTCTCCAAAACAAGTGGTGAAGGAGAAGGCTCATAAGCCCATTCTGTCCTTCTCAGTACATCTGGAATTCTTTAAAATAGCAGGGGGTGATGGAGACAGCAAGGGTAAAGGGCCCGGCATTGCAGCATACCTTGGTACCAAGCTTTAGCAACATACTCCACACTGCCAACAACCTGCCCAATGCTATCATCTGGGCTGCAGGCTGCATGTCTTCATTTCCACAAACGTCACCACTGCTATGCCCCAGCCCAGTCTCAGGACTGAGGAGTGGTCATAACGTTCTTCTGTGCATCACATTCATCAGAGCAATCAAGTCCAGATGCCCCAAGACACACTAAAGGGTGTTTGAGCAATTAAGCTGCCCTACACATCGCGGTAACTGTCTCAGCTCCCAGAACTTCTTCATACCTGTGACACATGGCTTGGGAAATCTGAATAGACCAAAGCCCTTCAGCCTGTCCCACCGTTACAGGAACTTCCCCATCCTCACGAGAGAGGAAAAAGGCTTGCTCAGGACATTCCTTGTAGCGGCGGTCAGCACACTTATTCACAAAAAATAATGCAAAACCTCAAACCAGACTCATTATTCTTCTAATGATATATGCATCGTGGCTTTACTGTGAAAAATTTGCAATAGTAGCCTAAGACACGTGACTTCCTGGTCCGCATAGGAAAACCAAGTAAAGACTGGTATCTAGTATTTGCAGATTTTCTTACAGGTTCTGCATGTCCCACAATTAGAGGTGAAAATGACTGCACAAGCAAGTAGTGAACATCGACACAGCTAGACTAGTTTGGTAGGTCCCACTGCTGCTCTGTTTAGCACACTAAATAGCAGTATCCCCACTGAAAAAAAAAAACAATAAAAAAAAAACAACTCATGCATTTAATTCCAAGCAGAATTCTTGATTCTGCAAGGCCAAAACAAGCCACCTGGTGCCCGAGGATGACAAGGCACCAAACTCTACTTTTACACTACTTAAAACTACAAAGTAATTAGAAGTATTATCAGCCACGTTACACCTGCTCAGCCTGCAGATTTGTCTTGACAAACCATCTTCCCACATTATCTGCAATCAGATTCACACACACAACATTAAACATAATTACTACACCCCTCAGCCCAGCCAGTACGAATATATGGCAGAAGTGTCACTGGGCCACTGCATTTTGATTTAACACTTCTTGACATATATTCTATTCATGCCGGTGAGGCTGAGGGATGTAGTAATCAGAATGTGCCAGACATCAGTTGATCCCATATATGCCATTACTCCTGAGAACCTGGAGTAGTGGCTGGTCTAAAATGCTATTTCTGCAGAAATCAGCCCCCTTCAAATAAGGAAACTGCTGTCTCCCAGGAGCTAAACTGAAGCAGCTCATCACATTCGTGTCTTAGTACAAGCAAACATTCTCTCTTGTATTATTCAAGCAACAGGCTACAACGGCCATGTCTCGAGCTCACTAATGGAAGATACGTGGTGAGCACATGAAGAGCACAAGGCAAGAATTTATCTTGAATAATAGTAATTTGAGACAGTAATTCCTACTGATGCCTGTACGATTGCTCTGTGGGCTTGTTCAAGTAATCCTCTTCCTCTGAGAGCACACAAAACATGAATAAACAGTGTCATCAAAACATTAGCAGCTGAGAGCATCCTCTGAACTGCTCTCCTATGTCTCATCAACCCACAATGTACATTGCATCTGTCAAGCTAGAACAGACTGTAGTTCTGGTAAACCGTGTTTTAAGACAAGGCAGATACACCTGTAAGAGACCACTGTTACTCACTCCAATGACGTGCACAGATAATGCACTGGATAAGGAAAGACCACGTGAGAAGGCAGAAGCTGTTACCTGGGAGTGGAGAGGGAAAAGTATCCAGAGAACAAAAAGGCTCCTCACTGCTCTCAGTGCTGCTTGGAGGCTGGAAGATCTCTGCTAGGTCACAAACAGAGGGTAGGTCTGATACGCTGCTCTCCTCCGAGTGATGGCTCGGTGATGACTCTTTTCCTTCCATGGTTCTGCTGCAGAGACACGGAGTCAATTGAGCAGTGTTTCTAGAGCATGAAATTTGAGCGAAAGACAATCTGGCATTCCTGTACTGCTCTGTGAGCTGAGAAAAGCTGTTTTAGAGTATTGGTACTAAATTTAAGAAAAGAGCAAGTTACAAAATAAAAAAAGCACACCCCTCAGCCCTACATTGGATAACTAGGAGCCCACAGCATATCTGGCTTTCTTAGAGGCTTCCCAGAAGTACAGAGTCAGGCTCCAGCTCTAGAAGAGTACCGAGTCAATTCACAGCAGAGCTTTACTACAGCCTTATACTTGTAGCAACACCAAATAGGAATTGACCTAGGCCTTGCTGCAAGGCCTCATGCCAGCAAGACTTTCAGGCAGGAGCTTCACTTAAGCACATACAGTGAGAATGACAATGAGACTGAGCGAGGTAAATGTGAGCTGAAATCTTGTTCTTCTCCCTCACTTAAGTAACAGATGACGCTTTTCACAGGGAAAAAAAATGCGGACAGAACAAAAATGTTTCTCATTAGATGTGAATTTAGTCTCTTACAGAGACTGCAGGAGATTTTGCCCACGTTCCTTCCATCATCTGTTTTGTCTACTTATATGTAATACAAAAAAAAAAAAGCAGATTGTGTCTCTGCGCTGCCACCTCCACCAACTGTATCCTTGTGCTATCTTGATAAAGAACAGTAGGGCAGAGAAACCAGATCTAGCGGACAGGCAATGGATCAGGACCCTATAGACTCTCATTTATTTCCTCTTTTATAACAAAATATGCTGCTTTCTTAATTTTATCTCAGGGGTTTTGTAACAGTGATAAACACTACAGTCACAGGGGCAAAAGAAACCCCTAGAAGTGACAAGCATTGAAAAAATGAAGTGAATAACCCCACGAGGTTTTTATTTAAAAAATAAAATAAAAATAAAAAATAAAATTAAAATAAAAATAAAAAATAAAAAAATAAATTCCTCAGGTGCTTCTGTCCTGAAGAAACTTGTAGCTAAGACACACCTCTGACCGTTGCAGAATGCTGACCAACCTGCTAATGAACAGAGTGAAGATATTGGCTGTGATACTGGAACCCAGCTGCCTTGCGTTGGAGGGACGAGCAAGGTCAGTGCATTCATGGAAACTTTCCACAGACAACAGAGTGGAAAATTAAAAACAAAACAAAGGACACAATCCTCCCCCAGTTTCTTTACAGACAAGGTTCTCCTCGCCCCAAATCACTGATGATCTGTGCATAAGGAAAACAGAGAAGAAACGTACCTCCAATTTGTTTTCCTGCTTGGTGCTACTTTTTAAATACGTAAATACTTTACAGAAGTCTAATTCAGTCCTTGGTCTGAAACAAACAAAACACCCACAACTCTATCCCTCCAAGGGAAAATGGGAGATTATAGCAAGAGGAGATGCTAGTGTAGTACCATAGAAGCCTGAGGCCAACATTGATACGTGTGGGCTGCTGTGATTCTGGCCTTCTCTGTTAGCTGCCTCTGCCAGCCTCTTTCCTTGCGTTGCCACACCAGGGCTGACAACATGGGTAGCCATGTGATGATCAGGTCCAGACAGTTCTTCCCAATTAAAACTAATCACTCCCCTCTCCCCCCAAGTTCTCCCTTAGATCGGCTCCCTCCATGTCTCCACCAACTTCAGAGTGCACTTTGACCGTGTAAGGAAATGTAAGCCAAGGTTGCAGTGGTTCTAATTCCAGAACTGATGGAGAGATTCGTTTGTGAAGACAAACAAGATCTCAGCTCAGCCCTGGGCCTTCAGACGCACAAAGAGACGCACTATTACCCCTGTGCCATACCTGGGAACAGCACTGATGTTGGAGCAGTCAGCTGGGACAGATGCCAGGAGCAAAGAGCTTGTCACTGCTTCAGTATCCCCTCCTTCTTCGTGGTTTGTCAATCTCAGCTCGCTGGAATGAAACAAACAGTCTGGTTATATGTTTTGCATCAGCTGATCAGGCTGACTGGATGGTGTGACCTTTCAAAAGGCATATACCAGCTGAAGTCAACAGTCAGTCATCACACATACCACTGCTTGTCAGGTCTGGCAGAGAGAAAGATATTTTCTAGGAATCAGGAATAGCATATCTAGTAACATCCTTAAATCTTTTGATGGTGATGGAGACCTCCTGGAAAGGTGCAGGTACATGGTAGAAACAAAGCCAAGATTTCCCTTACAAGAAGCTGCCAGACGGGCTGTTTACTCAAAACCCGTAAAGAAGTAAAGCAAACTGCTGATGACACCCTTCCCTCCCACTTGGGGATTCACAAGTTATTTCCACACCAAGTTTATCTAGTGGTGCTTCCATACCAACACTAACATACCAACACATGCTTACATCAAGCCTTTACCAGGAAGAGGGCAGCAAAATCCAGGGTACAGATACAAGCCATAGGTCCAGGAGACCAAATCCTGGCTGCTACCCTCTGCCATTGCCTCAACATTTTAAGCAAACGATTAGGACAAACATACTTCCAAGAAGAAACTGGCTTTGCCTTCAGACCACCCTCAGCCTGGGGCACAGGGCTGCTACCAGGAACTTCCCAGACAAATCCATGTGGTTGCTCCTGCACAAATACAGGGGGCAGATGGCATCCACAGGACACGATGGGCACGGTGGAAGGTGCGAGGCACCGGCATTACCGGCTGCCACATTCAGCTCATTTGGGGGGATGGAGGACAGGAGCCCTCTTGAATCAGCCTCGTCTCTTTCCTCCTTTCCTGCAGACAGAGATGCAGTATTTCAACTACTGCTCCAGCCTGACCAAAGCCCTGGGTGCTTTGCAGAGAAGGGAAACAGGAGCCACACAAAGCAAGCTGAAGGGGACTAAGGGGAATCAAGGACCCCATGAGCCTGAACCCCCACAGCCCCGAGGGGGGAAGCCATGGCTGCTGAGGTGTTTATGTCCATCCCCCACAAACCTTCCCCCCGCTGTTGAGGAGAAAAGCGTGCTGCAGCACCCGACAGACAGCAAAACGTGGCAATGGGGACGATAAAGGGAAAGCCAGCCCTCCCGGAGCCGGGACTCACCCCCACCACGCCCGAACGCCGGGCAGGACGCGAGGGGGCCGGTAGCCATGTCGGCGCGAGGGGGCGGTGAAGCGGGCGGAGCCATCTTGGCTAAGGGCAGGCGCGGCTGCCAGCGGGCGGGTCTTCTGTGCGGGTGGGCGGGCACGTTCGGGGTGAAAAATAGGTGAAAAACGGGTAGTATTGGGGTGAGGCGATCAAGTAGTTTAAAGTTTGATTTTCCTCAGAACATGCAGTTTTTATTTTTTTTTTTGTGAGGTCAGCGAGGAGAGGGTTTCCCAAGCCACGCCACCAAGCTCCTGTGTGTGAGGTGGGCAGAGGAGCGTGGCGTCCTGCGGCAGCGGGATGGATGCCAAACCATCTTGGTGCCTGAGCCCTCCTGCATGCTGCCTTGGCAGCCTCAGCTCTGCAGGAGAGACCTGAGAGGGCTGCCCAGCACAGGGATGGTGCAGCTGCTGCTTTGCAAATCATCCGGGCAACGTACAGGGGTCTAAGGTGCCCCATCAGCGCTCGGTCATTTTACAGCCCTGTTGTGCAAGCCCCAGCCCAAGGCTTTCCTAGGAAAGAAAACACCGGCCATCCCGGCACACCGCAGCCGGCTGAGGTCAGGGAGCAGCCCCGGCTGCTGTCTGAGGCCGCAGGGTGGCCTGGCGGGCAGGAGCGCTGCCAGCTGAGAGCTGGCTGGGCTTCTTGGCAAGCCGACTGCCACAGAGGCTGGGAAGGAGCTGGTGGCTTTTCCAAGAGCCTCTGGACTGGTGGCAAAGTGGTGTGTTTAAAGGGAGGTCAATGAGAGGGGAAAAAAAAAAGAAAAAGAGAAGTCCTGTGGCTGCCAAAAAGGCCTCATTTTGCTCCCAGGTGACCTGGCACAGGGGAAGGCCCCTGCAGGGGCAGTCTGTGAGTCTGGTTTTTAGCGAGAGCAGCCAAGCCTGGGCTTTTGGGCTTGCTGGGATGCAAGCCTAGCCTCCTAGGTGGTAACTAAAGCCAGGCACTGCTCTGGTAACAGGCTACATCTTCCCATCCACTATCTGTCACCCATCCCTCTGGGGGGCGGGGTGGCCCCTTTTTTATGAGCTGGAAGGCAACACCCCAGCACACCTTGCAGGGGGCAAGGCCGGAGCTGAGCACAGGAATAAACGACTTCAGCAGATCTGCTGTGTTGTGGGAGCACATGCAGTGCATCCAGAAACCAGCCATCTCTGTGATATCTCCCCACTGCATCAAAAAAAGCTCTGGCAGTGGGGAATTTGGTAGGTACTGTTGGGTCCCCCCAAAAAAGATAAGGAGTTCCAGAAAGCAGAAGTGACAAAGAAGCCAAAATGCTTGTTTACAACATTCTCCAGACTACCAGTTTCTATTTGTCACGTTAGGTGGAAATCTTTGACCTTACTTTCATTTCCTTCACAAAAAGAAAGGGGTCCTGTGCCCTCCTGATGGAGCAGTGCACTCCCCTGGCACCTCGTCATTGTAATCTATAGCCTTTACCTTTATTTCGTATGGACTGCATTATCAGCAAAAAGATTACATTGGCCAACAGTATTTAGAGCAAGCCCACAAGTGTGTACTATGCTCCTTCTTTTTACCGGTGTGTCAATGTTAACACATGATAAAACCGCGCCAGCAGCCATGTCTGGAGCTGGTTAAAACGGAAGGTACATATGAGACAGGAAATTCAGAATTAAGCCTCATGCTTGATATTTTGTAAAGATCAAACTACTGAGAGGCAAACATGACAAAAAGGAAACACATTTTCTGACTATTGCAGCTCTGTTGCAATGGGAATTTTCAGCGTTGACAGTTTCAAGGCCAGAGTCCTAAGCTGTACAATTTCATGTCATTGAAGCTAATGTGTATCTACTGACTTACCACCTTAAAGACTTAATGAATAACAATGAAAAAAAAATCTGCTTTCATAAACAGCAGACCTAGCATGTTTTTCAGTCCTTTGCTACTGTCACACCACAGAGGAACAACTCACTTCCTCCTTTCACAATTGCTAGAAATGAATTTAACACATGAAAACAGAATAATAGCTGAATAGCTTCTGTTCAGCAGGAAGTGCACAGGGCAGGAGGGATGCTAAGGAGACTCAAATAAGGTTGATTTGATTTTCTCCCTGTTGAATTATACAACGTTTGTTCTGTGCTTTACTACAAGTGATTAAACCAAAGTTTGTAGTCTGCATTTTTATCCACTTGGAGGTCGCTTTCTCACAACAAACTAGCACCTTGTTATCACAACTGAAAGCAAGAAAGAATATTGCTATTTAAATCTATTATCTGCATGCATTTTACTTCCCAGCTCTGTTACTAAAACTGCTGGAAGATCAGGCTGTGCTGGGTTCCATTCTAAAGCCCTCTCAAGCCCTCCAGATAGTGTTTTGTTGGCCTTTGCTCTGGAAAAGCCTCTTGTGGCTATCCCATGAAAGGGCAGAG
The DNA here is from genome assembly GCF_964034855.1 of Anser brachyrhynchus. Taxonomy (NCBI): domain Eukaryota; kingdom Metazoa; phylum Chordata; class Aves; order Anseriformes; family Anatidae; genus Anser; species Anser brachyrhynchus. The sequence goes on from NC_137696.1 coordinate 16,994,941, forward strand.
GAAGGCTGAAATATGAGCTCTTCTCCACCCTCACCCCCTCCAAAAAAAGGATAAGACACCTGGTATTCTTTAGTAATTTTCTTCATGATCATCATCCCTTCACCTATAGCTGTGTCCTTCACATGCTCACTGTAGTACAGCTTTGGCTGCCCTAAAACTGATTAATTTATGCCGCTGTGTTAGCACGTCTGATAAAGGATATTATCAGTCCCCACAGATTTGCCTCACACAAGTTTCCAGGACCACAAAAAAACACATTGCGTGTTTCATATTTTGCCACATCAAGGCAATCGTTGAAATCAGCAAGCCTCCCTACACAGGGTCAGTTCCACTGAAACTGAAATGTTCCTCGTCGTCAGCACTGACTCCAAACAGTGATAACTGAGGGGCTAATGGCATTTGGCGTGGCACACTCTGCCGAGTTCGGACTGAACTATCACAAAGCACTTACTGCTGATTCAGGTTCCTGGTTAACACCGAGGTCAATGTATAAACTGTCCTACGTGTCTTTCTCATGCATAGTCAAGTAGGCATCTATCTACCAGATTACCCCAGCCCCATAACCTGTACTCCAGTGACTGTACTTCTCTTCGGGACAGGTTAAGGTTACTTACAGCAAGCAGTCATCTGCATTGCAAAAAGTGGGTCAGCCAGGCATCTGAAAATCTCTTAGCCTGTGCTGGCCTTCTCTTCACTGGCTGTAAGACAAGCTTTTTTGCTTCCTGCTTCAGTAACAAGGAGCTTAAGCCTTTTGCTTGCTGCAATCAACACCCTAAGGTACAGGAAGTTTCAAAGACCAAATGTTATTTCTGCTGTACCACATGCCAGTAAATTGACTTTTTTTTTTCTTTTTTTTTTTTTTTCCCTCCTGGGGATCTGTTGCTATGGGTCTGCCAGCAGCATCTGACTTTTTAAGGTGCCACTTCTGAACTCAGCATGAGATTGTGATAGCCAGCTCATGGTTTCTTTGTGTCTTAATGTTGTCTCCTGGAATTTTATTACTTTGGGAGAAACTTGCTCTCCCTTAAAAGACTAGTTTTCAGTGGCAAAGCTTGAAAATGTGAATGTTCGGTATGTTCCAGCAGAACAAGAGTGGAAAGGAAAACTTAAGAGTTAAGAGCACTTAGGACTGGCAGTGTTAGCCTGACAGGGCAGCTCAGAGCCTGAAGAGCTTTCACATACATGAATCCTGTTCTACTTCTGACACATTCCTGAAACCCTCTTCTACTCTATACATAGGAGGAAACTGGAGGAAGTATAAGGACAGCTAGGGTTTACTGTGTGTGACTGCCCCAGCCCCTTTCTGTTCCGTCACAGATCCTACAAGACCCCTGCTCTGCTTTCCCAACACTCCTCCTTGCCATGATGTCCCATCTCCCTTCCTCATTCACCTCATTCTCATGAGAAACATTCCCTGGCCCTTTTTGTCTTCTGAGGCTTCTCACCCCACTGAGCTCTGGCAACTGCAGGCCTTCTGAGAACCATTTCCTTCCAGCGCCTGCAAGTTCCTCTGTGCCAATACCAGCTGTGACCTCTGAACCAGCTGCTTGCTTTGGCGTTTCATCCAAATGACCCTTGCCAAAGCTCCCTGCTGCTTTCTGAGAAAAAGCAAAAGCATTCCTCTTCCTCCCCTGAAGTTTCCTCTGGTGTAGCCTTCTCGGGGATGCCTTCATCCTGCCACCACTTCGAAGCCATGTCACAGGAATATGGTCTTGGTCCTGCCCGCTCTGAGGGAGCCTCCAGTACAAGCACATTCAGCTGCGTACTCCACCAACAGGTCCAAGAAACAGACATCAGTACTGGGTCCAGAAACTAGGGAGCCAAACCTATTTCTTACAGCCCCACACCAAATCCTGCCTCTCTCCTTTTCTGGTGCTCTGATTGCTATTACCTTTCTTCTCTTTTGCGCTACCCTCTTTGCATCTGTTGTCATTTGAATCCTCTTTGAAGGAAAGCTTTTTAGGACGCTAACACTATTCTTCTTTTTCTGCTTAAACTTTCAGCACAGTAGATGCAGGCATAGGGCTCTGTAAGGCCCCTTTCCCTCCTGACAAAGAGCCTTTCTGCATCTCACCGACCGTAAAAGAAAAGCACTATGTGAAGCGAGGTTAGACACAAAGCACACTGTAGCTAAGCTCTCATCGTGTACCCAACTACAACTTGGGGCTGTGATAACTAGCATTTATTTGCTTCTTCCAGAGTTCCCCCCGTGCAATATATGTCTATTTAAGTCTTGGTACCCACCCTCTTCCCATGCATTCCTGCTCCCCAGTGATTTTGCACATCCTAATCACTCTGCCGGTGCCTGTGGTACAGCTGCTGTCTGATGGCAATCCTGCACTTTGCAGCTGTGATGGAGGAACTACATGGAAAGAGCAGAAACATTTGGAGTAACAGGGCAGGTCTTACCTAGGCTCACCTCTCATTCTCCCTTTGGAGTAAAACAACCCTTTAAGCATTGGTGATCTGCTGTTTATCCCATTTCATTCTCAACTCTATGAACTCAGTGATCTACAGTCTCCTCAGCTTCTCAGTCACCAAACAATCCACAGCAGTCAGCAACCGGACTCCTAATTCTTTGGCATGGAGTGTGTGTCTGAGTTTCCAGACCTTGTAATCCCTGGGATCTGCATGGAAATTGTTACAGATGGACCTACGTATGTCTATCCACACATAAATATCCCCAAAGATTTGTCATATTCTTATGTTCTCATGCTTTTAGGTCTTTAGGGAATTTCCAAAAGATGCTTCTAGCCTGACTTGAAGTAAATAGTCTCAAGAGCAGAAGAAATAAAGCCTGGCTTCTCGCCTGGATTTTCCAGTGCCTGCTGCAGTAGGGAGGTCCAACAAGAAAGGTCAGCTGCAGTATTCACAGCATTTCACTACAAGTCCTCCTGTGCTTAGGAGCTGAGCCACCCCCACTGGCTTTCTACACTGTTGAAGTCTCTCCTCTGTCTCGTAACAGAGTTTTGTTACAGTAAGCACATTAGCTCCCAGATCATTACCTGTCTAACAGATGTGATCAAAGAGTTCAAAAGTAACTTGAGTAAAGCACAACCACATTGGCTTTCTTTCCCTTGGAAGCTATGCTAAAAATAAAGATAAAAGTCATGTCTTTCATCTAAAAGGCTGCTGTCCTGCAAGTGGGGTTATGGTGAATAGAGAGAAACTGAAGGCCAGAGAGCATGCAGTGCTGGAAGGAAAGAACCCTCTACTTACACAGTGTTGTCTGCCCCTGCAGTTATCTCCAGTGTACTGCTTCAGAGAGCTTCTAACTAGATTTTGCAGCTTTCTGCAAATTGTATTGCTTTAATTAACTGAGGTTCTCATTCACAAGGCATAGGACTGACAAAGGCTTTGGTATTAATTTCACTCACCAATTCTTAGAGAGCATCTTTATAACTTAGGAGGGAAGCTGCAGTCTGATCCTGTGCAGTGCATCTTGATTTGAGATGACAGTCTTATTACCTGCTCCATACATCATGAAAAGCTGTGTTTGGGTGGTGGTTTTTTTTGGATTAGTTAGACTTTTTCCTGTAATTTTATGAGGTTACGGCTGCCAAGGTACAGCCCTCTGCAAAGGTCCATTCAAAACACATCCATTTCTGGTGCCTGTACTCTGAGTCGCAGCTAGAGGACTAAAATCAGGTCCTGCATCAGTGCCCCTGCATGAAAGGGGCACTGCCAGGCTCCAGCTCTCTGCAGAGGCATGCTGCTGATGGGAAGTGGCAAGAATATGCTCAGAGTGCTGTTGGCTCTTCTCCAATACTCCCCCTGGTCAGGGCAAGGCTCTTTCCATATTATTCAGAACCTGAGCTGTGAAATGCTCACCGAGTCCTTCTGACCTATCTGGGAGGCCTAGTGGTTATCTCACAAGGAAAGACAAGGCTTTTCTTCATTGCTACCTTTTTGCTTTAGACTATTCAGCTGCCAAGTGGTTTTGTGCCCTCCTCTTCCAAGCTGTGAACAGAGCAGAAGCACAATGGAAATTCTCTCCCCGCCCGGAGATTGAGAGGGAAGCAAAGCTAAACCTGGCAGAGCAATGTATTAATACATAAACCATCTTCCCCTCAGTCTGTGGCAGCTTTCGGCCTGCTTGTGAGTGTTCACCTGAGCTACCCTGATCCTGTGTCACCAACACCGGGCACGTTATCATGCATCTACACGGCCACCTCAGAAAGGACACCTAGCTATCACTCTCACCTCCAGACTCAATCCTCACAGCTCCTAAAGGCCCCACTGGCACTGAAAGATTTGAACCAACAGCATACGCTCCTCACAGAAAAAGAGATCGGACCCCTGTTGCTGGCTTTGTGCTGGTATTTCAGTTGTCCTGCTAGTTGCATTTATTCTTGACCTCCAGTTGGTACGGAGAGGCCATCCTGGAACTGTCTGGAAGCACTTCAGCAGGAGGAGCTGTGCAGCTTCCTGAGGTGGCACATGCCCACGGCAACTCCTCACAGACCCTCTTCTCCTCCTGCACCCAGCTGGTCCCTTGAAACACGGAGGCTTTCACCCGCTTTTCCACTCCCAGTGCTGAGAAAGCCTGGGAGAAGAAAAAAGCAAGCTCTGGACACGGCCTGAGGCAGGAGAGCCCCACAAGGCCTCTGTCCTACTGGAGCGCAGTTTCACACACCGTGTTCCTGAGTCAGCTGGAGAAGGCCTTGAACTCCTCCCGTGAAGCCAAAGCACCAAACTCCTGGGTCAGCACTAGACTCACACTGCCTCAGGCTCTGCCTAAGAGCAGAGAGAGAAGAGGCCCTGCCCTCTGGCCTAAGACTTATTTATTGCCTAAAAGCAAAGGTACAGAGCAGATAGAGCCCTGCTCTTTGTCCTTAGTCTCCAGACATAAGCTCCTTAACTGCTTTGCAGGAGAGCTCCCTCCCTAATCTCTGTTATTTTTAGATTAGCTATTTTTAAGGGATTGCTAGATGCCCACTGTATACCTTCTCTGAGGATTTTGTTTCTCAGTACTGAATGCTCTGCTGCATCTGTGGTTACACCACACCGGTTTGTTCTCTACTAGCTGGATCACAGACAGGGTTAGACCTGGGCAGGCATGGGAACAAAGACCTCTAATTAAGAAAAAGAAAAAAAAAAGGATAAAAATCAAAGCTGCAGTGACTCAGTCACTGTCTCACTCTCTGGGAACAGAGCCAACTCTCCAGGCGGCGACCTCTCTTCTGGGTGATGGCAACGTGGAGTCCTGGCCTCTCAGCACTTCTTAGACCAGGCTGCAGCAGGTGGAATTTGGCACGTGCCTCAGGGCTAGGTTTTGCTGACATATTCTTGCATTTTTGACTGGTTTCTCCCCCTGAAAAGCAAGGGAGTGTGGAGCAGGGAGAACCCTTTCTTCCCCCCTCAAAGGGAGGGAGCATGCTACCCCTTTTTTTTTAACAATTTTGAAGGAAAAAATGACGGAGCCATGAGCACCGCCTGAAAGCTGAGCTAGCTGTGGCTGTCTGCTTTGATCAGGTCTTCAAAACCACGGCACCTGGCAAGCCACAGCTCCTCTCCGGTGATGAACAGAGGGTTTGGGCTGTTTGTGCTTACAGGTATCTGAAACAGCTGGGATGCAGGATACTTCAGCTACCTAAATGAATACCTCTTTGTGTTCATGCAATACTGTCTTGGCTTGTCGCAAAGCCCTATCAGGATTTTACTAGTGATTTCTCCTCCTATCGGGGAGGATCCTAACCGTGCAAGATCCCAAGTGCTCAGCTTCACACAAACCTCCCTTCTCAGGGGAGAAGACAGCAGCCGCCTGCCTCTTCCAGACCAAAATCCCACGTTGAGTTGCAGAGACCAAACCTGCTTTGCACTGCAAGGCTTTTTTACCCCAACCCAAGGGATCAAAGGCAAATGTTTCCAACTCTAAAGATGACTGAACTGGTGAGAAATGCTGAAGTTTTGAAAAGCAGGCATTTTAGAGGAATGCTTCTGGCTATTAGAGTAGATTAACCTATACATATCAATTTCATATATATAAGGTGCATGTATATTTTTTCAGCCAGACAAAGGTAAGTTCAGCAGCTTTTTGCTGATCGGGTGAAGTGTGAAAAACAGTATACAAGAGTGCTCCTGATGCATGGTCACAGCATCAATAATGAATCCCACTTTAAAAAAAATACACTATTACCCAACTAGGTCAAAAAGAAAAAGAAAAAAGAAAGCCATGGTTATGGTGCAGAAGCCCCAGCAAGTCCCATTCTTCTGACCCAGGCTACTCAGGGCCCAGCATAAAAAGGGCAGGTGCTGCCCACTGCAATTGTTGCCACAATTCTGAAAGTCTGAAGCCAAGATTTCACTCCAAATGACAGCGCCAGTACAGGCAAGCAAGCCAAGACACCTCTAATGTGTTTTTGAAGACTTGCAAGGAACAAATCAATAACTTAACAGACTGACGTAACTGCACTTAGGCCTCCAAATCACTGCTGAAGCTTGTATTTAAACCAAAAATAGGTTTTTCATATTTTTAATGCAGAAAGCAACAGCTGAAATGTTTTCCCCACAGAATTCATTTTTACTCTGGTGCTGTGGTTTCTTTACAAGAGCTAATGTACCTTTCTTTCTGCATTATCCCATGGTGAGAAGTACTCATCTACTTCTCCAGCTGGAGCTTTGATAAACATGTATCAGCACAAGTCGCTCGGAGGTGGGAGAGCTCAACCAGTTTCTACTTTGCCCCCATGAACGTCTGTGACTTTCTTTTTCATTGTCACAATATTTTCCATAAAGCAAGCCAGCATGTCCCTATACTACCTTAAGTGGCTGTGCCTATGGCAGAACTGTCACAGCCAAGACCACGCAAGGAGACGGGGGCAAGGCACCAGAGCTGGATCTCTGCAGAGCTGTAATTTCCATGATTCACATCATTTAATAGCAATGCACCATCAGGGAAACCTGGAGTTGCTAAATGACAGCAATTTCCCACAGATAGGAAATAAAGCTTATCATTGTAGAGCACAGCGTGTTTCATTTTACAGAAACAAATATAGCTACATGATTCTTGCAAGACCATTGCTCTGCAGTACATACATCCTTCCTGCCTTCCTTCCTTCATTTACCCCACTCCCTTCCAGTCCCAATCCACCATTTTTTGAGGAATATGACAGCATTTGCAAAGCAGGCTTTGTGTCCTTTAGAATATCCTCAATTTTCCTTTATAAAACCTCCCTGTTTCTTGGATAAATTAGGACAATCATTTAGACACTCAGGGGAACAAAAGTGCAAAGTGAGAGGAACCTGAGAAAGATTTGGAGGAGGAATTTGACACAATGAAAGTACTGCTGCAGGTTTTTGGTTTTACATGAAAGGAATTCCACCTTCCACTTCCCTCATAAACATCATGTCTCATGATGCTTCCCTCCCACTCTTAAGCTCTGTGTTGCCATTTGCTTAGCAGTTCCCTGGCACTAATACAAGTTTCCATAGCAAAGGATGTTAAATGAGACTCTAATCACAAACTCAAGGAACTGCTGAGGACTGAAAGGCAACTAAAACAGACACGAAGCAGCAGAAAAAATGCAAAATACCTTTGGAATATCCCTGCTGGCAACTCTCTATTAGCACTGGGAGATGGTGGGAAAAATATTCCCTTTAGAAATCCTGCCTAAGCAGAGCATCCAAAAGTCTCCAAACCACAGCTGAAAGTGCCAGACTAGGTCTGAAGCCCAGAACTGAGTGGATCAGAACAGATGCGAGGGAGAGAGGCCCTGGCTGTCCTCTGTATCTACATAAATATCAAATCCATCGAAAGTCTTGTGAAAACTGATGATAATGGGATCAAACTTAAAAATCTACGGGACTTTCCCTGCAGAGCTTTAAGCGGAGCACTGAAACCATTGGCCATCAGCGCTCGAGCTGGCATTAGCTGGCATGATTCATGGGCTTCAGTATAAAGAAGGCTTCAGAAATGAATGAAAGCTTTATTTACAACTCTTAATGCCCCTTAAAAGGGCTTCTGTGTAAGAGACCCCCACCTTATTAGCGGGAGCACATCACTGAAAGCAAAGTTTAACCCTAATGGCAGCAGAAAGAAGATATGCCCTCCACGGGGAGCTAGCACAGTCATGTCTCCGTGTGTACCCAAGTGATTTTAACCAAGACTAAAGGTGGAGGAAAAAAAATCTGACTTGTAAGGCAACAAAAAAGGCTTTAAAAAGTATGAGGTCTAATGCTTCTTACAGGGTGGGATTCCCCCATCCCTGAGAGCTGCTGTCAAGTACATACGGGTGCATGTACTTCTCCCCCACCCCAAATGTATTGTGCTACCAGGGCTGGTGCTGCTCTCTGTGCCATCCACACTCGGCACAGAAGGGAAATGTGAGTCACAAGGAGTCAGAGTCTTGATGGGGATGGACTGTCCCAGTGGAAGAGCCCCCCCAGTTTCAAACAAGGGTAGAGATCGCATGGGGTGCTGGCAGGGGGCTGTACCCTCACGTTTGTCTCCAGCATCAGGTCCAAGCCCAGGATTACTTGCGATTGCTGTGTTCATGGCTGCACGTCAGCCTTGAGTTCAACAGCAACAGCCAAGGCTTTGGGAGATGACTGAACTGTCACAGGCAGGGCAAACCCCTCTGCGGGGAACAGAGCACAGCAAAATATGCCAAAATGGCCAGGGACTGCATGCTGAAGCAGCGCAGGCAGGTCCAAGGAGGCCACTTGACCTGCCCCTGGAGACAGGCAGTGGTGCCTGCACAGCTACATCGGGCCAAGAAGTGAGCGAAGGATGGACTTGCACCACCCAAAAGCTGGCGCCAGCAGAACCCTTTGCACTGAAGGCTGTGAATTGATCCCAACAGCTGCCCAAATTCCCCTTCCAACCCAGGGTGTGATCTGCCAGACAAAAACTCACCATGCAGAGACTGCTCCTTGTTCCTGCAGTCTCATTTTTGACAAGCGTGAATACTGATATCATTGATTTGAGGCTTCTTAAAGCTGGTGGTACATTTAGATGCCTTTAAATCAGGTGAAGTGCAGTGGATTTTACATTAGCGCTAATAGCAGTTACCCATCCAGTTCCCTTGTGTAACTACAACATGGAGGATTCATCTGAATTTTCCTCTTGAAAATACTTTTTATTGTGCAATCCCTTAAAATTACAGTCAAATATGTCACAATAACATGTGCTGCTTCCACATGTCCAGTTCTTCAGTCATGGTTTCAAAGCACAGTTTAAATTAAGCTACAACCTCCCTCCCCACCCCCCCAAAAAACGAGGTTAAAATCCATACTGTTTACATGGTCTCTTGCCCAGGATGACTAACTTAAAAAAAAAAATCTTTCAGGATGTACATGCTGTCTTATTTCAAATATAATTAAAGACAGTCATTTTGCGTCTCTGCCATGAAATAATTAACCATTGATTCATTATACTGAATGTCAAATAGACTAGCCATCTGTAGTGATATTGTGTTACAACTATTTTTTTAAAATGCATTTCAATACAGCTTTTGGACAAAATTAAGCCCAAAATAGGCCCTGCGTAACGTGTTGTGTACCTCCAGAAATGCAATACCATCCCTGGAGGTAATACAACCTCCGAATGATCGCAATCGGTAGCCCCGATCAGCACCAGAAGTTAATACGTTACATGTTAGCATAAACTTTAAGCCGGTACACATGCATAGGTATTGGACAGACTTGGATAAGATACGGGCAGGGAAGGTAAAAGGTGTATCATTGGTTTTAATCAACATTTGAACTTGTGCATTAATTTTTTACCAGCACAGAAAGTCAGGTTCACCAGCTGTGATGTTCTTTAGCTCTTTTCCTCCCCTTCACCCTGTGAGAGCATCAGAAGGGGGCCAATATCTCATTTGTCTGCTCTTAGCTCCAGTGCATCCATACTGCAAGGGGTGTTTTCAGAGCACAGACCCGTCCTTGCAGCTGCCCCATGTCTAGAGAAAGGCCAGAGGGGTTGCTGGCTGGGGAAACAGCAAGCGAGCCCTCCAGGAGCAACTGGTACCTGGTCTGGGTTCTTCCTCCACTCCCTTCCTCCCACTGCATGGGCTTGTCAGGCTTTGGAAATCCACAGGCCACATCCTACGTCTTCCTGCAGCACGTGCCAACGGGCAAGAGCATAATTTTATTTATTTATTTCCTAAAGCGTTGTCATCAGATGAGTATGAGACCTCTGGACACCTTTACTCCAACCTCCTGCTCAGAGGAGGGTGATTGCCAATGCTAAATGGGGTCAGCTGCAGCTTTGTCTAGCAGATTCTTGAAATGCCTCCAAGGATGGAGGTTCCCCCAACCTCTCTGGTGATCTGTCCCAGGGCTGCACACCTTCCCCATGGGTAAGTTTTTTCCCCAGCACCCAGCTCGAACCTTCCAAGCCACAATTTGTGTCCTTTGCTTCTTGTTACACCATCTCTGCCATCACGCCACTGAGAAGAATTTGAATCTGAGCAGAGTTTGGCTCTGTCACCTTTTCAACTGCCCTTCAAGTGGCTGAAGTCTACTATTACATTGTTCTTCTGCCTCCTGGTCATGCCAGGGCTTTGTTGCTGGCACCAAGGACGGGACATTCTTCACTAAGGAAGTCACCAACATCCTGCTGGATGTTTGTGGGCACTTGGCGCCTTTCAGATGGAGTCACACAGTATTTGCAAACAGGCCACGTAGCATCCGTGTGTGTGTGTGGACAGAGCCAAGTGATCGTGTGCCTTGGGCCATGGTGCCAAGTGCAAGATCCTCTGCCAGGAATTTCTAAACAGCTGTCTATTCAGCTCCCCTGCATCCCTCATGCATGGGACAGGTGGAAGGTAGTATTTTTTTGAGCTAAGAAGTTTACTTCTCTGCACTGAGCATCACCAGGTAAACACAAAAAGTAGAAATAAAGGCAAGAAGCATCACTGAAGCATGTCTCTTTCAAGGTCCAGCTTAGCTCAGCTGTACTCAGGGAAATCTCGTACAAGCGCATGTCAAAGGAGACCCCTGTGGAGCTCAGCCCCAACCATCTTCATGAAGCAAAGGCCCAGAGTTTGGGAAGCACTCATGGAAGAAGGAGGGAGAGCACTGCTCCCCATGCGGCTATGGATACCACCACTCAATGCTCCCTGGTTTTAGTGACAGAGCTCACGGGGTGCCCTTCTCTAGTGTAAAAAGGGTAACTCAGGTAGGCAGCCTACCTTCCCTGCTACCCAGGACTCACCGTCTAAGTCTTTCAGACTGTTTGCATGCCGTTGGTCCCTTATTTGGGACAAAATCCTAGCAGCATGAAGCTGAAGCCTCCCCACACCCAAGGCTATTTACAAACCTAAAGCACTCCTTGGAGAGCTGTGTCTGGCTCTCCCTCCTCTTGTAGGAACCTTCCAGCCTCCCCTTCCCTAGTCAGGTACTATAGGCAGGGCAGCAGATCATGAACCTTTCCATCTTCTTGTTGTTTGAACGCCAAGAAGACAACAGACCTTATTTAAAGGCATTCTGCAAGTCCCTACAGAATAAGAAGAGAAAATAGATATTCAACGTATCCTCAATGTAAAGGGTTTAATAGGATTCAGAAAAGTTTATACATCTATTTCCCATCTGGGATTGGGATGCATGTTAGGGAGAAGTCAGGTGCCAAGGGTATCTAATTCCTGCCTCCCAGGAAGGAGTCACCTCAGGCTTCCAACAAAACATTAGGCTGTGATTTGCAGAGAAAGAATTTCATATGTTTTTTGTGGAGTGACCTAGAAAAGGCTCTGAGGCTCCACTAGCGCAGCATACAAACCATCGCTTATCTATGGAGTGACCTAAACAAGGATGTGATGCTCAGCTGCCCGATAATAGCTTGCTTCGGTGATTCAGCGATGTGCAGCGCTTCAAACAGAGCTGCCCGGCCAGCGAGTCAACATTCACAAACCTTAAGTTCAGGATCTGACTCCCAACCACCTTGAAGAAGCTGTTTATGAAAAGGAAGAGATTCTTTTAAGGCTGTAGTTAGCCTCATACATTAATTTTAAAATTATGTCTCCCTGTTCCCTTCCGACTGCAGTAGTCCCAAGTGCACGTTGCCAGTCTTCCCTTCAGCTGAGAGGAAGCTGATGTAGTGCTGAGGAATGGGCAAAGGATGAGATGGTTTGGCTCTGCACTAGTGTCACCTTGGTACAGTCATTTCACGTCCTCGTGCCTCAGACCCCTGCTTGTAAATCGGAGTGAACTAAAACCTCCTTTCTCCCACGGTGAATTTATTCCGCCTATTCAGATAGCTAACTTTTCAAGACAGGGACAGTGCTGAGCAAAATGCAGGCCGTGAGCAATAATAAGGCAATAATCAATGTCCTGCATTCATTGGCATTGGTCTGCAGAAGTCATTAGGCAGTTATAAACAGTTGTGTGCCCAGGGTAAGAATCACAGAGGGCCCTGCTTTTTGGAGATGAGGAGAAATCTGCTTTTATACGAAGAATTTATGAATGATCAGTAAGATGAAGTATCTTCTGTTTTCCAAACAGAAAAAGACTAAATAAATTCCTGAAGTGTCTTATTTTCTGTAGTGAGAAAATAAATGAACACAAAAGTTATCGCAAGCCAGTGCCTGGTTTGAGCAAGAAGAGCTTTTTCCTCTTCTCTCTCTGATGTGTTCATGAAGATGGAATTATGTTTGCCTTGGAAATGACTTCCTTATTTCTTGGGTGTTCACTCAGTTCTTCTAGGATGCTAATTTAAGTGCTGGTGGATCACATGGCAGGACTTTGCACTTACGGACAGCCTCATTAACTGACCAGTGATACAGATTACCCGTGCTAAAAGATCCATAACTGGTTGATGTCGCCTTCCCCCTGGTTTCCACTTAAGCAACACTTTAAACTAGGTCAGAGCATTAATTAACTTTTTCATGAGATCTCATCAGCACATCCTGCCTCCCATTGGCTATTTAATTAAAATCAACACCAATATTCGGCTGCTACTTTGCCGAAAAAAAATGCTAGTAATTATCGTTTTGGGGAATAAATTACTTACGACTTGCTATGTCTTAATGCTCACCTGCTCTGCTGTACCTGGAAGACAAAAACCTTTCTGTCCTGCTTGGGTTTTCTGTAGGTAAACTGGTGCCCAGTGACAGGATAAGAGGCACCAGGCACAAACTGCAACACAGGAAGTTCCATCTGAATATAGGGAAAAACTTCCTTACAGTCAGGGTGACAGAGTGCTGGCACAGGGTGTGGAGCCTCCTTCCCTGGTGATATTCAAAACCTGCTCGGATGTGATCCTGTGCAACGTGCTCTAGGTGACCCTGCTTCAGCAGGGGGTTGGACCAGATGACCTGCAAAGGTCCCTTCCCACCTCAACCATTCCGTGACTGTGACTGGGCCATAGGAACATGTGCCTTGGTTTTGCCCGTGGCTGCACTTCTGCTTGACAAATCTTTATTGAAAATCACCTCCTTAAAACAGTCTGGTTTCTTTCAGCTTTCTTTTTGAAAACTGACTCCCTGAGCACCCTTCAAGGACACAGCTGACCTTGGATAAGTTTGAGTTCAGGCTTGACCTGGGTGTTTCGGATAAGAGAGGGTCCTTCTGTGTTCCCACAGGTGTACTCATACTCACAGAGCACTCCGATGAGCTTGGATTTGGGTTCATGGAGTAGTGCAGGAGACTCATCTCTCCTTACTTGAAATGACAACAGCATAGGCTCCTGGGTCAAAGTAAGCCGAGCAGATTTTCAGTTGGTGGAAGGCAACAAGCACTTATACTTGTAACAGCCTAAAGGAGACACCTAAATAGTACAGAATAACCCTTCTCTAGAAATGCTTTCTCTTCCCTTGACAAGGAAGGGAGGGTAAACAAGATGCTTGGCTGTAGACAGCTGTTATGTGCAGTGAAACAAACCTCAACCCTCAGAGCATCCCCTTTACTCCCTCGGAAAAATGACGTCTGTCCCTGGGAGAAGCCCGGTGAGATCACTCCCAGCCTGAAGCTCTTTTGCCTGTGAGGTATAAAATATCTGTGTGGCTTCAGGAAACTCTAGCTGACATTCCCGGTCAAGGAAACAGTTGTGGCTTCCCTGAATACATGGAAGGGCGACATTTATAATTAGTGGCTTGAACTGTACTGACCTGGGTCTGGCAGCTCCAGTTCCTCTCCTGAAGTTGCCAGCCAGGCTGCCACTCTTCCCTTGCCCTGCAAGGTGAGAGGAAAATCAGCTGGCAGCTGTTGACCAGGGACAGAGATACCGTGCTTTACAAAGTCATCCACCAGGACAACAAAATCTACATATAAATATAGCTGCCTTCATTATGTATGGTGGGGACACAAAAAAACTCTTGCTGAGATTGCCTGTGGCCTTGGATTGGGCATCTGAACCCTTTCCACAGCTTTGAAAAAATCTAAGAAAATGAAAGATCTTATCACAATTTTAGATCTCACTGCCTGGAGCTGAATTCTGAAGTGCAGACAGACAACAAAAGCAAACTAAGGGTTTAGGATATTTTTTTTTCCCTGGATAAACTTTGGCCTCTTTCTTCAGCCTCAATCTTTATCTACTCCCTTCCTCATTTCGTACATATGACTGGAAACCCAGGTCCTGTAACTACCTATGGAAATAAACACATGAGCTGGATTGTTTGCTGGAACGAGATCTTTGCTGTAGCCACCGTTTCTTCCGCTTTGGCGACAGTACGGAGCACCCTGGGAACTGCATCCGAAAGCAGTACTTCTTGCAAGACAGCCTCATGGCAAGGCTTGTATTAGGCAGCACAAATTTGACGCTGGTTCTGGTCTGTGTTGGAAGCTGAGGGAGTTCTGCCAGTGCGTTCAACAGGGATGGGACCGAGATGTTGATGGAGAACAGATTGAATTGTTTAATTCAGCACGAGATGTTGAGCATTCCTCAGATGAAGTGGTCTCTTCCAAGTTTGCAGTGTTTCACCTGCTCTAGCTTTTTGTGATAGGAGTATATGAGGGGGTTTAAGATATATCCCCAGCTCATTTTTGTTGGCAGAGGACATTTCAAACCTTTCTTGATCAGCTTCCAGGAACCCAGGGCATGGTTTCTCATAAGAATTGCTGGCCACCGACCGCAGGCTCCCCCGCAGGTGTGCCCCGGATGCTTATTGTTCACAGGTATTATCACACCGAGTTAACGCCCACCAGACCTTGCCAGTGTTGACTTAGCAACTTCTGTTCAGCAATACTTGGGCAAGAATCTGCTTCCTGTTTTGGGGTAGGTCTGTGCCTCTCAACTGGCAAAAAAAAAAAAAAAGGTGATGCTGCTGATTAGCTCATTACAAGCGTGACAATAGAAAGTCCCTTGTTTTTTAAAGGTGACTGACTATTTCACACTTGGGATGTATGAAGCAGAACTGAAAAGATCAAACAAGATAACTGCCAAGGTAAACTTTGAAACACTATGGGAAGCAGATAGGCTGAAATGGGGATTAAAAGGACAGATGCTGGCCATCAGTACAATTTCCCTGCCGCTGAAGGAACTTGGCTGCATTGCACCAGAAAGCTCCTGGTATTTGTCATTTTGAGCTGACAATACACTCGAGTCCTGGAATCGAGCACCATATTCTTATTTCTTCAGGTGTGTCTGTTACGGGCAGTATTCACATGAATACGCATTTATGCAGCAGTGTTTGAGGTCTGGCACTGACCACCACAAATCTGCAATACAGTCATATTTTTGTGCTCACTAAGCCTGTCCCACAGGGAAGTGAAGTCCTAATGCTAACACTCCTCTTCTGTCTTCCTCCTCCTCCCCTCTACAGACAATTGCTGGCACGTTTTTATGATAGTCTTTTAGATGGACGTATTTATAAATGATATCCTAAAAGAGCAATCCCTTAAAAAATCTGCTGCACTGCCACTACTAGCTAAACCCACCACTTGGGCCATTAGGTTGTGGCTGTCTGTAAGCTTCTGCCTGTGAGAAACAGTGGAGACACCCAGCTGCTTGCCCGTCACATGGAGAAAGCATGAGCAGGAGACATCACTGCTTACAATTTATATCCTGTTTGCTTTTCTCAAGCCCACGGAGCAAAGTATTCAGGATACTTCTCTCCAGCACTGGCCCAGCGCAGCTGGAGCTTCTGAGCCCAAGCACAAGTTCTGAGATTTCTAGGAGGGCTCTAGTGAGATTTGCTGAGGTTTCTGGAGTCTAAAAGCTGCCTAAGTTGCCATGTCAGCTTTCCTTTTACCTTTTAATGTTTGTTTCTTTGAGAAGCAGGTTGTCTTTTTTATCTACATCCTTGCTGTGGAGGGGCAGGGGCAGCCAAGGGGTGTAACTGGTCTAACCATAGGATGAAAAGAGCAAAACTACAATGAAAAGAGTGAAACTAGTCTAGAAGTCCTTAAAAGCATATTCCTTTATGGTGCAATCACAGCAAAAAATATGCATGTTTTATACTGACAGGTGGGGCACTTCTGTTCATCCTTAAAGTGGTACTAGGTATCTGAGCTGTGACACAGCTCTGAGATCTAAAATGTTCTCAGCTTGTCTCTGGACAAAAGGCAGAACGCATTTCCCTGGTGAATCTGGCTTAATTTGCATTTCTTTGGCTATCAAGCAGAATTATAACATGGTATCTGAGACAAGCGAGTAGGAAAATGCACATGCACCCTGGATGGAGAGACCACTCTCTTTAACTTATCTTTCTTTAACTTGTCCAGGAAAACCGCTTCTTCTATCGGAAGAATATCCTATCAGTGCTCTCTGGTCTTCCCATATCAACCAGCCTTCATACCCCAGGCTTCCTTTGCTATCCTTATCCAAGATAGTGTTGCTATCATGTTAGATAACTTACAAGCGCAAAATATGCTGTGGCATTTTGTCTGGGAAAATAATAAAGCCCTGTCTATTCATTGCAACATGAATATGGCTAAAGACAACTACAGACAAATATAAGACAACTTCCAGACTCTCATTAAACACTCAGCTCTCCTAAACTCTTCACCTGTTTCCCAACTTTACGATTTTGTCTGCCTGTGTGCAAGACTTCATCACACCACAAGAAACAGAAGACACAAAGATTAGTCACTTTGGCTGGAAAAAAACACAGTTACAAAACACTGATTATCCCAGAACTTGTTCTCTTAACACAATAGTTGCAAGGCAATGGCTCATGTAAACAATGATAATTACTTCCTCTTGCCTTTTGAATAGTCAATTGCAATAAAAGTGATACTTTACTGCTCCTAAACCAGTTCATGTTTACATGTTTGCAAGCTATCAAGCACCCAAATGGCAGAAAATAGTCAATATCTAAAAAGGAATGTGTTATTTCAATTTTTTGTATTAATCGTCAATAATGTGGCTTATGGCAGTACTAAATTTAAGGACAGCCATTTCTTACATCCTTCCTGTGTCCTGGGAAAGACAGGTTCATTTAGCTCTGCCTGCTAAATGCCCACAGGTAGCTTGTTGTGTCTGAACCACATTCTGAAATCAATTCCTGCCCTTGCTTGTGCTCCCCAGAATGGGTACCACCTCCCCAAGTAACTGCATAAAAGCTCCGCTCCACATCTGCCCTGTGTCCTCGCTTCCTAAACACATCCCCTGCTGGCGCTGTGGGCACAGATGGAAAAAACACCGCTTCTCTGAGTTGATGAACCAGCTGAGAGTTTTCCTCTGTGCAGGGAAATCTCCACCAGCCATCTCTGAGCTCACAGAATCACAGAAACACAGGATGGCTGCTGTGGGTCTGGACTTCTGCAGCTCATCTGATCCAGCCCCTGCTCAAGCAGGGCCACCCAGAGCAGCTTGCCCAGGACCACGTCCAGCTACTGCCCATGATAGATGAAGAATGGCTGCTTTAACACATACAAACATTGGAGAGAGCCCATAATTTGGCACATTTCACCTCAGTTTGTTCTCTGTTCCTTTCTGCGTCTTCCCTTGTCAAACTGCTCTCCTCTTGGATGGGGCTAGCTCCAGGTGACACATGTGGCCACTTCCCCTGGGGGAAAGAGGAGAAAGAAACGGGTCAGCATGATGTGGAGGCGGCAGAGCTGAAGGCTTTGCCCCCTGTGTACATGACTTACCAATGCAAGGCACACAAGGCCTTCTATTTTGCCTCTGTAAAGTCGGAGCAGGTTGTGCCCAGTTCCTGCTGAGCGAGGCTGGTGCAGGAAGGGCTGCAGGCATTTAGGAGGCTCTGAGGCCAGTGATGGGGAGGCGCTGTAACCCTCGACGTTCATTTTGCAAACCCTGGTGTCAAACTAACACAGCCACCTGATGCTTCAGGGCTTTACCCTGGCCTTACGCATGTGACACGTGGCCAGGCCCGGTGAGCAGGTCTCTGAAGTGATCCCCGCTGCCCGCATGGGACAGCGACGTACTGCTGGTACCACCTGGTCACCAGCCCTCTGCAATACCGAACAAATGATTTAAAACTGCCGAAAACAGTTCAGGAGATGCTTTATGGGGCTTGCCTTTCCACCAGGTGAATTATTCACCAGTGGAAGGACTCCCCTGGAGAAGATGAGGGCTTCAGGACTCACCCCAGCACCCCGCCAGGGGAAACATGGGGAAACCAGACACAGGGCTCCATAATTTGGTGTCCCTTGTGTCATCTCCCTTCCCCTTTCCCATACAGTGCCAGTTCTGCTGGAGGTATTACACTGGGAGGGTGACTGCAGGTAAAACACCACCCGTGTGGACAAACAGGGGCCACCGAGTGGTGAGTGAGAGCCCTGTGGAAACTGCCACCACACGACTTCGAGTAAAAGTCAGTAAAAGACTAAGAACACACTAAATTTGAAGTGAATGAGCACTCTCGTTGTCCTTGCAGGCTTTGCTGAGCTGGGAGGAGCACGGGGCCCTTTCTCCCCCGTGACAGCTGTGGGTAGTGTCTCCACAGCGTTCCCAACCCTTGTCCTCCAGGAAGGAGGCAATGTGAAAGTCACTACCAGGCCTCAGAGAATGAGAGCGCAGTACTAAAGCCCAAACTAAAGCATACTGAAGCCAAGAGATATCCACTGATTGATACAGATGCTGGGTCAGGCCTTTAGCAAATAACTAATTACTTCTTGAGTTGGGAATAGCTGAGTGGGGACTTGTACACACACTCTCCAGTTAATAATTTATTCACACGAATACTCCTCCATCTTGCAGGCAGTCCTACTGAAAGCAAGGATTACAATGCAATTAAGGACTGCAGGATGAAGTCCTGAGATAAGATACAAAATAAACAACAGATAGCACAGACATTAATTACTGTTTAGAAATAGTTAGATAATGAAGTCAGGACAGCCATGAGTCACGATGATGTTTCACTTCTTCACGAGCTTAGGAGCAAAACTGTTCTTAGTACAAAGCCACAGTTCTAATTTTAAAGATTGCTATTGTCACAAAAGTTGTGGCTGAGGTTCTAACCTGTCTGTGACCGGGCAAAAAAAGGTGACAACCTCATGAAGCCCTAGGGCGTAAGGTTTTT
Source organism: Anser brachyrhynchus (assembly GCF_964034855.1). Classification (NCBI taxonomy): domain Eukaryota; kingdom Metazoa; phylum Chordata; class Aves; order Anseriformes; family Anatidae; genus Anser; species Anser brachyrhynchus. Next base: position 17,014,305 of record NC_137696.1, read on the forward strand.
GCAGGAGCTCAGTGTTAACTCTGTGGAAGTCATTCTCCCTGCTATCTTCCCCGTCAATGCCTAATTTGTTTTTCTATTTTTAACATGCCAATTTTTTTTTAGTTCAGCTTTCCAAGAAACTGGAAGTTTATGTGACTAGGCTGTGTGTTTACATTCATCTGTCTTGTCCCTTCCTGCTTCCCAACGCATTTGGAATCTACCCACTGGTTTCAGACAATATTGACTGAGGGGAAAGGGCCTTGGGGATCTGCACCAGGAGCCTTGCAGAAGACACTGTATTGAAGGATTTAGGCAGCACGAACAGACCATGTCTGCCCTACCAGGCCTCATACTTAGGTCTTGAGCAGCCTGTAGGTTTGCACGAGCAGCTGCTGCAAGGGAACCTGCTGGAGGGCCTGTGCTGTGCACTGGTGGGTGTTCAGACAGAAGTAACAGCCCAGCCTGTCAGGAGGAGATGTATGGGTTCGTTGGTTACACAAAGCAAAGGACACCACAGCATGGGAGGGTGGCAGACCGCGGATGGGATCTGCACAGTGTGCTGTAGGAAAATCCATCCAGAGTCTGTCCAATGTTGTATGAAAGCGGGGTTCCCAGCATCTCAGGGGGTGAAAGATTTACTCACCACCTATTTTTATTCTGTCGTATTGAAACAGCTATTTCATTACATCATTTGTTGTTGGGCGTTTCCTACTGAGATCTGGAAAGAGCCCTGCACTGTCTCTCCCTCTCAGCCCTCCCAGTGCAGAACAGGATCTCAATGTCCTAGGACACAAGGTGCACAGCCAGGACAGGAGGGACAGCTCACGTGTCACTGCTGCAGGGAAAGCCTGTAGCATGAAATTAATCTTTAAAACACACAAGTGGGAAAGAGATGCTGACAGTCAGCCTTTGTTAGCTCCATTGTCTATAATATTTCATTTTAAAACACTTTTTTAAAAATTGTGCTTTCACTTAGTAAAGATAAAACATCTCTGAGCAGTGCAGACAACTTGTGCAATTGCATGACTTGGAAAAAAAAAGATATATTTGCTTTGTTTCTGTAATATTTTCCAAAATGCTTGCCTTACTGAAACAAAAGGCATTTTCTGAATATGCACTTTTGCAAAAAAAAAAAAAAAGTCTGCTGTGTATTTGATCCAGTTATTTCACAAAACAAATCATAACCCTTTGTTTAGATTAGAAAATATTAAATGTCTGGAGCATGTTGCAAAACAAAGTAAACAAAAATAAACAGGAAATATGCAGCTGAGTAGCCACAACATATTAAGGTCAGTTCCCCTTGTTTTGGCTCTAAACTGTATCCTTTCCCATTGTGTATTTTTTTCCAGGATTTTTTTTCTCTCTCTCTCTTTTTTTTTTTTTCCTTCTGACTGCTGCTTTTCCTCTCCTGCTTTAATTGAATCATTCATTCCCTTCTGCCCCTTAGAGAGTCTGAAGAAATAAACTTTTTATCTCAGCTCGGCAGCTGGAGGTGATGATCCCTATGCACAAGTCACAAATTGTGTGTAAGATTATGTCAAATTTTGACTCATTTACTGGCTTTTCAATTACTTTAATTCAGCCTGACCCTTGGCTTGGTTCAGAATTGTTTGCATAAGATCTGTGAGATAAAGGAATTAGAAAGCTAACATAACAATTCATTGAGGCAAGGCAGTTTAAGAATCATCCCACCCTGTTCACAGCCTTTCCAGTAGTTCAGTCCCTGGGTGGAAACGATGGGATTTTGGAAGTGCCTTTCAATGCCCATACCCTAAAAGGGCTACACTCCTCCTTTCAATTTGGGTCTAAGAACCTCAGCAGATTTTGACCACGTGCATGCAGTACGGGACATGGCCCACAAAGAGGAACCCACTGGAAGATCACATTTGCTTTTGTTGTTTGACTCTTGACATTCTTTAATCTACATAATTCCACTGTAAAAAAGCGACCGTTTAGTGTCCACAAAGTCTTTTGAGTGTCATATGATCCCTTAATACAGTTTATGTTCTCAGTCCCCAAGATAGTAAGACACTGGCTTGTTTTAATAATGTTTAAAACTGGTTTGATGTTTAGTGGTTATAATTATTTGTGGAGTGATACTTAGAAGGGAAACAGCAGAGATAATTATAGCTGCTTCTCATCCTGGAAGAGAGCAAGGAAACAACATGAGGTTGCCATTAACACTAAAATTGATCATATGCGTGACCAGGAACTTGCTTTACTCCTCACGCTAACACACTTACAAATGCAAAAGCTTAAAAATGTGAAAGTTTTTGTACAACAACGCAAACTGGCCATAAGTCAACATTAGCAGACTTTCAAGGCAAATACTTTTCCACTCTGGATGCGGCTGTTGTTTATTGGGCAGGATGCCTTGCTGCAACATATGGTCTCACCTCCAGGGAATGGTTAACAAAATTGGTAGGAGCCCCAGACTACCTCCCCTCAAATCACAAGGATTTTCTGCAGCCCAGAGAAATGCATGGGGCAATTTGCACAATAAAGATATGAAAATATATTTTCTGTCTAAATGGTCCTTTACAGTAATTCATGCAGATTACATGTTCAAGTGACTGAAGGTTGCATCTCAAAACAGTGCCTTGGGACTGAGGCTGTTTCCCCCAGTGGTGACCAGTGGGAACGTGCTTCGTGCATTTTGTAGGGCACCAGCTTGGGTTCAGGATGGCCAGGCTCAGCCTGGGACTGCAGCACAGCTCTTCCTCGCTGGGATCCTTCCCCACAGGCAGTTTTAGACATTATTCCTCTTGACTCCCCCTGGCAAGGTCAGGTCGTGAGAGGAGAGGCTGAGACAGCACGGAGGGCTGCTCCTTCAGCAGCTATTTTCCAGCACCAGGTAGTTTCCCTGGGGCATGAATGGCTGCAATCTCACGGTTGCAATCTCACTGGCATCAGCAAAGCAGAGCCTTGCACATTTTAATTAATTGGTCCTCTGCCTGTGGCCCCTCAGCCACAGCTTCATCCGTGCTGCCTTTGTGCACAGGCCAGGGATACGGCCAGTCCTCGGGCACACCTCGGCCTCTTGTGGTTTCACAGCCGAGAGCAGCCAGGGATATTTCCAGCCCTTGTCCATGATTCTCAGAAAAGGGTGCTCACACCCAACCAACAAGCTCACTCTTGAGATCCCACTGCCTAGTACCAGCTGCAGCCCAGATTTCACAGCTTTTGTTTTACTCGTCCTGGTACTCTTTTGTTTGGTGAGAAAACCAGCCCATATCCCAACAGATTTTGTACTGTTTAAAGGACTACCTATCCTTTATGTGTCTGGGGTGAACCTGATAAACCAGTTTCTGCTGCTGTTACACCAAGGCTATGCATTGTTCAGCTGTACAGCATGTCACTTTTAATCACTGATCTTACATCTTCATTGTGGTTGCTCTTAATTTTTAAAGCTTTCACAAAAATGTGAATGGCGAGCTTGGGAGCAGCTTTACGTGAGCACACACACTGGGGAGAACTGTCAGACACAGCTGGAGCAACAGCCCAGTTGCAGGTCAGTCTGGCTTTGCAAAACAAGGGATGTTGTCATCTTTACAGCTACATACATTCATACGTATCTGCAGAAGTTGGGAGGTGGGAGTTGTTACTTCTTCCCAGCGAGCATAGTAAGAGTGAGAATTGCTCCAAAGGCTTTCTTGGTTTGTATCTTGTCGGCTTTGAAAGTCTTAATTCTAGACATTTTTAATGCTGTGCTTTTACAGAATGTCATGCCAATGACTGAAACTTAAGACTGAAACTTAAACATGTATTTCTGTCATGGATGGAGAGGGAACAAAAGCATAAGAGGACAGGAAAAGCTAACTTTTGCCCCTGTTGAATTTGAGGTCCCCCACTTACTTTCTTTATGTAAGTACCTTCATGAAAGGCCTACTTGAAGAAACATTCAGTCTGGAAGTAGAGCTCCAGCAGACAATACGTAAGTGGCACGTTTCTGCCCCTGTTGGCCCCCTTGCTGTTCACACGGGCACTGGGAGCACCAGTATCCTTCACCCCTGAGGGGCACGGGGCACCAGCACACTGCTGCCCAGCATTATCACTAGCCCTGACCTGCAGAGTCCAAAGGAAGCACTTGCATCACTACTATTGTTACCTGGCAAAGCATAAAATTCAGTCACACATTTCATGTAAAACGCAAACACGACCTTTGAAAGCGGATTTTGAACCACAACAGAGTCATACGTGCCTGCTGTCACAGGAAACCACTCTCTCCTTGCATTAGGGCAGGTGTTCCTCCCTGTTCTTGAGATAAAACCAAAGCAAAGCAAAAAAACCTAACACTATCAGTGTCATATTCCACAACTGCCATTGTTCTTCATTTGCTGGGCATGTTTGTCTCCGACACGGTGAAATGGGTGCTGCTGGCAAAAGGAGCGTGGGAGCTCTTGGTTGTAACTTCAGAGACAACCAGATGGAGGCTGGAGGAACACAGGAAGGTTCATACAAGTGGCTGAAGAGTGGCTTGTAGCTGGCACGCAGACAGAGCTGGGAGTTACACAATACCACATATACATGTGTGTATATATATAAAGTTAAATTTATATATAAAACTTACTAGATAACTCATTATATATTCATTTTTATAAACAAAAAACTATCGTATTAGTAGTCACTTTGGGCCAGTTTAGATGTGGTGCTTTGATGGTGTGATACTTCAGTTCTTCGTTTAAATGCTTCACCATAAAACTTACGTGTTTCATTTCAGCAACTATCAAAAAGCTTAGATCAAGAAGCAAATCGTTCTTAGGCACCTTGAAGACTAGATTACAATGTCTTCTTTTCAATCAAAATCTCATTTCTGCAACCTTGTATTAGCATGCGGGTTTTGAGGGGTTAATTTTCTGTTGTATAATCTGACACCAGTTGTAGACAATGTTACATGAAAATGAACATAATTTGCAAATGACTGAATCTTCTGCAGGAGAAAGCAGGATATCTGTAACTATTCTTTTTCATGTCACGAATTTGCTAATCGTGAACAGTAACCACCTAAGGGTGTTGTTATTAAATGTGCTCCTGCACATCTACAGCAGCATTCCTCCACTCCCTCCACACCTTTGACTTACCTTCTAGGTTTCCCCATTGCATCCATTTAAAAGAAGTTTTTTTATTATTATTATTTTCTTTCTTAATTCTTATCACCCACTTCTCTGATGTGTTTCTATGTTCCCCAGCTGCTAATTTGTCCACAGAGCAAACGATATTATGCAGTATTATAGCATATATTACATAGAAAATGCCATTGTACAACAGACACTTTTCTATTAATCCTTCCTCATCATTCTCCATGAGAGTAGGAGGCTTTTGCCATGCTGACAGCAGTTCTACTGTCTTGAATTTTTTATGCTTGCTTCATACCTTCCAGTCTCATAGCATCACTTTTCTGCAGGGTCTGTAAGTTGTCCAAATTCCACGAGATAATGATACAGCAATATTCTCAGTGACAGAGAAAAAGTCAGAAGTGCATTTTCAAGAATAAGTGATTCTACAAAACGATTAAAAAAATAGCATCCTTTCTAACTGGGTGCTGTGCATAAATTTGCATAATTTTACAAGCTTTTTTTATTCACAATATCCCATCAGAGCAAGGACAACTGCAGAAAATCAAGTAGAGTACGATAAGGACTGCAATTCATCACAATACGCACAGCTTTCATCAGCTGCAAGCACTGGTGGCAGTGGAATTGCTAATGCAAACTGTGAAGAGAGGAGGGAGCATGTAGAAAGACTGTGAACGTCGAATCATAACTGCTTATAGTTTGAAATTAAGCTTGATTTGTAGGTTGAATCTTTAATTCTGGCAGCTGAAGAAAATATTACATGGGCTACAGAAGTGGACAGAAAACCTCAGAGGCATTTCCCTAGTGCCTTTTCAGTACAGGTTTGATAGTCGCAGGAACAAAGACAGCAGCTTGCCAGACAGTGGTGGCCAACTTCTCCGAGTAACTCTTAAATTACTCTAGTGGAAAAGGGGAGACGAGCTTTTCATTGCTCACACGTGAATAGACAGCTTGTGTTTGCACACTTGAAGCAGATCTTGGAGCCATGTCTTTCTGGATCGCCTTGGGACTTTTTGCAAACAGCAACTCAATTCATCTAAGGCTGTATGATATTAAACCCCATTTCCTTTGTTTTCATTTTATTGCTATGTAAACAAGAAAAGCAGAGCACCAATCTTATTTTTTTTGGACAGATGCTTAAGAAAAGTTCTATAAACTCATCTATGTGCTCTAATTACATTTCAGTTTTATATTATCATAAGGAACAGCTGAGACTTGCTTGCTGTGACATGGCAGGCACGTATGACCTTATCTGACCCAACCATATTGCAGCAGCTCCTCAAGGAGGGACAAAAAAATAAAATGTACGCAGGCAAACTTAATTAATGTAGATTTTTTTTTTCAAGTTAAGCCTAGACATAGCAATATTTCCCATCCCACCCTCTCCCTACTTGCTCTAATTTACACTGAGCACAAGCTTAATCGTTATTCTTAATTAGTTGGTTTGGTTTGGTAAGGCTAAGAAGTAGTGCAGTGGTATTATTTATAGGAATAAAGTTACTGAAAATTATACATCAGCGAAAGGCTTCAGAACAAGGCAAGATAGGGATCACACAAGTTGAGGCAAAGAGAGTAGATGACCTCAAACCTACTGATGCAATCATGGTAACATTAATTGTTCAGAGAAATGAGTCATAAAGCAAAAAAAAAAAAAGTCTTCCCTTTGAAAAGCCTATTGATTACAAAACAGAGAACATCATCTTAGATTTTGACAAACTCAAGTCACCATTAGAAAGAAAAGTAGTGCTTGAAAGTTGCCTGACAAATCCTGCTGTTTGGAATCAGCTGATTCTCTTAATGCACCAAAGAAATTCCTATTAGCAGTCTTTACAAATGAAGAAATATAAATTATTGAAGATACCTGAAGAAATAAAAAATGGTTTGGTTGAAAGAATGTCAGCCTCTAACTGAAACCTTATAAGGAGAGAAAAAAAATAATTCTCTAAGCATTTCCACTGAGCAGATTGTATTAGTTTCTCATAACTTAGCGAATAAGGAGGGAGATGTAGAATCTTTAATAAAATGAATACGTATTTTTTGAATACATTTAAGGCTTAAATTTCAATTTTTGGCCATATTAAACTATTGTAGGAAATGCAATAATAGTTTTGACAGGATACAGGTGGTTTTTTTGAGTACATACTAGAGCTGAAAGAGGCCAAATGTTGCACCTCTAGTTATAACAAAAATTTAATGGTACAATTTTTTAGCGTGATGCTGGCACCATATCAAAGGCCTACTTTTGAAAAATGTAACTCACCCAAGCATGCTTGAAAGTATTCATTTCTCTCCCCACTTTGAAACAAACTACTTGAAGTAATAAATCTTAAAAATGGGCAAGAAAAAAAAAATACATCAAGAAGGTAATTACTTTTCTAAATAGTATTTTCTCTATAGTTTCTTCCTTCCCTCTTTCTTCAGCCCAGTGTTGATTACAGCCATAGAAGTGATGGTTCCTAATGTTTACTTAATTACCATTTGTAACTACAGTAGGGTTTGTAACTACAGTAGTTCATATTCACGTTTAACAAGAACCTCACTTTCCAACAAACACTTCAGCAAACCTCTATCCTCCTTACCCAGATGAATTCCTCCTCTCCCTTTGGCTTTGGCACAAACTGATTTCAGCCATCCTATCCATTTACAGCTAACCTCCTCCTGCCGTTCCTCATTTAAGCAAGGTACTCCGATTGTGCAATAGTCACATGAAGATCTCAACAACTTGGAAATATTACACACTTTACTGGTAAGTAACATCTGATATTAATTTTCCCTGCAACATCTAGGTGTACGCCACAAATTGCTCAGAAACATGTCTGGATTTGCAGGGAATGAATGAGTGGAAAAGAGCCATATATTTATTTAAAGAGCAGCTAGAAGGTCAGCACAGAGCAGCATACCTATTACGGCGCTAGCTCCTAATGCAAGACAGAGGATAAGTGGTTTCACGGTATACTCAAACTGCAGCGTCTTTGTCATCTGACACAAGTTGTATAAAGCAGAAGCAAGTTCCCTAACAAACTATTTATGCAAGTTTATTATTGTGAGAGTGACAGGGCTGGCCATGCTATCACAGCTCCATAGCTCTGCTACGAAACTGATTGCAAGCTCCCTCAAAAACGCAGAGGAAATTCTTTTTTCAATACTTTATTGAGTAAATTCCAATAGGATAATCCTTTTCTCGGAAAAAAAATCAGGTCTCAGGTAGGCCATGAGGTGATAGTGCAGAACACAACACTGCCTTTTAGGGCAGCGAAGCCCTGCAGGTTTATTCTCCTCATGCAGGCATCTCAGCTGCCCTGAACCAGACACAAGAAACACGCTTAAGCTCTGCCCGCGGTCCCAAAATTCCAGTATGGGCACTCCCACACCATTTCGCTTTCCCGCTGTTGCTGCAGAGGCATGTTTTCAGCTGTGCCATGACAGCTCCTTTGCTTGTGCAATGGGGGGAATTGGTCCTGTGCGGAGGACAAAGCAGTGCCTGCAGGACAGCGGGGGAATCAAGGGTGGGCAGGGGAACACGAGCGCTGCCGCCCTGTGTTTCTGTGGTGTGGGAGGCTGCAGCCATGGTCAGATCCACCAAGACCAAGGCTCTCCTCAGGAAAATGACTGCTGTGTGGTGCTTGTGCTCCAAAAACCGCCAGTGTGGCTTGCCTAAGAGATCAAATCCCCACAGCAGCTACAGGAAAATGGGAATCCCCATTCCCTGGGCAGCCTTCATGCCGGCAGGCTGGCTACCAGAGCCCCAACCCTGCCTAAAGGGGACCAAGAGGGGCGGGCAACAAGATGGAAGCCAGGCCGGCCTCGCCTCGCCTCAGCGACAGAGCCGCTTCCCGCCCTCGGTCCCCTGAGGGAAACGGACCGCATGGCCACGGCCCCCGGGTAGACTTGGCCACCCCAGGTAGACCTGGCCACCCTAGCTGACCACGGCCCTCGGGTAGGCCACGCCCCCTTCGTGTTGACCACGCCCTCCAAGTGTGGCCACACCCCCTCGCGGCTCCATCGCTGTCGAGGCAGAAGCCCAGCTTCCTATTGGCTGCCGCGAGCGGAGGGGGCGGGGCCGAAGCCACCGGCGAGTGACGCGCCGTCGCGGTGACGTCACAAGGGGCCGCCCCGCCCCGCCCCGCCCCTCATTCCCCGGCCCGGTTCGGCCGGGGGCAGCTGGGAGCCGGTGGCCGCCGCGCCGCGCCCCCCCCCCCCCTCCCCCTTCCCCCACCCGCTCTGTCAGGCGGCCCCGGGCGGCGGCGGCGGCGGCGGCGGCGGCTCCCGGCGGCGGGAGGAGGGGCAGGGAGCGCAGGCGGCGCCGCACAAAGGGGCCGGAAAGCCGGGAGCGGAGCCCGGGGCAGGTCAGTCCGCTACGGGAGGGGACCGGGAGGGGAGCAGTTGGGCCTCGGAGGTCCCGGGGCGGGGGCTGGCGGTGCCCGGCCGAGGGGAGGCGCGGGGCCCTTTGCACCCCCTGCCCCCCGCAGCCGCCCCTTCCCTCAGGCCAGGGCACGCCCCCTCCTTAGGCATGGCCACGCCCCTCCTCTCGGACCACGCCTATTCACGCAAAGCCACGCCTCATCTGGAGGCCACGCCCTCTCCGCAGAGCTTTCGAGGAAACTCCGCTGCCCTCCCCTCCCCTCGCGGGCTCTCATTGGCTGCCTCCGGAGAGAGGCGGGGCCTCGGGGACGGGAGGGGCCGTCACGTGGGGCCGCATCCCCTCGCCCCTCCCTCCCCGGCCCGCTTCGGCCGGGGGCGGCTGGAACCGGTCGGCGGCCGCGCGCGCCCCCCCCCACCCCCCTCCCAGCGAGAGCGGCCGTTGGCGGCGGTTGGCGCTGAGGTGACTGGGGGGGGGGGGGGGGGCAGCGCCCTCAGAGCTGGTTCCTAAAGCACAGTGTCTCTTCTACGCTGTGCGTAACTATAGGGAATCGTCAAGTTCTATTTTTCTATTTATTTTTTTTTATATTCTGTTTCGTGTGGTTGAGCCCTTGTCAGTCGCGTGTTCGTAATGAACGTTTCGCCGAAGAAATAAATCCAGCGGAGGCTGTTTTGGTGTTCTTGCGAATGCACCCCAACCCATTTCCTGTCTTTTTTTCAAGAACTTTGTGTGAAAACTGCCCTAACACAGCTGAGGCAACACAGACTCTTGTCCGTGCTGCCTGCACAGGAATTGGAGAAATGCTGCAAACCTTCAAGTTTTTGTTGCTTAGAACCAAGCAGATATTTTTTGGTCACCCAGCATGCCAGTGAAGGATCTTGTGTTTGATTCCCAGAGCTGGCTTGGCCTTGTAAGCAGCTGGCTAACTAGATACTGAAATTAGCATCTTCAAGATATTTCACTATTACCGTAAACAAAAGTGACACTGTTTCGTTTCGGAAGCAGCACTCAGGCTTTGCTGACGTTGAGAAGGAGGCATGTTGGTAACATTCCTGCCTTTGGACCAGAGCAGCGTGTCCGAATCTCATGTGCCAGTTTGTTTTCTGTCCGGTGCTAATGCTGCAATGCAGCAGGAGCGAGCTGCTGACTTTGTGGCTGTCCTTTCCAGTGCAGTCAGGGTGAGGGGAGGGGGGTTGGGGGCGGAAGATCAGCCTGGTGGCTCAGCTGGAAATGAGGGAGGCGATGCTGTAATACTGTTTCTAAAAATTCTCCTCCGGTTGCCAGACAGTGTCCTGACAATTCGGAGTGTCCTCTGACGTTGCTCTAAAACACAGGTGTTGCTAACCAGGTATGTAATTGAGTTACAATAATTTGGTACTTTAGATGTGTTTTATAATGTTGTGATTCCTTCTAAGGAGCAACAACAAGCAACAAAATCTTTTTTATATATTACAGGTTTAATCAGGTTTGAATAGTTATCATTTAAATATTAAAAGTACAGTCTGAAGTAGCATGGGTTGGTTGATAGTCTAATACTGTGAGTAAAAATGACAAAAGTGTGTCTTAAAACAGTAGTTTTCTTTGGCTAGGCTCCTATTTCTGTGGTGCTGAGCATAGCACCAGCTCTGACAGGCGCTGGATTTTCTCTTGCCGCGCACGGCACAGCTTGGAGGAAGGCAGCACGTAAGTGCAGTGCTTTCCCCCGCAGTGCCTGGTAGCGTTCAAACGCAGGCTTCCCACGGGAGGGAGGTTCAGGGCTGCAGTGCCCTGCGTTGGCCCCACTCCTGCCACTGCACGTTCCTAGCTGTCGAACGGCTTGGCTGGGATTGCAGCACCTTTCCCCCGCTTCAGGCTGGAGCTGGACCTCTGCTTGGGGCTGATAAGTCTCTCCAGTATGTACTTTTAAGGTGGAGAATGCCTGCTTAAAGCAAGGAACATAGAAGCAAAGATACCGCAGCCTTCCAGATCTTGCTCTTTTGATCTATGTATGCAAGAGAGTAGCGATATTTTGAAATAATTGAGCATGTGTTTACTTTTTGCAGTACTGCTGTACTCTGCACTGGACTGGTGATGAAATATGTGGTAACGGTATGAAGGAGCCTGCCTGCGCACAGATTGGCTGTTATTTTCCTACAGATATCTAAGCAAATTCAGTAATACAGTGGTTAAAAATATTCTTACATTAAGGACCAGATGATTGAAGGTATTAAAGTACATTATGTGATTATCTGGTACCGAGGTACTTAGCTTGCTAATTTTAATTAAGTTTTCTGTCTAAACACCTTTGAAAAATCCCATTAAATACCTATCTATAAATTTAGATAGCTGGATATATTTTTTAAAAAATAACACATTAAAAAGCTACTTCGGTAAGCTGTGTTTTATCCTCATGGGGGAAAAAGATTATGTTTTGTCTTACCCAGTCATCACAGAATAATTCAGGTTGGAGAAGACCTCTAAGATCATCTACTCCAGCATTTAACCTAGCGCTGAAGTCCACCACTAAAACATGCACGTTCCTTGAAGACCTCCAGGGAAGGTGACTCAACGTGGGTCATCCTTAAATGTGACGTTATTTGGGAGAGTTGCAGGATGGTGGCTTTACGTCAGACGTTTCTGCCAGTAGTTCACCGCTTAGGGTTTGGGCAGGCAAGTGGGGACGAGGTGTCCCAGAGTGTCTTTCAGCATAAGCCTGCTTCTCTTTGGCTTTCTCAGTGTTAGTTTGCCAAATATAGATTATCCTTAATGGATAAAGTCACTGCAGAGGGCTCAAACCTCTCACAGCCTGGGTCATCTAGCTTCTAGGAGCTTAAAATGAAGTTGGTTTAGTTCACAGTCCATTAGATGTCACGTAGAGACAACAGAGTTTACAAAGCTGGATGTACTGAAAAGGCAGTATTTTGCTTTTCCTTTAGTCTTAATCTTTTTTCTGAAGTCTTACTATTTTCAATACAGCAATCTTACCTTTGTTCCCCCTCTTTAGAAAGCTAATGAAGAATTTCCTGAGGGTTGGTCTGTTTGTTTCCCCTCTCGGCCCCCCCCCATTAGATGTCAGTACGTAGTTTCCTGCTATACATATATATGTGTGTGTGTGTGTATATATACATACACTCCACCAACAACCTTGCAGTCCTTACAGACATCTCACAGCTGAAAAAGTCAGCGGTTCATGGAGTTCTGTCTTAGTACAGTTGCCTAAAATGTTTCCTGCCTACTTCTGAAAGTTGCCTGTTTATACAAAAAAAAAAAAAGAAAAGAAAAAGAAAGAAACTTAGAGGCCTCTGGACTTGTAAGTCTGATACTCTCTGAGGCTAAAATGTGTTCAGTGTTTGTAGGCTATGGTATTATATTCCAGGATTGTCCCAGATGACTTGGTGTTTATTATATAAGCCTGAAATGCTGACCCGTAAGTCAGAAGGTTCAAGTTAACTCCAAGCTTGGAATTAATCGAGTCCATGTTCTGGTATATTTTGACTACAGCAAAAAGAATTATCGTGGTCTTCCCTATCCAGGATGACCTCTGTAATCTTTGCTACCTCAAAAAAAAAAAAAAAAAAAGCTGTGATATTTTGATATGTTAAAAGGTGACTCTGTTATGCCAGAAGGAGAGTGTTAAATGTTGTCTTTTCTCTTCTTCCGAGTGCCTTTAGGGGCACATGACATGGCTGTTTGTCTGCATCTTCTGGAGGTGCCTTCCTAGAATGAGGAGAGGAGAGACTGTTACTTGGGGAAGTATGTTGCCTCCTGTCGCTCTTGGACTCCTTCAGGTGTCCATGCGGAGGAGAAAATTGGTGAAGGAAAGGCTTACAGGACGTATTAGAACTGTTTCTCTATTCTTCAGCGTGCAGGTTACTGTGCTTAAAAGTTCTGGTTGCTTTTCTTATGGGTGTATGAAGGCAAGCCAGTGGTTTTCCGAAACTGCAATACGGTGCTTCCCCTCCTGAGGAGAGCTCTGCCTGGTAGCAAGGGAACCAAGGCTGCATGTGACCCTGCCCTCTCAGCTGCTGACTTGCCCCTGCCCTGAAGCCCTGCCGACAGCGCGTTGTGCATGGCGAGGCTGGCTGATGGGCAGGGTTCTCCGAGTCCGGCTTGAGAAGGCAGGGCAGCACTGCCCCCGGGCTCAGTCAGGGCGCTGCTGCTGTGCAGGCACCGTCTCCTCGGGAAGCCTCCAGAGGCTGTAAAAGGTAAGGGCAGAGCGTGCGAGAGTGACTGTGGCGTGGAGGGGAAATGAACTTGTTTCTGTTGGAGAAGCAAGAATCTCTAGGGAGAGAAACACTTGTGGTTTTTTTTTTGTTTGTTTGTTTGTTTTTTGTTTTCCCCCAAAGTGAAGTGCTGGTAGTGCTGTGTGAATGTGTACTGGGTAAGATTTGTGTATCCCATGGGGAGATGTCAGATTCAAGTGGTCATTGCTTGCTTGCACAAGGGTTTAGTTGCAGTACCAATAAAAGCTGACCCGGGGGGAAGCGGGACGTAAGCTGGGGGGCAGCTCTTTGCACCACAAGCTCACGTTTAGTCACGCATAGCTGCAGCAGATGTGAATGCAGCTGGAAAGCTTTTGAACCCAGAGGTTGTTTAAAAACGGTTGTTGCACAAGTTGATGAATCTGCTCAACTGAATTTGTTAATCTTTGCTGATTAGGAAATGCACAACACTTTTCCCCAAAGCTGTTCTAAGGTAGTGCATTTCCCCGGGACAGTCAGTAATGACCGCTGAGCTCTGTGTTCTCCCCAGCAGTCTGCCTGTACAGGTGTGGGGAGTAGAGGATTTTGTTATTCTGCGTCACCAAAGGTGAGGTACTGAAAGCCTGAGGGAACATACAGCTTAAAACATCGGCTGACACCTACTGGTCAGAGGGTTTTAATGTTGAGTCTAGGGTTTCCTTCTGGGAATTAACCTCTGTCTCCTCAGGAGCAGTCAGGACCTGGACAGTTAAACTTCTGTGCTTTTTAGAAACTAAATAAAGCATTTTTTGTATCACGTTAAAGTGCAGAATGATTTGTAGGTGCATGATAACAATGTAGCTTTGATTCATTAACAAAAAGCAGATCTCTGCTGAAATACAGTTGCTGGGTGGACAGACATTATTTCTTCTTTACTGTATGTTTGCACAGACCGCTCTGCTAGAGGAGATACTTACTTAAAAGGAGGTAGCACTTCAGACCTAAACATGAATGTAAGTACAATACGTGTAGCTGCAGGTCTGCTAGAAATCATGCCTGAGTTTAGTGGTGTGAACTAGAATTTTCCTTCTTCTGATACCTTGGGCAGGTTGAGAAGGTCTTCAAGACAAAAGATTTTTTGAGCAGAATTTTGAAAACTTTTCAAAGTGAGTTCATTAAAATTCCTTACAATTAGCTACTGTTGCATAGAAAAATAATGTTCTTTGTCAGTTTGGAAAAGCCCACAAATGTAGGCTACATCCCACAAGTAGGTGCACAGAATACTTGCAACGTGAAGTAGAGGACCTTATAGATTTAATGACAGGGTTTCAGATTTTCTCTAGGAATGGATGGGTAGGTAGTTAATTTGGAGTAGGATAGTCATGCTGTTTTTCATCGAGGTTAATTTTGTTGTGTTGCATGAGCCTTTGGTAATAGATTTTTTGTACATGGTGAAAATTTGTTCTTGCTTTGGGGAACTGGGTTCAGGCTTCAGCTGCTATCTACCTGCTTTGTAGCCTTTGCTAAGTCACTTCTGCCTCCTTCGGCTCTTCTGCCTTCCCAGTTAAAGGGTGTCCAAGCAAAAACAATCAGCAAACCCAGCCAGGGCCGTGAGCTGTTGGGTGTCACTACAAATACACAATAGTCATTTGTATTTTCTGCTTCAAAGTGAAGTTTTGGTGTCATATTGAAACAATTTCGAAACTGTGCTTTTATTTTTGGCATTGAAATGTGCTGCATTTTAACCTTCCCGTGTCTATAAATAGCTGCTAAACAAATACTAGAGTGTGTCCCTGCTAATGTACAGACCGCCTAATGACAACGACACGACAAAGTTTGTAAAGGATGTGTGCCCTTTATGGAATTTATGCTTATTAGGTGTATTTATTTCTAGCATCAGGACTTTTCTTTTTTTTGTTTACAGCAGTGTTACTTTTGAAGCTTACATGCAGAATGAGGATATATGACCAGAAATACCTACATTGCTACTCTTTTCTTTCTCTTCTTTTGCTGCTAAAGAGTCATCTCCCTTGACGTGGTGGGAGAGAAATAAGGGAGGAGAGAAAGGAATGTAGGGGTGGCAATAATGAAAAAAGGATTAGAAGTGTAGAAGATCTGCAGGGAAAACTTTAGATGTTCAAGCTTCAGACCACAGCTAACTTTCTGATTACTTGGGATCAGTGAGGATTATGTGTGTTTTCCTACCAGCTGACTTTCTTCAGCTTTTCATGTTTTCAGGGCTTTTTTTAACTTCTGTTGATCTACAGTGTGCCCTTTGAAGGCAAAGGCTTGCAGTAGAGCTAGTGCTGAATTTGTCCTGCTTTTGTCCTGTTCAAAAATAATAGTAGTATAAACATTCCGCTTGCTTGGATGAACGGGAGGAAAACAAACAGTGCTATAAAGAAATGGATTAGTTGAGAGCGTTGCAAAGTTAATCCTGCATATAATTAGTATGACCAACTGTTTTGCAACCTGTATCAAGAGGAACATACTTGGGTGATTACAGTTAGTCTGGAAATGCCCAGACTTCGATAGGACTACTACCTTCATAAATAATATTAAAGGATATTTTATGTTAATAGGGTAGGATTCTGGTGGCTTTTTTTCCTGTGAAATTATTGTGTATTGGAGGAGGGTAAAAAATTGAGGCGGGGTCAGTCAGTCAGTCCTCCAACAACTGCCCTGGCTACAGTCTACTGGCAGTCCCTTCCTGCTTTGGTGACTTGAAGATCAGGCTGCTTGGTGTTTCTGCTTGCTGCTCTTCCAGGTGAAAGGCTGGAAGCCTTGGTAGGAGCGTGGAGCCCAAAGTGATGGGCAGTCCTCTGACTGTGACAGCAGAGAGCTGTCATCTCTCATGGGTTCCTTCCCTTTTTCCTTCCAGGTAGGAGTGCTCATCTGCAAAACTCTTCGTGTGTTGTTTTCAGGAGGATGCTGAAGAATAGCACAGGGAGACAGCCAGAAGTTATGGGCTGCCAAAGCCCTTTTTAAATGTCTTACAGTAAAACTTTGGGATCAAAGTTAGTCATAACAGAGGTTTGTTTTTTTAAAAAAATAAAAAATAAATAAAATTGAGTCCCAAGACTGAATGCTGCGTGATGTGGGTAGTTGCATATGCTGTTTTTCAGTTGTCTCTTTCTTGTTCCAGTCTTGCAACAGCGTTTTCTACAGCTGGATGCTATTTTCTGTGGCTGCTGCTGATTTTGAAGAGCTTGCTGTTTTTACTGCTCACTCAAATGGCAATGCCACTAGTTGGCATGCTTCCATATAAGTGGTTGAGATTCATGTTTCTTCTTCCTTAGGACAGCAAAAGAAATAATGTATCATTCCTGAAATGTAGTTGTTCTTTTTTTTCCCCCACTGTAGGAGATTTCAGCTTTCCTAAGACAAAAGTTCTGCAAATATGACCTCATCTCAAGTCACTTTTGAAGTAAGAGGACCATCAGCACCAGGTACCCAAATCAAGCTTTTCTTCTTGTATGGTAGATCTAGAAGAAAACTGATCAGAAAAATGTTCAAAAGTTGTCTTACCTGGTTTTTTTTTTTTTTCAGTGGTAAAGGAACATGCCAGTTCAATTATCAAAATAAGTCATTGTAAAATACATTAAGAAAAAAATTGACATAGAAATCCAAACGATTTCATAGTGCGCTACCCGTTTTATTGCTCACTGAAATAATTATGACTGCTTTAAAATTAGTGTTCTCTACTGGCTTCTTATTCAATGAGAGGGAGTATTTACATTCTGGACTGTAAGAGGCATGTAGTGACACGTTTGTTCTGTTTTTTCTATACTTCGTGTGTCCCTGTTGAAAATTCTTTGTAGTAAGATATGATCTCTACTGGGAGTTGGCAGCAGAAAGAACATGTGGCCTAATTCACTACTGTTTTGAAATACATCAGATAGAAATAAGTAATTACTCAGGTGATAAGAACAGTGTCACTTGGTCATAATTTCTTTTCGTATAGCTGTTACCCTGCATCCTGGACCATGAGATTTTGACAGTGATAGCGTATTTTTGCCGAATGTTATCGCAGAGATTTTCATTTCTGTAAATGCCCATTAGAAATAAATTGATAAACTTAATGTCTCAATAGCAATCTGTTGTAGGAAGTTCTGTTAAGCAAATCCTTGTTTAATATATAGAATAACTCATTTTTCATAACTCATAATTCACAATTACTTCCTGTTGTTTTCGGTGAATTTCCCTGACTTCTGGAAAAGGATAAAGTTTGCTCTTTTATTTACTGTTCACCTTATAAAGCCCTCTAACATCCATTGTATTTATGTTACTGAAAACCAGTCTGAGTTCAGAAATGTTTTAGTCCTTCAGAGTACAGAAATATTTCTATACTATTGTTTTAGTTTTCCTCTGTTTCCTGTTTCAGCTATGCTCTTTAGAAATGGGGAATGAGTGCTAGACAAACCCAGCGCATACCTACCTTGAATAGGGGAATTAAAATATTTCATTTTTTGATGAGTGTTTATTATATATGCATTAACATGTTGTCACTCTTTGCTTTATGTTACCATGAGGAAAAATTAGTTCTGCATGGGTAAAGTAATTTCACAATCTTCTGAGATGTGTAAATAGCTCAGATTCTTCCACTTGTTGTATTGCCTTGCATTTATCAACCCCACATCAGATCTTCCCTTGTATCACCTGCCTGCCTACTTCTGTTACATCCTCTTAATGTTCCATATTTTGTTGATTTTAACTATTGTAATCTAGCAACTAGAAGTCATAACAGCATGTAAGGTATAGAAGAAGAAGTTATTTAAAATGCACACTACCACAACAGTAAGTCATTATCCGCACATAATATTCTGCAGAGATTACAAGGTCTCTGGGCCACCAGTGGTGGTGTAATAACTGTCTAATTCATAATTTGAGTCTTAAATAGAAACCTTCTTGATTTGAAGACAGTAATTCAACTGTACATAGATAATACGAAGCAATAAAATTTCATTTGTCCCCAGTTATCATGACAAAGAGATTCCCTAATGTGCAAAATAACCGTGGATTCTGAAGAAGCCCAGCATTGGCCCCTTGAGCTGATGAGTGAGAATCACAGAATCGTCTAGGTTGGAAGAGACCTCCAAGATCACCTAGTCCAACCTCTGCCCTAACACTAACAAGTCCCCCACTAAACCATATCGCTAAGCTCAACATCTAAACGTCTTTTAAAGACCTCCAGGGATGGTGACTCAACCGCTTCCCTGGGCAGACCATTCCAGTGCCTAACAACCCTTTCAGTAAAGAAGTACTTCCTAACATCCAACCTAAACCTACCCTGGCGCAACTTTCGCCCATTCCCCCTCATCCTGTCACCAGGCACGTGGGAGAACAGACCAACCCCCACCTCGCTACAGCCTCCTTTAAGGTACCTGTAGAGAGCGATGAGGTCGCCCCTGAGCCTCCTCTTCTCCAGGCTGAACAAGCCCAGCTCCCTCAGCCGCTCCTCGTAAGACTTGTTCTCCAGACCCCTCACCAGCCTCGTTGCCCTTCTCTGGACTCGCTCGAGCACGTCCATGTCCTTCTTGTAGCGAGGGGCCCAAAACTGAACACAGTACTCGAGGTGCGGCCTCACCAGAGCCGAGTACAGGGGGACAATCGCTTCCCTAGCCCTGCTGGCCACACTGCTTCTTATGCAAGCCAGGATGCTGTTGGCCTTCTTGGCCACCTGGGCACACTGCTGGCTCATATTCAGCTGACTATCAACCAGTACTCCCAGGTCCTTCTCTGCCAGGCAGCTTTCCAACCACTCCTCTCCCAGCCTGTAGCGCTGCTTGGGGTTGTTACGTCCCAGGTGCAGGACCCAGCACTTGGCCTTGTTGAACTTCATGCAGTTGGCCTCAGCCCATCGTTCCAGCCTATCCAGATCCTCCTGCAGAGCCTTCCTGCCCTCGAGCAGATCGACACACGCACCTAACTTGGTGTCATCTGCAAACTTACTGAGGGTGCACTCGATCCCCTCATCCAGGTCATCGATAAAGATATTGAAGAGGACTGGCCCCAGTACTGAGCCCTGGGGGACACCACTAGTGACCGGCCTCCAACTGGATTTGCCTCCATTCACCACAACCCTTTGGGCCCGGCTATCCAGCCAGTTTTTAACCCAACGAAGCATACCCCAGTCCAAGCCACAAGCAGCCAGTTTCTTGAGGAGAATGTTGTGGGAAACTAGTTAACTAGCTGGAGTGGAGAAGGAAAAAACATGCTGCTTGGCTGAGGAGTTTGTTGCTTCTGGTTTTGGAGCATGTTTCAGAAATGATTCTTTGTTCCTTTTCAGTCACTACTCTTACAGCTTTAAATAGCATTTCCCCATATCTTTCATCAGACACAAGGTTAAGCATAGCATAAAATTTCCTTTTTCTTTTGTTAAAACAGGTAGAAACATTAATTTCTTGAGACAAGTGATGAGTGAATTCAATCCAATTAATGAAGTATTTCAGTCAAAAATGTTTTGTCGTAAGCATCTAAAAGACAGTGCAGCAATCATGCAGGTATCCTCCAGTGGTTAAGAACTGAAACATCCCGTGGTCCCTGTTTGAGTAATGACGTGTTCGAAGTGGGTTTAGGATTGAAAAAATGATCCTTTCTCAGCTCTTCAGAGCAGGTTTCTCATTCAGTAGCTCCCGTGTATACCTCCCTTTTTACCCATGTATCTGTTGACATTAACACATTGGAATCTTGACCTTCAGCATCAAATTAATTTAAATGTTATTAGTGTTGTATGTGCTCAAAGAACAGGATTGTGTAAGCTTTGTTTCTGTAGCGAGCCTGATGTAATACTTACTGCTAAAAATACAACTTGTTTATGAAAGCTGTGTGGCAAAAGTGTGTAAAATCACTTTTGTAATCTAACTGAGGAATACAAATTGTCAGATCATGTGTAACACCAAGATACAGTGGTATTAAATTGTGCGTGTTACTTTGAACTTCATCTTTAGGAACTCTGAAGGAAGCTAACAACAAAAATGGCAGTTAACAGAAGCAGCTAAATGTGAAATTGTGTACAGATTGGCGAATACAAATTCCTGTTACAGACAAATACCAGCTGGCACAACTGTTGTAGTTGGGGGGGGAAGAAAAGATTAAAACATTAGAAAAGTTTTGACATCTGTCAAAATTGTTAGACATGTTAGACTTCTGTGTTGAGAGTTTGGGAACTGAACTTTGACACACAATATGGACATGGAGCCTTTGGTAAGGAGCAATGTTTTTACAGAATTTTGGAGAAAACTTCAAAATAAAAAATGAATAGAACTCCAGATCCTATGAGGCTATAAAGCACTAGTGTAGCTAACCAGTGCAGTGTTGCAGGTCATGCTTTTTGTGTCCTGTTTGCAGTGTTGTTTCCACTGTTGTGATGGTGCTGTCACTAGCGAAATTGACTTTGGCTATGTAACTTTCTTTTACTGATGAGATCTGCAACAACAAATAGCATCAGGAAGAAGTAGATCCTGCCCCAGTGGCTGGTTACAAAGAATTGCTTGGAGATGCCATTTGGATAGCATTAAGAGGTGATGAGAGGTTGCTTCTGCTTATGACAGTGTTGATGTGCTTGGTTTTGACCAGGTAGGAGGGCGCTGAGATGCAGCCTCATGAAAGGAGAGAAGGAGAGAAGCAGCTCTGGGTTTCTAGAGCTGTCAGCAGTTCTGTGAATGGCAACAAGTATTTAAAACACCACACTCTGTCAGATCACCTTGGTGAGGAGTTGGTGAGACAGGAGTGAGTTCTCACCTTGGATGCTCAGGTGCTGTGTCCCTCATCACTTGAATTTCCTACTGATGTCAGTGATTTCAGCTACAGGGTGGAAGGGCATCCGCAGCAGAGGAATGGAGCTTCGACTCGCTCCCTCTAGCTAGACTACTTCTGGAGTTAACATTGGCAGTGAAGCCTACACGTTGGCAGAAACTCATGACATGGAGGACTTCGTTTTTGTCTCATCTTAGCAGAAGGGAAATTGTCACTGGTTACTGGCTGTGACTCGTGTAGGTATTCATCAGGGCACAGCGCTGTACCAAGAGATGGTTAGGGGATTGAAGATTAGCTAAGAGAGAAATAAACAACAAAAACAAGCCTACTGAGTTTAGAATTGCCTTGGGGAAGACAGTTCCCCTTTATGCATTTCTCTTGTGCTTTTCCGTAAACAGCATTTCATAAATCCCAATTCAACCACATGATGTGAAGTGAGTTTAGGAGTTGACTGTGCATCCTGTTCAAATGTTGACTTTTGTGTGTTGTACCTTGCGGAGTGATAAGTCTTCACCATACGTTCACACTTTTTTGTTTGTTTGGTGGTGGTGGGTGTTTTTTTTAGATTGCTCTTCAGGGATTGCCTGGCATTTACACAAAGATGAACTAAATGCTGCCATTTTAAAGGAATATTAAAAGAATTTTCTCTCCTGTTTAATATCATCAGTCAGCAGATGTGTGGTATTCAAGTGGTCTTCCCTTCCTCCTTCATCTTTCCCTGCAAAAAAAACAGTCATGTGCCCCAGTAGGGTGGAAAGGGTAAAACTCTTGACTGGCAGTTGTGTGCAGTAACTTCCACAATAAATGTATTCGTACTGCACAGACAAAAAAAATCAGCTTTTGTATACTTACAGCAAGCATGCAAAAGCCTGGATTTTTTTTAATGAGTTGGAATACAAGATTTTTTGGGGGGGGGAATAGTTTAGGTCTCAAATTATTTCACTTTTTTTTTTAGTTTAAAAACAAGGAATTAATCTTAATTCCTCACATTTGTATGTCTGCAGTGCTCTTTTTCATAAATAAACCTGGTGGTGTTTTTTATTAGGTGAACCTGTACAGTTGGAAAGAATGGACTCTCTTTTAGAGGCCTAAGTACATCCTCGAAGGTCGTGTTTCAGTCTTGAAGTACCAGCTGTGATATTTAGCGTAGTAAAAGGTAGTGTCTTCGTAATATACATCTTGCGCTTTGTATTTTAAGATTGAGATTATTGTACCCCCACCACTTTACTACTGCTTTCCCAGTATGAGAACAGGAAATCATCATCAGATGTTTGCCTCTTGCTTTGTCAAGACTGATACTTGTTTCTCCGAGACTTCTCAGCTATCAGTTTGATCCCTGCTGTTTCTGTTCATCAGGAACCACCACCCCTAACCTTAAAATAACCTTAAGGGATTACTTTAACTTCAGCTGGATGTCCTCATGCCTGTTGTGGTGTAAGGGTTACTTTGTTTGAAATATCACATTTATACGTGCCATTTAGATAATGAAGTTCATTTCAGTACATGTTCTTGTTAATACATTTTTTTGAGAAGTGGCTCTAGCGCTTTGGTAGTTCTTCTATTTTGCATAGAAAGACTAAAAGGTTAAGCAGATGATGAATAAGCATAACAGCTTCATACTTCCTCCTCCTGTAATAGATTTTTTTTCTTGCTTCTAAAATTATTCTAAAATTGCTGTGGAAAGCAAAATACTAATTTATCCTTTCCAGTTGTATTTATTGTTGTTGTTTTAATTTTGTATTGGTTTTATGTTGAAAAGCAAGGATAACTTCAACTCTTGCATTTCCCAGAGTTAAGTGTTTTTATGCTATTGATTTGTTGTTTTTTTTTTTTTTTTTTTACTGTGCGCATGCATTATGGTAGACAGTATGCAATGCTTTTTGTGTGACAACCGTATGTTTTTATTTGCAGTTAAAAAATGAAAGAGTAGCAGCTAAATTGATTTTATTTCTCACAGGAACAAAGCTGAATGTTCTTTTGGGAATGATGCTATCAACCTCCTGTTTTGCCTGTACTTCTAGATTATTTGTGTGAATCTTAGAAAATTACTTTTTTTGACTTGTACGTTAGTACTTGCGTATGGACTTGCACACACACATATGTATGAAAAAAATGTTTTATCTTGACAATAAGAATTTTACAGTAAAAATTTGCCTTCTATTTCCAATATATTTTTTTTTCAGACAGTGTACCTCTAGGAGGATTTGGAAGCCAACCTTTTTAGGGGTTTGGCTTGTTACTAGTGCCTCTCTGAGAGATCTTTGGTGGTAAACACAACACTTTTAATTTTGGGTGGGGAAAAATACCTTTTTCAACCAAAAAGAGGGAGTTGGGATGGGTGACACTGTGTATGTGTTCAAATTATTTGAAGGTTTGACCACGTAGACTGCATTTAGTAATTCCGTATAGGCTTGAGTAATTATGTCTTCTTTTTTCCTGTTTGTTCTGTTTTTATTAGGAGAAGTATTTGCAATATGTGGGAGCTGCAGTGCTTTGGGAAACTGGAATCCACAAGCTGCAGTAGTCCTCCAAACTGATGATTGGTAAGGTTTTTTGTTGCGGTGGGTTTTTTTGTTCATTAGTTTGTTTTTCCTTAGAAGTAACTGCAGTTCTGCAGCAGCAAATTTGTTCTGGCTCTTAGTTCCTAAATTATTAGGCTATATGTGCTATTTGTAAAACTCTCCAGAATTTTTTGTGTTGCCCTTGAACACTTTGAATGCTTAGGAATGTGTCTAAGGTAATGTTTAACTTGAGTATGTTTTCTAGTTATGAATGATGTTTCTACCATTGTCGTGGCATATTTCAGAAGTACAGTCGTAGACACTTGAAATAAGAGGCTGCTAAGGATCACTTTCACTCCTGCAGTGGAGCATACAGGAAGTTATGGGAGATGTTTATAGTGTTTACTTCCTAACCTGTACAAGCTCTTAGAGTGCCTATAAAGAGATGAGATTATTTTAAAACAAGAGTTGTATTAAAAGTCTTAAGTGTTTTGTATTTATATGAAGATGAGTGTATACAAAAACAGTCTAAACGTGGCAGAGGGATACAGTATTTTCTTAAAATGGTGCCGTACCTATCATTATTCATCTGTATGATGCAGGAAATAGGGCTCAAAGGATGTATCTGTAGTTCTGCCGGTGGCTTGCTCATCTTGGATGAATCCCTGAATTTCATCGTGTTTTCCCTACCAGATAAAGGAAGATGAGAGCTCTTCGGATCTGTAGATTAGAAAGCACAGTTTCCGTTCTAAGGATTTATTGTGCTTTTTGCATGCTTGGCTACCCTTGTGTCTTTTTTAACAGCTCAGTCACCACTTCAACATTGGTAGGGAATGGCTGAAGCATTGACAGAGAATGGCTAAACCAATTAAGTTTGATACTAAATCATAATATGAAATAACCTGTAAAATGTGTTGAGCCTCATCTACTGTTTTGAATACCGTGGTGCAAACTCAGTTTTGTCATCAAAAGTTGCAAGAAATGCCACAGTATTTGTTTAACTGTTATGCTTATATTTCTAGGATAGCTTATTGTACTGACTTAAGGAAAAAAAAAAGAAAAAGGAAAGCAACAAAAAAGTGAGAAAAGACAAATGTACTCAGATAGCAAAATGATAATCCAAACAAATGTGGTTTGTGTCTCTCTTAATAAACCATTTAGTTGTTTTGTTTGTATTTTTAGATGACAGTAGAGCTCTTAAGCTAAAATAGTATTTAGAACTTTGGATAAAACTTCAGAAAATTTGAGATCAAATTCTTGAAATTGTTTTCTTTCCACAGTGAATTATGGAAAGCTACTGTAGAGCTTATTAGAGGAGTTCCCGTTAAGTATCGGTATTTTAAAGGGTACTTCTTAGAACCTAAGGTATGTACAACTTTTTTAAGTTGACTCGTCTCCTGTGATTTGAAATAAAAAGGATTTTCTGAGTTAATCTTGAGCTTTTAGAAAGAAATGTTAATTGCAACACATGAAACATTGAAATGCTTGTGGAAATGACAATTCACTTCTGGAGATATGTGACCATATACAGTTAACTTGAATTATTTTGGTTACAATGTCCTTTGTCTTTTACCTTTGTTGGTGCTTTTTAAAAATTCCAAGGATAGTGAAATGCCTGAGACTATTATAAAGCTTAAGCAGTATGGAGAATTTTTTATTAGGTATAGTAGGGCTACAACAACTGACTTAAATGCAGACTTAGGTAGGGCAAGGATCTTTAGCATGGATGCAAGTGATAGGTGGAAAAATGCTTAATGTGAACAGCTTTATTTAAATTTGCCTTATCTACTACAGTTTTAAAACTGCTGAAGATATTTTGGTGAAATATGAGAAGTATTATCTAGCCTTTGTGCTGCGTAATTAATACATGTTAATTTCTTGGAGTGAAGATGAAACAAGGAATGGGGCAGCCCGGTGTTTTCTCTAGGTTTGTATCCACCTATTTGCATGACCTGACCAAAGAGGCAGAGGTGCTTTTTTTTGTTTGTTTGTTTGTTTTTACAGGTATTGATGTAAAAGTTGCATGTGAGTTGAATATATGTGGCAGTATACTGGTCTGTAGAGATCATACTAGGATGGCGGAGGAAGCTCTTTCTTTTTCGGACTAGGGATGAGATTGCACACAGAAAAATAAAAAAGTCAAGACTAATTTGGGAAACTAAGCAGCTACTCTTCAGCTGTTTTTCTTGATAATACATAATAGCTGTAAGAAGTAATCCGTTTAAAGTTATCTTTGCTGTCTTGCTTACTCTATTAATATCCTGTAGCTATTTACCTTGGGCTTCAGTTCTTTCAAATAAGGATTATGAAGGCTACAGCTAAGCATGCAGAGGAATTGTGGAATTATCTGGTCCATAATTTTTTTTTAATATTTTAAATTATTGAAGAGCCTGAAAGCTTTTGTCAGCTGAACTCAGCTTTCTTTCACTGAAGCATTTAGTGGAGGTGGCATGAAAATTCTCAGTGAAGGATACTAATCTGAAATGAAACTTGAAACTGTTCTGCTTTTCATTATGGCAAGTGAAACAGTCTAATCTGAAACTGATACTTGTGTTGTTACTTTGAGGTAAAAGAAGGGAAGGCCAATAATAGTTTTTGGTTTGTTTTCTGCTGTTTTGTTTGATTTTTTTTTTTTTTTTGAGGCCAAAAGTAGGTCAGTTTTTATGGCCTAGTAGATTTGATGGGACTCATCTTTCTCACAAATGCCTATAAGCTTAAAATGTAAGCAATACCACCTTAGGAAAAGCACACCTAGAAAAAATTGCTCATAGACAACACAGCTTCTGTTTTAACATTTGAATAAGTTTACAATATGTATTGGTGAGTGTGTTTCTTTAAGTAGGTGCTCTGTATCGTGCACGCTTTATGTACCGTGTGATGCAGAGTCTGCCAAGGTAAGTATGAATTTTATGGAATAACAGCATAAAGAGCTCCTATATTTTAAAAAGTAGAAAAAACACCCTACAAAACTAAGTACGTGAATTGCCAGGGTACATGGTTATCTGCTTAGCAGTCTCTAACCTGTACCTGTTAAGTATACAGTACCACAGGATTTTTTCTCATAAAATACAGTATTTTGTAGTTGGAGTCTTTGACCTCAATGTTTTCCTTTCTGTATTTTTTTTTGAACAACAATGAAAAAGCAGGGTCTTTTCGTTCTAACAGGCATGTAATATACCCTAGAATGCAAATGAGTCTGTTGAGGACTTCAGCATTAACAACCCTGTTAAGGATAAGATCCTTCTAAATTAAATTATTCTCAATATTTTTATTTCAGTAGATATGTTTGCACTGCATGTGATTTATCTTCTAAATTCGGTCGGCTTGGAATATATGATCCTTCAGACACTGCTAACATTTTGTTAGTACAATTCTGTATGTCACAGTCTGTAGTTGGATAACTTAACTATGTGTAGATTTAAATACATGTTCAAGTCTGAATATGTCAATTTTACGCCACATAATAAAGCGATGTTGAAGATTGATCTGTTTCAAGTTACCATACCCTTCCTTTCTGAAACAACTGCATCTTTGAAGATGCTTGAGACAGTCACATCGGCATGGGTGCATGTTGGCCACGTGGGGGTGGTGCATGTTTACACAGAGAAATGATCATTTCCATATCCAAAATGTTACTACAGACTAGATGTGAAAATACATACAGTAATTCACATTTTGGAAAGAACAAAAAGAGTATTTTTCTCACTTAAAAAAAAAAAGTTGTCATTTAAGTATGATCTGTCAGTTACTATTTTGCTTGAAGGATAGTACAATGTCACGGGAAGTTTGGTTGGTTGGCAGTAAACGATTTTGATGTTAACATGATTGTGGTTATGTAAATAGAGCATTATTTTATACTTAACATAGAAATGTGTAGAATATTTGTAGGAGTACAAATAAATGAACGTATACATAAAAAATACCTTACTAAAAAATCTGTACAAGTCTTGGCTCCTTGAATATTAAGAGCTTCTAACATTGTGAACGTTTTAATGATTATATGAGTCATCCTGAGACTTTCAAAAGAGAAGCAAATAAAAGGATTTGATGAAACAAGACAGTAATTTCACCTGGTTTGCTCCAGGTTTGTTCTTGTCTTAAACACAGTCCAGTACCAGTTACCTTACTGTGATGGTCTTCCAATCTTTTATTCTAAACATAGGTTCTGTTCGATTGAAAGAGGGAGAAAAACACCAACAACCTGCTTACCTTGCTTCAAATTTAAGTCTTGTGTATAGCATATGTTTGAGGAAAATGTTTTATGTATTGTTTGTGTGATATGTTTGAAAACATTAGTGAGGTCAATACATACCTTATTCTGTTTAGCTGTGTTCTTATTTGTTCTTCCAACAGTAAGCAAGCACACAAGTTCAGGGTTATTTCTTTCAAGGAAATGTGAAATAGCTATCTGTGTGCGTAGTAGGATTTTGAAAAATTGTATTGGTGAATGTCTCACATTGGCGAGAGTATTGCTTGACTATAGATATTTTAAATAAGACTTGCATTTCTTCTGAAATACAAACAAGTCAAATCCATCTAGTGCTTGGAATATAATAATCAGGGTGAAATTTAGGTCTAGGCCCAGTAATTTCTTTAGTAGCAAGAAAACCTTTTGCCGGGCTGGTAACTGGTGGTTAACCTGCTGATAA
Organism: Anser brachyrhynchus; assembly: GCF_964034855.1. Lineage (NCBI taxonomy): Eukaryota > Metazoa > Chordata > Aves > Anseriformes > Anatidae > Anser > Anser brachyrhynchus. The sequence continues at coordinate 17,042,787 of NC_137696.1, forward strand.
CAGAGGAGCACTGCTGCTGTGAGTGCGCTGAGGTAGCAGGCTGTGTTCAGCTGCTGCCTGAAGTATCTTACAGGTGCTGTTGCTTTGTGAATTGAGTGACGCTGACTGTATGGCTATTGTTGTTTCATTGGTCTTTTGCTTAATTATTGTCTCTTATGTGGTACTGAAATCTGGAGGTGTTTTTGTCCGAAATCCCACACAGGCAGTGAAGTCTAATTCATTTAGCTCTGTCCTGATCTTGAGGGAGATTAATACCCACTCCTGAAAGAGAGTTTCAAGACGTAAGCTGTGAAGTGCAGTTGGTTTAATGTTGTTGTGGTCTTTGTTTATTTTGTACTGTTTTGCTTTTTAAGCTAACCTTGTTTTTCCTAATGTCTACTCTGTTCTGTTGCCTTGGATCAGGAATCTTGGCACTGGCCTCCTAAACTCTCATTTAAGCATCCACAGAAGTGCTTTAATTTTTCAGTTGATGAAGTGCTTGGGTGCTCAGTACAGACTTCTTTGAACTTCTGGAAGCCACCTCATGTTATGTAGGCATTTTACCTTTCATTTCAAAATGTCTAATGACTTACTGGGGGGATCCCCAGCCTCTGATAGAGTGAGAGGATTTGACTTTTTAGAAGATTCTTGTAAGTCTTTTCATAGCTTTTTTTAAATTACATTAAATGGTCAGTCAAATAAATATCAAGGAACATAATTTTATGGACCTGATTTAAAATACATTCTCTGTGTTGGTAGAGAGGAGTTCATGATATACAGTGCCACTCCGTATAATCTCCATGTAGTGACCACAGGGATATGCTTGATGTGACACTTGGGTAGGTGTCCTCTAAAGGCTGTCCTAGCAGAGGCTGGCTTCTTAGGTAACATTACCATGCTATGAATGTTGATGACACATCATCGTTTGCTACAGGCTGGTCTGGACAGGACTAATGTCAGTATATATCGCTGAAATTGCATCAGTATTCTAACATCATTGGAACAATGACTTCTCTTATGTGTAATTAAAACAGGTGCAGATTTAAATTCACATAGGCACAAAATCTAGGGATTGTGAGAGAACTCTCAGTCATGTCTGCTCACGCTTGCTAATCCATTTCCCTTTTTTTCCAGGCAGTTATGCTTATCTCCTCGTTTTTAGTATGGGAATTGGGGGTTTCTGGATTAAATGCATAATCAGCCCACTGTATCTCTTCCAGGGGTTGAAGTTTTAACTGTATCCAGTGTGTTGTGCTTATTATTGGAATAGTTACTCAAATTTCAATTCTTAATTTTTTTTAATGTAAAAGTAAAATGTGGAATTATAGTAGTGTATTTATCCTTTCAGAAATAAGCTGTTACTGTATTTTAACATATGTTGATTGTTTCTACAAGTAGAATCTTCCGTTTGCCTTTTTATAGGAAACAGCCTAATACATGTTAGGACAGACTTTCATTCCCCAGCTTTGCAAACTGCAGGTTCTGCGTGTGTCTATGGGAGCTGCTGTTGGAGAGCTTGCAGGCTTACGTGGTGTTAGGAAACGGTAGCCCCTCTGCTAGCAAACACAGGTTTCAGCTTTGAAAATGGAGATTGTATACACAAGCATGGATCTGCTGTGAAAAACGGGTGGGGGAAAACTTCTTATGAGCTTTCCTACAAGCCTGTAAGAACAAGCAACAGCAGAGGAAAGGAGCAATAAAACTGCCCTGTAACAGGAATCAACTGAAAACAATAATACCATCTTATTGTATTTATATTTACCTTTATTGTATCTTTAAAGCAGAACTTTAAACATCTGTGTTTTCTACTGACATGACTGTTAAGTATGGACATTTCTGAAATCACTAGAAAAATCAGTTTGCTCTTAGCTAAGATTCAGAGTGCAAACCCTTCCTCCTGAGCACTTCTCAAACTTTTGGCACTTAATCTTACAAAACCAAACCATAGTCGGTTAAATGTGTTTGATGGAGGTCAAGAAATACCATCAGTTGCTTAAGAATTTATTTAGTGGGCCGTAAGACAACAAAGTATTCAGATACCCAGATATGCTGGCTTGGAATCATGTCTGGGTGTGCGTGTTGATCTGAAATCTGTTCAAACAAGAACCTGAAGTACTGGGACAAGTTGACATTGAAGTCGATATGACTCAGGTAGGCAGTAGTAGCTAGTCTTTCTGGAAATGAGCCACTTAGGCCCAAAGCACCAAAAGGACAAATTCTCCAGCTATTTGACGGCATTTTTAATGACTCCACACAATGTTAGGGAAACCTGACAACTTCTTAAGGTGACTGAGCTGGGATTCAGGCATATTCTTTCTGTTGTTAAGCACTGGTTGCCTGAAAGTTTTAACCTGGAAAGCATTTTCAAGGTGATATTGTTTTTGAAAGAAGAGATTGAGCTACTGTTCTGTCTGAGTCTAGACTTAGACTACATATGTCAACAAAACTGTTTTTTGATGGAAGAATCTAATTTATCCTGCTTCAAACAGAACAGTCTGCAGGGAGCTTCACTGCTGGCTGATTGCGTTGTGCCAGTGTATTTTTCCTTCTGAGGCAGTAAAATTCCATTTCTGCTTTAATTGGATGGTAGCTAACTTGTTCTTCTATACCACAAGTAGAATAACTGTGTTAGATAGATTTGGAATTATTTGAGCAAATTGTGAGGGAGAGACCACCCCAGCAACTCCTAACTGCATGAATAGATGCTGGGTGCTGTTGAGAACTGCAGAGATGTGGCTTATGTGAATTCTTTTTATAAATTGCTGCAGTAGTAGAAAATGCACGTAATGAGTTCAGAGACACTTTTTTGTATTCGAAGGAGACTATGCTAGTTCAGTGGAGTAGCTATAAGCAACAAAGATTTAGTAGTTCCATTTAATGTCTCCATCCTGTTGGACTTTTTCACAAGTTTTGTCATATGTAGTGTGACATATCAGATAGCAGCAGGAGCAGTTGTAAGGGGTAAGAACCAAGCCTGACCTATTTGCTTTCTTTCTTGCTTTCTTTCTTTCTCTTTTGTTCTCTCTGTCCTGTTCTTTTTTCTTTCTTAAATCTGTAAGTTCAGTTCACAACCATCCCAAACAAATTCATGGGTAGAAAATCAGATATAACAAAAGAAATTATTGCAGACATTTAACTTTTAAATTACAGACTATCGATGGTCCCTGCGAAGTCATAGTTCACACGTGGGAGACTCATCTACAACCACGATCAATTACCCCTTTAGGTATGGGCATCAACTGCATCTGTTTGAGGCATATGCATAAGATTGCTAATATGCTGCACATTGGTTTAGAGGGATTGATAATGAAAGCTTTAATATACTTAAATGTATTACTGTGTTGGAGATATAAACATTTTTTTTTGCACAACATGGACCTTACTCTCAAAAATATATATTTATTTAAGTGGCTTAAAAATTGAGTGGGTGTAAAGTTCTTTGCTGCCATCCTTAAGATGATGTGGGTTGTTTTTATTAACTTATAATCATTTTTTATAATTTAATTCTTTGAGACTAAGGATCCATATTTTCATTTCCAGAGAATGTGGGGAGGGGGAGGGTGTGAATTCACTACTGTTTTTGTTTAAATACCATTCCACTAGTAAAATTTTAAAGCAAAACTTTTTAATTAGTTACTTTTAATTAGTTACTTCTTTAAATGAATGGCTTCATGTAAATAGAGACATGAATGATTTACCCTAATTTACCCGGCAATTTAGCAGAAATTTATTTTGCTGGAAGAAAGGGTGGCATGCAGACTTGCGTACAAGTTCCTAATGCTTTTCTGAGATGGGAGAAGTTGGGGTTTCTTTGTGGTTTTTTTTAATTTTTTTAAGAGTGATTGAAATAACCTTTGAATGTAGCTTGTAATTTAGATATCTTATGCTGCTATAGGATGGCATGTTTTATGCACTTGTCTCTTCTAGGATATGAAAAATGTTATTTTCTCCACACTTAAAAGTATACATCTATTAAATATCTTCTGATTCATTGAAAGAATACATCTTTTAGAAAGAAGCTTGTATTAAAGAAACTGTTAATAGTGAATAGTGCCATGATCACTGTTTTGGGGGGTTTCGTTTCATTTTAATTAGTGCAGTTAAGCGTTTGTGTTCCTGTAACAAAATGAGGTTTTTGTATTCGTCAGGAACTAATTAGGGAAGCAGCCTACTCTCTATTAGGGTTTAGACTTTCTCTCTAAATTCAAATAAATCCGTTCCATACAGTTAGGATTTTTTTTCCAAGTAACACTCAGTGTTTTTTGTCTCCTTAGTAATTGATTCATGTCAAAACTAGCCTCTGCAGAATCCTGTAGTTAAAGATGCATAATATTTTTTTTAACAGACCATAAAGTTTAAATTAACTTTTATCACAGAAGCTAATTTTTCCCAGGATCTGTTCCTATGAAATAGGGGCTTTCTTCATAAGCAGTCTTTTAAGAAAATACAGCAAAACCAGGATGGTCATTATAATCCTAAATTGTTGCCTAATGGTTATTAAAAATGGAGGGCAGGATTACGATTCTTCCTGGAAAAAGATAGGGTTCATGGCTGTAGAGACAAAATTTTGTTAACATTTGTTTTGAGTAACTTGTAGTTTGTGCAGACTGCTGCAATTCTGTTAACGTTGATGAATTGCTTAGTGCCTAAAGATTTCAGTTATTAAAACTGGAGAGGGTAAGGATGAAAGTAATTGAGGAGTGATTTGAATATTTCATCCTAGGATAGGGTTTCTCTCACATGGACAGAATAAGCAGGTTGGACAGAATCAATTGTGACTAACTTGATTTAGAAGCTTTAAATGTGCAGGAGAACAGCTTTCTTGTACGTTTGCAAGAAACTTGAATGTCTTGGACACTAACAAGCGTTTTAGATTCTAGTAGGACATAGATGTTACGAGCAAACTCCAAAACTATGCAGCCTTCTTGCTTTTTCTCAGTTCAGATTACTTCAGATTACTTCAGGTAATGCAGGCATCTTAGGGCGTTTTGTGTGTTGATAAGTTTTTCCTGTAGAAAAAGCATAAAGTTGGAAAAAACTTTATAGAAGGTTGCAATAGACATGCTTGTTTTGTCTGTTTCACTTTTTCCTACTTTTTATTAAATATGTTTTTTAGTAATGAAGTGGAAAAATAGAATTAATTTAACTTGGCAATGATTCCTTTTAGTATGAATACTAATTAGCATCTTTCATTCTTTTCTCCCCTCCTTTCAATTCTAGAAAATGAAATGACCATTGACGATGGATACTTTGGAATCCATAGTAAGTGAAATACATTCATCTTCACCATATACATGTTAACAAGATGAAGCACTGTAGTTGAAAAATATTGTGAAATACTTAGTTTGTTTTAAACATGAATTTTCTGCTTGTGATTGCTTCCTCGGCTTGTACAGTTGGTTTTGTATCTAGCATTTGTGAACACGCTCAGGCCGTAACTCCTAATGTTAATACAAGACTGCTAAGATGAGTTTAAAGATTATCAGTGTATCGGTGTTAAAGATCAAAATTTGTGAACTCTAGATTATACGCATGTATTTTTGGAAATGCAGATTAGGCTGTTAGATTTTGCTTTGAACCTAGCCTTAGAAAGAACTCTTCCTGACTAGCATGTCACTTAGACAAAATGTACAAAAATGTGCCTCTTCAGGTGTGCACGTAACTGCCAAAACCTCTCATAAGCTCAAACCTCATGTTCTTGTGTATGGATGTGTCTTGCTTTTGTCTGTTAGAACCCATTTCCCCGTTAATGCTCAACCCCTTGGCACCTGAGTTAACTCTTTGTCATGTCTCATACATCTTGTCTTCAAGTTTTTCAGTTTTTCTCATATCATCAAAGGATACATTTTTCTAGCAACTCCTGGAAACTGCAGAGTCTACTTTGGCATGAGGCCTGGCAGCTTATGCTTTCTTTGTAGGCTTTCCTTCTCCTGATGGTGATGTTGAGGGTTTTCCTCCTTGCTTTTTCCCTATTGTATCTGTTACTATATTTTGTCCTGCATGCTTAAACTGCTTTACTGCCCTTGCTTATGAGCTAATTTGACATTTGTATCTCAACTGAAACAGTCTCAAGTTGCTTCGGAGTCTGCAGAGTTCGTCAGTTTTCATCCATGTATTGAGAGATCCCTGGATATGGGATGGTTTTGTGTACCTGTAGAGATTTACTTAGCTGTTAATACCATAAATAAAATTAATACTGGAATACTCAATACTCTTCTTCAGACAGTTACCACGTGAATTTGGGAAGGATCAGTGTTCCTATTTTTTTTACCTTAAAACCCAGTGAGCAACTGCAGTATCTGTTGCTTTTTCTGGCTAGCTCAGAAAAAAGAGGTGAAAGGATGCTCTCAATATTTGCCTTGGAAATACTATTGAATAAAGCTGTTGGTAAAGGAGGATTGGCTAGAAGGTGGTATCAGAGGAACAATATCTATATTAAACTATTTAGATCTTCCTTTAGAAAGTGAAACAAGTTATTAAGTTGTCTTTCTAATTCTTGTTGCTTATTCTTTGACAGATGGTATTGAAACTGTGGATGCTGGGTGGCTGACCTGTCAAACAGAAATCAGATTGCGTCTGCATTATTCTGAGAAACCCCCTGTAGTGATAACAAAGAAGAAATTTAAAACATCGAGGTTTAGGTAAGAGCCTGCTCATCTTTGGTAGCAATTTACCTTGTGTTAATTGTCAGTACCTTCGGTTCTTTTTTTCTTAATGAGTTTAGCCTTTAGCATTATGGTTACTAATAGGGCTGTGCTGTCAGGCCAATTTCCAGGTATTTAAGTGCTTTGTAAAAACGTGGTGATATTAGATCAGTGGTGTATCAGTTTCCTCACTTTATTATTGAAAAAGTGTCCAAACTCTTCTGTTTTAACAAAGGAAGTCAAATAGTTAAAACTGTTTTGGTCTCACTGCTGAGTTAATACTTTTTAGCTCTTGCCATTCTGCTGGTTGCTTCCAAGCTATCAAAAATGTATGAAGCAATTGTGATGGCAGAAGTTGAACAGCAGGCATCCTTCACAAATATTTACTCCATCTTTTCCTTGATGTTTGTTTCCTGCTTCTTGGCTAGAACTGTAGCATTCTTAAGTAGTGGTCTGCTATACTTCAGGGAGTTTTCTTTATTCCCTTTTCATAACTTCTCCGAAGGAGTAGCTTGGATGTGGAAGCTGGGGGAGGAGAGTTGTGTTGTTTTTTTTTGTGTGTGTGTGTATGTGGTTTTTGTTTTGTTTTGTTTTTTGAGGACTGTACTATTGACCCAGGTGTTTGTTCTCCTTCCCTGTTTGAATTTCTGTGATCTGGCGCTTGTCCTCGCTGTCTCTTCCCACCTTCCCACCCTGTTTCCCCTTCCTGTGTGCATGTTTTCTTGGAACTCTGGTTGCTAAGCTTTATCCCACCACATAGAGTTGTACTACATGGTGAAGGCTTTGTGTCTTCTGTAGGTAGTGTTGGCGCTGCTTCTCTGACCATTACTATAGTTTTCCCGTTAACCAAAGTTCCAGAATTAGTAGTAATTCATACTAGAAGTAATTGAGCACTTAAACATGACTGAAATAGGATTTAGACAGCAGTGGTTCCAAAATCCTACTCCTGTTAGGGCCTGCTGCATGCACAGCTGTCTGTAGTTGGTGGTGTCAAGAAGACTTCTTGTGTTGTACGAGTTTCTGCTCAAGCTGCTTTCTAATTCTCCGGTGTTTCTGAAGACACACCTGTAAGTTAACCATTTGTTTTGTATTTCTGATTGAGCAGAGTAAAACTGACTCTAGAAGGCCTGGAGAAAGATGAGGATGATGAAGAGGGCCAAGAAAAAACATCCCCTACAGTTCCTCAGAAAATGGCAAACACTGTGGAGTTCTCCTTAATAACCAACAATGAATATAAATGCCGACACTCTCAACCAGACTGTGGTTATGCTTTGCAGCCGGATCGATGGATAGAATACACTATACAAACCATGGAGCCTGATAACTTGGAATTAATCTTTGATTTTTTTGAGGTATGTCGCTTTACCACTTACAAGCAACTCTAGTCTGCATTCTGGAGTTGAAGGAGTCAATTACGTTGAAGATTCTGCTGATGGCATCAGCCTGCAAACTGATCAACTTGATCTTTGGGATGTTACTTGTGTAAATGGTTTATGAGTATGTTTGTTAATGCACCATTTTACAGATTTTTTTTTTGTGTTGTCTCGTATGACACAAAGTTTTGCGTTTTCTCCTCCTTGAGAATAGTTAATACAAATTGCACTCAAATCTTAGTGTGCCGTACTGTATATAATTAGGTTAGCTTGATTTTTATCCTTTAACGGGTGAGTTCTGCTTATCCTCTCTGAATTTTAACAATGTATATAGGGACTGGTTAAAATACAACTATTTCATCTTGATTTTAAGTTGCAAAAAAATTCTATGAACTAATTAGTACAAATTAAAACTGCAGATTCTCACTACTTCATTTGCTAGTTATTTTGCACTCAAAGTATTTCAGGAAAAGTTAAATATTCGTAGTTTTTAAAGAAAATAACTTTGGTATTTTCATACTGTTTATGGAGAAGAAAGTTTTAAGCATTCTCTTTGGTCAAAAAATGCCTTTAAATCACTTAGAATCGCAATTGTAAAGTTGCTACATAGTTCCTGAAATTAACCATGATCAAGTGCCTGTTCTGTTTGCTAGTTGCCATCTTCCTTCTCTGCAAATGAGTACAGAGCTCTTTCAAACTTACATATTATTTAAGTTGAACTTTGCTCTAAGTGTGACTTGGGCATTTTAGAAGAGAGTATATTCCATACATTGCATTTTTGGTCTGAAAAGGTTACCATATCTAAGGGGTTTTTTTAAAGATTAATGTACGTGGTTTTCTGGATTTCAAACAACAATTTCATATTCCTATTTGTAACTTGCAACATAGTTATATGAAAAATTTTAGTCTGAAACTTGTGTTTTCTGTAACACATGGGAGATTTCGTTATGTTAGTGACTGTGTATGTTTTGCTGAGGACCAAGGTTTCCATGAGAAAGCAGAGCTGGTTAGTATTCTCACCTACATATAACAGTAGGTGTTTTGGTTCTTTCTTTGTTTTTAGGAAGATTTAGGTGAGAAAGTACTGCAAGATGATGAGCTCCCAGGTCATGTAGGTTCTGCCTGCCTCCTGTCATCCACAATTGCAGAATTTGGAAAGAGTGCTGGAATTCTTACACTTGCTATCATGGGCAGAAATCCGAGGAAGACAATTGGGAAAGTTCGAGGTACAGTTGATGCAAACAGACGTAGATAACTTTACTGGAAGTCACCCATTATCTGATGACAAGTGAAACATTTGATATCTTTCCTTGTAGTGGACTATATAATTATTAAGCCAATCCAGGGATACACTTGCGATATGAAGGCCTCATATGCAAAATACTGGAAACCAAGAACAACTCTAGATGTTGGACACAGGGGAGCAGGAAATTCTACAACAACAGCTAAGTGAGTTCATTTGTGTTTTAATCTGTTTGTTTTGTTTAATGTTTGGTTTCATGGATACCAACTGAGGAAGCAGCTGGTTTCAAATTAAAAGCTACAACACATAACTGTTTTAACTCTTTCAATATCAAACGTGAGTGTTCCACAGAACAAAGACTTCCAATTTCTGTTTCTGTTGCTTCAATGAACTTCATGATGCAGTTGATAAAACTTTTTTCTTTGCCGTTATTTCAGACTTGCTAAAGTTCAAGAGAACACTATCGCTTCTCTGAGGAATGCTGCAAGTCATGTACGTACACACATTTACATGAACGCAGTACTTGTATGGTTAAAACTAGCTTGGCTTGTATGCTTCGTTTTCAAGATTCAGTACAATAAATCTTAAATATGCTGATTAAAAAAAGAAAAAGGCGTTAAATTATGAAGCTGTGGAAGTTCCCTGAGAAATAAGAAGGGAAGAAATAGCTTAGTTTAAACTTTCATTCTTAAGTTCTTCAAAAACCCCTTCCATCCAAAATGTTCTGGTGTTATTCTAATACAGGGAAAATTTTAACTTCAACCCTGCAGAGATGTAGGATTGTGAATAATTTTGAACAGATGAATGAAGTCTGGCTCTTCTAGAGCCAGCATACTCTGAGGCAGCAAAGGTCTCGCTCAGGGACTGCAGAGTACCTCAAACTGGTTTACAAAAAAGGGACTTGAGAGCTGAGTTCTAAGAATAAGTTCTTAGAATAGAACAGCCCCTTGTTCCAGTGGTTCTTACAATGAAGATTTTGACTCCTAGGATCTTAAAACTCTCGCGGGATATTTAATTTGGAGATACACTCCTCCAGTACTTAAATTCTGTGACCTAGATGGTTGGTTTTATTCCTTCCAAAAACTTGTTCTTGAAGTGATCTGTGATAAGATCGGTCTAGACAAAGAGGCAGTGAGGCGGAGTAGCTGGAGTCAGTGCTATGGAGCACATTCAGACATTCCTTGTGTAGCTCCTGTTTTCACTGAAGAGCTGTGGTTACAGTCACAGTAAGATGCTGCTATAAGATCACGTGCTGCTTAACTTGTAGGTTTCTGAGACTTCTCTGGTACTATAACAGTACCAGAAGAATCCACTAGCGTGGATTCTTACCAGACATCCTTTGTAGTTACTAATACTCCAGACTCTGCTGCCATCCCTTTATGTTTATTGGCTTCTTATTCCTGAGCACTTTAATTCCCCAAGAGTCTCATTTTGGAGGCGGAGTAGAATTTGAAGGCAGCGTCTAGACCACACGCTGACTGGAGAGCAAATGAAAACTACAGTTATGAAAAGATCTGTTTAAATAGTACTTCTTAATTTCCCGGTAGATACATCAGGTTTCTAGATGCTTTTAAAAAGTCTGCAGAAAGTATATTGAGGCAGAAATTTACTATAAAATAATAACATCACCAGAAAAATATTTTGAATTATTTGCGGAATGAGAAGACTGGAAGCCACCACCACAAAAATATTTCTGCTGAGAAAGGAATGATTGGGAGACAGTCAAAATAAGTCAAAAATTGTTTGTGTTTCCCGTAGTTTCTGGGCCTTCATGTCCATAGATTATACTTAGAGCTCTTGTTTAATCTTTCTTCCCTTTTAAGCTTAACAAAAATAACATACAACATAAAAATAACATACAACAACAAAAATAACATCTGAAAATGATAGGAGAATACTGGATATAGCAGTTTCTGCTCTTGCACATGTTACAACACTGCTGCTCTGTCCTTTTGGTTTTTGTTTTCCCTATTTTTAATTTTTATTTTTAATTTTTTAATTTTTAATTTTTGAGTAAGATGTGACTGGTAATGACCAGTATTGCATACAGCTTCTGGTAGATGCCCAGGACCTGCATATATTTGGAAACTTGTCTTCTGAGTTTTCTGCAGTTCTCGAGTCCTTGTGCATCATCTGTTAATGGGTTTTTGTTTTGTTCGGTCGTGAATGTTTTTCTGTTTTCTGTAGGGAGCAGCATATGTGGAATTCGATGTACACCTTTCTAAAGATCATGTGCCTATTGTCTACCATGATCTCACATGTTGCATGGCAATGAAAAAGGTAAGGATGATGATCATGTCTGTGTTTTTATCTTGGTGTGACCAATCCAGAAACTAATTTTTCTTTCTCATAGAAATAGTTCTGGGAAATCAACGAAAGGAAATAAATATGTAGTGATACTGTATGCATAAAGTATGGCTGGGAAGTTGAGTTCTTCCTTTTGATGTTGTAGCAACAGTGTTTCAGATGCCTGATCTGTATCTCTTTAAATGTAAATTGCAGTTATTTAGCTTTTGTTTATTTATGGTTTGAAAGAAAAATGCACGCAACTCCACTGGAATCAGTAGTACCTCTTACTCTGAGAATCTAAGGGATCCCAAGACCTTCTGGTTGTTTTTTTTGTTTGTGGGTTGGTTTTGGTTTGTGGGTTTTTGTTTTGTTCTGATTTGATTTTTGTTTTGGTGTTTTTGAGGGAGAGCTGATGTGATTTTCAACATGACTTCTCACCCCTGCTGGTACTTAACTGTTTAGAACAAGTATTATGTACTCATAAATGCACATTAGCTTAAACCAGAGTCTACCTTGTATCCCAGTAGTGGCCAGTGGATGGAAAGCAGAAAATTGGAAGAAAAATGAATCTTCTTGATGTAGAAAGCTTCTGAAAAATTGGATTAACCACAAATGGCTCGGTTTCCATTAATTTTTCTCATTCTTTCTTGAACCACTTTTCCTTCTGCATTTTGATCTTTCCTGTACCTGTGAGGTAAACGGTATAATTCATGCCTTGTGGGGACAGTAAGTGAGGCTGAAGAACTGCTTTGGTTTGCTTGGTGGGACAGAAGGAAAGGAGTTAGAACGGATGTGCTAGGAGCAGGAAAACAGGACTTGAAAGCGTCTTGTTCCTCTCCTAGCTCAAGTTATCAGTTGTTGCAGTAGTTACTTTTTTCAATCAAAACTTTCTGCTGTTTTTGTAAGCATTGAGAGTAGGATAATGTAAGCAGTGAACAGTACTGTTATTCGTGCATATGGATAATTGTTCCTTAAATGGTACTCTGACCAGACATTCACAATACCTTTTAAATATCCAAGTTTCACGAAGCATAAAAATCGAGTGTTTTTATGGTGACATAACAGTTTTTAATAATGAGAGAAACATAGGCCTAAGAGCTGGTAACTTAAACGCAGAGTTATTCTTCCTTCTGGTCTGTTGCATATTCTCCCTTGATCCCAGAATAGTTGTACTCAACCACAGTGCAAAGAGGCAAGTTTGGGTTTGAGCAGTTCTGGAAAGGGAAGTACTTACACAGTGAATCAGTGTTGTCTTGTTGAGTATTAATTTCTTTATAGTGAAAGGAAGTGAGAACCATATTGACAGATTTATTTATTTTTTGGCAATAGATTCTTGGAGGGGGGAGGGCTGTCTCAATTTTACCAGGACACTTGTCTCTTGGTATAAGCTTCAGAGCCATTGGATAAATAATTATGTCTTGGAGCATTTCAATGGATTTCTTTACTTGTGGATGTAATTTTTCCTGAATAAATTAGGTGATCAAGTTTTACAGAATGAATGTATTAACCTTTTTTGAAGGTTAACATGGAAGAACATTGAACCTATGACTTTAATGAATGACCAAGTCCTGGTTTTCAAGTTGACACCTGTTTTATGGTTCTGAGTGCTTATGTTGTCTTTTGATAACTGATCATCTTAGTTGTTACTATAACACTTACATTGTTATCAGTAAAAGTCAGAAAATTTTAATGGCTTTTCATGTTAACATTAAAAACATATGTTTTTAGTACTTTTCAGTGATGCTTCATTATGTATTATTTCTCTTCAAAGAAACTGGATACAGAGCCTTTGGAGTTGTTTGAGATTGCAGTCAAAGAGCTCACATTTGATCAACTGCAGTTATTGAAGGTATCGTTACTTTTTCTGGTTTGATACACTAGGTGTGGGATTTGTAGCTTTGATTTTTGGAGTAACTGCACATAGTGTGGGAGAGCATAAGCTTCACAAGTAGTACAAGTAGAATAAGTAGTTAATTTCAAGTATGGTACTCTTGTACCATCATTACAGCTTGAATAAATATCATTACTAAGGTTTTCCAGAAATAGCATCCAAACAACTTGTATGGGTTTACATCATTATGCTACCATTCATGTTTTAAAAAAAAAAAAAAAGTGTTGGTTGGGTTAATTTAAAGCCAATGCTTTGGAAGAAAGATACCGTTCATCAGGTCTGTATAGTTCTTATATTTCCCTGTTAACAAGAGAGATCCAGATTATGTTGGCTTCCTTCTTGGAGGCGCATGTAGAGGTTCAGAAGGGTCCGTGATTCAACAACCTGGATTGGACAAACTGGCTAGAACTACTTGATTTTAATTGAATTGGGTATCACTGCATCTTCCAAACAGAAATTGTCTGCCTACATAAAAGGGGGGTCAGGGATAAGACTGGGCCACTGAAGACCAAGGTGAGATACCTGTGCTCAGTCAAGGAAGCAGCTGGCTGAACCAAGAATGACGTTTCTTTTTACTTCCAGTTACTTCCACTGTGTCTGTAATGGACTTCTAAACGTAAAATAAATAGATAATAATAATTAAAGTTTAAAAAAAAATCAGAAGGAAATTGTGTTTTACTTGTAATAAGATCTCTGCGGGTGGAACACTTGTTAATTTGATTCTTTTTATGCTTCTTAGCTGGCTCATGTAACTGCCCTGAAAGTTAAAGATCACAATGGTGCGTACTTGTTGGCAAGAGTATTGGGATTCATTTATTACAATGTAATGATACATAGTCAGTGATTGCAGTAACTTGTTCTAATCGTATTTGGCTTTTTCCTGAAAGTGTATAAATGCTTAATTAGTTACTTTAATTTTAAACTGTCTGTAGAGTTTTTTGCTGGGAAGTAAACACCTGAGTGGGAGTCACTCCCTTGGAAGAGAGGGGACAGAAGGGTGGAAGTTGCTTGCATAGCTAAATATATATTGATGAGTATTCAAAGTGTAATTGCCCATAGTGTTTCTTTCTTATGCTTCTCTGCTTTTCTGGCACCTCTGCAGAATTGCAGTCAAGAACTTTGCTAACTGTTACGGGGCATCTTATTTGTGCTATCTATAAGTCTCAGGCTGTAATTCATCTCCTTCACGGGGACATCAAAATCGTGCAAAGCATCTCTCATATCCTACTTGTCTGGGAAAAGAGAAAATAATAAGCCTTGACAGGCATGGTTGCTTCCACTCAATGTAATTCAGTGACTAAAAGAGTGAGGTATGGGAGAAGCTGCTTCTGACAAATACTCTGTCCAAAAAAAATTCCTGCTGGCAGAACAGGAATTGTCAACACCATTGTTGGGAGTATGTCAGTGTTAGAGGGAAGACTTAAACAATCAAAAGATAAACCAGGTTCAGTTTTTCATTCTTAAAGGTCTTGTGGTTCTGAGCAAGTTACTTCTTGCTGGGATTAGGAGTGTTACTATCTATTTTGATCCAATATTTTGTGTTTATTTTCAGCATCTTTCAAAGAAGAAGAAAATTCTGCTTATGAGACCCAGCCGTTTCCTTCTCTGCAGAGAGTAAGCAGTAAACGTAGAGCAAGATATGATAATTATAGAACACGCAAACATGCAGTTTTTATTATTATTATTTTAACCATCCAATATCAGTGTTGGAACTGAAAATCTAGGCTTTTTTTTTTTTTTTTTTGGACACTGGAGCCTCTCCAGCACATAAAATCAGTAGTTTCCATACCTTCAAAGGCTCTTGATTCAGAATCCCAAGTTGTGTAGATCAGGATACGCTCAGTTTAGCAGCTGGCTAACCATCTGGGCATGGCGTTTCAATGCATTGACAATTGTTTGCTGAATTTAAGGTTTGTGTGTGGGAAAGGCTTTTGTGAGTTCATTGTGTAGTCTTGGCCATGTAGCGGAGCCAGACGTAGAGAAAACAAAAGTGAATATCTAAAATGTTTCCCTTTGTGACTATTGGCTTTGTATTGGTTTGTTTTTCCCAGAAACTACTGTCCAAATAGCTTGATACCATTTGCAACGTCTTTTCTGGAACTGCTATTTTTGTTTCCCCTTCATGTTCTCTTCCTAATGTCTAGACTGCTCATTTAGCATGTCTTTTAGGGACTTGTTTTATACAGTAATACTGCTTTCTATTTGGACTATAACGATTATTAGTACCCAGTTAATAATTATGTGAGAATTAATATAAATTATTCATATAATAAAGAACTTTGTGTAATGGACTGAACTATTGAGGTTCAATTCCTACACGTTTTGGTTCTCCAAAGTTGACTTTCTTCCTGTAAGAAAGGGAATGTTACTCTTTTCTGTACCTTCATATTCATAGGATTAAAGAATCATCTAGCATTTTTTTAATTTCATTCTTGTTAGTTTTGCATTTTGACTTAGTCACCCTTTAATTAAAAACTTTATTTACAAAAATTTCACTTTTTTGTTAGTATCATAATGGTAAGCTCATGGATTTCGTACTTAGGACTATTGTTACTGAAGGTACTTTTTGTATTAAAAAAAACTTTCTAGAGAAGTATAAAACATGTTTCAGGAGTATAAATGGGGCATTTATCACAAGTGTTAAAGGTGAATTGACTTGCATTTGTACTTGATCAAATCTTGATAAGAAAATTTATGAAAACATTTATGTATTTCCTAGCTTTAAACTGAAGTAGAAAAAAGTAAATGTATTAAGGTTTTTTGGTGTTGTGTGTTTTAGTTTGTTTTTTCTGTTTGTTTTTAGTTGACTGTTAGACCCCATTGGGGCTAAATTCCAGTGTATTCTCCCAGTATAGTACTTAGTACTCCCCAATATAGTATTATAGTACTCCCCAATAGTACTTAGTTGACCCCTTTAGCAGTGGAGTCTCTTCATAATGAAATCTTTGCAGGTCCTGGAGTCAGTTTCTGAAGATGTTGGCTTCAACATAGAAATAAAATGGATCTGCCAACAAAGGGTAAGTGAATGTACAGGAGATTTACTTTGATACTTTGCTGTGTTTGTGGCTAAGGCTTGCAATTTGATATGACAGTTTCTTATGAGCTACAAACAAAGAAGCATTTTTATTTTAGTGTGACCCTTTTGTTTTATGGCCCACGATCTTTAAAACAGAGTATATCACCACCACTCTTGCCACTGAACATACACAAGCATGTGTGACTTGTAGGACTACATGTAGGACTCAGCTCATAGTGCAGCTCTGCTTTTTTCTGCATTTTTTTAATGATCTTTCATGGATTTCCTTTGTATTTTCAAAATTAAAGAAGACTTCATAGCAGCTTTCCCTGTAGGTGGGAAGACTGAATTTTTCAGTCAATCCTGCTGTTAGAATTCAACTGCTCTTCTGAGACAGTCCTGTAGAGCTCTAACTGGCATTCAGGAGACTGAAGGAGTGACTTCTGTATTCAGACTTGCAAACTCAGTTCTTGTTTTACTCAAGTTGAAAGAGAGATTATAGCTTGTTAAAGTAATTTTAGTAAGCATCAATTAAAATGGCTTAAACTTGTCTTTTCTTTTTAATAGGATGGACAGTGGGATGGCAACTTGTCAACTTACTTTGATATGAACCTCTTTCTAGATATTATTCTAAAAACGATTCTGATGAATGCTGGAAGAAGAAGAATTGTTTTTTCTTCTTTTAATGCAGATATTTGTACAATGTAAGTTAAGGAGAAACGATATATTTTCTTTTTTTTTTAATTCCATTAAATTTACTTTCAACATAGGTATACCCAGCTATTCACTAATAACAAGTTCCAGTTAGACCTAAAATTTGGGTAGAAAAATAGATGGGAATTGAAACAAGGAATTAGACCCCTTTGATATCTGAGCTGTGACAAAAAGTAGGAAAATGAAGTCCAAGTAGATATTTTTGTTAGGTGCCTTCCTGAATGCTTCAGTCTTAACACAACAAGAAAAAGTAAGGGTTTCTTACGGTATCACCAAGTCTTTTTCAGTTATACTTAAGGGGTACACAAGCCTAATTTGCAAACAAAAAATTGTTAGATTTTTTTCAATGTACCTGCCTTTTTAAGAGGACAGAAAATTAAATAGCTTTGAATTACCTACGGTGGCTCTTTTTGGTAAGCAGAATTCATTTTGTGGAATGTCAGATATATTGCAGCACAGAAAAAACAGGAAATAACTGGGAAACAAACAGTTGGGATATATGTGAATTAACAAGATGTATTTTGTAACAAGAAGTGATTGAGCGCTATTAATGAAAGGCTTAATAGAAACATCATTTGACAAGAGACTTCATTGATGAAATACTATGGAAGGATAAATAGGGCAAAACCAAATCAGGGTACTGACAAAAGAATTACAAAACTAGCGTGAAAGTGTATAACATGTTAATCCCGAAACTGTGTTTCCATCTACTGTCATTTCATGCCCCTAATTGGTATTATCCATCTTGAAAATTACATTAGTAAGGTTAAGTATTGTACATTAAACACGATGGTTTCTTATCATGTATTTTTGTTTTGCTCTATTATACATTTGAGAAGAAAATCACAGAATTGGATAGCTTTCAAGGATTTTATGTAAACATTTTGTGGGTGTGGATTGGAGTTGAACATGAACTCGAGCTTCCCTTCAACTGTGTTTTAATCTCTGACAATGGCAAACTGGTGGAGCAGTTTGTCACATACTCGCTATGAAAATGCAGTACCATCTTGTTGCACCACTCAAATGCACATGCAGCAAAGGAAGTAATTCTCAAACAGTAAGATTGAATTTCACTGCTTTTAAACTTCCTACTTGCAAACGTTTTTTATAACAGGGTCCGGCACAAGCAAAACAAGTATCCTGTGTTATTTCTCACCCAAGGAGAATCTAAGCTCTATCCAGAACTTATGGATCTCAGATCTCGTACAACTCCAATTGCCATTACTTTTGCACAGTTTGAAAACTTGCTGGTAAGCTGACAAGCTCTGGTATTTCTCTGCAATAAAATTAAATTGAATTATTACTAATTGTTGTAAATCCATGATTTTTTACCCAAAATTGTAAACAAACTCATAAATGTGTTAACATTAGTAACTACCAAAATAATGCTGTTGTTTGAAATTTCTGTTTAGTATGTTGCTTAAAAAATACAGGGCTAAACCCTTTAATTGTACTAAGTTATTATATGAAGTTATTATAAGGAGCTACAAGTGTCAATAAAAAAGCTAATGTGAGAACTTTTCAGAAACAGGTTTTTAATTGAAGTGTTTTATATTTCAGGGAGTTAATGTGCATTCTGAAGACCTGCTGAGGAATCCATCATTCATTAAAAGAGCCAAATCTAAAGGCTTAGTTATTTTCTCTTGGGGAGATGATGCAAATGACCCAGATAACAGGAAGAAGTTGAGAGAATATGGTGTTCATGGGCTAATATATGACAGGTATGTTATTGTGCTTAAAAAAGAAAAATTAGAATAGTTAAGTTGAAGAAATGGTTGTATCCTGAATCCTGTGAAGCTTCACATTCCTTTATGATTGACTGGGTGCAGAATATCTTCCTTTTCTACTATAAACACAACAAGCCCATAAAACCAGTTGCAGAAAAAGATACACTAATTCCTATTCTTTCAGCTGTGTATATGAATCAGAATAACTGTTGTTTCTCATCAGGCTAATGTAAATAAAATCTAACTCTAAAGAACTAGTGCATGGCCTACACATTTAGTACGCTATTAACCTTTCTGACAGTAATTTTTCAACTGTGTATTACAGTGTGGTGAGGAAAGTGTTATTTTAACTGTCTGACTGAAATTTTCAGCTGTCTACATTTACTGGTGGAAATAGTTAACACAACTTTTAAACAAATGAATTATACTTAATTTTCCCCAGCCTTGTGTTTAGTTGTGTTTCAGAGCTCATAGAGTTATAGAATGGCTTGGGTTGGAAGGGCCCTTAAAGATCATCTAGTTAAAACCCCCCTGCCATAGGCAGGGATGCCACCCACTAGAGCGAGCAGGCTGCCCAAAGCCCCATCCAGCCTGGCCTTGAACTCCTCCAGGGATGGGGTATCCACAGCCTTTCTGGGCAACCTGCTCCAGTGCCTCGCCACCCTCTGAGTAAAGAATTTCCTCCTAACCTCTAATCTAAATTTCCCCTCTTAGTTTAAAACCATTTCTCCTTTTTCTGTCATTATCTAACTGAGCAAAGAGTTGCTCTCCATCTTTTTTATAATTACTCTTCAAGTACTGAAGAGCTGCAATGAGCATTCATGTATAGTTTACTATTTTTTTGTATTAAAATACCTTTGGAGTGACTCTCAGGGCAAACTGCCAAAAATAATCACTTCAGAGGTTAAGGTATCTCTGCGGTTCAGGTTGACATCAGAATACTGTGGTAAATCTTTGAACAAAAGAGTTACTTCGTCTTTTCAAAAATCAGAAGTTTCAGGTCTTATATCTTAAAAGATACTAATAGCAGGAGGTAGTTGCACAAAAACAGTGTTTATTTCGCTTTTACAAGAAGAATCTTGAACTTGGAAAGCTGAAATTTGTCAGAAAGTCTAATCACAAAGAATATGTAATTAGGAAAGCATTAAGTGTAGTCAAGATGTCAAACTATGCAAGACTCAAACCATCGAACTTTGTGCTTTAGCACAAAGGGTATTCCTTTTATACAAAGGGTATTCCTTTTATACATTTAGGGTATTCCTTTGCACATGGTGCACCAAAAAAAAAAAAAGGCGAGGAAGATCAAGTAATTGTCAAGGGCTCTGTACTCTGCAAAGTGAAAAATGAAAGTCAGATTGATATGTCTACAGTCAAAAAGTCAAATACACTTATTTTTATAGTTCTAGACTCCTAGTGCAAAAAGTTACCGAACTCCCTTCAGTTCATTCTTGACTACTGAGAGTCATTCCAGACTGGGTGGAGATTATCTGGTTTGCCAGTGGTCTTCCTCCTTGTCCTGTAGTAGGTCTGCCTCTTCTTGTGGATGGTAAAAAGGAGTAATGAGACTTTTGCACTGGGGAGCAGCTTCAGGCTTAAGTCACTGAAACATCAAGTCATCTGCCCTGCTGCAGCAGTGCTGCTTGTTAGACCTCTCAACATTTAGGCCCTGATAGTGGATGGAAAAATCTCTGGACTGGCATGCACAAGATCTGGTACTCTGGCTCTTAGTGTACGGTCGTATGGGTGTTACCAAACTTGATTCTGTGCCATGC
The DNA here is from genome assembly GCF_964034855.1 of Anser brachyrhynchus. NCBI lineage: Eukaryota > Metazoa > Chordata > Aves > Anseriformes > Anatidae > Anser > Anser brachyrhynchus. Next base: position 17,063,435 of record NC_137696.1, read on the forward strand.
TTGAAGTGATAAATCATTGGTCTGTGGACAGGTGGGGTGTTCTAATCAAATATCACTGCTTAAAGGGTTCTTCTTGAAATGTCTGTGCTTCTAATGACTGCTAAACCAGTCTTTTCAGAGTTGTTAATTACTCCTGATGTAATAGATGAGCACTAGCATGGTAAAACAGTAAAATGCGTGACAGCCTTATTTCTGTCTTGGTGCTGCTTCCCCTGCTCGGATATGTAATTGCTCAATGCTACTGAAGTAATGCTGCATTTATGCCAGGGCTGCAAGTCTGCGAAGTGTGGCCTCTTTTGTGCTGCTTAGTGGGCATAAGTTACAGCATGATAGCAAAACACGTTTTACCTCACCTTTTGATGACTGACCAATTCATTGGAATTGCTTATATGCTGAGTTGCCTCGTGGAGTTAAACAAAAAAAAAAATCTTTCACCTTCATGCGCTGTTCAGACCATCTAGATTCGTAATACTACTCATGACTTCTCTGACCCACTTGCTCCCCATATTTCTTCTACCTTGTTTACATCTTCACACTTCGAGAGGAACACAAAAATAATAGCGATTGCAAAGCTGTTCTTAAAAAAAAAAACACAGTAGTTCAATAGTGCATTTTTTTCTCTTTACTCAGTGTGACTGAGTAGCAAACAATCACTTTTTTTCAGTATAACTATTGCAGTCTGGTTAACTCTAGTTTCTAAACACTGCTAATTTTTTCTGTAGGCAAAAATGAATATTGGAATGCTCCTTTATGATCCTTAATTATTTTCCAAAGTTAACAATAGAATTAAGTTTAAGCTTAATATAGATCCATTAGAAGGAACATGATACTTCTGAAAGTGTCAGGTAGACGCTGTCCTGTGCCTGGTGTTTTGTGTTGCTGTTCACTAGAGCTTTACTTAAACCATCTTCATAAGTGTAGTTTGTGAGAATGTTAGGAAATGAACACGTGGATTAAAATCTTTAGGTGAACTTCAGGTTGTTTGGATATGACCCTGGGTTATTGTTATGGCTGGCATCTGGTAATTGCATCAAATATTATGAACTGTCTGGGTAGAGATGATTTCTGTAAGCTATTTTTCTGAACTTAGTTATCCATGTAAAGATGAGCAAAATGAATGTAGCCACTCGCGAAGATGGGAGAAAAGCTCTGTGCTGAATACCAAAAGTTGCTGATACCAAGTGTCGGGGGAAAAAAAACACAGGTAGGGAGGGTCTGATTTCGTTTTGCATGGAGGAAAAGCTGCAAGGCTGAATCCGAGAAGCTTAACAATGCCACTGCTGTTAAAAGAACCAGCTCACTGGTGCAGGGGGAAGATTTTTTTTTTTTTACCATCCTTTCTCCACTTGGGCTGCAGATCATTAGACATACCCAAAGTCGTTAAACGAAATGTATGGTCTAGTGCAGTTTCCAGGACAATATTTTTGCCTTTTTCCTATGTTCAGTGAGCATTTATCTCAAAACTTAAAATATCAGAACTACTTGTATAAAAGACAATCTATAGAAAAGGTGACACCTCTGCCTCAATATCCAGGCTCCTATTTGGGCCCTAATCTAGAAAAGTACATTAAAGGCACATCTGTGGATCTTCTTTTAACACCAAAAGTTAAATCTCATGATAAAAACTCATTATTAGTCTGGTGTTTAGATTTACTGAAAGAAGAAACTTTAACCTTGTACAGACAAATTCTCTGGATTGGGAAAAAAAAAAAAAAAAGTGTTTTAAAACAGGGTTTTGGAGGGGAATTATCTGGCATTTTTCTCCTGGATAAACTTTGTAAAAGGTCCAGAAGATACTTCTGTGTTTGAATTTACTTAAGACTGTTCTTACTGAGTTAAACTCTTATAAGGAGTTGGTTACATATTAAACACCAATGTGGAGAGGGAGTGGGTGCTAACTTGGCTTTGCATTATCATCTTTTTTTTTTTTTAATTCTCTCTACATGATCTAAGTTCTGCTTGTTGAATAATACATACAGCTGCATGAAAATCGTTAAGCCAGCAATCCTGAAACACTTCGGCCGAAAGCTTTTCTATGAGTATTTTCAGTGTGTTTGTCTCCCCTCTAAATACTGCTTTTCCTTATGGCTTCGTGTTGAGTTTGCAGGTTCCAGACAAAAGCTTTGTGCTGTATCAGTAATTTTCAAAAACGAATGCAAATTTTGTTGGCAATAAATGCAAAAGCATTTCAAAAACTTTTCAAAGCTAAGACTGATTAAATCTGTGTCATCTTGTACAGGTTTTTTTGCATGAAAACAGTATTTCCCTGTGACTGACTATATTTTTGATTTTTTGATTTTTGAAATAATTGGTAAGAGAGATCCTGGAGCCGTGGCCTTTCTGAAGGTGTAGAATAGGGGACCCAAACAAAAAGTGGGAACACGAAATTCTGAGGTGTAAGAGTAGTTGTGCTTCAAATGGTCTTCTCTGCCTTCAGCATAAAGAAGCACTATGCATATTGTAGCAGATGTTCCAGTGAACAGTCTGAAAGGAGCTTGGAAGGCTGTCTTCTGCAATCTTCATTGAAAAGAATTGAATATGAAGCAAGAATTACAGAATTTCTGCTTGCCTTAGCAAAGAACTAATAGAATACCTGCTAGAAGCTGCCTAGCAGCATGCCTAGCCGTGTTCCAGAGCCAAGGGGCCTGGAAACATGCCTTTGTTTTTCCATTGTCTATCTGATGGGAAGGGCTTAAAAACAGCAGTTCATAAAAGGGTGTTGCTATATTAACAACAGAAACAAACAAAAAAAAATCCTTTCTCCTAACTTCAGTGCTACGTCTTGAATGCATGAAAGAATTGGTAATACGTGAGCTACGTTAACTAGAGAAAGCAAAGGTCTTATCTGCATCGTGGGAAAAAGGTTGTATTGCAGATAGTTTCTGTCAGGCAATTTGGGTTCGTATTGTAGTCCTGTATTAGGCTGTAGGTGCTGTGCAAGTAATTGAACTCTGTGCCTTTGGTTCGTGTACTTTAAAATTGGACAGCTTGCTATCCTTGGTCTTACTGTAAGGGACTTGATCAACATCTGTATGCCCTGTAGAATTGTTTCCAAGCTCATTTACGATATCACTCCTTGAGCAGCTTATTATTTTTGTCTTAAGCTTTACAACAGTTCAGAATGTGTCTTGCTGAGGTTTAAAGGCACCTGGCATTCTGTTTTGGTTGTGCCATTGTGTTTGGACATAGGTTGAAATTACTGTGTAAAAGAAAGGGTTGAAGGAGTCGTAGATGAGAGGCAGTATGAATATTCATAAGATGGCAAAGCAGAAGCCACAGTAATTCCTTCCAGAAGTTTTCTTAGGAGATAAACCTGGAGACCTGCAGTATCTGAAAGCGTATATGTGCAGTAGATAAAAGTGAAGGGAACTGGACTGCAGAAAGTTGCCAGCGTTTACATTTTGCGTATAAATAACATACTGATATTAGAAGTAATGTCAATGATTAGATTGTATCCTTTTTATTTTGGCTGCAGTAAGTTTATGCCAAAGTAGACCAGTGGTTTTTCTTCCTTTCTTTCACCATAAAGTGCCATTCACTCCAAGTAAAGAGGAATTATTATTTAAATGATGTAAGTAGTTGAATTTGCATTAGGTATGAATAAAGATCAGGTTTTGTTTTTTACTCTTCACCTAATATTGTAATAGTAATTTTAAACAACCATAAATCAACCATTGTGTAGAAGACATACCATTTTATATTGGAAGATTAGAGACAAAACGTAAGGTACTAACCTCAAACATCCTGTTTTTGTAGACTTGCTGGTATATGACTTCATTAGGAGGAAAAAAAGACAAGAGTAGCTTCATTTAGTTGTCCTGTGAACTGTCAGGTTATACTGATAATTCTTTGTCTCTTTTTTTTCTCATTTATTCAGGATATATGACTCAAATCCTGAACAACCAAATATATTCCAAGTAGAGCAACTGGAACGTCTAAAGAAGGAATTACCAGAGCTGAAAAGCTGTGTGTGTCCCACAGTTAGCCACTTCAAATCCATATCTCCGTGTAAATGTCATCATAGTTGCCTGGAAGAGAAAACTGTAGATAACTTGCAGAGCGTTCAAATGCAAAAGGACTGATTCTAGGCAGAATGCTGTTTTGTATCTGTTTAACTTCGACCATCGAAACAGTGCTCTCCATGCCTTGACTGTTTGTTTGTTTAAGTCCCCCAAATAGCAATAACTGTGTTCCTCCTTCCTGACAATACTTGCTAAAGTTTCAAACAATGTTAAAATATTCAGCCAGTTATAGTTGTTGCAGTTTACATACACAGTTTTAAGTTTCCCATAATCAAGTCTCAAATTTTGAAGCAGTAAATTTAGTATTAACACTAAGTGTGTTTAAAAAAAAAAAAAGGCACTCTAAGGAGTGGAAGTTAAAAAACTAAATTGTAGAGAAATTACAATGACCTGATGGTGAAAATGCTTTAAAAAAAAAGTTTTGATTTTGATTTTACTTCAGTAGTACAGCTCATCAGCCTGTACATGACACCAGGAAATTAAGAGTGATTGTAAGGTACATAAAATTAGATCTAGCCCGAATAAATCGGTACCTCTATCTGTATATTTATTTGCACTGATAGATCCACCTGTATAAAGCTTTGTGCCATTTAAAAAAAACTCTACACTTTTAAGTAAATTGCAGTGCATATTAACTCATTTTTCCCCCTTCATGGACATTTAGGCTGCTGCCATTTCTTCTGATTTGCCAACTGAGTGGTACGGTGTCTGTGTTTAGTAGCGAGGGGTGAACCACAAGTATGAATATTTTTTCATTAGTCTCACAGAAGCCTGCTAAACTTTAGGAATGTTGCTCATAATTTTAACAGAATTACAGAAACACCTGTCAGTGGCTGAGAATCTTTTTTGCACAGTAACCTTAATAAACGAAACATGTACCATGCACAAACTCTAGAAAATGCATGCTTTAGTTTTTAAGCATGAAATTTAGGTGTTTGCTGAGGTCCTTGCATCTTTACGGTGCTAGTTATGTGTGAAGGGTGCAAGGACTAACTAAACTACTTAACCTTCTTTGCCTAAAACCACAAGCCTGTTATTCACAAACATTTGGAAAAAAAAAAGGCTATACCATACATGGTTTGTCTTTCTTACATAATATAAGCCACTAGCTTTTGTATTTTGCAAGAGTTGATTTTTTTTTTTCGGAGCAAGAATTACAACTGTACTGAATTCAGATAATCTGTATGCTGTTGGCTGATACCTATCCTTTGTAATTTATTATGAAGTCATAGTTTAGAATCCTTAATAGATATATGCATGTCCTTTTTCCTCCTGAAGTTGCAGGTCATGCCAACACAACAGCTGTAACTTTCTACTGAAGTGTTAATGTATAATAAGAATGAAAAATATTTATTTTTTTCTCTTGTAAATTGACAATGAAAACAATAGTGTGTACTATATTCTTTATATACAGTCATTGCTACTTAGAACTGATTGTACAAAGAGTAAAGCCATTACAGATACATGCTTGAGCCTGCACCACTGAGCAGTTTGGAACAAACAGCTTGTTTCAATTTGCCTTGTACATTTTAGTATTTAAAGTTTGTCCTGCACAAACAGCACAGTCATGATTAGGTATCTGGAAGCTGTCTTTTATTAAAAAAAAAAAAAAATTCCAAGTGAGTGAGTTGTCTTTTTGGGAAGGAGGGAGGGAAGGAGCTCTGAACCTGATTTTTGACATCAACAATGATCGCCTGCAGCTGTTACCTGATAGAGCAAGTCCAGATTCCTCACTTGTCAATGTGTGTGATTAATTCTTAGTAGTTTATAATTTGTGTACCCCTGAGAACTTCTTTTGAAGGGTTTTGAGGACTTTCCCAACTTAAGTGGCTGTGGCAGCTGCTCTTTTCCTGCATGGTAGCAGGTCACTAAGGTAAGTGTATGCCTGGAAAGGCAGCTGTTAGTTTTCCATTGGGCCAGTGTGTAAATCAATCTGATTTATGTTGTTTTATGCTTCCAAGTCCTCCAAAAGCTTAATCCTTTTTGACTCTCCTGCAGTTCACAGACATCAAAACAAAAATAGGTGAAGATAGCAGCTTTGTTGGGAGCACCTCTGTTTTCCAGGGTGTTTGAGTGTGGACAACCGCCTTCAGACAAAAACATGCTCAGCACCCACTATTTCAATAACTGAACTTGCTCTCTGCTTCCAGAAGTGTTGGCCTTGACTACTGGAGTCATATCGACGCAGGCCATTGCTGGGCTGGTGCTGCAGTGTGTTCTGATAGTGTTTGCTGTTCCTTAGCTGTGCTCTTGGCCACCAAGAGAGGAATAAAAAGCAGGAAAATCCCTTCAAACGGAGGGAACGGAATTAAGCAGCAAACGTTTTTAAGTCTGGATTTTCTGCTGGCATGTGGTAACCTCTGGCTGGTTAGGATCTGGCTGTATCTTGAGTGCTTTCTGGAGCCCAGTGTGGGCTGGAGCATAGCTTGTTGTTCCAGAAAACAGACTGCTACATTTTTTAAAAGGAATTTTGTTTTTAAATTAATCCAGAATTCTGTAAACTGTGGTAGATGAAAGAATTTCACTCCTACCTTTGGAGTTTCTTGTCTTTTGGTCTCAAAGGCTGGACTACATGACTCCTGACAGCTGTGTTACTTTGTACTCTGGCTCGGTTCCCCTTAAATAAGAGAGAAGGGAGAATGATGATGAAATTGCCCAATATGACAGAGTAGTTGGGAGAGAAAAAGTTCCCTGCATGCGAGTGCTTGGACAAGATATTTAATTGCTGTGACAAACTTCTGGTAAGGTTGAGACAAGGACAGGTCTGGGGAAGGGAGCTAACTTGTGTGTTGGATGTGTGTGAGGAGTGAAGCGCACCCACCCTCACACTCAACTTTCCTCTTGGCCAGGAGGACAGGATTTGTCCTTTGCAAACCTCTGCTGCAGTAGCAGTGTAGCAGTAGATTTGTCCCTGGGACGGTGGCTTACCCAGCAGCTAATGATGCAGGTGTGTTACCTGCTGCTGACCGATGTATTGGTGCTTGCCCTGCGTGCAGATCCCCTGTATTTGCATTCCCATTGACTGTTCTTTGTATTTCAAACCACTGTCCCCCAAGTGAACTATTGCAGGTGCTTCTGGAAGTGACAACACATGCATCCCTTTCTTTGTCCTTTGTTGTTTGTACTCAGATGCCAACAAAACAGCGACCTCTCACGCAGTTCCTGTTTGTTTTGTATGGGTATGTGTGTAAGCAGTTAACGTGACATTTATTTTGGACCAGGCTCAGTATTTCAGCTGACGGAAGCAAAACTCTCTGCTTGCCAGTCTTGTGTGCACCTCTTTTGTAGCATTTCCCATGTGAGAGAGTCGGGGGCTTGGCTTGGTTTCTGGCTGCTGATTTAACAAATGAACAGAAATATTCACTGGCATAATATAAAATAACAAAAGACAAATAGAACGTAGACAAAACGTTGAGTCCATCTCCTTACGTTACCACTCATAATGGGTTTGTCTGGCCCACTTTAAAAGCAGCTGTACTGGAGATACCAAACTCTCTTCATTTAATCTTCCCTAGTGCTTTTAGATTTTCCTGATTTTTAACCCGAATCCCCAGTGCTACACTTCAAGGCCATGATTTCCTAGTTTACTCCCTGGAACCAGGGACCGTGTTCCTGCTGTCCTCTTGCGGGCAGACATATTTTTCTTTTGATTTATTTTATTTAGACTACACAGCCTCCTGAAAGTGAAAGCAGTAGATCAGGGTTTGGTTCCTGCTCTGTAACACATCCCTCTTGCTTTGGACAGGCACAGCCCAAGGTCTTTCAATAGCATTTTAAACACTGGTGGCAGTAAGTCTGTTCCTGCTGATCCTCTTGTTAGTGTTGGGGAGAATCGAATGGATGTTTTACTAATGTCTCTTAGGTGATGGGACATACAGTATAATTAAGCATTACCAAATGTACTTACATTATCAATTAATCTATGTACACTGGAAACCTAGGGAGTACACTGAACATTTAAAGGAATCGTTGAAGGGGAACCCTGGGAGGGAACAGGTACAACCTGACCTTGGATAAGGGCCTGGAAATGCTGAAATGAGTTGAAGCAGAACCAAGGAGCGGAGGGAGCATGCGTTGAGTGAGAAAGGTGAAAGAGTTTAGCGGAGAGGAAGACTCCTTACTTCATCTGGACGACCACCTGGACGACCACCAGAGTGCGCCACGCATGTGCAAAGGGGAGGGGAGCTAATTAGAATGGAATGCGAGGCTGATGTTGCAACCTGTAATGAATATGTATACCTTACGTAATGTTGAATGTATAAATAATGGCTGGGAAGTAACGGGACTTGAAGCCAGATTTGGGCACCTGCCCCGGCTTCCAGCGCTGAATAAAGCACCTTCATATAATCACTTGGTGGTTATGTGGTTGCTACGCTAACATTTTGGCGACCCAGATGGGACAGCGTGGGCACTGCTGAGGCGGATCGTGTCTCGGTTTCGCTCCAGCCGGCACCGAGGGATTCTCGGGGAGCAGTCGACCGCGGCCGACCTCCACTGCTCACGACGTACCACTGGAGTGGTAAGCAAAGGTGCTTTCAACTTTGGGTATTCGGTACTGATTTGGTTGGGAAAGCCTGCCGGTCCGACGCGGCGAAAGCCACGCTCGGTTGGGCAGGGAGCTCCCGGGGTAAGCCTAGGCGCCGTCCATTAGACAGAGCGAAAGCTCTGCAGGTTCGGCATTGGTGGTTTGGTATTGGTAATTGTATTGGTTTGTGCTGAAGGGTCAGCACCTGGTATTATTGGTATGTGGTAAGCACGCTGCTGCTCCGGCAGCTTCTGGGAGAGCGTGCTGCTGCTCCAGCAGCTTCTGGGGGAGTGTGCTGCTGCTCCGGCAGCTTTTGGGTTTGTATCGTAAGCTCAAAATGAAAAAGATTAAAGGAATTCTGGGAAAAGATGTACCTATCCCGCGGACATCCCCACTGGGGTGTTTGCTAGCACATTGGAAAGAGGGAGGTTTTGGTCAAGAAATGCAGAAAGGAAAGCTGATTGATTATTGTAACATTTGGTGGCCACAGTATAAACTAGAGGACCAAGAAACTTGGCCTGAGAATGGAACATTGCAATATAATACAATTTTACAATTAATGCTATTTTGCAAGCGGGAAGGAAAATATGATGAACTGCCGTATGTGGAATTATTCTTTTATTTGCGCCGAAAGCCTGAATGGCAGCATGCTTGTGGAATAATGGTGCTTGAAGTTTCAACTGAGGAACGTTGTTGTGCATGTACTAGGGAGGGACGCTGTATACAGCATCAGGCAATAGAGAATAATAAGTATTATGGGGAAATGAATAATGGAAATATTGATTTGGAAGTTCCGCCATCGGCTCCGTCGGGAAGAGCCAGGACCGGGAGGGAAAAGAGAAAAGGAAGATAGCAGTAGTGATGGAGAATCCCCGACTTTAGTCTCCCCTGTGTCACATAGGACCCGGCAACAGCGAAGGGCAGGAGAAATTATAAATGAACAGAGAGGGAAAATAATCGCTCCCCTCAGGCAAGGAGTGGGGACAGAAGGACCGGTATATGTTAAGGTGCCTTTTTCAGCTGGGGACTTAATGATATGGAAACAAGCAGCCGGCACCTACAGGGAAAACCCAGATAAAGTAGCCAGGGTAATGAAAATGATAATTAAAACCCAAAATCCCGATTGGGATGATCTCCAGGTGATCCTGGATACTTTGATGGACTCGACAGAAAAAGACATGGTATTGCGGGCAGCCAGAGAGAGAGCCCGAGAAGATATACGAAATGGATTAGTGCTTGGAAATCTAGATCAAAACTTCCCCACCGAGGATCCCCAATGGGATTATAACACAGGGGATGGAATAAGGAGGCTGAAGAGATATCAAGATTGGGTACAAGTCGGGGTACAGAATGCCATGCCCCGGACCATAAATTGGTCAAAATTGTATAATGTCAGGCAAGAAAAAGCGGAATCACCTTCCGCCTTTTTAGAGAGATTGAAAGAAACTGCTAAGAAATATACAGATTTAGACGTAGAGACTGAGCAAGCTAAAGCTCAATTGGCACTCATTTTCCTGGGACAAGCCCAAGAGGATATTAGGAAGAAATTGCAAAAGTTGGAAGGTGCAGATTTGAGAAATTTTGGATAGGCTGTTGGAAATAGCCTGGAAAGTGTATAATAACAGAGAAAAGGAAACGACAAAAAGGCAACAACAGAATTTATTAGCAGTAATTCAAGGGAGAGAACATGCAGGATTAAGGGGCAGGGGAAGAGGAAATATTAACGATCGAGGTAGAGGAACAGGGAGAGGCTACCCGAGCTCAGGGGGAAACCGGCTGGGTCTTAACCAATGTGCCCATTGTAAGGAGGAGGGTCATTGGAAAAACGAGTGCCCTCTCCGTGGACAGCTGATCGTTGGTGGGGGAAATTCGTTCCGAAACCAAGAAGCAGCTAGGGCGATGGTTCTGGGGGAGTACAGTAGCTGACTAGGAGATCCGGTAGCAGAAACTAAAGAGCCCTTGGTAAAAATTCAAATAGGAAATAAGGAAGTAAAATTTTTAATTGATACAGGGGCCACATATTCAGTGCTCAATAGATTAAGTGGTAAGATAGGGGAAAGGAAAACTACTATTGCAGGTGCCACCGGGAAGGAGGAAATACGGCCGTTCTTACAACCCCTTGATTTACGGTTTGGAGGCAAAGAAATTACGCATGAATTTTTATACGTACCAGAATGCCCTATTCCTCTTTTGGGACGGGATTTGCTAACTAAACTAAACGCTACCATAACGTTTGAAGATGGAGAATTGATTATGAGAATCCCGGAATCAAAAGTGGGACAAATATTAATGATTAAAGAGAAGGCTGTTCCTCATATACCAAAAGAGGTAGAAAATGCAGTAATGCCTACGATTTGGGAAACGGACGTGCCCAGAAAATCAAAAGTAGCCCAGCCAGTAAAAATTGAACTTAAGGAAGGGGCCCGACCGGTACGGATTAAACAGTACCCATTGAAGCTAGAAGCTAGGCTAGGAATAGTAAAGATTATAGATAAATTTCTTAGCTACCACATTCTGGAGGAATGCAAATCTGAATATAATACCCCAATTTTCCCAGTAAAGAAACCTAATGGGGAATACAGGCTAGTGCAGGACCTTAGGGCAATAAACGAAATAACAAAAGATATTCACCCAGTGGTGGCTAATCCTTATACATTGTTAACATCTGTAAAAGAGAAATATAAGTGGTTTACGGTAATTGATTTAAAAGATGCCTTCTTCTGCATACCCATTGCAAGGATAGTAGAAAACTTTTTGCTTTTGAATGGGAAAATCCACGGAACGGACGAAAGATGCAACTAACCTGGACAAGGTTGCCTCAAGGATTCAAGAATAGCCCGACCCTCTTCGGCGGTCAACTAGCTAAAGAAATAGAAGATTGGATTAACCAAGGACAGATTCAGGTACCAAAGGATCGATACCTGCTGTTACAATATGTGGACGATATATTAATAGCTACCAAAGGAGAGTCAGAATGTATTCAGGTAACTATTGATATTTTGAATCAATTGGGACTAAATGGGTACAAGGTTTCTAAACAAAAGGCACAAATCGCGTGCACAACAGTAATTTATTTGGGATGTGAAATTTCTCAAGGACAAAGAAAATTGGGAGTTAACCGAATACAAGCTATTTGTGAAATCCCCGAGCCGCGAAATTTGAATGAACTACGGGCTTTCCTAGGTATGGCCGGGTGGTGTAGACTGTGGGTAATGGACTATGGACTCATAGCAAAGCCCCTCTATGAAACCCAAAAGGCCTGTACGTTTACCTGGGGAAAGCCACAACAAGAGGCCTTTAAGAAATTAAAAGAAGCCCTGATAAAGGCGCCTGCCTTGGGCTTGCCGGACTTATCAAAGGACTTCCAGCTGTTTGTGCATGAGAGACAACGATTGGCATTAGGAGTACTGACCCAGCGACTTGGGAGCTGGAAAAGACCTGTGGGGTATTTTTCTAAACAATTGGATGCAGTAAGTGCTGGATGGCCCTCGCGTTTAAGGGCCGTGGCAGCCACAGTCCTTTTGATACAGGAAGCCAGGAAGCTCACATTAGGGAAACGAATTGAGGTGTTCGTGCCACATATGGTGACTACGGTATTGGAGCAAAAGGGGGGCCATCGGCTGTCACCCAGCCGAATGATGAAATATCAAGCTATACTAACTGAGCAAGATGATGTAATCTTAAGAACTACTAACTTATTGAACCCAGCAGTGTTTCTAGGAACAATTACGGAGGAAGGAGACCTCAGTCATGATTGCGTGGAGATCATCGAACATACCTATGCCAGCAGAACAGACTTAAAGGATCAGCCTCTGGGGAGACCGGATTGGGAACTTTTCACGGATGGAAGCAGCTTTGTGGAAAATGGGACTCGTTATGCAGGATACGCGGTAACTACATCAAAGGTAGTGATTGAGGCAAATTCCCTACCTCCGGGGACTTCAGCCCAACGAGCAGAAATAGTCGCCCTGACACGAGCCCTGGAACTAAGCGAGGGTAAGAACGTGAATATTTGGACAGATTCAAAATATGCATTCGGGGTAGTTCATGTACATGGGGCATTATGGAAAGAAAGGGAAATGCTATCCTCACAAGGGACTAATATAAAATACCAGGAAGAAATATTGAAATTAATAACAGCTGTACAGAAACCCCAACAGGTGGCCATAATGCATTGTAAAGCCCATCAAGGAGGGGTGTCAGAGATTGCAGAAGGTAACAGACTGGCAGATTTGACGGCCTGGAAGGTTGCGCGTGAAGTATGGAAAGTAATGGCTCTAATTCCATCAAAGGTAGGCCTCTCTTGTTTTAAATTACCTAAAGACCCAAAGTATTCAGCAGAAGATGAGAGACTTGCAAATTTGATGAAGGCCCAGAAGAATCCTGAGGGATGGTATGTGACTACGACAGGACAACTTATAGTGCCTCCTATAGTAATGCGAGAAATCTTACAAATAAAACATAATGAATGTCACTGGGGTGCAGGAGCAATGGTGACCTATTTGAAACGAGGTGTCATCTCGGTACACATGTTAACAATGGCAAAGTCAGTAATGTCAAAATGTGAGCTTTGCTTAAAGAATAATCCGGTAGCAAGGAAACATGCTGAGATAGGAAGAACTAGAGCTGGGATAGAGCCTGGAGATTACTGGCAAATAGACTTCGTGGAGCTGCCTAAAGCAAGAGGTTATAAATACCGATTGGTAGGGGTTGATACTTTTTCAGGATGGCCGGAGGCCCTTCCCTGTCGCACCAACCAAGCAAAGGAAACGGTAAAATGGTTACTACAGGAAATAATCCCTAGATTTGGTGTACCATTGGGTATTTCTTCAGACAGGGGACCACATTTCATTGCCAATGTGGTTAAGGAGGTTAGTAGGTTACTGGGAATCACCCAGAACACCCTATCCCACTTACTCCACCCCCATCCTATAGTACTAGCGTTAACAAGCAGGCATAGAGGAATCAATAAGATAGTAGACTAACGAAGATGCGTTAAGATTATACTTACTAATCTCTATATCAAGTTATACTCACTAACCTCTACTAACCTGATTCAACCTAATAGTAATGAAAATACTTGCTCTTGGTATGAGTGAAGTATTTTCAAAGGGGGGAAATGTTAGTGTTGGGGAGAATCGAATGGATGTTTTACTAATGTCTCTTAGGTGATGGGACATACAGTATAATTAAGCATTACCAAATGTACTTACATTATCAATTAATCTATGTACACTGGAAACCTAGGGAGTACACTGAACATTTAAAGGAATCGTTGAAGGGGAACCCTGGGAGGGAACAGGTACAACCTGACCTTGGATAAGGGCCTGGAAATGCTGAAATGAGTTGAAGCAGAACCAAGGAGCGGAGGGAGCATGCGTCGAGTGAGAAAGGTGAAAGAGTTTAGCGGAGAGGAAGACTCCTTACTTCATCTGGACGACCACCTGGACGACCACCAGAGTGCGCCACGCATGTGCAAAGGGGAGGGGAGCTAATTAGAATGGAATGCGAGGCTGATGTTGCAACCTGTAATGAATATGTATACCTTACGTAATGTTGAATGTATAAATAATGGCTGGGAAGTAACGGGACTTGAAGCCAGATTTGGGCACCTGCCCCGGCTTCCAGCGCTGAATAAAGCACCTTCATATAATCACTTGGTGGTTATGTGGTTGCTACGCTAACACTCTCTTTGCCTGCTCACTTCTACAGAAATATTTGGGTGGCTTTGGTGCTTTTGGACTGCAGAGATGTGAGGTCATGGATGCTGCAGCATGTAAGGTTGTCGGTGCTGGGCCTGAACTGACGTCTTGCCATTTGTTCCTGAGCTGTGGGTGCTGAGTCACCCCAGGGGGTATCAGCAAATTTTCTTCCTAAGTTGTGTGGGCGTAGATATTATTTTAACATCTGCAGAAGGAGGAACGCTGCTATAATTCTCCCTCTCTTCATCAGCCTGGGCTGAAGAGATCATACAGTCTTCTGCCGAAGTACATGGAGCAACAACTGCACTGGAACATTTGATCATCTCACATTTGATCATCTCGCTGAGGCAAGGATCAAAAGGGAGATGACGCTCCAGTGATGTGCCCTGGTGGCACGGGGGTCACACCAGCTCTCGAGAACCCGGTGTTTATGATTACGTTGACATGAAAAACTATTCTGCCCGCTGTCACGTGTCAACAGCGCTGGAATAAAAAACTTGAAACAACTCCACTTTCTCGGTACTTCTTCCCTCCCTTAGCACGTGTTGCTGCTCCTTCAGCCTGCCCCCTGGGCGGGGGCGGCCCGAAATGGCGGCGGGGGCGGGACAAGATGGCGGCGGGCGGGCGGTACTTCTGCACGGCGGGCCGCGGCCTCGAGCCTTTCCTGGCCCGGGAGCTGCGAGCGAGGCTCGGAGCCACGGAGGTGAGAAGCAGGCCTCGTTCGCTGCGAGTCCGTGCTAATTTCAATATATCGTGCGGTAAAATTAAATATTTCTTGTTGCGTTCGCCAAGGAGGTTCTAGGGAGTAAAATCATGACAGGACACCAGGAAGAAGCCGGCTCGTAGAGGCACTAAAATGATTTATTTCGCGAAACCGCGCTCCGCAGCTCTGAGGGCTGTGCTGACCAACATCTCCGTCCCCTCGCCACCCCTGGTTAGCTGTGCTTTGCTGGGTTCTTCTCGGTGCGAAGACGTGGTAGGGCACACGGTGGTGCTGTTGAGCCGCTGAAGCGCTCACAGAAAATATTCTTTTTTCCCCTTCCCTTTAAGGTGGACTATATTTCGGGAAAAGTCTTCTTCACCACTGACGCGGAGCCGAGCGAACTGAAGAAAATCAAGTCTGGAGAGAGGTTGTTTTTGCTGATTAAGAAACACGACCCGCTTCCCGTTTCAGGAAATAAAGGTACTGCGCTGACTGTTCCCCTCGAGTCATCCTGTTCTTTTTGCATGCAGGACATGGGTTCAAAAACTTCAAGTGTAAGCTCATGTCCTATTTGTAAAATTAACATTCGATCAATTTCATCATCTGTAGCTCTAACTGAGAAGAATCAACTCTGAAGTTGTGGTTTTTGACTTTCTTTTTGTTGTTTTTTACCCAACTATGCTTTCAAATATGTTTTTCTGTGCTGAAAACAGCTTAAAAATGTTTGAAATACACGTCTTACCAGCTGACGTTCTGCTGGCATAGTACGCATGTATATATGTATAACACCACTCCCACACCAAAAAAATTAACAAAACTGAAGTCCAATTCTGGACCCCTTGTATGTGTTTTAACAGTGAGTCATTTTTTTTTTAGGTGATGTGGATCCATACATATTCTGCATCACTTAACTGTTCAGTATGCAGATTTCTTGTGAATTTCAAGTACTCGTGTCACTTTATCAGTGTTGAAATAAGAATTTTGAGTAAGATGGATTGATATTTGTATGGGGGTAGGGTTTTATTCGAAAGATTACAAGAGGCCTTTGGCTCTAAGGATCAAATTTAACTATGATTATGAAATTTAAAATGAGAAATAGAAATACTTAAATGTTTTTCCCTGACCAGAGTCAAGACTTTTATATGAATTGGCCTTTGTATTTCTTGTGCCTCTCTTGTCATAGTTAAGTCAACAGGACACACTACAGGTAGGTGTAAGTTTAGGTGTGTATTGGAGACTTTGCAGGATTGAAGGAAGAGTAATTAATAGCAAGGAGATATTTTTTTTAATAAAAGAATAAACTTGTGACTTTTATTCTGAGCCGAATCAAAGCCGTTCATGTTCATGTCTGTCAGTCCTGGAAAGTGTCCTGGATATCTAATCCTGAACCAAATGTTTTTCTGGACTAAGAGGACGACGATATGGTAGGCTGGTGCTCCATCCCTGGGAATGACTCTGAGGTAGTCTGGTTTTCTAGAGCTGCTGAACTTCTGCAGAATTCAAGCCCTGCAAAAGTTATTCTTGGTTCTGCAAAGCTTGTAATCAGATGGATGTGTGGGTCTTCAGCTGATAGGGTTTGTGGGTGTTGAGAGCTTGGCTGTGTCTGTGATGTATGCTGCTGCAGTTCGTGGATTCACACGTTATGGAGATCTAAACAAAGTCCCTGACAGATGTTCTCATTCTGTGGGAACATCAAATGCTGAGATTGAACTACTTAACCTGAAACTAGCTTTTTCTTCCAGGGAAAATACTGCATGAAATTAGAAGTCTTGTCATTGAGGAACCAAAGGATTGGCTGGATGTTATCGCTACTTGGAAAAACCTTCGTGGTTGTGAGTGGAAAAAAGATGGTGTCTCTCAGGAAAACCCATCACCTTGCAAGAGAAAATCAGAAGAAGAGATGAATGTTGTAACTAAAAGACAGAAAACAGAGCGAGTAAGAGAGATTGTGTCTGAGGAATGTCAAGCAGGAGCTGGAGAGAATGGTGTGGTACCAGACAGGAAGAGTGATGAGGAAGGCCAAACTGAAACCAAGGCTTCTTTAGAAGACTCTTCCAAAAGCAGTGGAGAGAAACCTGTTGAGAATGAGAAGCATAGCTTTAGCTTCCGAGTTTCTTGTCGCTGTAGTGGAGCAATTGCCAAAATACTTACTTCACAGGTATGCTAAAGTATCTGTGTTTTAAAAGGATGTAGTGAAAGTGAAAGGAGGCGTGTGGTTTATTTGCAATTTAATTTGTGTTTTGTATGTTTTGGAATAACAAACTGGTCTGAACTTTTTCTGTATCTTCAAAAAAAAATTTTTGAAAAAACTCATAAAACTTGCATTTACGTTAAGCAAGTGGAAATACAAGTGCTGTTATTAATTTCAAGGCATGATTAGCCTGAACAGCTTTTTGAATCAATGTCTTTTAATGAGAATAAGTGAAGGTAAGAGGTCGAGTGGCTGGGCAGGTGAAACCTAGTCAAGTCTGAAGAGCAATCTGTGAGTGGCTTGCAGCTACTTCAAGGGTCGTAGCAAGGATAGCGGAGCCACGCTCCTCTCAGTTGAGGCAGACTGCGTAACAAGGGGCAAAAGCCAGAATATGCAGCTTGGAAGGGTGCTCTTTTGGGTATCATGAAGAAATTCCCAGAAGGGTGGTGGGTGGTGCAGCCCTGGGACACATCCTGGAGAGTGCATCTTGGTCCTTGGGGTGTCAGCACTCAGCCTTGAAGAGCCCCAACCATTCTGAGAGAGGTGGTGTAGAGATCTGTAGAGGCCCCTTCTGTCCAACACTGTTCTCATCTGCATTGTATTTTCACCATACGAAATGGAAATTAATGTGTAGCTGCAGTTTATTTAGGTTTCTCCTACCTGAAAACAACAAGTTAGATTTTTTTCTCTCTGCTAAAGCTGGTATCTTGGGAAGATGGGACACATGAGCCTGCCAGCACCAGCGTTTGTTTAAATTGGTTCTGTGCATTTGAATTCTTATGCTGAAGGTACAACTTTCCAGAGGTGATAAAAGCATTAAAACTGAGAGTTGCAGTTATGCATTGACAGGTTCCTTCAGGTGATCTAATTTACAGTCATCAGAAATACTTCACATGTGATACATAGTTCTAAAATGACTACAGCTGTTTGTTTTACCTTGGGTAGGACTTGAACTTCAGCCTCCCACACTCAAGGTGAGCAACAGTCATGTTATCCTGAGGTGCGTTTCTATCGCTCTGTCCTGGTACACCTCTTCTGGTCTTTGTATAAATTGTTCTCTAGCAGTAAAGAAAGACTTTTTCTTTTCCCAGGTACTTATGAGGGTTGTGTAATCAAGGTTGTGATCTGTAGTTTTCTTAATTCTTTTATTTTTAATGTCTTTTACTGGTCTTTCCCTTCACAGGAGATTGGAAGAGCAATTGGCATAGCGCTCATGAAGCAGTTTAGGTGGCGGGCTGATCTGCGGAACCCCGATCTAGAGGTAGTGGCACTTGTCTGCCAGGTGGCCTGTTGCTACTTCCAGAATTGCCCCAAAATATATATATATTTATATATGTCTGCCTTCCATGTAAAACACTTATTAATGGCACTGCTTTTTCTAGAGAAAAAAAAAAAAAGCTGAATACAAGTATACAGTGAACAATCTTCTGTTTAGAGTAAGTGGTTTTATAGTTAAAAATGTCAAGAAAATACTTCGTGGAGAAATTGAAGTGCTTGCTGATGGATCCCTGACTGACAAATCCCTTCCTAGTTTGCGTAAATCTTAAATCATCTTTAAACTGGCATTCAGATTATCAAGTGTGATTTCTTCCAAGTAATCATAAATTTGTAGAGCATGTATTTTTGTTCTTAAATGGTATGATCGGAAGTTCATAGAAATATCTTCTGTCTGGTTTAAATGAGTTTAAGCTATTGTCATCTCAAGTTGAGAAATTCTAATGTTACTTTTCCCTCTTTCAGATCTTCGTACATCTTAATGACATGCACTCAGTTGTGGGGATTCCTCTTTTCAGGTAGGTGTTCTCATCACCAGATCTGTTTTGGCAGTACCAGAACAGGCACAATTTCTATATAGTCTTGCTGTCCACTGTATTTATCTTCTGGATTAATATTCACTGGACTGTTGTATTCGTCTTGCGGTCTGTCTGAAGGTAACCTGAGCACGTGTTCCAGACTTTGCAGTGAGTGGCTAAAAGCAGACTGTGGTTTCTGATTACAGATCTGGAAAGTTCAGTTCTTTTTGTATTTTATATTATGTAGGCTTTTCTATGTTGTTGTACCATTGTCTTACACTGATTTTGCTGTCTACAGGCTTCCATTGGCAAACAGAGAGTATATCAAAACAGCAGGGCTGCGGTCAACAATTGCGTGGGCCATGGCATCTCTGGCTGAAATCAGTGTAAGTGAATGTTCATGGCAAAGGTGTAGAGTCCTGAGTGAGTCCTTTGCTGCTCATCAAGGCTGAAGCTGGAAGCTTTGAAGCAGCGTGGTGATTTTAATTCTTCATGCTTTAATCCACATGGACAGAGCTGGAAATTTTTGTGTGGTTAGACTGCACTGTCACCTGGTGTTCAACCTCATATCTTCTTTAGTCCAAGGGCCTTCTAAGGATAGTTATTACTCTCTGTACAGATATATGGTTAAATTGCAGGGGTTTTGTCACTGTCCAGATGTCAAAGCTTGTTTGGGGTTGTTCTCCCAAGTAAAAACGGAAGCCAGTGTGATGTTTTTCACAGGTTAATTTGATGCCAGTATCTGTCTGCAGTCTAGTCATGTTTTTTTCCTAAATGTCACCTCAAGACTAGATGCAGTGATGCATTGTCTCTAGTAAAGCCATTTATGCTTTTTACAGTATTGTCATACTTCTTTACTGTATCATCTGCAAGTTTGGCCTGATAAAGCAGTGACTGTTTTTACCTGCTCTGGAGTCAGCGGGACTGTGCAGGTGATCAGTCCATGACTGAGTATGCTTTGTGTTGAGGGAGAAGTCTTACCTTGTTTGGGATGCGATAACCCCTTTCTTTTTGTAGGCAGGTGACTTTGTGCTAGATCCCATGTGTGGGCTAGGAACAATTCTGCTGGAAGCTGCCACTGAGTGGCCCGTAAGTATCGCGGTCGTAATAGGTAGGAGCTTTGCAAGACTTCTTGTAGTTGTGCCAAGAAAAACATCTATGCCACAGTTATGATGACGTCCATTAATGGAACGCTGGAACCAAAATGGTCTTTATAGACAGTTGTTTAAAGTGCTTTAGTTCAGACATTCCTCCACAGGAATGCAAAATAAAGTCCTACATACCTGTGTGAGTGGGTGCTGGGAGCCCTGTGTTGATAGTGCAGGGTTTGTGTGAGGCAACCTTGGGCTTTCTTTTAAAATCGCCTGGGCTTATCCGGGAAGTGGAGGTGTCAGTGTGACAGTACAGTGAATTTCAGTATTAGAAAATTATTAGGCAGTGAGGCTGTTTGTAGACAGCTGGGATCGTCTGTGAGGACATAGCCTCAATATTTCTGTGAAATAAAGGTGTCTTGAGTAGCCCAGAACACGAAAGGAGTGAAGATAGCAGAAACTTCTCCATTGCTCTGTCGTCTTAATCTACGTATTGCTCTACATAGATGTCAAAGCAAGTGGTTTGTTTTGGAAGAGCTGTGCAGCAAGGCAAGTCTGTGAAGGTTTTGTTAAATAAATACACGTTTGTTAACTATTTTTTTCTTTTTCTCTGAACAGGAAGCCTGTTACTGGGGAACAGATATAAGTGATTCACAATTAGAGGGCGCAGATGTGAATATTAAGACTGCAGGTTTGATGGATAAGATTGAGTTACTTAAAGCTTCTGTGAAAGGTATGTCTGTAAGCTTTCAAGGTGAGGCATGTTTGAAGCCTTCCGTGGTTATACAGGTAGCGTAGGTACTCTTGAGTGGTCTGTAATAGAACGAACTCTAAATAAATAGCTGGCTGGTGACCGGGTAAGTTTGTTCCTCTCCCCCTCTGAACTTCGGCAAGAATAAGTTCAGCAGAAGACAATGAAAACAATAATTTTCAGACTTGGGCAGTAACTCTGTCTTAATGTTAAATTTACAACCACAAAATGGTCCAAGAAGCATCTCAAGCCAGTTCTGGTAAGGCTGGCATAGAATCACAGCAGGGTTTAGGTGGGAAGAGACTGCTGGAGGTCTTTAGTCCTGTTAATCTGCTTGGAGCAGGGCTAACCTCAAAGCAGGGTTCAGGTTGCTCACCTTATCCAGTCAAGTTCTGAGCATCCTGAGGGATGAAAACCCCATGGTCTTTTCCTTTCACATGTTGGTTTTACTCGGGCCAAGCCAGCCTGGTGTGTGGTTGTTCTTCATCACCACAAGGGTGCACTGCTGTGTCATAGTCAAAAAATATATATTCCCAGGATGCAGCAATATCGCGGAAATACTTCAAAGACGTGAGTTCCAACAGAATCCAAGTGATTCTGGCTGAAAGTTAAGTAGATTCTTGGGAAAAAGAGGGGGTGGAGGGGAATTTAACATGTGGCTCCTTGCCATTAATGTGTGTTCGTTTGAACATCTGTGCTAAGCAAAGTGCTTGCGAGCTCAGCCCTTCGTTTGCATTTTGCTTATAAAGTTTCACTTGTGTTCAGAAGCAGCAGTTTGGAACCGTGCAGTGCCCTGCTAGGAGAGTTTTGCTGTTGGAGCAAGCACAACACCAGTAACAGGGAAGATCACAAGCTAAGCTATGCTCTTACGGGTTTGTCTGTACCCAGTCTGCATTGGATTGGTAGCTTTGTGGTGTTATTTGTGAGGATATAGAGAGAAGGAGCTGTGAATCTGGGTGTGTAACCTGTGAAAGAGCTGGCAGGCAGTTTGGTAAGGCGAACGATGCAATGGCTGCTGTTCATTTTTCAGATAGTCAGGTGTAAAGACCTCCCTTTATTCTGCAGCATTGCCGTTGCCTTCAGAAAGTTTTGACGCCGTGATTTCGGATATTCCATTTGGGAAGAAGTTCAAGATCACAAAAGACGTACGATTCCTGCCAGATATTCTCCAGGAGATGGAGAGGTATGTGTGGCCTTTGATGTAAACGTAACTATGGTTGGTGATCTTAAGCGCTCAGTCAGCTCCAGGTTTGTTTTATTTGAAACACTCTCCAGCTCTGTAATCTGATGCTGCGCAGGCTGTGGAAGTCTGAGTCCTTTACCCGCCAGTTAGTGGCTGTTGTGACTTGTTTCACAAGCTGTGGAAGCGCTGATGGGAGTGCAAGCCAGCAAGGAATGAGCTTGTTGGCTGAACCACACTCAAAAATATTCTTTCCACAGCACGATGGTGAGAGAAAGAAGAAAGAGAAGAGGGTAACCTAGCCAAACTGAAGGCGTAGATAGGCAAATAAAGCAATAATCCTTTCTCAGTTAAGGTCTGCGTAAAATCATAGGCTTTCATTTTGGGTTCACAACCAAGCTTTTACCAGCCTCCCTTGGCAGGAGAGATCTCAGATGGGAAAATGGTGAAAGGCGTTCTCCTTTCTGGCAGTGTGCTGCAATAATCCAGCTAGCCACCTGGTCATCTTTTAGATGTCTCCTTTCATATCTCACTCTGTCATTTTGTGGCGGAGTGAAACCAAGCTAATAGCAGGCTGCTTCTAACGGGTGGTTCAAACTGTCCGTCTCCTTATTTGAGTTCTTTGCTGAAAACAAACCCTTTCTGTAGGACTGGACTTCGGTGGGTGTTGATCACACTCAGTGCAGGAATGTGGTGAGAAGATGGTAAAGGCGGCGAGGTGGCTCCCCAGAATGGCAGGGTAGTCTTACGCTGACCATCCCTCCTTTTGGCCTTGTTTGACATTCTTACCTTCTGGTCTCGTTTCCTCTGCTGGGGCATCCTAGGCAAAATATCTCCTTGGGAAGGTGGAGGTGAGGCAGGGACCATTATCACGAGAGCCCCACCAGTAAGACCCTTCAATGCACTTGCTGTGAGCACAGCCAGGATGGTCTTTTTTTTCCCTCTCTCAAAGCCAAGTGTAGCATTTCCTACTGTACTAAGAAAAACTGAGTTACAAACAATGGTTAACTTTCCTTGGTTTCCTGTGTTTGAGAGATTTCAAGGGTCACTGCAACGTGGAAAGGACAGACTTCTTAAAGCTTTCAAAGGGAAAGGCCAGCTTCAGCATTGCCTTACCAATGTGAAAAGCGCTCTCTCTTGCTGTGAGGGGAAGCTGTTCCTTTGCATGCTGGTGGAGGCTTAGGGCTTGCTTCTCAGAGTGAGACTCAAAAATGGGTTTTGAAGCTGATGGTGCCCCTGGTCCTTGGAACAACACAAAAAGCAAAAAAGCTGAGTCCATCCTCACTGCTCAACAAATGGAGAACTCCTGAGGTCAGAAATGTGTGGAAGTCAATAAAGGGCCCATTTTTCCCAGTCAGCAAGAGTTACAAAGATGGGGAATTTAAATTCCCTTCAGAAATGTAGCTTACTGAGTTGAGCCATTACCCTTAACATGCTTAGGCGTTATACTGCGTGCAATTGGCACCTGAAGTATTGCTATTGTCGAGTTGTGCACGGATGAATGAATCCAGGCGGGATGAACGCCTAACCTTTTTTTTTTTTTTTTTCCTGCAATTGCCAGAGTGCTTCGTGTTGGAGGGACTATTGTATTGCTCTTGAGTCAAGATCTCCATAAGCGCATGGACAG